>NW_027517851.1:0-656478 GCF_048772815.1 Callospermophilus lateralis | reverse complement strand
GACATAGAAAAACTCGCCTTCTCAAATGACTTACTAGAAACAGTCGACTCCAACCAAACAAACAACCTTTGCTACCTATTCTCAGAACATGAGACAAAACCACGAACTCACACCCACACCCACTAAGGCACCTCATTCCCACAACAAGGTCTGTGACTATCCGGAGTGTCCTCTGACTGGTGGACCATACTATGTTCCCCCAAAATGGCCTGTCCTTTATCAGATCAGGTCCCTTTTGCCAACTCTGTTAAGTTGTCAGGAGCCAGCAATGAGCCACTACCTGCTTCCTCAGGAAAGGCCCCTCTTCAGAGTTCTCCTAGCATTTGGTCATCCTCACATCAGGAGGTACCAAGAAAGACTGACTCTGTCCTTGGAAAATTCAAACAAGTGTGCCCACTGGGAATGGGACTGGCACTGGCTCTGGGTGGCTGGCTTCCTGGATCCCAAGTTCAGAGAGTTCCATCACCAAGGAAGTGAGGTAGGTCACTTCCTTCAGGAACTGAATGAGGTCAATACCTTGGCAACCACTTTGTCCTAACAGTTGTTTACAAGGGTCCCATGAGATGGAGGCTGCCCCTACTTTCTCTGACTCAGTCATAAGTTAGAATGGTATATCAACCACAGGCACCATGGAACAGCTCTCCACACAGGCCTGGTTTTGTCCATCTTCTCTACATTAAGAACAGAGCGACTGATTCAGACACAATACTTCATCCTCACCGGTTTTTTTGCCATGGAAGATGATTTTGTGCTCTCAGGTCCTTCATAGCTGCCTAAGTCTTCTCCAGGGATCATTTCTGCATGGACCTTTGAGGATTTCAGCAGGTGGAAGATCCCCTACATACCTGTATTGTAAGACCAACTCTGTCCCTGCTCTACTGTAAAGATAGATTGATGGAACAGTGTATGCTTAGGGTTAATAACAAGTTTGATTTGGCTTAGGAATCATTCTGTGCAATGAATAATGGTTTTGGGAACCTACGATATTTACAAGAATATATAGGTGAAATATAAGTATGAACACAGAAATCTAGGTAAGATTTGACGCCCAGAAGTGCATTGGGCCCTTGATTGAAATACTCAGCTTTGAATTATATTCTGCACAGATGTCTCAGATAAATTGATATACAATGGCATAGGACCTTGTACCTTGGATGATTGAATGTCAAAAAGAACATCCAGTCAGAAGGATAGTCAGTAGGATTAGGAAGATATTCATAGGTTTAGAAAGCAGAGTGAGTATAGGATTTGAACCAAACGTTCTATAACAGTAGGGTTTCGGGTAGAGAATGAATGTAAATATCAACACATGTGAAGAGCCAGTCACATTGATGAACTCTGGAAAGTATGTAGGAAACCATATATCAATAGAGACATTAGGAAATCAGGCAAAGTATAAAGTACGTGATAGGATCAGGCATTTTCAACAGTGTTGAGGTTGAATATATAATCTTAGGAAGAAACAAATATGTAGTCACCAATAAAATTGACATTTGATAGCATTAGGCAACCTGGACATAGATGTTTTTAGTAATCCATACTCACTTTCCATTTAGACTTCGGTACAAACATAAGTGTGACCTTTGCATTTTGTGAAAGAAGTCTCATGAAAAGACCAGTCATGAAACCCTGTGGAAAACATGTTTTCTGAATTAGAAAGTGATGAAAAGTAAAACAAAATGCCTATAAATTTCTGAACTAGTGAATTAAATATATATCCTATCATGTGCATTAACTGAAGAAAAAGAAATGTACCAGTATTGAATAAAAATGAATGACAAAATACACATCACGTCCCATAGGAATCTACTTGCATTGATATAAAACTGTGTCAGTTACTGCAGAAATATTAGGATTTGTATGCACCATTTACTGTTAGTTTTCAGTAATAGGAATCAAATATGTAGTTCAGGTGGATGAATATTTCTCAGAATAATCTTGTGAAAAGTTGATTATTAATCCACATACATGAATATGAATGAATTTACGGAGTGTATAATAAGACACATATATTTCATATTTTGAAAAATCTGTAGAGTGTGTGTGTATATATATATAAACACACACACACACACACACACACACACACACACACACGCACACAAACAGACATTAAAAAGTAGCAATATATCCCAATTGAAATTCACCACGAAATATATGTCATCCACAGATCCAAATAAATTTGTTTTACTGAACATGGATTCATGTATAATTTTATTGTACTAGGAAGCTCATCAATAGTTTGAATTTTCAGTTTCAACAGCGTTTAGGAGGAGTGATCTCTTCTCACAATTTGTGTCTGCCAAGTCAGCCACCTCACAAGAATGTACGTGTGGTACCAGGTAGGATTCTATATGTGCATATAAAAATACATGTGCTGAATAGGATACAGAGAAAGGTAGACAGGAATTCACATATTTGTTAACTTTAAAAACACATGGAGAACCATTTCAACAAAAAATTGACTAGATTTATAACTCCTACCCTATATAATGCAAAAGGCAATTCCAATGATACACCATTCCTCCTCTGAACTGCTTGTATTTCTATTCTGTTTGGGTTAATTTTCTCCATCATATTAGAATTAGTAGTCAGAGTCTAGTTGGCATGGGTTTGTGTCAGGGATTCAGTATTTTGAATGAAAATTTGGAAAATGATTCCAATGTTTATGCAAATATATGCTACAAAAGTATCTTCCCACTCTCATCCATAACAATGCCTTGAGATTACCTTGGCCCCAAGTTAGACACAATTAGAGGAGAAGAGTTAGAAAATCTGTGAATACATATCTGGAATCAAATATGCTCACGAGTTCACAAACTTGGAGGTGGTAGAGGAGATTCCAAAAGTAAGGGACAGGGTAAACACTCCACAAACATGGAGCTCTGCTCGACTAAAGACTTCTTGAGGAACTGCCTCTGAGGTTGGGCACTTGAAATATATGTTGTAGTCAGGAGATTCAGCTTCCTTTGTAGTGAGACCATCAAATCTGGGTATGCTTCTATGTGACCTGGAATACATGATTTCTTATTTTCCAATAAACATGAGGAAGCTGTATTTAATTTTCTGTTTGTAGGTAAACTGTGGCCACTGGGGGCTAATAGTCTACTCTTGTGGACTCTGAAGCCATTTGGTCATCCTCCAGTTTTCCTGGTGTTGCTTGCTGCTGCACTGGGAATTTCGTATTTGCTTCACGAATTACAAGGAATTCACCTGGGACAAAGTGCTGGAGAAAGTTCTGTCACCTGTGGTGAGTCAGGGTCTTCAGAAGAATGTACCAACCAGGCTTCTATTCCACATAGCTTGCCTCCTTGACCATAGCAACCGGATTCTGAACATTGGCCTGAAACCTCTCCATATAACAAGATACCTTTACATAGAAGCGTCTGCTGGATGCATCATGTCAGTCACAAGCCAATTGGAAGCCAATGGCAGATCCACATGGCCCCACCACAGCTGTTTTTTTATCACACACCTGCCCATCACTGCACTAGGCCCACTACTCAGCAGGGTCCAACTTCCTGGAATCTCTGTTATACACCATTTTCATGAAACTCAGTCAATCAAGTCACTGTCCTGCATAATCATGTTCAGCAACAGGACAACCAAAGTTTCTCCAGTGCCATCTGGTCATGGGAATTTCAAAAATTTCATGGTATTTATCTAGCAATTTTTCAAGGATGAAGTTGGCAGCATGTGGGTTTCAATTTATTCAGGGACCATTAAATGTTGTGGAAGTTCATTTCAAATGAAGTTCTGGAGAACTCTCACAGGCAAGGTTTCCCAAAGATTGGCCAAAGGGTCACATAAATCCAGGCCCATTGAGGTCTACAATGTAACGTCCATGTGTGTTTTGACTCTCAACTAAGACTGCCAAGTCGTTAAGAATAAAATCATGTGATATCAAGCCTGAGATTCCCAGTGGTCTCTGGAAAGCCACCCTGGGCCTAGATCTCAGTTTCCAAGGGTGACTCTCATGCTTGGCCTTCTGAAATCCCAACTCAATTCATGGCAATACTTCTCTAAGTTCAGTTCCTGTACTCAGTCTCTAAGGGAATCACACCAGAGTTCAAACTCAGGTGGACTCAGTCATCCCTTTCAACTGCCACAAAAATAACCACAATTAATACCAAAACACTCCCACATGGCCCTCACCTTCTTCCATATAGACACTCATCATAACCTCTGACTGTAGATTTCCATGAGGAATGCAGCCCAAGACAGTGTCCAAAATACGCTTTCTTGCCCCTCATTTACCTAAATTCTGAGTGACCTGGACACCCTTCCTGTGAACCAGGAGTGATCAAATAGGCCTGCCGTTAATACTGATCCACTTCTCAAATTTGAGACCTACTGACTGTGGGGTTTAGATTCTTTATGTGAATTGGAGTCATGAGAAAACCCAACCACCTATGTGCTAGCCTCTGCAGGGAATTGAAGAACTCATTTGACCTAAAGGATCCCTATTCTCACTTGATTGATGTCAGAAACCTTACAGAAGAAGGCGAAAGACTTCATCCACAATGACTGCTCTTTTGCTATTTTGGTTTTGGATGCACACATGGGATCTTTCTTTAGATCCATCAGTTGCTGAGAATCTAAGCTACAGCCTAACACAGGGCCAAGACGCTGATTCAGACACATCTCTTTGCAAAGCAATTAAGCAAAGAGCCACAGCTGATGCCCATTCTTTTTTATTTGAAAAAGGTTTTCTTCAGACTTCACAAAGCGTTTTCCTTAGGCAAAGACCTTCCTGACATTCAGGGAAACAGAACAATAGGTAAGCAAAAGGCCCAAAGCAGGGTTTCTCCAATGAGACTTTACAGGTCACACTGGTATGTGAGTTTTCTGAGATGCTCGCCATTCACTTCAGTTATTCAGTACATGGCCATGTCACAGAGCATGGAGGTGGTACATATCTTGGATACAAAACCATAAGCCTATTATGGAGAGTGACCAGATTTCTGGAAGAAAACAGGAACTTAGGAAGATCGTAGGTGTTGCCCATCATTATGGCAAGCCGCATTCTATTTATAAATTGGGCAGCATGAATGCTGGTAAGCTTTCTAAAAGACAGGACACATCCATTGATGCTTTCTCTTTTCTAATATCTACAATCACGGACACAGTGGGATACAGCGACACAGAAACACTCGCATTGTCAAATGACTTACTAGAAACAATTCCCCCCAAACCAAACAAACCTCATTTCCTACCTCTTCTCAGAACATGAGCCAAAACCACAAACCCACACCCACACCCACAAAGGCACCTCTTTCCTCCAAGTAGGTTGTGACTATTTGGAGTGTCCTCTGACTGTGGGCCATTCTAGGTTCCCCCAAAATGGCCTGTCCTGTCTCAGATTTTGTGTCCTTTGCCAAGTCTCTGAAGTTGTCAGGAGCCAGCAGTGAGCCACTACCTGTTTTCTCAGGAAAGGCCCCTCTTCAGAGTTTTCCTGCCATTTGGCCATCCTAACATCAATAGGTACGAAGAAAGACTGACTCTGTCCTTGGGAAATTCAAAAAGTAAAACCACTGAGACTGGGACTGGGGCTGTCAATGTTTGACTGGCTTCCTGGATGGCAAGTTCACAGAGTTCCATCACCAAGGAAGTGAGGTGAGGTCACTTCCTTCAGGAACTGAATGAGGTCACTGCCTTGGCAACCAATCTGTCCTAAGAGTTGCTTCCAAGCTTCCCATGAGATGGAGGCTGCCCCTGCTTCCTGTGACCCTTTCACAAGTTAGAATGGTATATCACCCATAGGCACCCAGGAGCAGCTCTCCACACAGGTATCATTTGGTCGATCTTCTCTACATTAAGAATGGAGAGGCTGATTCAGACAGAACCCTTCACCCTGAACAGGTTGTTTTCCATGGAAGATGACTTTTGCACTCTCAGGTCCTTCAGAGTTGCCTACATCTTCTCCAGAGATTATATCTGCATGGACCTTTGAGGTTATCAGCAGGTGGAAGATTCCCTATATTCCTGTATTGTAACACCAACTCTGTCCCTGCTCTTCTGTAACGTTAGATTGAGGGAACCATGTATGGTTAGGGTTAATAACATGTTTGATTTGGGTTAGGAATCATTATGCTGAATAAATAATGGTATTGGGAACCTGCAATATGTATAAAAATATATAGGTGAAATATATGTATAAAAACAGAAATCTAAGTAACATTTGAAGCCCAGAAGGGCACTGAGCCCTTGATTGGGATACTTAGCTTTGAAAAAATTGATATACAATGGCATAGGAGCTTGTACTTTGGATCATAGAATGTAGAAGAGAACATCCAGTCAAAAAGGATAGTCGGTAGTGAAAGGTTAATAAAATAGGTACTTGTCACTTACTGTTTTTCTGTATGCTTAACAAAACACTGTTGAAATCTTGAGAACTGTTTGCTAATCTTGTTCCCAGAATGTGCTGTCCCCAACTGCCAAAGTGTAGAATGTACTCCCTCACCCGGTTGCATGCAAACCGACCACTCGCCCTGACCCATCAGTATACTTCCCTCCCTGCCCTCTCCAAGGAAAATATATATGTTCTGCTTAAACTGTTCTCAGGGCTCTCTGCTCTATTCAAGTGAGCTCCGAGCCCCAGCATGCTGGACCCAGAATAAACCCTTTGCTGTTGGATAAGACAGTCTGTTAGTGGTCTCTTCCTTCCATGCTCACCCGACCTTTACATATGGAGATTCCACCGAGTTTTGGCAGCGGCGGACAAAAGACCCTAACGGGTTCCTCTTGGGTTAAGTAAGGCGCCTCTTTCTTGTTTCAGTGTTAAGGTTAGTGCTGGGCAAAATGGTTGTCGATGAAGAGCGTGAGTTCTCTCCGATGGTGGCTGACAGACGTGTCACAGAGCCACAGGCCACGTCCCTGGGGAACTTCCCAAAGACTCGGGAAATCGAGGAACAATAGTCTCTTCGACTCAGTAATATTTTGTATCTGATTCGGAATTGCCAGCCCATTGGGTTTTGCTGGCTACTCAGTCCTGGTCTCAGTTTTGGATGTCCATTGAATGTCTTTATTGTCTTGTCTTGTCTGTGTCGTGTGTCTTGCATTCACTCTTTGCGTATCTTTCATTATGGGACACAGCACTTCAATGCCCCTGTCCCTGACCCTTGATCACTGGACCAAAGTCCGCTTAAGGGCTCAGAATCTTTCTTTTTTAGCTAAACGCTGGACCTTTCAGAATCTCTGTGCCTCAGAATGGCCCACCTTTGAATTTGGATGGCCCCTAGAAGGATCTTTCTACTTCCCACTAATTTAAGAAGTCAGAGATATTGTCTTTCACCCGGGCACACATAGCCATCCGGATCAACAGCCATATATCTTAACTTTGCTGGACCTCTGCAAATCTCTTCCTCAATGGGTGAAGCCTTTCTTTGTCCCTTCCCCTGCTCCTACTCCTTCCCCCATGATCTCTCAAACCCTCTGCTCCTCCTCCTCCTCCACCCTTTGTAATCCCTGAGTCAAAAGATTTGACTCTTCTGGACTCTCTTCCCCCTTATTATACCCTGCCTTCGTCCCCCAACCACCAACACCCTCTAAGTGATTCCCCTGCAGCTGACTCAGCCTCTCTACCACTGGAGGAATATAAGCTGGCCCAGCGCCCTCCAGATAACTCCCCCGCAGCACACACAGCCCCTCCTTCGCAGGAGGAAGCTAGCCCAGCTAAGGAAACTTGATGGTGGTGAATGATTGAAAACCCTGGAACTCCTGTGATGCTCCCACTATGTCTCTACAGACCATTGATTGACGAAGGCCATGGGGGGAAAATGCAAGCCTACAAATATTGGCCTTTCTCCTCTTCCGACCTATATAACTGGAAATATAACAATCCCCCTTTTTCCGAGGACCCCACAGGGCTCACAGGTCTGGTTGAGTCATTGATATTTTCACATTTGCCTACTTGGGATGACTGTCAACAATTCCTAGGGACTCTCTTCACGACAGAGGAACAAAAGAGAATCTTCCTGGAAGCTATAAAAAAATGTCCTCCGACCAGATTGGAGAGTGATACATCTTCCCAACTTAATCAAAGCTGGTTTTCCTTTGAAACAACCCAACTGGGACACCAACACCATTGAAGTTAGAAAGCATCTGTCCACTTATCGCCAGGTTCTAATAGTGGGCATCCGAGTGGCCACTAGGCGTCCAACTAATTTGGCCAAGGTAATAGAGATTATTCAAAGGCCTGATGAATCTCCCTCTATGTTTCTAGAGAGAATTATGGAGGCAAGTAGGAGATATACTCCTTTCGATCCTCAGGCAGAGGATCAAAAGGCATCTGTCATGATGGCCTTTATTGGGCAAGCTGCCCTGGATATTAAAAGAAAGTTACAATGCTTAGATGGATTACAAGATATGACTTTGAGAGATTTAGTCAGAGAAGCCAAGAAAATATACTTTAAGAGAGAAACTGAGGAAGAGAATGAAGCAAAGTGAGGATAAAAGAAACAAAAGACAGAATAAGGCGTTGACTAAGGTCCTGGTCACAACAACAAAAGGGCCAGAAATTAAGAAACAGGGAGACAGGAAGGGATACCTGGGCCCACGCCAGAGGCCACTCCTTGCCTCAGATCACTGTGCCTACTGTAAAAAAAAAGGACACTGGGCCAAAGAGTTCCCTAGAAAGAGACAGCCACTCCTGCCAGCCATTCTGACTCTTGAGGATGACTCCAAAAGTCGGGGCTAACATCCCCTCCCGGAGCTCAGGGTAACTTTTGAAGTGTAGGGGACCCCAGTAAACTTTGAAGTGGATACAGGGGCAATATACTCAGCCCTCAAGGCCCCATTGGGCCATCTATCAAATAAAAGGTCTCTAGTTCAAGGGGCAAATGGCAGTAAGTATCGGGCTTGGACAACTAAGAGGACCATAGACCTGGGAAAAGGAAAATCCATCAATCCTTCCTAGTAATCACAGAATGCCTGGCCCCATTGATGGGCAGAGATCTGCTCACCTAGTACCGGGCCAAAATAACTTTTAACCCTGAAGGCCCCCAAGTGGAATTTCTAAATCCTTCACTAAAACTCCTATAATCACAGCTCTAAATATGTCAGTAGAAAATGCACATCAACTCACTCACCTTTGTTCAAAGAAACTGCAGGTATTTCTGAAGTATCAAGAACAGAGTTTTCCACTAACTGACTCACAGCAAAAAGAAATAACTGAATGGGTAAAAAAAGCCTGTCGAGTCCATCAATTGGTAAATGCTTACCCTTCCAAGCTTCCTGCAGGAAAGCACCTACGAGGAACCAGACCAGGAAAATTCTGGGCAGTTGACTTTACTGAAATTAAGCCAGCAAGGTATGGACATAAATATCTTCTAGTCTTTGTAGATACATTTTTAGGATGGATTGAAGCCTTCCCCACTAAAAGAAAAAAAAAAAGAAACAGTGCAAATGGTGGTCAAGCAGATCCTGAAAGACATTTTTCAAAGATACGGCCTGCCAAAGGTAATACGGTCTGATAATGCACCGGCGTTCGTGGCCCAAGTAAGTCAGGGGTTAGCCAGGAACCTGGGGATTCATTGGAAGTTTTATTGTGCTTACAGACCCTAGAGTTCAGGACAGGTAGAAAGAATGAATAGAACCATTAAAGAGACCTCAACAAAATTAAGCTTAGAGACCAGCATAAATGATTGGACTATGCTCATGCCTTATACAATGTTTCGTGCAAGAAATACGCCCTCTGTTTCTTTGAGTAACCACACCCCCTGTGAATATCTAGGGTGCCTCTCCTCCAGTAATGGACCAAAGCCCAACTCTAAGACCTAACGATCCCTTTCACACCCCCTTGCTTGACAGACTTAAAGCTCTTGAAAGATCTCAGTGATACCTGTGGAAAAAGCTGGCCACTGCCTACCAAACTGGGGACGAGGGGACTCCACATCGATATCAAGTAAGAGATTCATCTACATAAGATGATATCAGGTGTCATCCCTGGAACCCCACTGGAAAGGACCATACCAGGTGGTACTTATAACATCTACAGTGGTAAAGGTAGACGGAATCACTTCCTGGATCCATGCCTCTCATCTCAAGCCTGCGCCCTGTCCACACTCTGGCTGGAAACTGGAAAAGACTGGTAACACTTTCAAATTGCATATTCACCATGTGGATAAGCCTATAGACTCTCCCCTCAGCCACAAGTAGTCCTAACCCTCATCAGCCCGTTCAGCAGCGTTGGCTGATCACAAATTCTACTGGAAAAGAAGTATAATCTATCTCGCATACAGCCCACTTAGGGACCTGGTGACCATCTCTCCACCCAGACATTTGTCAGCTGGCTATAGGTCTTTCCTAATGGGATATCCCTGATGAAGAGGATCCCACTAAAATTCCATTAAATCCCTTCCTTACCATAGATAATAGAAACAAACATTATGGATGTAGGGACACACGAGCCAGATGCAGGTTGGCTAGCCTAGATTACTGTGTTTACCCGGCCGACTGTCAAAGCCATAAACAGCCATGGCTATGTGGGGGAAAAGCCGACTTCTTCTGTAAGTCATGGGGATGTGAGCATACAGGGGCTGCCTGATGGAACCCAAACTCCGCATTAAATTCAGTACACAGCACTGGCCATATTACGAATTAGAAAACAAAAACTGATGGCAACCAGAGGGGACTCTAGATCCTCAAATCCTGTGTGACCTTTTTAACATCTGCTGGTGCTCAAAAGGGTAAAAGGAGATTCCACTATGTAGAGGCCTTTTCCCTTCTTCGCTCACATCCTGAACTATGCTTACCCAATAGATCCTCACCTTCAGCCTTCTGCTCCAGAGTCTCTGCTGTCACTCCCACCTCAGCAACCTGATTTCTCCACTACAATTATTAGATCAAAAATCCAAATCTCTGCTGGTTCTCAGACCATTGCCCCCTTGCTGACGTAGCAGGTACTGAGGTACCCCTCCACCCACTCACTCCTCTCTTCTCCTGTCAGTGCCCGCACCGGGTCCCACCAGGTCCTCTTACCAACTAACCCAAAGCTCAAACCAGCTGAGGAGAGCCCTCAGACCCATATCCAAGATGTAATGAAAATGGCCTTTAAAGTTGCTTTGTCATCACTGAAAACAGTTTACTAAGAATTTAAAGTCCCTAACATGTGTTTTGGGATACTCACAACCATCTTCTTCTTTGCTCTACCTGTTCTACTGCTCAAATATTTGTTGCTAGGAAAATTCCAAACCACTTTCCAATTATTTTTTTACATCTCTCTTTTCTCATTCTCAGATACTCTGAGCTGCTCTCAGCCCCACCTTCTCCGTCTTTCCCCTCTGTACCAGGCCCACAGAAAAGTCTTTAACTGACCTTCTCCAGAAGTCTTCACCATGGCTGATTTTAGGACTTTCAGCAAAAGAGTCCCTATAAAAAAGTTCAATGTAGTTAAACTTCCTATTTTCATGTTGCCCTGTTCTACTTGGCCACTGGCTAAAAAAATTAGCACTCCTAATCAAGACACCCCCTTACTAGTTTTTCACAAAAATATGTGAACAAGGCCTCTGGCCTTGACATGGGGCTTCACAGAGATGGCTACATTTCTAAGTTAACGAAGTTAGCAACTGGGCTCCGTGGTAACAGCTGGAAATGGGAAAATAAGAAAGGGAAGAAAAAGCTCTTTCCCTCCCAGGTGTCCTTGAAAAGTTAACTTGCCCAGAACCGAGGAAAAAACAGAAAAAAAACTGCTTTTTTCAACTTCTGCAGACTGTGAACTTCTGAGCCCCTTCCATTACATGTTGGGTACAAAATTCTGAAACTACCTAAACTTGGGTTTCAGAGGATTACTTGATTACAACAGATTCAATGCCCTCTGAATCTGGTTGCCACCAAATAGGACTGTTTCCCTGTCTTCAGTGCTATCTTAGGTGAGTTGCCTTGTCCGTCCCTACTACAGCATGATTCTATATACTTAAACATTGTTAATGTTTTCATGAAATGGTCAACAGATGTGATTAATTGTGTAATCGTGCAGATGTTTCCCAGAGTGCTCTATCACAATGCAGGTTCATTTGAAGATCAAATAGGGGGGCATTCAACCCGGTTCCACTGAAAATATATATCCCTCAACTTAGCCATCATATTAGGAATAGAAATTGCTGCACTGGTGGCCACGGGAACCACTGCCTTTGTCCATGGGACTCAACAAATGACCCAACAAATGACAGCAATAGACCAAAACTAAGATATTAGAAACCTCCATCAGAGCTTTGCATGAGTCTTTTACCTCTCTCTCTGAAGTTGTTTTTCAGACCACTCGAGGGTTGGACCTCCTTGTCATGAGAGAAGGGGCCTCTGTGCTGCATTGAGAGAAGAAAGTTGTTTGTATGCCGAGCATACTGGAGTTGTAATAAAATCTAAGAGTAAATTAAAAAGATTCCTTGAAAAGCATCAAAGAGACAGAGAGGCCCAAAAAAGGTGGTTTGAGTCTTGGTTCACACAGTCTTCCTGGTTAACTACGTTTTTTTATCAACCCTGGCCGGTCCAATAATAATCCTCATATTATTGCTAACTATTAAACCCTGTTTTCTCAACCGTGTAATTTCTTTTCTCCAGGCTCAAATTGGACGAGTTAAACTTATGGTAATACCCCACTAGTATACATAGAATGTGACACCCCCCAATGATCATTTTTATGATTAAAAGTAGCCAGAAGAAGAAGTGGGGAATAAAAGGTTAATAAAATAGGTACTTGTCACTTCCTGTTTTTCTGTATGCTTAACAAAACACTGTTGAAATCTTGAGAAATGCTTGCAAATCTTGTTCCCAGTATGTGCTGTCCCCAACTGCCCAACTGCAGAATGTGCTCCCTCACCCAGTTGCACGCAAATCGCCCACTCGCCCTGATCCATCAATAAACTTCCCTCCCTGCCCTCTCCAGGTAAAGTATATAAGCTCTACTTAAGCGATTCTCAGGGCTATCTGCTCTATTCAAGTGAGCTCTCAGCACCAGCATGCTGGACACTCAATAAACCCTTTGCTGTTGCATGAGATAGTCTGTTGGTGGTTTCCTCCTGCGAAGCTCGCCCGACATTTACTATAATGATTGAAAGTAGAAGAGAACATCCAGTCAAAAAGGGATTGTTGATAGAAATAGGAAGATAGTACGTTTAGGAAGAAGTGTGAGTATAGGATTTGGAACAAAAGTTTGTTAGCTACAGGGTTTCGGTTACAGAGTGATTGTTAAAGTCAGCACAGGTGAAGAGTCAGTCACAATGATGAACTGGGGAAAACATGAAGTAAAGCAGATATAAATAGAGACATTACAAAATAAGGCAAAGTATAAAGTGAGTGATAGGATTAGACATTTTGAACAGGGTTGAGTTTGAATACATAATTTAGGAAGAAACAAATATGTAGTCACCAATATGATTGACATTTGAGAGCATTAGGCAAATTTCAGGTGGATGAATATTTCTGAGAATAATCTTGTGAATAGTTGATTATAAATCCACATACATGAACATGAATGAATTTAGGGAGTGTACATAAGACACATATATTTCATATTTAGAAAAATCTGGAGAGTACACACAGACAAAAAAAGTAGCAATATATGTCAATCAAAATTCATCATAAAATATATATCATCCACAGATCCAAAAATATTCATTTTACTGAACATGGATTTATGTATAATGTTGTTCAACTAGGAAGCTCACCCATTGTTTCAATATTCAGTACCAACAGGGTTTAGTAGGAGTGATCTCGTCTCACAATTTGTATCTGCCAAGTAAGCCAAATCACAAGAACAAACGTGTGGTACCAGGTAGGATTGTATATGTCCATATTAAAATACACATGCTGAATAGGCTACAGAGAAAGGGAGACAGGAATTCACATGTTTGTTAACTTTAAAAATACATGGAGAACTATTTCAACAAACAATTGACTAGATTTATAACTCCTACTCTGTATCATGCAGAAGGGAAGTCCAACTATACACCGTGCCTCCTCTGAACTACTTGTATTTCTATTCTGTTTGGGTTATTTTTCTCCATCATATTAGGATTAGTAGTCAGAGTCTGGTAGGGTATGGGTTAATGTCAGGGATTCAGTATTTTGAATGGAAAACAGGAAATTGAATCCAATGTGTATGCAAACATATGCTACAGAAAAATCTTTCCACTCTCATCCAGAACAATGCCTTGACATTACCTTCGCCTCAAGAAAAACACAATTAGAGTAGAAGAGTTAAAAAATTTGTGAATACCTATCTGGATTGGAAAATGCTCCCGATTTCACATCATTGGAGTTGGTAGAGGAGTTTCTAAAAGTAATGGACAGGGTAAACACTCCACAAACCTCGAGCTCTGCTGGCCTAAATATTTTTGAGGATCTGCCTCTGAGGTTGAGCACTTGAAATATATGCTGTTGTCAGGAGCTTTAGCTTACTTTGTAGTGAGACCATCAAAGCTGGGTCTGCATCTATGTGATCTGGATGACATGGTTACTTACTTTCCAATGAAATGAGGCAACAGTGCTGAATTCTCTCTTTGTAGGTAAACTGTGGCCTCTGAGGGCTAATTGTCTCTTCGTGTGGACTGTGAAGCCATTTGGCCATCCTCTAATTTTCGTGGTGTTTTTGCTGCTGCTCTGGGAGGTTGGTATTTGCTTCACAAAATACGAGTTCAAATGGGACACAGTACTGGAGGAGTTCTGTCAGGTGTGGGGGGAAGGGTCTGGAGGAGAATGCACCAAACAGTATTTTATCCCACGTAGCTTGCCCCCTTGACAATAGCAACATGATTCAGAACATTGCCCTGAAACCTCTCCATATAACAAGATTCCTTTACATGTAAGGGTCTGCTGGCTACACCATGTCAGTCACAAGCCATTTGGAATCCAATGCTAGATCCTCATGGCCCTACCACTGATGTTTTATCAAACACCTGCACACCACTGCTCTGGGCCACTACTCAGCAGGATCCAACTTACTGGCATCTCTGTTCTAAACCATTTTCATGCAACCCAGTAAATCAAGGTACTGTCTGGTATACTCATGATCAGCAAGAAGACATCCAAAAGTTTTCCAGTGCCACCTGGTCATGGGAATTTCAAAAATTTCATGGTATTTATCTAACCATTTTTCAAAGATGAAGTTGGAGTCACTGTGGGTTTCAATTCATTCAGGAATCATTAAATGGTGAGGAAGCTCATTTCAATGATAGCTCTAAAGAACTCTCACAGGCAAGGCTTCTGAAAGAGTGCCCAAAGAGGCCACATAAAGCCAGGCCCATTGAGGTCTACAAGGTGAGGCCCATGTGTGTTTTGACTCTCAACTCAGCCTGCCAAGTCTTTAATAATAAAATCATGTTATATCCTGGCGGAGATTCCCAGTGCTCTGTGGAAAGCCACCCTGGGCCTAGATCTCAGTTTCCAATGGCGACTCTCATGCATGGCCTACTAAAATTCCAACAAAATTCATGGCAATATTTCTCTGACTTTAGTTCCACAACTCAGTCTCTAAGGGGAATCACACCAGAGTTCAAGCCCAGGTGGACACAGTCATTTTTTCCAACCGACACACAAATGACCAAAATTATAACCAAAACACCTCCACATGACACTAATCCTCTTCCATGTAGAGACTCATCCTCACCTCTGGCGAAGGTTTCTATGAGGGGCGCAGCCAAAGACAGTTTCCAAAATAAGCTCGCTTGCCCCTCATTTGCCTAAAGTCAGGGTGGCCTGGACACCCTTCCTGTGAACCAGGAGTGACAAAATAAGCATGCCTTTAATACTGCTCTGTTTCTCCAATTTGAGCCCTACTGATTTTCAGATATAGATTCTTTATTTCATTTGGAGTCATGTGAAAACCCAAGCACCACTGCAGGGCTTGGAAGAACTCATTTCATCCAAAGAATCCCTATTCTCACTTGATAGAGGTCATGAACCTAACAGAGGAAGGCAAGTGACTTCATCCACAATGACTGATCTTTTTGCAATTATGGTTTTGGATGGACACAAGCGATCATTCTTTAGATCCATCAGGAGCTGAGAATCTAAGTCACAGCCACACATAAGACCAAAAGGCTAATTCAGCCACATCCCGTACCAAAGCAATTAAGCAAAGAGCCACAGATGATGCCCATTCATTTCCATTTCAAAACTGTTTTCCTCAGGCTTCACAGAGGGGTGGCCTGAGGCAAAGGCCTTCCAGACATTCAGGGCAACAGAAAAATAGTTAAGCAAAAGATCCAAAGTAGGGTCTCTCCTCTGAGACTTTCCTGGTCACACTGATATTTGACATTCAGGGCAACAGAACAATAGTTAAGCAAAAGATCCAAAGTAGGGTCTCTCCACTGAGACTTTCCTGGTCACACTGATATCTGAGTTTTCTGAGAATCTCGCCATTCTCTTAAGCTATCCAGTACATGGCCATGTCACAGGGCTTGGAGGTGGTACATATCTTGGAAACAAAACCATGAGCCAATTCTGGAGAATGGCCAGAATTCAGGAAGAAAACAGGAACTTAGGTAGATAGCAGGTGTTGCCCATGGATAAGACAGGTTGCATTCCATTCATTAATTGGCCAGGATGAATTATGGGAAGATTTATACTAGACTAGACATATATTAATGCATTATCTTTTCAAATGTCTACAACAACGGACACAGTGAAATACACAGACATAGGAACACTAGTCTGGTCAAACGACTTACTAGAAATAGTCCACTGCAAACGAAAAAACCGACTTTCCTACCTATTCTCAGAACATGAGACAGAACCACAAACACACACCCACTCCCACAAAGGCACCTCCTTCCCTCAAGTAGGTCTGTGACTATCCAAAGTGTTCTCTGACTTGTGGGCCATACTATCTTCTCCCAAAATGGCCTGTCCTCTATCAGATCTGGTTTCCTTGGCCAACTCTGTTAAGGTGTCAGGAAAAAGTGGTGAGCCACTACCTGCTTTCTCAGGAAAGGTCCCTCTTCAGAGCTCTCCTCCATTTGTCCTTCCTCACATCAGTAGGTACCAAAAAAGACTGACTCTGTCCTTGTTAAATCCAACCAAGTGAGCCCACTGATACTGGGACTGGGACTGCTTCTGGGTGCCTGACTTCTTGGATACCAAGTTCAGAGAGTTCCATCACCAAGGAAATGAGGTATGTCACTTTCTTTGGAACTGAATGAGGTCACTGCCTTGGCAAACACTTTTTCCTAAGAGTTGCTTCCAAGGGTCCCATGAGATGGAGCCGGCCTCTACTTCTTGTGACACTTTCACTAGTTAGAATGGTATATCAACCAGAGGAACCTGGGAACAGCTCTTCACCCAGGCCTGGTATTGTCCATCTTCTCTACAATAAGAAGAGAGAGGCTGATTCAGACACATCCCTTCATCCTGACCAGGTTGTTTGCCACGGAAGATGGCTTTTGCTCTCTCAGGTCCTTTATACCTGCCTAAATCTTCTCCAGGTATCATTTCTGAATGGACCTTTGAGGTTCTCGCAGGTGGAAGGTACCCTAATTTCCTGTATTGTAAGAACAACTCTTTCCCTGCTCTTCTGTAAAATGAGATTGAGGGAACAGTGTATGTTTCGGGTTAATAACAGGTTCGATTTCAGTTAGGAATCATTCTGTGAGATGAATAATGGTATTGGGTACCTACGATATTTATAAGAATATAGAGTTGAAATAAATGTACAAAAACAGAAATCTAAGTAAGATTTGAAGGCCAGAAATCATTCGGCCCTTGACTGGGATACTTAGCTTTTAATTATATTCTGCAAAGATGTCTCAGATAATTCAATAATAAATGGCATAGGACCTTGTACCTTGGATGATTGAATGTAGAAGAGAACATCCAGTCAAAAAGGGATAGTAGGTAGGATTAAGAAGATAGTCGGTAGGTTTAGGAAGAAGAGTGAGTATAGGATTTGTATCAAAAGTTCTTTCCTAATAGGGTTTTGGTTAGAGGGTGAATGTTAATGTCAGCACATATGAAGAGTGAGTCACTATGATGAGCTTGGGAAAATATGTAGAAAAGCAGATATCAATAGAGACATTATGAAATCATGCAAAGTATAAAATGAGTGATAGGATTAGACATTTTCTACAAGGTTGAGTTTCAATATATAATCTTATGAAGAAACAAATATGTCGTCACCAATAGGATTGACATTTGAGAGCATTAGGCAACCTGGACATGGATGTTTTAGTAATCCATGTACAATTTCCCTTTTGGCTTTGGTACAGTCTTAAGTGTGACCTTCACATTTTTAGTTCCGAATATTACTGTGATAAAATGTTTATGTAGATCAGGTGACATGAGTATTTCTACCACCTTTTCTGGGAGCAATATATTGAAGACATAAAATTAGTTTTGGGGGTACAAAGAGGTGTACCCTGTGTCTATGAATATAGAGATAAAGCATGAATAGACCATAATGTGAATAAATAATATAAGTTGTTCCAAATTTAAATTATGTATTGAACTGATATCTGAAAAATTACAGGAAATCTTATATTGATATACAATCATTCATTCCGACCAATTATACATCAAATGGTAATATTAGTGTTTTGGTTTATCATGAAGAGTGTGTGAGTTTTGCTTCAATAGTGATTATGGAAATTGAAAATAATGTGTTTGGAAAGAATTCTCATGAAAAGACCAGTCAAGAAACCCTGATAATACATGTGTTCTGAAGCAATAAGTGATTAAAGTTGAAACAAATGCCTATAAATTTGTGAACTTGTGGATGAAATGTATATCCTATGATGTGCAAACCCTGAAGAAATAGTAATGTACCAGTGTTGAATACAAATGAACGTCAAATTACATATCATGTGCCATAGGAATCTACTTGCATTGATGTTAGACTGGGTTAGTTACTGTAGAATTATTAGGATTTGTATGCACCATTCACTGAAGTTAGTTTTCAGTACTAGGAAACAAACATGTATTTCAGTTAAATGAATATGTCTGAGAATAATCTTGTGAAAAGTTGATTATAAATCCAAGTACATGAACATGAATGAATTAAGAGAGTGTATATAAGACACATATTTCATATTTTGAAAAATCTACAGAGTGTATGTATATATACAAAAAAAACACAAATAGACATTAAAAAGTAGCAATATATATGCCAAACAAAATTCATCATTAAATATATATCATCCACAGATGCAAAAATATTTATTTTACTGAACATGAGCTTATGTATAATGTTGTTCTACTAGGAAGCTTGTAGGTTGAATTTTCAGTTCCAACAGCGTTTAAGAGGAGTGAACTCTTCTCACAATTTGTATCTGCCAAGTCAGCCACCTCCCAAAAATGTACATGTGATACCTGGTAGGATTCTATATATGTATATAAATATACATGGGTGAAATGGCTACAGAGAATTGGAAACAAGAATTCACATATCTGTTAACTTTAAAAACACATGGAGAACTATTTCAATTAAAAATTGACTAGATTTATAACTCCTACCTTATATAATGCAAAAGGCAAGTCCAAATATACAACATGCCTCCTCTGAACTGCTTGTATTTATATTTGTTTGGGTTATTTTTCTCCTTTTTATTAGGTTGAGTAGTCTGAGCCTAATAGGTTCGGGTTAGTGTCAGGGATTCACTATTTCAATAGGAAAATTGAAAAATGAATCCAATGTGTATGCAAATATGTGCTGCATAAATATCCTTCCACTCTCATCCAGAGCAATGCCTTGTCAATACCTTTGCCCCAATTAAGACACAATTGGAGGAGAAGAGTTAGAAAATCAGTGAATACATATCTGGAATGGAAATGCTCAGGAGTTCACAATCTTGGAGGTGGTAGAGGAGTTTCCAAAAGTAAGGGACTGGGTTAACACTCCACAAACATGGAGCTCGTCTGGCCTAAAAACTTTTTGAGAAACTTTCTGTGAGGTTGGGCACTTGAAAAATATGTTGTTGTCAGGAGATTTGACTTCTTTGCGTGAGACCATCAAAGCTGGGTCTGCATTTATGTGACCTGGAGGACATGGCTTCTTATATTCCAATAAAGATGAGCAGCAGTGCTGCATTATCTCTTTGTAGGTAAACTGTGACCACTGGGGACTAAGTTTCTCCCCATGTGGACTGTGAAGCCATTTGGTCCTGGTCCACTTTTTGTCGTGTTTTTGCTACTGCACTCGGAGTTTGTTATTTGCTTCATGACATACAAGGAGCTAAACTGGGACACAATGCTGGAGGGAGTTCTGTCACGTGTGGTGTGCCAGGGTATGCAGGAGAATGCACCAACCAGGCTTCTATCCCTCATAGCTTGCCCCATTGCCCCCTTGTCCATATCAACCTAATTCTGAACATTGCCCTGAAACCTCTCCATATAACAAGATGCCTTTACATATAAGGGTCTGCTGGCTGCACCATGTAAGTAACATGCCATTTGGAATACAATGGTAGATCCTCATGACCCTACCACTGGTGATTTATCACACACCTGCCCAAAACTGCTCTAGGCCCACTACTCAGCAGGCTCTAACTTACTGGCATCTCTGTACTACACCATTTTCATGAAACCCAGTCAATCAAGGCACTGTCTGGTATACTCTTGATCAGCAATAGGACATTCAAAGGTTCTCCAGTGCCACCTGGTCATGGGAATTTCAAAATTTTCATGGTATTTATCTAGCCATTTTTCAAGGATGAAGTTGGAGGCACTGTGGCTTTCAATTCATTCAGTAACCATTAAATGTTGAGGAAGCTCAATTCAATAAAAGCTCTGGAGAACTCTCACAGGCAAGGCTTCTGAAAGAGTGCCAAAATGGTCACATGATGCCAGGCCCATTAAAGTCTACAATGTGAGTCCTATGTATTTTTCGACTCTCAAATATGGCTGCCATGTCTTTGAGAATAAAATCATGTGATATCCTGGCAGAGATTCACAGTGCTCTGTGGAAAGCCACCCTGGCCCTAGATCTCAGTTTACAAGGGCGACTCACATGCGTGGCATCCTAAAATCCAAACAAAATTCATGGCAATACTTCTCTGAGTTCAGTTTCACAACTCAGTCTCTAAGGGGAATCACACCAAAGTTCAAGCCCAAGTGGACCCAGTCATTTCTTCCAACCGCCAAACAAATGGCCAAAATTAAAACCAAAACATTCCCACATGGCCCTCATCTTCTTCCATATAGTCACTCATCGTAACCTCTGGCTGGAGTTTTCCATCAGGGGCACAGCCCAAGACTGTGTCCAAAAAAAGCTTGCTTGCCCCTCATTTGGCTAAAGTCAGGGTGGCCTTGACAGCCCTCCTGTGAACCAGAAGTGATCAAATAAGCCTGCCGTTAATACTGCTCTGTTTCTACAATTTGAGGCCTACTGACTTTCAGGTATAGATTCTATATGTGATTTGGAGTCATGCGAAAACCCAAGCACCTCATCAGGGCTTTGAAGAACTCATTTGACCCAAAGAATCCCTATTCACACTTGATGGAGGTCAGGAACCTAACAGAGGAAGACGAGAGACTTCATCCACAATGACTGATTTTTTGCCATTATAGTTTTGGACTCACACATGGGATCATTCTTTATATCCATCATGTGCTGAGAATCTAAATCACAGCCACAAAGAAGGCCAAGAGGCTAATTCAGCCACATCCATTTCCAAAGCAATTAAGCAAAGAGCCACAGGTGATGCCTATTCATTTTCATTTCAAAACTATATTCTTCAGGCTTCACAACGGGGTGCCCTGAAGCAAAGACCTTCCAGATATTCAGTGTAACAAAACAGTACTTAAGCAAAAGGTCCAAAGCAGGGTCTCTCCACTGAGAGTTTCTTGGTCACACTGATATCTGAGTTTTCTGAGATGCTCGCCATTCTTTTCAGCTATCCAGTACATGACCATGTCACAGAGCTTGGAGGTGGTACATATCGTGGACACAAAACCATGAGCCTATTCTGGAGACTGGCCAGAATACAGGAAGAAAACATTAACTTGGGAAGATAGCAGGTGTTTCCCTTCGATAAGACAAGCTGCAGTTCATTCATATATTGGGCAGGATGAATTTTGGGAATATTTATACTTTAAAGGACACATTCATTAATGCATTTTCTTTTCTAATGTTTACAACAACGGACACAGTGGAATACACAGACATGGAAATACTTGCCTTGTCAAACGACTTACTAGAACAGTCCACTGAAAACCAAAAACAACAAAAAAAAAACAACAAATAAAAAACGCCTTTCCTACCTATTCTCAGAACATGAGACAGAACCACAAAGCCATACCTACTCCCACAAAGGCAGCTCCTTCCCCCAAGTATGTCTGTGATTAGAAGGAGTGTCCTATGACTGGTGAGCCATACTATGTTCTCCCAAAATGGCCTGTCCTCTTTCAGATCTGGTTTCCATGGCCAACTCTGTGAAGTTGTCAGGAAAAATTGGTGAGCCACTACCTGCTTTCTCAGGAAAGGTCCCTCTTCAGAGCTCTTCTGGCATTTGGCCATCCTCACATCAGTAGGTACCAAGAAAGATTGATTTTGTCCTTGGAAAATCCAAACAAGCGAGTCCACTGGGACTGGAACTGGGACTGCCTCTGGGTGCCTGGCTTCTTGGATACCAAGTTCAGAGAGTTCCCTCACCAAATAATGAGGTATGTCACTTTCTTTGGAACTGAATGAGGTCACTGCCTTGGCAACCACTTTTCCCTAACAGTTGCTTCCAAGGGTCCCATGAGATGGAGCCGGCCCCTACTTCCTGTGACACTTTCACAAGTTAGAATGAAATATCAACGATAGGCACCCAGGAACAGCTCTACACACAGGTCTGGTTTTGTCAGTCTTCTCTACAATAAGAAGAGAGAGGCTGATTAAGACACATCCCTTCATCCTGACCAGGTGTTTTGCCATGGAAGATGAGTTTTGCTCACTCAGGTCCTTTATACCTGCCTACAACTTGTCCAGGTATCATTTCTGCATGGACCTTTGAGGTTCTCAGCAGGTGGACTGTCCCCTTCTTTCCTGTATTGTAAGAACAACTCTGTCCCTGCTCTTCTGTAAAATGAGATTGAGGGAACAGTGTATGTTTCGGGTTAATAACAGGTTCGATTTGTGTTAGGAATCATTCTGTGTGATGAATAATAGTGTTGGGGACCTTCGATATTTAAAAGAATATGGAGGTTAAATATAAGTATGAGAACAGAAATCTAGGTATGATTTGAAGCCCAGAAGGGCATTGAGCCCTTGATTGGGATAATTAGCTTTGAATTATGTTCTGCAAAGATGTCTCAGTTAATTCAATACACAATGGCATAGGACTTTGTACCTTGGATGATTGAATGTAGAAGAGAACATCCAGTCAAAAAGGGATAGTCAGTAAGATTATGAAGCTAGTCGGTAGGTTTAGGAAGAAGAGTGAGTATTTGATTTGGACAAAAGTTCTTTAACAATAGGGTTTCGGTTAGAGAGTGAATGTAAATGTCAGCACATATGAAGAGTCAGTCACTATGATGAGCTGGGAAAAAATGTAGAAATGCAGATATCAATAGAGACATTATGAAATCAGGCAAAGTATAAAGTGAGTGATAGGATTAGACATTTTCAACAGGGTTGAGTTTGAATACATAATCTTTTGAAGAAAAAAATATGTAGTCACCAATAGGATTGACAGTTAAGAGCATTAGGCAACCTGGACATAGATGTTTTTAGTAATCCATGTTCACTTTTCATTTAGTCCTTCATGCAATCATAACCGTGACCATTACATTATTTGTCCAGAATATTACTGTGAAAAAATGTATATGTAGATCAGGTGACATGAGTATTTCGTCCACCATTTCTGGAAACAATATATTGAAGACGTAAAATTAGTATTGGGGGTACAAAGAGGTGCACCCTGTGTCTATGAATATAGAGATAAAGCATGAATAGACAATACTGTGAATAAATAATATAACTTGTTCAAACATTAAATAATATATTGAACTGATATCTGGAAAATTACAGGAAATCTTATATTGATATACAATCATTCATTCCCACCAATTATACATCTAATGGTAATATTAGTGTTTTGGTTTATCATGAACAGTGTGTGAGTTTTGCTTCAAAAGTGATTATGGAAATCAAAAATAATATGTTTGGAAAGAAGTCTCATGAAAAGACCTTTCAGGAAACCTGGAGGAATGCATATATTGTAAAGCAGGAAGCGATTGAAATTCAATCAAATGCCTATAAATTTGCTAATTTGTGGATGAAATATATATCCTATGATGTGCATAAACTCATGAAATAGTAATGTACCATTGTTGAATAAAAATGAACGTCAAAATACACATCATGTCCCATAGGAATCTACTGGCATTGATTTTAAACTGTAGAAATATTAGGATTCTCGTGCATTATTCACCGAATTTAGTTATCTCTTTTTTTAAATTTTTATATATGGTTGTTCAAAACATTACATAGTTCTTGATAAATAATATTTCACACTTTGATTTATGTGGGTTATGAACTCCCATTTTTGCCCCGTATACAGATTGCAGAATCACATCAGTTACACATCCATTGATTCATATATTGCCATACTAGTGTCTGTTGTATTCTGCTGCCTTTCCTATCCTCTACTATCCCCCCTCCCCTCCAGTCTCCTCTCCTCTTCTCTCTCTACCCCCTATACAGTAATAAATTTCTCCCCCTTGTATTATTTTTCCCTTTCCCCTCACTTCCTCTTGTATGTAATTTTGTATAACCCTGAGGTTCTTCTTCCATTTTCATGCAGTTTCTCTTCTCTCTCCCTTTCCCTTCCACCTCTCATCCCTGTTTAATGTTAATCTTCTTCTCATGCTCCTCGTCCCTACTCTGTTCTTAGTTACTCTCCTTATATCAAAGAAGACATTTGGCATTTGTTTTTTAGGGATTGGCTAGCTTCGCTTAGCATAATCTGTTCTAATGCCATCCATTTCCCTGAAAATTCTATGATTCTGTCATTTTTTAATGCCGAGTAATACTCCATTGTGTATAAATGCCACATTTTTTTCATTCATTCTTCTATTGAAGGGCATCTAGGTTGGTTCCACAGTCTTGCTATTGTGAATTGTGCTGCTATGAACATCGATGTAGCAGTGTCCCTGTAGCATGCTCTTTTTAGGTCTTTAGGTTTTAGACCGAGAAGGGGAATAACTGGGTCAAATGGTGGTTCCGTTCCCAGCTTTCCAAGAAATCTCCATACTGCTTTCCCATTTGCCCGCACCAATTTGCAGTCCCACCAGAAATATACAAGTTTACCTGTTTCCCCAGATCCTCGCCAGCACTTGTGATTGTTTGACTTCATAATGGCTGCCAATCTTACTGGAGTGAGATGGTATCTTAGGGTGGTTTTGATTCACATTTCTCTGACTGCTGGAGATGGTGACCATTTTTTCATGTACTTGTTGATTGATTTTATGTCCTCCTCTGAGAAGTGTCTGTTCAGGTTCTTGGACCATTTGTTGTTTGGGTTATTTGTTATCTAATTGACTAATTTTTTGAGTTCTTTGTATACTCTGGATATTAGTGCTCTATCTGAAGTGTTAGGAGGAAAGATTTGTTCCCAGGATGTGGGCTCCCTATTTTCCTCTCTTACTGTTTCTTTTGCTTAGAAAAAACCTTTTTAGTTTGAGTAAGTCCCATGTGTTGATTCTAGTTATTAACGCTTGTGGTATGGGTGTCCTATTGAGGAATTTGGAGGCGACCCCACAGTATGTAGATCGTAGTGAACTTTGTCTTCTATCAGACACCATGTCTGATTTGATATCAAGCTCCTTGATCCATTTTGAGTTAACTTTTGTGCATGGCGAGAGAAAGGGATTCAGTTTCTTTTTGTTACATATGGATTTCCAGGTTTCCCAGCACCATTTGTTGAAGATGCTATCATTCATCCATTGCATGCTTTTAGCCCCTTTATCAAATGTAAGATAGTTGTATTTTTTGGATTGGTTTCTGTGTCCTTTATTCTGTACCATTGGTCCACCCACCTGTTTTGGTACCAGTACCATGCTATTTTTGTTACTATTGTTCTGCAGTATAGTTTGAAGTCTGGTATCCCTATACCGACTGATTCACACTTCCTGCTTAGTGTTGTTTTTGCTATTCTGGGTCTTTTATTTTTCCATATGAATTTCATGATTGCTTTCTCTATTTCTACAAGAAATGCCGTTGGGTTTTGATTGGCATTGCACTAAACCTATAGAGAACTTTTAGTAATATCGCCATTTTGATGATGTTAGTTCTGTCTATCTATGAACAGGGTACATTTTTACATCTTCTAATATCTTCCTCTATTTTTCTCTTTAGGTTTCTGTAGTTTTCCTTGTATAAAACTTGCACCTCTTTTGTTAGGTTGATTCCCAATTTTTTTTTTTTTTTTTAGTATATTGTGAATGGAGTGGTTGTCCTCATTTCCGTTTCAGAGGATTTGTCACTGATATTCAGGAATGTCTTTGATTTATGAGTGTTGATTTTATATCCTGCCACTTTGCTGAATTCATTTATTTGCTCTATTAGTTTCTTTGTAGACCCTTTTGGGTCTGCTAGGAATAGAATCATGTCATCTGCAATAGTGATAATTTAATTTCTTCTTTTCCTATTTATATGCCTTTAATTTCTTTCATCTCTCTAATTGCTCTGGCCAGTGTTTCGAGAACTATGTTGAACAGAAGTGGTGAAAGAGGGCATACCTGTCTTGTTCCAGATTTTAGGGGGAATGCCTTCAATTTTTCTCCATTCAGAAGTATGCTAGCCTGAGACTTAGCATAGATTGCTTTTACAATATTGAGGTATGTTCCTGTTATCCCTAGTTTTTCTAGAATTTTGAACATAAAGGGATGCTGTACTTTGTCGAATGCTTTTTCTGCATCTATCGAGATGATCATATGGTTCTTATTTTTAAGTCTATTGATGTGATGAATAACATTTATTGATTTCTGTATATTGAACCAGCCTTGCATCCCACGGATGAATCCTACTTGATCATGGTGCACAATTTTTTTGATATGCTTTTGTATCTGATTTGCCAGAATTTAATTGAGGATTTTTGCCTCTAGGCTCATTAGAGATATTGGTCTGTAGTTTTCATTCTTTGAAGTGTCTTTGTCTGGTGTAGGAATCAGAGTGATGTTGACCTCATAGAATGAATTTGGAAGTTCTCCCTCTTTTTCAATTTCCTGAAATAGCTTGAAAAGTATTGGTATTAGTTCCCCTTTAAAGGTTTTGTAAAACTCTGCTGTATACCCATCAGGTCCTGGGCTTTTCTTACTTGGTAGTGTTTTGATGGTTTTTTCTATTTCCTCAATTGATATTGGTCTGTTTAGGTTGTCTATATCCTCCTGACTCAATCTGGACAGATCATATGACTTAAGAAATTTATCGATGCCTTCACTGTCTTCTATTTTATTAGAGTACAAAGATTCAAAATAGTTTTGGATTATCTTCTGTATATCTGAAATATCTGTTATGATATTGTCTTTTTCATACTGTATGCTAGTAATTTGAGTTCTCTCTCTTTTTGTCTTCGTTAGCATGGCTAAGGGTCTGTAGATTTTTTTTATTTTTTCAAAGAACCAAATGGGTTGATGTGTCTGCTGTGCTTGCAGGCCGCTAGTCCTGTTCTGCCGGTCAGTTGCAGGTCTGCCTACCTTGCGGGAGCGGGTGGTGGCTCTGCTTTGGCCCTACTGCAATTGGGGTGTCGTGACTACCATGCTGGCAGATTGCTGGGCCTGTTCCGGGTGCGGGCAAAGACTCTGCTCTGCCCCTACTCCAATTGGGTTGACGTGACTACCACGCCGGTGGGCCGTTGTGCTTGTACTGGGCACGGGAGAAAGCTCTGCTCTGCCACTACTCCAATTGGGGTGTCATGTCTACCATGGTGGCAGGCCTCTGGGCCTGTTCCGAAGGTCAGTCACAGGTCTGCTTTTGTGGCGGGCGCGGGGGGCAGCCTGCTTGGCCCCTACTACAATTTGGGTGACGTGACTACCACACCAGCTGGTGGCTGGGCCTGATCCGGGAGCAGGCAGTGGCACTGCTCTTTCCCTACTCCATTTGGGGTGACGTGGGTACCACGCCTGCGGGCCTGATGAATCTTCCTCTATGTTTCTAGAGAGAATTACGGAGGCATATAGGAGATATACTCCTTTCGATCCTCATGCAGAGGATCAAAAATCATCTGTCACAATGGCCTTTATTGGGCATGCTGCCTTGGATATTTAAAGAAAGTTACAATGCTTAGATGGATTACAAGATATGACTTTGAGAGATTTAGTCAGAGAAGCCGAGAAAGTATACTATAAGAGAGAAACTGAGGAAGAGAAGGGAGCAAAAGGAGGATAAAAGAAACAAAAGACAGACTAAGGAGTTGACTAAGGTCCCGGTCACAATAACAAAAAGGCCAGAAATTAAGAAACAGGGAGACAGGAAGGGATACCTGGTCCCACGCCAGAGGCCACCCCTGACCTCAGATCAATGTGCCTACTGTAAAGAAAGAGGACACTGGGTTCAAGAGTTCCCTAGAAAGAGGCAGCCACGCCAGCCAGCCTTTCTGACTCTTCAGCATGACTATGAAAGTCGGGGCTCAGATCCCCTCCCTGAGCTCAGCGTATCTTTTGAAGTGGAGGAGACACCAGTAAACTTTGAAGTGGATACAGGGGCAATAAACTCAGCCCTTAAGGCCCCATTGGGCCCTCTATCAAATAAAAGGTCTCTAGTTCAAGGGGCTAATGGCAGTAAATATCGGACTTGTATAACTAAGAGGATCATGGACCTGGGGAAAGGAAAAATCCATCACTCCTTTTTAGTAATCCCAGAATGCCTGGCAGACTTTTGCTGTACGTCATGGGGATGTGAGCATACAGGGGCTGCCTGATGGAACACAAACTCCTCATCAAATTCAGTACACAGCATTGGCCATATTACCAATTAGATAACCAAAACCGATGGCCCCCAGAGGGGTCTCTTGATCCTCAAATTCTGCGTGACCATTTTTTTTAAAGAGAGAGGTGAGAGAGAGAGAGACAGAGAGAATTTTTAATATTTATTTTTTAGTTTTTTGCTGGACACGACATCTTTGTTTGTATGTGGTGCTGAGGATCGAACCCGGGCCGCACGCATGCCAAGCGAGCGTGCTACAAATGAGCCACATCCCCAGCCCTGTGTGACCTTTTTAACTTCTGCAAGTGCTCAAAAGGGTGAAAGGAGATTCCCCTATGGGCATGCCTTTTCCATCCTTCACTCATATCCTGAACTATGCTTATCCAATCAATCCTCACCTTCAGCCTTGTGCTCCAGAGTCTCTGCTGTCACTCTCACCTCAGCAACCTGATTTCTCCCCTCCAATTATTAGATCAAAAACCCAAATCTCTGCTGGTTCTCAGACCATCGCCATCTTGCTGAAGTAGCAGGTACTCAGGTTCCCATCCACCGACTCACTCCTCTCTTCTCCTGTCCGTGCCCGCCCCGGGTCCCACCAGGTCCTCTTACCAGCTAACACAAAGCTGAAACTAGCTGAGGAGAGCCCTCAGACTCCTATCAAAGATGTAATGAAAATGGCCTTTAAAGTTGCTTTGTCATCACTGAAAACAGTTTACTAAGAATTTAAAGTCCCTCACATGCATTTTGGGATACTCACTCTTGTCTTCCCCTCTGCTCTACCTGTTCTACAGCTCAAGTTTTTGTTGCTAGGAAAATCCCAAACCCCTTTCCCATTATTCTTTTACATCTCTCCTTCCTTATTCTCAGATCCTCGGAGCTGCTGTCAGCCCCACCTTCCCTGTCTTCCCCTTCTGTACCAGGCCTACAGAAAATTCTTAACTGACTTTCTACAGAAGTCTTCACCATGGCTGACTTTAGGACTTTCAGCAAAAGAGTCCCTATAAAAGAGTTCAATGTAGATAAACTTCCTCTTTTAGTGTTGCCTTGTTCTACTTGGCCACTGGCTAAAAAAATAAGCACTTCTATGATAGACAGCCCATTACTTGTTTTCCACAAAATAATGAACAAGGCCTCTGGCCATGAGCTGGGGCTTTACAGAGATGGCTATATTTCTAAGATAAAGAAGTTACCATCAGGGCTCCATGTTAACAGCTGTCAGGGGCGAAAAATAAGAAAGGTAGGAAAAAGCTCCTTCCCTCCCAGGTGTCCTTGAAAAGTTAACTTGCCCAGAACTGAGGTAAAAACAGAAACAACAACGGCTTTTTTGAACTTCTGAAGACTGTGAACTTCTGAGCCCCTTCCCTTACATGTTGGGTACAAAATTCTGAAACTACCTAAACTTGAGTTTCAGGAGAATAATTGATTACAACAGAAAAAATGCCCTCTGAATCTGGTTGCAACCAAATAGGACGGTTTCCCTGTCTTCGTTGCTATCTTAGGTACCTTGCCTTGTCCGTCCCTACAACAGCATAATTGTATATAATTAAACATTGTTTATGTTTTAAAGAAATTGTCAACAGATGTGATTAATTGTGTAATGGTGCAGATGTTTCCCAGAGTGCTCTGTCATGATGCAGGTTCATTTGAAAATGAAATAGAGGGGCATACAACCCGTTTCCACTGGGGACATATATCCCTCACTTTAGCCATCCTATTCGGAATAGGAGTTGCTTCAGGGGTGGGCACAGGAACCACTGCCCTCGTCCATGGGACACAACAAATGACCCAATTAGAAGAAGCAATAGACCAAAACTAAGATATTAGATACCTCCATCAGAGCTTTGCATGAATTTTTAACCTCTCTCTCTGAAGTTGTTTTACAGAACAGGCGAATGACACAAAACACACACACACACACACACACACACAGAAAAAAAAATAGCAAAATATATGTCAATCAAAATTTTCATAAAATATATATCATAAAAAGATCCAAAAATATTCATTTTACTGAACATGGATTTATGTATAATGTTGTTCAACTAGCAAGCTCACCCATTGGTTGAATATTCAGTTCCAACACGGTTAATTAGGAGTGATCTCTTTTCACAATTTGTATCTGCCAACTCATCCACCTCACAAGAATGTATGTGTGGTACCAGGTATGATTCTATATATCCATATAAAAATATATGTGCTGAATAGGCTACAGAGAAAGGGAGACAGGAATTCACAATTTTTTAACTTTAAAAACACATGGAGAACTATTTCAACAAAAAATTGACTAGATTTAACTCCTACTCTGTATCATGCAAAAGGCAAGTCCAAATATACACCATGCCTCCTCTAAACTGCTTGTATTTCTATTCATGGCAATACTTCTCTGAGTTCAGTTCCAGAACGCAGTCTTTAAGGGAAATCCCAACAGAGTTCAAGCCCAGGTGGACCAAGATATTTCTTACAACCACCACACAAATGACCACAATTAAAAACAAAACACTCAAACATGGTCCTCATCTTCTTCCATATAGTCACTCATCGTAACCTCTGTCTGGAGGTTTCCATGAAGGGCTCACCCAAAGACAGTGTCCAAATAAACTCCCTTGCCCCTCATTTGCCTAAAGTCATGTTGGCCTGGACACCCTTTCTGTGAACCAGGAGTGATCAAATAAGCCTCCCGTTAATACTGCTCTGTTTCTCCAATTTGAGGCCTACTGACTTTCAAGTATAGATTCTTTATGTGATTTGGAGTCATACGAAAACCTAAGCACCTCTGCAGTGATTTGAAGAACTCATTTGACCCAAGGAATACCTATTCTCACTTGATGGAGGTCAGGAACCTAACAGAGGAAGACGAGAGACTTCATCCACAATGACTGATCTTTTGGCAATTATGGTTTTGGATGCACACATGGGATCATTTTTAGATCCATCAGCTGCTGAGAATCAAAGTCACAGCCACATACAAGGCCAAGAGTCTAATTAAGACACATCCCTTTCCAAAGCAACTAAGAAAGAGCCACAAGTGATGCCCATTCATTTCCATTTGAAAACTGTTTCCTTCAGGCTTCACAAAGGGGTGGCCTGAGGCAAAGACCTTCCTGATATTCAGGGCAACAGAACAATAGGTAAGCAAAAGGCCAAAAGCAGGGTATATCCACTGAGACTTTCCTGGTCACACTGATATCTGAGTTTTCTGAGATGCTGGCCATTCCCTTCAGCTATCCTGTACATGGCCATGTCACAGACCTTGGAGTTGTTGCATATCTTGGACACAAAACCATGAGCCTATTCTGGAGAGTGGCCAGAATTCAGAAGAAAACAGGGACTTAGGAAGGTAATAGGTATTGCTCATCCATAAGGCAAGCCGCACTCCATTCATAAATTAGGCAGGATGCATAATGGGAAGCTTTCTACTAGACAGGACACATCCATTGTTGCATTCTCTTTTCTCATGTCTACAACCACGGACACAGTGGGATACACAGACATAGAAACACTCATTTTGTCAAACGACTTACTAGAAACAGTTCACTCCAAATCAAACAAACCGCCTTCCCTACCTATTCTCAGAATATGAGACAAAACAACAAACCCACACTCACAAAGGCACCTCCTTCCCTCAAGTAGTTCTGTGACTCTCCGGAGTTAACTCTGACTGGTGGGCCATATTATGTTCCCCCGAAATGGCGTGTCCTCTATCAGATCTGCTTTCCTTGACCAACTCTGTAAAGTTGTCAGGAAAAATTGGCGAGCCACTACCTGCTTTCTCAGGAAAAGTACCTCTTCAGTGCTCTTCTGGTATTTGGCTATACTCACATCATTAGGTACCGAGAAAGACTGACTCTGTCCTTGGAAAATCCAATCAAGTGAGCCCACAGGGACTTGGACTGGGATTGCCTCTCGGTGTCTTGGTTCTTGGATAGCAAGTTCAGAGAGTTCCATCACCAAGGAAATTAGATATGTCACTTTCTTTGGAACTGAATGAGGCCACTGCCTTGGCACCCCTTTTTCCTAACAGTTGCTTCCAAGGGTCCCATGAGATGGAGGCTGCCCCTACTTCCTGTGACACTTTCACAAGTTAGAATGGTATATCAACCATAGGCACCCATGAACAGCTTTCCACACAGGCCTGATTTGGTCCATCTTCTCTACAATAAGAAGAGAGAGGCTGATTAAGACACATCCCTTCATCCTGACCAGGTTGTTTGCCATGGAAGATGACTTTTGCTCTCTCAGGTCCTTCATAGCTGCCTATAACTTTTCCGGGTATCATTTCTGTATGGACCTTTGAGGTTTTCAGCAGGTGGAAGGTCCCCTACTTTCCTGTATTGTAAGAACAACTCCGTCCCTGTTCTTCTGTAAAATGAGATTGAGGGAACAGTGTATGTTTAGGGTTAATAACAGGTTCAATTTGGGTTAGGAATCATTCTGTGCGATGAATAATGGTATTGGCAACCTGTGAGATTTACAAGAATGTAGAGGTGAAATATAAGTATGAAAATAAAAATCTAGGTATAATTTGAAACCCAGAAGGGCATTGGGCCCTTGATTGGGATACTTAGCTTGATTTATGTTCTCTAAAGATGTCTCAGATAATTCAATATACAATGGCATAGGACCTTGTACCTTGGATGATTGAACGTAGAAGAGAACATCCAGTAAAAAGGGATAGTCAGTAGGTTTAGAAAGATTGTCGGTAGGTTTAGGAAGAAGAGCGATTATAGGATTTAGACCAAAAGTTCTTTAGCAATATGGTTTCGGTTAGAGAGTGAATGTAAATGTCAGCACATATGAAGAGTCAGTCACTATGATAAACTGGGAAAATATGTAGAAATGCAGATATCAATAGAGACATTATTGCATCAGGCAAAATATAAAGTGAGTGATAGGATTAGACATTTTCAACAGGGTTGAGTTTGAATATATAATCTTAGGAAGAAACAAATATGTTGTCACCAATAGGATTGACAATTGACAGCATTAGGCAGCATGGACATGGATGTTTCTATTAATCCATGTTCACTTTCCTTTTAGGCTTTGGTACAGTCATAAGTGTGACCTTTACATTTTTTTTCAGAATATTATTGTGATAAAATGTATATGTAGATCAGGTGACATAAGTATTTCTTCCACCATTTCTGGTAGCAATATATTGAAGACGTAAAATTAGTATTGGGGGTCCAAAGAGGTGTACACTGTGTCTATGAATATAAAGATAAAGCATGAATAGAACATACTGTGAATAAATAATATAACTTGTTCCAACTATAAATAATGGATTGAACTGATATCTGAAAAATTACAGGAAATGTTATATTGATATACAATCATTCTTTCCAAAATGGTATACATATAATGGTAATATTAGTGTTTTGGTTTATCACGAAGGGTGTGAGTTTTACTTCACCAGTGATTATGGAAATCGAAAATAACTTGTTTGGAAAGAAGCGTCATGAAAAGACGAGTTCAGAAACCCTGATAATACTTGTGTTCTGAAACAGGAATTGATTAAAGTTGAAACAAATGCCTGTAAATTTGTGAACTTGTGGATGAAATATATATCGTATGATGTGCAAAAACTGAAGAAATAATAATGTACCAGTGTTGAATACAAATGAACCTCAAATTACATATCATGTCCCATAGGAATCTACTTGCATTGGTGGTAAACTGGGTCAGTTACTGTAAAATTATTAGAATTTGTAGGCACCATTCACTGAAGTTTGTTTTCAGTACTAGGAAACAAATATGTATTTCAGGTGGATGAATATTTCGGAAAATAATCTTGTGAAAAGTTGATTATAAATCCATATACATGAACATGAATGAATTTAGAAAGTGTATATAAGACACATATATTTTATATATTGAAAAATCTGAATAGTGTGTGTGTGTGTGTATATATATATATATATATATATATATATATATACACACACACACACATACAAACTACACACAGACATTAAAAAGCACCATTATATATGAAAATCAAAATTCATCAGGAAATATATATCATCCACAGATGCAAAAATAATTATTTTACTGAACATGAGTATATGTATAATGTTGTTCTACTAGAAAGCTCCCCTATAGTTTGAATCTTCAGTTCTAACAGCGTTTAAGAGGAGTGATCTCTTCTCACAATTTGAATCTGCGAAGTGAGAAACCTCACAAAAATGTACGTGGGATTCCTGGTAGGATTCTATATGTGCATATAAATATACATGTGTGAATTGGCTACAGAGAAAGGGAAACAGGATTTCACACATTTGTTATCTTTAAAAACACATGGAGAACTATTTCAAATAAAAATTGACTAGATTTATAACTCCTACCTTATATAATGCAAAAGGCAAGTCCAAATATACAAGATGCCTCCTCTGAACTGCTTGAATTTCTATTCTGTTTGGGTTATTTTTCTCCATTATATTAGGATGAGTTGTCTGATTCTAGTAGGTATGGGTTAGTGTCAGGGATTCAGTATTTCAAAAGGAAAATTGGAAAATGAATTCAATGTGTAAGCAAATATGTGCTTCACAAATATCTGTTAAGGTCTGATATCCTCTCACTCTCATCCAGAAAAATGCCTTGACATTACCTTCACCCCAGGTAAAACATAATTAGAGGAGAAGAGTTAGAAAATCAGTGAATACATATCTGGAATGGAAAATGCTCAAGAGTTCATAACCATGGAGGTGGTAGAGGAGTTTCCAAAATTAAGGGACAGGGTAAACACAACACAAACAGGGAGCTCTGAGAGCCTAAAAACTTTTTGAGAAACTGCCTCTGAGTTTGGGCACTTGAAATATATGTTGTTGTCAGGAGATTTGGCTTCTTTAGTAGTGAGACCATCAAAGCTGGTTCTGCATCTATGTGACCTGAAGGACATGGTTTCTTATTTTCCAATGAAGATGAGGCAGCAATGCTGAATCCTCTCTTTGTAGGTAAACTGTGACCACTGAGGACTAAGTGTCTCTCCGTGTTGACTGCGAAGCCATTTGGTCCTCCTACACTTTTTGTGGTGTTTTTCCTGCTGCACTGGGAGTTTGGTATTTGCTTCACGAAATACCAGGAGCTCAACTGGGACATATTGCTGGAGGGAGTTCTGTCACGTGTGTTGGGTCAGGGTCTGCAGGAGAATGCACCAACCAGGCTTCTATCCCTCCTAGCTTGCCCCATTGCCCCCTCGTCCATATCAACCTGATTCAGAACATTGACCTGAAACCTCACCATATAACAAGATGCCTTTACATATAAGGGACTGCTGGCCTCACCATGTCAGTCACAAGCCATTTGGAATCCAATGGTAGATCCTCATGGCCCTACCACTGATGTTTCATCACACACCTGCCCACCACTGCTCTAGGCCCACTACTCAGCAGGCTCCAACTTACTGGCATCTCTGTTCTACACCATTTTCATGAAACCCAGTCAATCAAGGCATTGTCTGGTATACTCATGATCAGCAACAGGACATCCAAATGTTCTCCAGTGCCACCTGGTTGTGGGAACTTCCAAAAATTCATGGTATTTATCAAGCCATTTTTCAAGGATGAAGTTGGAGAAATTCTGGGTTTCAATTCATTCAGGAACCACTAAATGTTGAGGAAGCTAATTTAAATGAAAACTCTGGAGAACTCTCACAGGCAAGGCTTCCCAAAGAGTGGGGAAAAGGTCACATGAAGCCAGGCACATTGAGGTGTAAAATGTGAGGTCCATGTGTGTTTTGACTCTCAACTATGGCTGCAAGTTTTTCACAATTATATCATGTGATATGCTGGCTGAGATTCCCAGTGCTCTGTGGAAAGCCAGATCTCAGTTTCCAAGGGCAACTCTCATGCGTGGCCTCCTAAAATCCCAAAACAATTCATGGCAATACTCCTCTGAGGTGAGTTCCAGAACTAAGTCTCTATGGGGAATCACACCAGAGTTCAAGCCCAGGTGGACCCAGACATTTCTTCCAACCGCCACACAAATGACCACAATTAAAACCAAAACACTCCCACATGGCCCTCATCTTCTTCCATATATTCACTCATCATGACCTCTGGCTGGAGGTTTCCATGAGGGGTGCAGCCATTGGTAGTGTCCAAAATAATCTCACTTGCCCCTCATTTGCCTAAAGTCAGGGTGGCCTGGACACTCTTAATATGGACCAGGAGTGGTCAAATAAGCCTGCCGTTCATGCTGCTCTGTTTCTCCAATTTGAGGCCTACTGACTTTCAGGTATGGAATATTTATGTGAAATAGAGTCATGAGAAAAGCCAAGCACCTCGGCAGAGATTTCAAGAACTCATTTGACCCAAAGGATCAGTATTCTCACTTGATGGATGTCAGGAACCTAACAGAAGAAGGCAAGAGACTTCATCCACAATGACTGATCTTTTGGCCATTTTGGTTTTGGATGCGCACATGCGATCATTCTTTGGATCCATCATGTGCTGAGAATAAAAATCACAGCCACATACAAGGCCAAGAGGCTAATTCAGACACATCCCTTTCCAAAGCAATTAAGCAAAGAGCCACAGGTGATGCCTATTCATTTCAAATTTAAAACTGTTTTCTTCAGGCTTCACAAAGGGGTGGCCTGAGGCAAAGACCTTCCTGACACTCAGGGCAACAGAACATAAGGTAAGCAAAAGGCCCAAAGCAGGGTTTCTCCACTGAGACTTTCCTGGTCACACTGATATCTGAGTTTTCTGAGATGATCTCCATTCTCTTCAGCTATCCAGTATATGGCCATGTCACAGAGCTTGGAGGTGGTACATATCTTGCACACAAATCCCTGAGCCTATTCTGGAGACTGGCCAGAATTCAGGAAGAAAACAGGAACTTAGGATAATAGCAGGTGTTGCCCATCGATAAGACAAGGTGCAGTCCATTCATAAATTGAGCAGGATGAATTATGGTAAGATTTATACTAGACAGGACACATCCATTAATGCATTCTCTTTTCTAATGTCTACAACAATGGACATAGTCGGATACACAAACATAGAAACACTCACCTTGTCAAATGACTTACTCGAAACAGTCCACTTCAATCCAAACAAACCGCCATTCCTACCTTTTGTTAGAACATGAGGCAAAACCACAAACCCACACCCACTCCCATAATGGCACCTCCTTCCCCCATGTAGATCTGTGACTATCTGGAGTGTCCTCTAACTGCTCGGCCATACTATATTCCTTCGAAATAGTCTGTCCTCTCTCAGGTCTGGTTTCCTTGGCTAACTCTGTGAAGTTGTCAGGAAATAGTGGTGAGCCACTACTGGCTTTCTCAGAAAAGGTACCTCTTCAGTGCTCTCCTGGCATTTGGCCATCCTCACATTAGTAGGTACCAAGAAATACTGACTCTGTCCTTGGTAAATCCAAACAAGTGAGACCACTGTGACTGGGAATGGGATAGCGTCTGGGTGCCTGGCCACTAGGATACAAAGATCATAGAGTTCCATCACCAAGGAAATGAGGTATGTCACTTTCTTTGGAATTGAATGAATGAGGTCACTGCCTTGGCAACCAGTTTGTCCTAACACTTGCTTCCAAGGGTCCCATGAGATGGAGGCTGCTCCTACTTCCTGGAACACTTGCACAAGTTAGAATGGTATATCAACCATAGGCACCTGGGAACAGCTCTCCACACAGGTCTGGTTTAGTCCATCTTCTCTAACATAAGTAGAGAGAGGCTGATTCAGACACATCCCTTTATCCTGACCAGGTTGTTTGCCATGGAATAGGACTTTTGCTCTCTCAGGTCTTTCATACCTCCCTACAACTTCTCCAGGTATCATTTCTGCATGGACCTTTGAGGTTTTCAGCAGGTGGAAGGTCCCCTAATTCCCTGTATTTTAAGAACAACTCTGTCGCTGCTCTTCTGTAAAATGAGATTGAGGGAACAGTGTATGTTTAGGGTTAATAACAGGTTCAATTTGGGTTAGGAATCATTCTGTGCGATGAATAATGGTATTGGGAACTTGCGATAATTAAAAGAACATAGAGGTGAAATATAAGTATGGAAACAGAAATCTAGGTATGATTTGAAGCACAGGACCTTGTACCTTGGTAGATTTAATGTAGAAGAGAACATCCAGTTAAAAATGGATAGTCAGTAGGATTAGGAAGATAGTCGGTAGGTTTAGGAAGAAGAGTGAGTATAGTATTTGGACCAAAAGTTCTTTAGCAATAGGGTTTCGGTTAGAGAATGAATGAAAATGTCAGCACATATGAAGAGTCAGTCACAATGATGAACTGGGGAAAATAAGTAGGAAAGCAGTTATCAATAGAGACATTATGAAATCAGGCAAAGTATAAAGTGAGTTATAGGATTAGACATTTTCAACAGGGTTTAATTTGAATATATAATCATTGGAAGAAACAAATATGTTGTCACCAATAGGATTGACATTTGAGAGCATTAGGCAACCTTCACATGGATGTTTTTAGTTAAACATTTTCACTTTTCTTTTAGGCTTCGGTACAATCATAAGTGTGACCTTTACATTTTTTGTTCAGAATTTTACTGTGATAAAATATATATGTGGATCAGGTGACATGAGTATTTCTTCCACCATTTCTGGGAGCAATATTTTGAAGACATATACATTAGTGTTAGGGGTACACAGAGGTGTACCCTGTGTCTATGAATATAGAGATAATGCATGAATAGACCATCCTGTGAATAAATAATATAACTGGTTCCACTTCAAATAATGAATTGAATTGATATCTAAAAATATATAAGAAATCTTATATTGATATATATATATATATATATATATATATATATATATATATATATATACACACACACACACACACACACACACACGCACACGCACAGACATTAAAAAGTAGCAATATAAGAGATCCAACATGGTGGCGGACATGGAGAAATCAAGTATCTGACCTCATTAGCTGCGCAGGCATAGGGAGTCGTAAACTGTCTAAATGCTGTTTGTTCAGAATCACTAGGCAATGCTGACCTGACGTGGATCTGGTGCGAACAGTCTGGGCCCCTGAGAAAACACACAGAGCCCGGATCGGCTGCATAGAAGCTCAGATTTGCCTGCTTCTTGTGACTCAGAACTAACGTTCCCTCTGAAATAACTGGTCGGCCCTTCTGAATTTACAGAGGTAAAAGGCCACTGGATTGAAATGGGGCTTTGGAGACACAGTCAGGACCCATCCATTGCATTGGTCACCTGGCAAAAGGAACGAATGGTCACCATTTGCATGGGATACCACCGTGGAAGAGAACTGATGTCATGGGCAGAGGAGATAACTTCATTGAAACCAGTACGACAGGTGTGTAATTCCCTATGCATCTCTCTCCACACAGCGGGGAAACATTAAGGGCCCCTCCCAGCTCTCCCTTAAGGGGCCCTCCCAGGTCTCCCGTGAGAAAGATGGCCAGACCGAGGGAATCATGTGTGCTGTGGGACTTGTGGCGTGGAATTCCTGGCTACCGCTCCTACCAGTGCTGACAACTGAGGTCTCTTACACCAGCTAATGTGGGCATGGATACCAGAGAGCAAGCAAATTCGCTGGGGGTTCCCAGCCCCAAGCTCTATAAACTTAGGGTCTGAGGGAGGCAAACAGGGAGAGAGTGCCAAGCGTTGATGAAAACAGGGCTACCAGGAGCAGAGACCTGACGTGTAGCAAGTATTGTGGTGAGCGTCACAGTTGAGCGGAGCCTGGCTTGAGGAAACACTAGAGAAGGTCCTAGGCACTCAGGATTAGAGACCCGCCCAGTCTGGGAGGAAGAGCTGCTGCACAGTGATTGGTTCCCACCTATTGAGAGGAGAAGCTTGGCCCAGTGAGCACAGCTCCACCTACTGGAAGAGAAGTTAATTGAACTCTATGACTGCATGTATTATTATTATTATTATTATTTTATTTTTATTTTTTTTCTTTCATTTAAATTTTTTGTGTTGTTCTTTAACTTATTTTAATGTTTTTATTTTTTTAATTTTACTATTATTATTATTTTAAATTTTAATTTTCATTTTTTAATTATCATTATTATTTTAAAAAAATTATTTCTTTCTTTATTTTCTATTTTTTTCTTTTGTCTTTTCATTTCTTTTCAATTTTCTTATTCCCCCATCCTTGAATTCTACCTGCCTATTCTCATTCTCTTTAGTGACTTCTTCCCATCCCTTCTAATATCTTTCCTCCCAAGCTTCAAATAAATTTATAAGAATAAGAAGTAACTCAGCACTCAAACAGAACAAGAAGTAACATGAGCAGCATCAAAAAGCAAGAAAGAAAAGGAGTACAAACAATGAAGGATAACCTAAATATTCAGGAGGACCTAGAATTATCATAAAAATGGTCATATAAAGAACTCAAGGAATACCTTAGACAGATGAAATGGAACCTTAAAGAGGATACGAGAGAGCAAATAAATACAGTGAAAGAACACATTGAAAATGAATTACATAAACAGATAAATAAGAAGTTAATCTTCTTTATCAGGAGATAGAGATTATAAATATTCAAAGAATATTTCTAGAAATGAAGGAAACGATAAACCAAATTAAAAACTCAATTGAGAGTATCACTAACCGTGTGGAGCAAGTAGAAGACAGAATGTCACATAATGAAGACAAAATATATCATCTTGAAAAGAGTCTAGCCAACACAGAAAGGCTGGTAAAAAATCACGAGAAAAACATCCAAGAGATATGGTATAACATAAAAAAACCAAACTTATGAGTCATCTGGTTAGAGGAAGGTACAGAGATTCAAACTATGGGAATGAAAAATTTCCAGAAATAAAAAAGGAAATGGATATACAAATTGAAGATGCTTACAGGACACAGAGCACACAAAATCACAGTAGACCAACGCCAAGACACATTGTTATGAAGCTATCCAATATACAGAACAAAGAGAAAACTTTAAAAGCTTCAAGAGAAAGGAGGAAGATTACATTCAGGGGTAAACCAATAAGGTTAGCAACCTATTTTTCATCACAGACACTGAAAGTGAGAGGATCCTGGAACAACGTATTTCAAACATTGAAAGACAATGGATGCCAAACAAGAATTCTGTATCCAGCAAAATTCAGCTTCAGGTACGACAACGAAATAAAAATCTTTCATGATAAACAAAGGTAAAAGAATTTGCAGCCAGAAAACCACCATTGCAAAGTGTCTTGAGCAAAACACTACACGAGAAAGAAATGAAAAACAACAACCAAAACCATCAGTGGGAAGTGCCTCAGTAATGACAGAGGGCGGGGGAAAAGCTAATCATGGAGAAACAAAGTAAATTTTAAAAAGCGATAAATATTCAAACATGGCTGGCAGTAGAAACCATATATCAATAGTTACACTAAACATTAATGGCTTAAACTCTCCAATAAAGCAACATAGGCTTGTAACTTGGATTCAAAAAACAAATCCAACAATATGTTGCCTCCAGGAGACATATCTGAATGGAAAAGACATACACAGCCTGAAGGTGAAAGGTTGGGAAAAAATATACCATGCACACGGTCCTCATAAGCAAGGAGTGGTGGCCATCCTCAAATCGAATTAAATCGACTTCAAGACTAATTTAATCAAAAGGGATAATGAAGGAAATTATATACTGTTAAAAGGAACCATTCACCAACAAGACATAAAAATTATCAATATTTACGCACCATTAAATGGTGCTGTGACGTTCATAAAACAAATTCTCCTCAAGTTCAAGAATCAAATAGCCCACAACACAATAATTATGGGTGACTTCAACACACCTCTCTCACCATTGGACAGATCCTCCAAATAAAAGTTGAATAAAGAAACTATAGAACTCAATATCACAATCAATAACATAGACTTAACTGACATATATAGAATATATCAACCATCATCAAGTGGATATAATATTTTTTAGCAGCACATGGATCCTTCTAAAAAATAGACCATATATTATGCCATAGAGCAACCTTCAGTAAATATAAAGGGTGGACTTAATACCATGAATTTTATTGGATTATAATGGAATGAATCTGGAAACCAATGAAAAAGAAGGAAGGAAAAATCCTACATCACATTGAAAATGAACAACATGTTACTGAATGATTAATGTGTTACAGAAGACATAAATGAGAAAATCAAAAAATTCTTCAAGATAAATGAAAATACAGAAACAACATATCGGAGTCTATGGGACACAATGAAAGGTGTTTTAAGAGGGAAATTCACCACCTTGACGTCATTCCTCAAAAATAGGAAAGAACAACAAATAAATGAGCTCACACTTCATCTCAAAGCCCTAGAAAAGGAAGAGCAAAACAACAGCAAATGTAGCAGAAGGCAAGAAATAACTAAAATCAGAGCGGAAAACAACAAAATTGAAACAAAAGAAACTATTGAAAAAATTACAAAACTAAAGCTTGGTTCTGCAAAAAATAAATAAGAAGGATAGACCCTTAGCATCCCTTTATGTTCAAAACATTTGAAAAACTAGAGATAACAGGAATTTACCTCGACATTGTAAAAGCCATCTATGTTAAGCCTCAGGCTAGCATTATTTTGAATGAAGAAAAATTGAAGCATTCCCTCTAAAATCTGGAACAAGACAGAGATGTCCTCTACCACCACTTCTATTCAATATAGTTCTCGAAACACTGGCCAGAGCAACTAGACAGATGAAAGAAATAAAAGGCATGAAAATAGGAAAAGAATAACTTAAATTATCACTACTTGCAGCTGATATGATTCAATATATAGAAGACCCAAAAGGGCCTACAAAAAAAACTACTAGAAGTAAGAAATGATTTCAGCAATGTGGCAGGATATAAAATCAACATTCATAAGTCAAAGGCATTTCTGTATATCAGTGACAAAACTTCTGAAACGGAAATGAGAAAAAAAAAACACTCCATTCACAATATCCTCAAAAAATAAAACTAAAATCCTTGGGAATCAACCTAACAAAAGAGGTGAAAGATTTATACAATGCAAACTACAGAACCCTAAAAAGAGAAGTAGAATAAGATCTTAGAAGATGGAAAAATATACACTGTTCATGAATAGGGAGAACTAATATCATCAAAATGGTGATATTCCTAAAAGTTCTCTATAGGTTTAATGTAATGCCAATCAAAATCCTAACGGCATTTCTTGTAGAAATAGAGAAAGCAATCATGAAATTCATATGGAATAATAAAAGATCCAGAATAGCAAAAGCAATTCTAACCAGGATGTGTGAATCAGGCGGTATAGCGATACCAGATTTCAAACTAAATTTCAGAGCAATAGTAACAATGACAGCATGGTACTGGTACCAAAACAGGTGGGTGGACAAATGGTACAGAATGGAGGACACAGAGATTAATCCACAATGCTACAACAATCTTCTATTTGATAAAGGAGCTAAAAGCATGCAATGGAGGAAGGATAGCATCTTCAACAAATGGTGCTGGAAAAACTGGAAATCCATATGTAACAAAATGAAACTGAATCCCTTTCTCTTGCATGCACAAAAGTTCACTCAAAATGGATCAAGGGCCTTGATATCAAAACAGAGACATGGCGTCTGATAGAAGAAAAAGTTGGCTACGATCTACATACTGTGGGGTCGGGCTTCAAATTCCTCAATAGGACATCCATAGCACAAGAGTTAATAACAAGAGTTAATAACTAGAATCAACACATGGGACTTACTCAAAGCAAAAAGTTTTTTCTCAGCAAAAGAAACAATAAGAGAGGTAAATAGGGAGCCTAAATTCTGGGAACAAATCTTTACTCCTCACACTTCAGATAGAGCCCTAATATCCAGAGTATACAAAGAACTCAAAAAATTAAACAATAAGATAACAAATAACCCAATCAACAAATGGGCCGAGGACCTCAACAGACATCTCAGAGGAGGACATATAATCAACAAGTACATGAAAAAATGCTCACCATCTCCAGTAGTCAGAGAAAGGTGAATCAAAACCACCCTAAGATACCATCTCACTCCAGTAAGATTGGCAGCCATTATGAAGTCAAACAACAAGTGTTGGTGAGAATGTGGGGAAACAGGTACACTTGTACATTGCTGGTGAGACTGCAAATTGGTGCATCCAATTTGGAAAGCAGTATGGAGATTTCTTGGAAAGCTGGGAATGAAACCACCATTTGACCCAGCTATTCCCCTTCTCGGTCAATTCCCTAAAGACCTAAAAAGAGCATGCTGCAGGGACACTGCTACATCGATGTACATAGCAGCACAATTCACAATAGCAAGACTGTGGAACCAACCTATATGCCCCTCAATAGATGAATGGATTAAAAAATGTGGCATTTATACAGAATGTAGTATTACTCTGCATTAAAAAATGACAAAATCATAGAATTTGCAGGGAAATGGATGGCACTAGAGCAGATTAAGCTAAGTGAAGCTACCCAATCCCTTCAAAACAAATGCCAAATGTCTTCTTTGATATAAGGAGATTAACTAAGAACAGAATAGGTATGAAGAGGATGAGAAGAAGATTAACATTAAAACAGGGATGAGAGGTGGGAGGGAAAGGGAGAGAGAAGGGATATTGCATGGAAATGGAAGGAGACCCTCAGGGTTATACAAAATTACATACAAGAAGAAAGGGAAAAATAATACAAGGGGGAGAAATTTATTACTGTAGAGGGGGTAGAGAGAGAAGAGGGGAGGAGAGGGGAGGGGAGGGGGGATAGTAGAGGATAGGTAAGGCAGCAGAATACAACAGACACTAGTATGGCAATATGTGAATCAATGCATGTGTAACTGATGTGATTCTGCAATCTGTAAACGGAGTAAAAATGGGAGTTCATAACCCACTTGAATCAAAGTGACAAATATGATGTATCAAGAACTATGTAATGTTTTGAACAAGCATAAATAAAAATTAAAAAAAAAGAAAACTAACTTCGGTGAGTGATGCACGCGAATCCTAATATTTTTACAGTAACTGACCCAGTTTAACATCAATGCAAGTAGATTCCAATGGTACATGATGTGTACTTTGACGTTCATTTTTATTCAACACTGGTACATACTATTTCCTCAGTTTATGCACATCACAGGATATATATTTCATCGACAATTTAGCAAATTTATAGGCATTTGTTTCACTTTCAATCACTTCCTGCTTCAGAACACATGGATTCCTCCATATTTCTTGACTGGTAATTTCATGAGACTTCTTTCCAAACACATTATTTTCGACTTCCATAATCACTTTTTAAGCAAAACTCACACACACTTCATGATAAACAATAACCCTAAGATGACAATTAGATATATAACTGGTTGGAATTATTGATTGTATGTCAATATATGATTTCTTATATATTTTCAGATAACAATTCAATCCATTATTTAAAGTGGAATCAGTTATATTATTTATTTACAGTATGTTCTATTCATGCATTATCTCTATATTCATAGACACAGGGTACACCACTTTGTACCCCCAATACTAATTTATATGTCTTAAAATATTGCTCACAGAAATGGTGGAAAAAATACTCATGTCACATGATCTACATATATATTTTATCACAATAATTTTCTGGGCACAAAATGCAAAGGTCACACTTATGATTGCACCAAATCCTAAATGGAAGTTGAATATGGATTACTAAAAACATCCATTTCCAGTTTGCATAATGCTTTCAAATGTCATTTCTATTGGTGACTACATATTTGTTTCTTCCTAAAATTATGTATTCAATCTCGATCCTGTTGAAAATGTGTAAACCTATCATTCACTTTACAATTGCCTGATTTTGTAATGTCTCTATTGATATCTTCTTTCCTATATTTTCCGCAGTTCATCATTGTGACTGACTCTTCGCATGTGCTGACATTTACATTCACTGTATAAATGAAACCGTATTGCTAAAGAACATTTGATCCAAATTTTATACTCACTCTTCTTCCTAAACCTACCGACTCTCTTCCTAATCCTACCGACTATCCAAATTTGAGTGCATGTTCTCTTCTACAATCAATCTTCCAAGGTACAAGGTCCTATGCCATTGATTATCAATTTATCTGAGACAAACGTGCAGAACATAATTAAAAGCTAAGTATCCCAATAAAGGGCCTCATTCCCTTCTGGGCTACAAATCTTACCTAGATTTCTGTTTTTATACATATATTTCACCTCTATAGTTTTATAAATATCGCAGGTTCCCAATACCATTATTCATCAATCAGAATGATTCCGAACCCAAATTGAACATGTTATTAACCCTAACCATACACTGTTCCCTCAATCTAACTTTACAAAAGAGAAGGGACAGGGTTCGTCTTGCAATACAGCAATGTAGGGGATCTGCCACCTACTGAGAACCTCAAAGGTCCATGCATATTTGATCCCTGGAGAAGATGTAGGCAGCTATGAAAGACCTGAAAGACCAAAACAACCTGGCAAACAACCTGGTCAGGATGAAGGATTGTGTCTGAGTAAGCCTCTCTCTTTTTAATGTAGAGAAGATGGACCAAATGAGGCCTATGAGGAGAGCTGTTCCGCAAACTGGTGCGGCCAATTTGAAAAGCAGTATGGAGATTCCTGGGAAAGCTTGGAATGGAACCACAATTTGACCCAGCTATTGCCCTTCTTGGACTATTTCCTGAAGACCTTAAAATAGTGTAACTCTGGGATACTGCCACATCGATGTTCTTAGCAGTACAATTCACAATTGCTGCACTGTGGACCCAACCTAGATGCCCTTCAATAGATGAATGGATAACAAATGTGGCATTTATACACCATGGAGTATTACGCAGCACTAAAATATGACAAAATCATGGAATTTTCAGGGAAATGGATGGTAATAGAGCAGATTATGCTTAGTGAAACTAGCCAATCCCTAAAAAACAAATACCAAATGTCTTCTTGGATATAATGAGAGCAACTAAGAACAGAGCAGGGAGGAAGAGCAGGAAGAAAAGATTTACATTAACAGAGACATGAGGTGGGAGGGAAAGGGAGAGAAAAGGGAAATTGCATGGTAATGAAGGGAGACCCTCATTGTTATACAAAATTACACATAACAGGTTGTGAAGGGAATGGGAAAATAAACAAGGAGAGAAATTAATTACAGTAGATGGGGTAGAGAGAGAAGATGGGAGGGGGAAAGAGGGGGGATCATAGAGTATAGGAAAGGTAGCAGAATACAACATTAACTAATAGGGCATTATGTAAAAATGTGGATATGTAACCAATGTGATTCTGCAATCTTTATTTGGGGTAAAAATGGGAGTTCATAACCCACTTGAATCTAATGTATGAAATATGATATGTCAAGAGCTTTGTAACGTTTTGAACAACCAAAAAAAGAAAAAAAGTAGCAATATATATGCCAATCGAAATTCATCATGAAATATATATAATCCACAGATGCAAAAATATTCATTTTACTGAACATGGATTTATGTATAATGTTATTGAACTAGGAAGCTCACCCATAGGTTGAATTTTCAGTTTGAACAGCGTTTAGGAGTAGTGATCTCTTCTCACAATTTGTATCTGCCAATTCAGCCACCTCACAAGTATGTACGTGTGATACCAGGTAGGATTCTCTATGTGCGTATAAAAATACATGTGCTACAGAGAAAGGGAGACAGGATTCCCATTTTTGTTAACTTTAAAAACACATGTAGAATTATTTCAACAAAAAATTGACTAGATTTATAGCTCCTATACTATATAATGCAAAAGGCAATTCCAACTACACACCATGCCTCCTCTGAACGGCTTGTATTTCTATTCTGCTTGGGTTATGTTTCACCATCATATTAGGATTATTAGTCAGAGTCTAGTAGGGTATGGGTTAGTGCCAGGAATTCAGTATTTCAAATGGAAAATTGGAAAATGAATCCAATGTGTATGCAAATATGTGATATACAATAATCTTCCCACTCTCATCCAGAACAATGCTTTGACATTACCTTTGCCCCAAGTAAGACACAATTAGAGGAGAAGAGTTAGACATTCTGTGAATACTTATCTGGAATGGAAAATGCTCAGGAGTTCACAACCTTGGAGGTGGTAGAGGAGTTTCCAAAAGGAAGGGACAGGGGTGATCACTCAACCTGATCTTTCATTAATATTGGGAGCCATCTTGCCACAAAGCCATGGAAAGATAATTTTTGCTTTACTATAAATTACTGCAAATTCTGAACCTGCTTGGAATGCCTGCCCATGCCTTGAACTCACCCATGCCTGTCTTACTGACCAGATCACAGCCCTCTCTGAAACCTTACTGAAACCTCATAAATATTGGCCTTCCCTGGCCAGACAACGACCCTCTCTGAGGCTCTAATGGTCCTCATAATTTCTGATGCTGGGGCCAGCAAATAAAAAATGTAAACTACAATTAGTGTGATGCTTGTCAAATTTCTGTTTTCTGATACTCCCTTTTTGTGTAACTTTTTGGGCTATAAAGCTGGGGTGTAGGAAAGGTGGGGATGCTGTCTTTTTCCAGCCGTTTTGAGAAGGAGAGTCAGCCTAGCCGGTTGAACTAATAAGCTTGCCTTAATTTGATTTTAATTGGAGTCAGTGGTATTTTCTTGCATCCTGGTCTAACATTTTGGAGTTCCCCAGCGAGATGACGTTACCAGATCATAAGACCAGACTGCTGGAAATTCTGACGCTGGCCTTTCCTCCAGGGCTCAGGGCTGGAGAGCCAAGTTCCAAAGCCTTGGAGTGAGCATTTGGTCCAGGGAGCACTGCAGTGAACCATCGCACTAAAACTATTAGCAAGCACCTGGTGGAGGAGGCCTCCATAGGTAGGTGGTGCCTTTATAACATCTGATATCCGGTTAAGGGAGATGTCTTCTGATGACAGAGAGGTGGCCTGGGGAGGCTCACATGTACTCCTGTCCAGGACAGTAACAAGAATTGTTCTGTCCTCTGTTCTGTTCTGTATGGAATTTCTCTGAAAGGGTAGAAAGGTGCAGCCGGGCACGCAGGAGCTCCTACCCCAGAGCTTCAGCAAGACATTTCATTGCTCCTCTGTTTTTCTGTATCTTCACCAGGTTTCTGTTTCTTTGTGTTTTGTTCTGTGTTCTATATGTTTTCTTGTTTGTTTGTTTTTGTGCATTTTGTTGTGTGATTTCTGTGGTAAAAACTTAAAGATATTGGACGTAAAAATGGGTAATAAAGCAAGTAAGCCTTACACTCTTTGGACTGTGTTCTAAAAAACTGTGTTGAAGTTTACCCCCCTTTGTTAAGCAGGATGAGAGAAGCCCCTAGCTGGCAGCCTGGAACTCACCCACTGCAGAGGGCAATGCCTGCTGGCCACCAAAGAACAGAGTATCTCCCAGGTTAACAATGGAAACTCCTTTAAAACCCCTTGTTGCTCCAGTTCAAGAGAGTCACAACCTTTGGGCAGAGTCCCCTGTGTCTCTGCTTTGTTAGCAAAGCAGTAAACCTCCCTTTTTATTTTTCTCAAACCCTGTCCTCATTATTAAATAGGTATTAATTCGCTTCAAGGTCAGAAACCGAAATTTAAGTTACAAATTTTGATAACCCCCCGACCCTGGAACTTTTTGAGAGCTGACTACTGAAATGTTAGGAGATGGAGCGAGATTGGGGTGGAACCAAACCAGAGGAGTTAATCCTATAAGTAAAAGGAGGGACTGAGGGACTCCCAGGATCTACCAAAGCCCTGTTGCTTCAGGGAATTCCTTCCTTCGTTCCCTGCACTGTAAGGATTATGCCACCTCTGTCTTCTTAAAAAAAAGAAAAAGAAAAAGGAGACACTAAATGCAGTAAAGTCACCATGGAAACCCTTGATATTACATTTCAGGTTGCCTTCTGTGAAAACATCTGATCCCCTTGTGAGGACATCTATCCTGCCACTGGTGTAGGAGATTTTTCTCTTATCTGCTCTGTTTTTAAGGCTTCTGTCTGTCAGCCATAGTCTGGAGCTCCTTTCTGTCTGTCTTGTGTCTTTGTTTCTGGCCCTTTAAGACATGTGCAATAATGTGCTGATATTATAAATTGTTTCTTGGGAATGATATTAGTTCAATGTGTGTCTAAATGATGGTGTTTTATTGTAACAATCTGGTATCTGGATGGGTTTTTGTAGCATTGCTCAATCTTGCAGTTAAAAGTCGGGTTTAGGTAATTGTTTAGTTTATGATTTCAGATAATTCATGCCAGATAACTTAAATGCTTAGGATGGAAAACTAAAGCACTCTACTTCCAAGTTGGCAAGTAACTTCCCAAACATTCAGTTTTATTTTTCACCAATTTTGAATTGGGTAGACTGAGAAAATATCACAGTGTGTACCAGTGCATTAATTTGGACAAGGATAGTAAATCATATTATGGTATCTGTTGACAAAACAAGATGTAAAGATATAAAATTTTGTGAATTTCATCTTAAAATTGTATCATAATTTTCAACATCCGAACCTCAAAATTATGCTTAAAATGCCTTAGGCCTGAGGTGTCTGCTCAGAATAGCAGTTTTACCCTGCTCCTTTCAGACCTCAGCAAGGACTTTTGTTGAAATGCAAATGAAAGAAGCCTGCAAGCTCAGTAGGAGACTGATCTGAGGCCTAAGGCAGGAAAAAAGGTAAATTGTATGCTATTTACTAATTACTGGCCAGTCATTTTTTCTAGGACTCTTATTTTTTTCCTTAGATTCTGTATTCTTTTTTTGAGCTCATGATTTTGATCCTACAGACCTAGGTTAATGTTTTTCTGATCAGCTCTATCTTTGACCAACAGTGGAGTTTTTGAAACATTGCAATGGAGATTTCAACTGCAAAAAGCTACAAGGCCTTTACTATTATTATGTGTGCACACTTTTGTTAGTGTTGTATGTCTATATATACATATATCCCTATATCATATATATGTTATACAAATTAACACATATAAGGAGCACTCATAAAAAAAGCACTCATATAAACAAATTTTAAAACGTGGATTCAAAGATCTTAAATTCTCATGATTTAATTGGTGCAATTTAAATTGGATAAACAGATAAAAATATATGTCTTTAAATTTAACCTTACAAGTTTTTCTAGGTGTTCAAAAATCTAATAAAATATTAATGCCGACAAAAGGCCTAATATGCCTTGGTTCTAGAACTTTTTCTTCAACAAAAAATGGTACACTGTTCAATACATTTGTCTAATATTTTGATAAATAAGTAAAGTAAATTTGTTATGGGATTACTCATTCATGAGTACTTTTGTTAGATATCTGATTGATTTACTAAGGTCTGTATAAGTTTGTCCTAAAGTCTGTATAAGATTGTAAAAATCAGTCATGTGTTAAAGAGACAAAAATTTCTCAAAACATAATTTTACCCATAACATTGTGGTTATTAAGTTTTATTTTTCTAGAGCAAGCAACCATAAAAATTAAACAACTGATTAAATAAGAACTGTTATTTTAGAGCACTGTACTGCCATTTCTTTAAAAGCTAAACTTGGTTAATGTAGAAACATCAATGCAATTGTGATGCTATTAATGTGCTCATATCTTCCAGGTATACAAGTCTGTAAGGTAGAAACTTTAAAAGAGCATTATATCAAGGTGGTGTTCTGAAGTTGTATGGTAAAATATATATATATATATATATATATATATATATATATATATATATATATATATATATATATATACATATATATATATAGGATTTATTTACCTGTTGTCAATAAGATATGTAAACTTTTATGTTACTTTTTATATTGGGGAACAATTTAAATGTATTTTAAGTTAATGAGAGCCTAATCTATGTAAAGGTTAAAAACTTTCAGCCTTTTTTTAATTCATGTTTTAAAAGCTATATCATACGGTGTTAGCTAATGTTCATGTGACCTCAAATAATTTATGTAAACTTTGTAAAATGATATTTAAAAAACAAAGATTAGCTTTAGAATTAAAACACTTAAGATTAATAAAGAGCCCTGCCTTACCTGAGATAAGGCTCTGTGTCCCATCTTATTATGTGAGAATGACTGCGAAAGCAGTAGGTCAGATGTTATTTCATTTAAAGTTATTTTCAAAAGTTTTTTTTTTTTTCCTGTCAACATTACTAGCATCTCAAACAGAGGATATAATGTATAACTCAGCCAAAAATTTTAGGGTAGCTATTACACGAACTAAGTTTGTTTACTGTTGTTAATTTTATTTTGTAATTTCCTTATGGGTGATATAAAGATTCCCTGTTAGTGTTTTACAGCAGTGTTGCTTTAAGAACACAACATTGGTTAATTTAAGATAACTAGCCATCACCTACAAGACAGACAGAATAATACAGATCCCAAATAATAAAAAGATAAATAATTTTAAATTATAGACATTAAAGCCCAGTATTCTTTATATAAGTCTGTTAAAATTTATTTGATGGATGTTTAAGATTAGGATTTAAAATTAAAGTTATATGAAAAGGGACAAGAAAACCAATATTTGGCTCTTGCCCTCTGAGTCAGTCTGTATCCAGGGAACAGCGGACTTCTCTAAAGAGCTTTGCAACTCTGAACCGCATAACCTCCTGATCAGGGAGATTAATGAGACCACTGGAGAACAGAAAGCCAATCAGTGCATTTGCTAAGAAGAGGAGAGTCATCAGAGAAGGGAAACATCCCTGATGCTTCCGAGGGAAGCCACATGGTCAAGCAAGACCTGGACCCACCTAGCGCAAATGGCACTAGCAGAACTGAGAAGCTGCTCTCAAGTTTCCCCAGGAATGACTCCCATAAAATCTCAGCTGACTGTTCAGAATAGATAGAAACAAAAGTCAGTTTGACTGCTTCATCTTAAACACTTAGAAAAGACAGTTAAAAACAAATTACAGCCATTTCTGGGCATTTTATATAATAATAGTAATAATAATATTTTAAGGTATACACTTTATGTTAGCCTCCCAAAATAAGTAAGACTGGAGGCTACAAAGAAGGATTCTCAGACAGGAATGCCTGATAACTATAAAAAGAGGCTATCAAGATTATCTGCCAGTGGCAGAAGTTTTTAGTTGAAGGCCTACAGATATTCTTAACCTAAACACATAGGCTTGGTATTTGTTAGTATGATTATCCAGCAATGAGTAAGAGAATTAAAGGTTTCTCTATTAGACACAGAGGTCATACTAGTAAAAATATTTTGCAAGATCAGATGACATTAAATTATTAAACTGAATCTTATGGGGAGGGACAAATGTAACACTAAAAGTTAAATATTAAGTTGACAGTCCTGATAACTGGGGATATTAAAGACTGGTGAGGGAACTTCTATATAGTGACATGTTCCAGCTGCTGCAACATTTATTAAGTACTCATGTTTTTTTGTTTCTCTCATAGAAGAACCCATTCCCAGATGACTTTACTACCTGTTCTTCCCCATCCAGACTTCAAACCTAACTGACTTCTAAAAGGCGACTAATGTCCCTCAGGCGGTGCCCCCTCACGTCACCCTCTCTCAGCTCAGAAGAAGTCTAAATGAGTGACGCCTCTCTTCTTACAACAATGGAGACAAAAATAAATAGAATATCAATATAAGTAATTAATTAAGTCAGGTAAAATCAGGGAGACCTGTTTTTGGGTGAGTTCAAAAAATCGGGAGACTATTACCTGAGGGATTAAAATTCCCACAGTGCTCTTCCTACCCAATCAAATATATGAAAAAAACACATTAGAAAAGGGGGGAATGATTGACCCAACCTGATCTTTTATTAAAATTGGGAGCCATCTTGCCACAAAGCCGTGAAAAGATAATTTTGGCTTAACTATAAATTGCAGCAAGATCTGAACCTGCTTGGAAAGCCTGCCCGTGCCTTGAACTCACCCATGCCTGGCTCTCTGACCAGATAACAGCCCTCTCTGAAACTTTGTTGACACCTCATAAATATTGGCCTTCCTTGGCCAGACGACACTCTCTGAGGCTCTAATGGTCCTCATAAATTCTGATGTTGGGGCCAGCAAACAAAAATGTAAAATACCATTAGTGTGATGCTTGTCAGAATTCTGTTATTTTTAACTCCACTTTTGTGTAACTTTCTGGGCTATAAAGCTGGGCTGCTCTCCTGTTCCCAACGTTTTGGGAGGGAGAGGCAGCCAGGGTGGTGGAAATAATAAGCTTGCTTTAATCTGATGTTAATTGGAGACAGTGGTCTTTTCTTGCAACCTGGTCTAAAAGGTAAACACTACACAAACCTGGAGCTCTGCCGGACTAAAGACTTCTTGAGAAACTGCCTTTGACGATGGGCACTCGACATATATGTTGTTGTCAGAAGCTTTAGCTTCCATTCAAATGAGACCATCAAAGCTGGGTCTTCATCTATGAGACCTGGAGTATATTGTTTCAATTTTTCCAAAGAACATGAGGAAGCAGTGCTGACTTCTCTCTGTAGGTAAACTGTGGCCACTGAAAGCTAAGTGTCTCCGCATGTGGACTGTGAAGCCATTTGGTCATCCTCCACTTTTCATGGTGTTTCTTTCTACTGCACTGGGAGTTTGGTATTTGCCTCATGAAATACAATGACTTCAACTGGTACACAGTGATGTAGGGAGTCCTGTCACGTGTGGTGGGTCAGGGTCTGCAGGAGAATGCACCAACCAGGCTTCTATCCCACATAGCTTGACCCTTTGACCATAGCAACCTGATTCTGAACATTGCCCTGAAACGTCTCCATATAACAAAATGCCTTTTATGGAGAGGTTTCAGACATATAAGTGATTCCTGTCTGTAACATGTCAGCCACAAGTCATTTGGAAGTCAATGGCAGAATCACATGTCCCGACCACAGATGTTTTATCACACAGCTGCACACAACAGCTTTTGGCCCACTACTCAGCAGGCCCCAACATACTGGCATCTCTGTTCTACACCATTTTCATAAAACCCAGTCAATCAAGGCACTGTCTGGTACACTCAGGATCAGCAACTGTACATCCAAAGGTTCTCCAGTGGCAGGTGGCCATGGGAAGTTCAAAAATTTCATGGTATTTATCTAGCCATTTTCAAAGACAAAGTTGGAGAAACTGAGGGTTTCAATTCATTAAGGAACCATTAAATTTAGAGGAAGCACATTTCAATGAATAATCTAGAGAACTCTCACAGGCAAGGGTTCCCAAAGACTGGCCAAAAGGTAACATGAAGCCAGCCCCATTGAGGTCTACAATGTAAGGTCCATGTGTGTTTTGACTCTCAACTATGGCTTCCAAGTCTTTCAGAAAAAAAATCATGTGATATCCTGGCTGAGATTCCCAGTGCTCTGTGGAAAGCCACTCTGGGCTTAGATCTCGGTGTCCAAGGGCGACTCTCATGTGTGGCCTCCTAAAATCCCAACACAATTCATGGCGATACTTCTCTGAAGTCAGTTCCATAACGCATTCTCTAAGAGGAATCACACCAGAGTTCAAGCCCAGGTAGACCCAGGCATCTCTTACAACCACCACACAAATGACCACAATTAAAACTAAAACACTCCCACATGCTCCTCATCTTCTTCCACATAGACACTCATTATAAACTCTGGCTGGAGGTTTCCATGAAGGGCACAGCCCAATACACTGTTCAAAATAAGCACCCTTGCCCCTCATTTGCCTAAAGTCAGGGTGGCCTGGACACCCTTGCTGTGAACCAAGAGTGATCAAATAGGCCTGCCCTATATCTGATCTGCTTCTCCAATTTGAGGCCTAATGACTGTCTGGTATAGATTCTTTATGTGAATTGGTATCATAGAAAACCCAAGCCCCTATCGGCTAGGCTCTGCAGGGATTTGAAGAAATGATTTGACGCAAAAAATCCCTATTCTCACTTGATTTAGCTCAGGAAGCTTACAGAGGAAAGTGAGAGACTTCATCCACAATGACTGCTCTTTTGGCCATTTTGGTTTTGGATGCACACTTGGAAACTTTCTTTAGATCCATCAGGTGCTGAGAATCTAAGCCACTGCCACCCCACCGGGCCAAGTGGCTGTTTCAGACACATCCTTTTCGAAAGCAATTAAGCAAAGAGCCACAGGTGATGCCCATTCATTTCCATTTGAAAACTGTTTTCTTCAGGCTTCACAAAAGGGTGGCCTGAGGCAAAGACCTTCCTGACATTAAGGGTAATAGAATCATAAGTAAGAAAATGGCCCAAAGCAGGGTTTCTCCACTGAGACATTACTGGTCACACTGATATCTGAGTTTTCTGAGATGCTCGCATTCCCTTCAGCTATCCAGTACATGGTCATGTAACAGAGCTTGGACGTGGTACATATCTTGGAAACAAAACCATGAGGATACTCTGGAGAGTGGCCAGTATTCAGGAAGAAAAGAGGAACTTAGGAAGATAGTAGCTGTTCACCATCCATTAGGCAAGCCGCACTCCATTTTTAAATTGGGTGGGAAGAATGCTGGGAAGCTTTATACTAGACAGGACACAACCATTGATGCATTCGCATTTCAAATGTCTACAACCACGGATACAGTGGGATACACAGACATAGAAACACTCGTGTTGTCAAACGACTTTCTAGAAACTTTCCAGTCCAAACCTACAAACAGCCATTCCTACCTATTCTCAGAACATGAGACAAAACCACAAACTCACACCGACACCCACAACGGCACCTCCTTCCCCCAAGTATGGCTGTGACTATCCTGAGTGTCCTCTGACTGGTGAGCCATAATATGTTCCCACGAAATGGCCTGTCCAATCTCAGATCTGGTCTTCTTTTCAAACTTTTAGAAGTTGTCAGGAGCCATGGTTGAGCCACTACCTGCTTTCTCAGAAAAAGCCACTCTTCAGAGCTCTCCTGAAATTTGGCCATCATCACATAAGTAGGTACCAAGAAACACTGACTCTGTCTTTGGTAAATTCAAACAATTGAGACCACTGGGACTGAAACTAAGACTTGCTCTGGGTGCATGGCTTCCTGGATCCCAAGTTCAGAAAGTTCCATCACCAAGGAAGTGTGGTAGGTCACTTCCTTCAGGAACTGAATGAGGTCACTGTGATGGAAAACCACTTTGTTCTAACAGTTGCTTCCAAAGGTCCCATGAGATGGAGGCTGCCCCTACTTCCTGTGACACTTTCACAAGTTAGAATGGTATATCAACCATAGGCATCTGGGAACAGCTCTGTACACAGGCCTGGTTTGGTCCATTTAATCTACATTAAGAAGAGAGAGGCTGATTCAGACACATTCCTTCATTCTGACCAGGATGTTTGACATGGAAGTTGACATGGATTTGACTTTTGCTCTCTCAGGTCCTTCATAGGTAAAAAGGTCGGTCAAAAGTCGGAGGAAAAGACCACCAAGAGACTGTCTCATGCCACAGCAAAAGGTTTATTGGGCGTCCAGCATGCTGCGGCTCAGAGCTAACTTCAGAGGAGCAAAGAACAAAGAGCCCCAAAAACAACTTGAGCAGAGTTTATTTACATTCTTTAGAGAGGGCAGGGACTTTGCATACATCATAGCCTCCTTTAGCAAATCAACATACCACGGGAAAATCAAATAACAACACAAAAACATGATTATCACATTCATTGGCAGGAAGAGGTCGGACAGGGGGTGATTGGTTAGCCCTGAGAAGGGGTATACGTTTAAACTGATTGGTTGAAGCCCTGAGATGTATACGTGATGAGCTGTACGGTTTCTGGGAAGGGGTTGTTTAGCAACTAGGTGGTCAGGGAAGATTTCAACACACATCTAATTGGCAGTTCCGGGAATTGTCTTAACTGCCACAGGAATTTCAGGTTCTGAGTGCAGCTTGGAAACTTTACAAAACCTGGTTCTTTATGTTTCAATTTTAATTTCTTTTATTCTTTCATTTCCCACTCCTTTTTCTTACTACATTTAATCTTAAAAGTAATGAATCATAATTATTGCGGGGTCTCACACTCTATTTCTGCCAGTGGAGCGTATTTCTGTCTGATTACCATGAGTTTTTCCTGCCCAATTTGAGCCTGGAGAAACGAAACTATGCGGTTAAGCAAACAAGGTCCCAAAGTTAGCAACACCATAAGGATGATCAGGGGTCAAGCTAAGCCTGATAGGAGTGTAGTTAACCAGGGGGACTGGGTAAACCATGACTCAAACCACCATTGTTGAATCTCCCTTTCTCTCTGGCGCTCTTCAAGGCATTTTCTCAATTTACTCATGGATTCTTTTACAACTCCAGTATGGTCAGCATAAAAACAACATTCTTCTCTCAGTGCAGCACAGAGGCCCCACTCCCTCATGAAGAGGAGGTCTAATCCTCGCCTGTCCTGTAAAACAACTTCAGAGAGAGAGTTTAAGGATTCCTACAGCACTGTGATGGAGGTCTCTAATGTATTCCAGTCTTGATCTATTGCTGTTTCTAATCAGGCCATTTGTTGTGACCCATGGATCATAGCAGCTGTTCCTGTACCCACTCCTGCAGCAGCTCCTATCCTCAATAGGATGGCTATAGTAAGGGACACTGGATGCCAGCAAAATCAGGTTGTTTGTCCCCCTAGTAGACCTTAAAATGATTCTGCATCATAATAAACCACCCTGGGAAGTATCTGCACCATTAAACAATAATTTACAAAGCTGTCAAATACATGGGTTGAAATGCAAGGAGTTCTGACTGTGTGGAGTTCAGTACAATTAAGGTTCCTTTAATTAGTTCCCAGGGGCAGGAGTCAGCTGTACTCTGGACTGGGGAAGTAGGCAAAGATGGAAACTGGGAAGTATGAGATGGTTGAGGGGTTCTGGTAGATCTAGGCATGGGAGGTTTTGGAGGCTTAATTCCTGGCTTGAGGGGATTGGGCCCTATTGCTGTGGGATTTTCTTCCTTTTTAAGCAGGATGGTGAACCAGTGACCAAAGTCATAACGAGGGCCATAAATATAGAATCGCATTTCCCATGTATTTCCCATAGACCATGTTGTTCTGAGGTAGCCCCTTTTTTTGGAAGTGAAAGTTATATTGAGGGGGTAACATAGACTATTCTTTCCTCAGCGAGTTTTTGACACAACTTGGCTAGTGGCACATTTCTTGGGATCAATCCAGGTGTCATTTTTTCCTACCTGAATGATACTGTCTGCAGAGTTTGGGTTCAACCATGTAGCTCCCGTTTGTTCACAACCCCAAGATCTTAAATAAAAGTCACTGGGTCCTCCACAGGTTTGGGCCTGTTTGCGACTTAAGAAATCAGCTGGGCACACATAAAAATCAAGACTGGCTAGTTTACACCTGAGCTGGGGAAGATGATATCCATAATTCATGGGGTAAGGTGGTCTATGTTGCCCTGGTTTGGGTTTGAGTGGGATCTGTGTGAAGTCCTCTATGTCAGGGAGATCCCAGTCAGAGAGGCCTATGTCAAGCTGACAAATGTCCAGGTAGAGAGATGGCCACCAAGTCCATAAGAGGGCTGTATGTGAAATAGACCACACTACTTGCCCAGTAGGATTTATAGCTGCCATTGTTGCTGAACAGGCTGATGGTGATTAGGACTGCTGGTGGTCAGGGGAAGAATCCATAGCCTTACCCACACGACGGACACGCAACTTGAGAGGGTTACCAGTCTGTTCCAGTTTCCAGCCGGAGGCTGGACAGGGCGCAGGCTTGAGATGGGTGGCATGGATCCAGGAAGTGATTCCATCCACTTTCACCACTGTAAGTGTTATAAGCAGCACCTGGTATTGTCCTTTCCAGCGGCGTTCCAGGGATGATACCTGATGCCGTCTCACGTAGACGAAGACTCCCACTTGATATCGATGTGGGGTTCCCTCGTCTCCAGGCTGATAAGCACTGGCCAACTGTTTCCACAGGTATCGCTGGGTGCTGTGTTTGTTCAAGGGCTTTAAGTCTGTCAAGCAAGGGGGTGTGAAAGGAATCATTAAGTCTCAGAGTTGGGGTTAGGTCCCTTACTAAAGGAGGGGCACCATAGAGAATTTCATAAGTGGTGAGTTTACACAAAGAGGCAGAGGGTGTACTTTTTGCACGAAACAGTGCTTAAGGTAGGAGCATAGTCCAATTTTTTTATGCAGGTCTCCAAGCTTAATTTCTTTAAATTCTCTTTGATGGTTCTAATCATTTTTTCTACCTGTCCTGAGCTCTGGCATCTATAAGCACAATGTAACTTCCAATTAATCTTCAGGGTCCTGGTGAATCCCTGACTTACCTGGGCAACAAATGCCGGTCCATTATTGGACCCTATTACCTTAGGCAGGCCAAACCTTGGAAAAATGTCTTCTAGAATCTTTTTGAGCACCGTCTGAGCCGTTTCTTTCTTCATGGGGAAGTCTTCAACCAATCCTGAAAGAGTATCTACAAAGACTAGGGGATATTTAAGTCCATACCTTCCTGGCTTAATTTCAGGAAAAGTCCACTTCCCAAAATTGTCCTGGTCTGGTTCCTCGTAAGCGCTTCCCTGCAGGAAGCTTGGATGGGTAAGCATTAACTAATTGGCAGACTTGACAAGCTCTAGTCACCTTCTAAGCTATTTCTTTCCTCTGTAAGTCAGTCAATAAAAAATCCTTTCTTCGGTCCTTTAAGTGTGCCTATAACTTCTTTGAGCTTAAGTGGGTGAGCTAGTGTACGTCTTTGACATAAAGGTGGGCTTTTTGAAATTGTAAACTTGGCTCTGTAGGGTCCCAGAGTTCTGCATCTGTCTCCTCAGATGATAAGTTGCCTGAATGTTCCAGTGTGGCCAAGTCTCCTGAATGTTGATCCCCCTGGTGTGGAAAAAGTTACAGAGTCACTCCGTTTAGGGCTGCCAATTAAGCTTCCTCATCTGCCCTTCTGTTTTTAACTGCAACGAGGTCGTTTCCCTTCTGGTGCCCTGGACAGTGCACTATAGCTAGTTCCTTAGTGCCCTTCACTGCTGAGAGAAGGTGGAGAATCTCAACTTTGTTCTTTATTTTTTTCCCAGTGGAGGTTAATAGCCCCCTTTGCTGGTAAATAGCCCTGTGCACATTAGCATTGCCAAATGCATAGTGGCTATCAGTGTATATGGTGGCCCTTTTGCCTGTTGCTAGTTCCAATGCTTTCGTAAGGGCAATCAGTTCTGCCATTTGGACTGATGTCTCTTCTGGGAGACCAGAGGATCAGATGACATTAGTTTTGCTAACTACTGCTGCTCCAGCCCACCACATACCATCTTGGAGGAAGCTGCTCTCTTTCGTAAACCATACGACTTCAGGGTGAGGCAGTGGCTGGATCCTTCAAGTCTCGTCCTATACTGGTTTCCTCTGCCAGTATGTGTTGACACTCATGAGCGACAGGTCCTGATGATTCTTCTGGCAGCCAGGTTGAGTGGAGCAGAAGGTCTAAGAGTTATTCTGTCTTTGCTAATCCAGAGGCTCTGGTAGTAGTTTATTCTGGAGTTTGATAGCCACCTATCTGGAGGTTGACAGATGATGCTCTCCAGGGCATGGGGGGCTATAATGGATAGCTTCTGTCCCAACGTTCATTAATGAGCATCTTTTATTAGAAGCGCTGCCGCTGCTATAGCTCTTAAGCAACGGGGCCACCCAGTAGCCACTGGGTCCAGTTTTTTTGATAAGAATGCTACCGGCCTTTTCCAAAGTCCCAAAGTCTAAGTGAACACTCCCCATGCTATTCCTTTCTTTTTCTCGATGTAGAGAGTGAAGGGTTTATCTATATCTGGGAGTGCTAAGGCCGGAGCAGATAGCAGCACCTTTCTTTGACATTATCAAAAGCTTGTTGGTGCTCAGGGGTCCATTGGAATTGGGCATTCCACTTTATCAGCGGGTATAAAGGGGCAGCCAGAGAGGCGAACCCAGGAATCCATCACCTGCAAAATCCAGCAGTCCCAAGAAACTCTCTGAGTTGTCTCTTATTAGATGGGGGTGGTATCTGCACAATGGTTTGTTTTCTGTTCTCAGTTAGCCATCATTTGCCACCCCTAAGAGAATAACCCAGGAAGATTACTTCTTGCTGACAAATTTGGGCCTTTTGGCAGAAGCCCTATATCCAAGCCGAGCAAGCTCGGATAATAGTGCTTGGGTCCCAGACTCATAGTTTTCCTTGGTGTCCGCTGCCAGTAGCAGATCATCCACATATTGGAGTAGTGTGACTTCGGGGTGTGCAGTTCTGAAGTCGTTTATGTCCCTGTGGAGGGCTTCATCAAAGAGAGTGGGGGGGGGGTTGAACCCCTGTGGGAGTCTAGTCCAGGTTACTTGGCCAGATGTTCCAGTTTCTGGGTCTATCCACTCGAAAGCAAACAGCAACTGACTGTCCTTATGTAGGGGCAAGCAGAAGTAAGCATCTTTTAAGTCCAGCACAGTGTAGCATTCCCGGTCCAGATTCAGAGTGCTAAGCAAATTATATGGATTGGGTACTGTGGGGTGAATGTCCTGCACTCTGTTGTTGATCTCTCTTAGGTCTTGAACAGGACTGTAGTCCCTAGTTACTGGCTTTCTTACTGGTAGCAGGGGGGTATTCCAGGCTGATTGACAGGGCCTTAGGACCCCAAGGGCCAATTATTTCTGAATATGGTGACTTATCCCATCCTTAGCTTCTTTGCTTAGAGGATATTGTTTAACACTGATTGCAGAGGCAGAGGCTTTTAATTCTACTACTATTGGAGGTTGTTTTATGGCTAGACCTAACCCAGCAGTTTCTGCCCAGGCATTAGGATAATCTTTTATCCATTTCTGTTGTAGTTTGCCTCTTTGATCAGTCCTAGGGGGCACGAAGTGTTGATGTTCATCTTCTATGGACATAGTCAATTCTGTGACTATGGGAGTTTTTACTGAAGGTTTTAGAACATCCACTTGGGGACCATCAGGGTTAAAGGTTACTCTAGCCCCGAGTTTGGTAAACAGATCCCTGTGCATCAATGGGGCTGGGCATTCTTGGATTACTAGGAAAGAGTGGTGGACTTTACATTTTCCTACTTCCATAATCCTCTTAGTTGTCCAAGCCCGATAAGTAGTGCCATTAGCCCCTTGAACTAGGGACCATTTATTTGATATGGGGCCCAGTGAAGCCTTAAAGGCTGAGTATACTGCTCCTGTATCCACTTCAAAGTTCACTGGAGGCCCCTCCACTTCAAATGTTACCCTGAGCTCGGGGAGGGGATCCGAGTCCTGACATTCCTAGTCCTCTTCTAGAGTCAGCATGGCGGGCTGCCGTGGCTTCTTCTTTTTGGGGCACTCTTTGACTCAGTGTCCTTTTTCTCTACAGTAGGCACATTGATCTGAGGCCAGGGAAAGCCTTTGGCGTGGGCCCAAGTATCCCTTTCTGACTCCCTGCTTTTTAATTTCTGGCGTATTTGCTGCTGTGAAGAAAATCTTAGCCAATGCTTTTGTCTGCCTTTTGCTCCTTTCATCCTTTTTTTCTTCCCTTTCCTTCTCTCTCCTCTGTTCCGTGTCCTCCTCAGTTTCTCTCTTATAATATACTTATATACTTATAATATATACTTATAATATATATCTTATAATATACTTTCTCAGCTTCTCTGTCTAAATCTCTTAAGGTCGTATTTTGTAACCCATCTAGACATTGTAACTTTCTCTTAATATCTTGGGCAGCCTGCTCAATAAAGGCCATTGTAACAAATGCCTTTTGGTCATCTGCCTGAGGATCAAAAGGAGTATATTTTCTATATGCTTCCATAATTCTCTCCAGAAACATAGAGGGAGACTCATTAGGCCCTTGGATAATCTCTCTTACCTTTGCTAAATTGGTCGGCTCTCTGGCGGCCACTCTGAGACCCGCTATTAGAGCCCGGCGATAAGTGGACAGATGCTTCCTACCTTCAAAGGTGTTGGGGTCCCAGTTGGGTCGGTTCATGGGCCCATAGGGATGGAGAGAGAGCATCACAGGGGCTTCTGAGTTTTCTATTATCCATCGCCGGTGGGTTCTTTTAGGTTGCCCATCTTCCTCCAGGGGAGGAAGGGTTGCTGCTGCTGTGGGGAAGTCCCCTGGAGGGCTTGGGTCTGGCCCAATTGCCTCTAGCAGTGGAGAGGCTGAGTCAGCGGTGGGAGGATCATCAGGAACTGTGTTGGGGGTTGGGGAGGGAGAGTAGACAATAAGGAGGGGGTGGAGTGTCCAGTCTTGTGACTCAGGGAGAATGGAAGGAAGAGGGAGAGGAGCGGAAAGTTTGAATGATAGGAATGTGGGGGAAGGAGTATATGACTGTTGATCTGGGTGGCCACGTGGCCCCGGCTGAATGACAATATCTCTGAATTTTCGGATTAGAGGAAAGTGGAAGGATTCTTCTGGGGCCATCTGAATTCGAGGATGGGCCATTCTGAAGCACAGAGAGTCTGCCAGGTACGGTGTTTTACTGAAAAAGAAAGATTCTGGGCCCTTGAGCGGACATCAGTCCAATGATCAAGGGTCAGGGACAGAGAAGAGGAAGTGCTTTGTCCCATAATGGGAGTTACTCAAACAGGGACATTGAAGACACAAACACAACACAAAGACAAACAGTAAACGTTTAACATGAGTCCAAGACAAAGATTTGAACTGAGTAACTGGAAAATATTGATGGGTTAGACAATAAAAACAGACAGTAAACTCAACATGAGTTCAGAACAATGACCAAAACTGAGTTACCGGCAAAACCTGATGGGCTGGCAAATCAAATCCTGAAGCAAAACATAACCGAGTTGAGGAAACTACTATTCCTTGAATTCCCTAGTCCTCCGGAGTGTCCCTCAGGGACGTGATCTTGGCTCTGTGACACGTCTGTCACACCATAGGAGAGAGCTAATGCTCTTCACCAACAGCCACTTTGCCACGCCCTAGCCTGAAACCCGAAACCAGAAAGAGGCACCTTACTTACCCCGAGAGGACTCCCTTGAGGTCTTCCATTCACCGCTCCCGGATATCTCACCTGGGGCCTCCAGATGAAAAGGTGCTGTGAACATCAAAGGAAAAGACAACAAAGAGGATTTCTCATGCATCAGCAAAGGGTTTATTGGGGGTCCAGAATGCTAGGCCTCAGAGCTCCCTTCAGAGGAGCAAAGAACAAAGAGCCCCGAGAACAACTTGAACAGAGTTTATATACATTCTTTAGAGAGTTCAGGGACTTTACCTACATCATAGCCTCCTTTAGGAAATCATCATGTACCACGGGAAAATGAAATAACAACTCTAAAACATGATTAGCACATTCATTGGCGGGAAAAGTTGGGGCAGGGGGTGATTGGTCAGCCCTCAGAAGGGGTATACATTTAAACTGATTGGTTGAAGCCCTGAGATGTATACGTGGTGAGATGCACGGCTTCTGGGAAGGGGTTGTTAAGTAACTAGGTGGTCAGGGAAGATTTCAACACACATCTAATGGGCAGTTCCAGGAATTGTCTTAACTGCCACAGGAATTTCAGGTTCTGAGTGCAACTTGGAAACTTTACAAAACCTGGTTCATTACATTTCGATTTCAATTTCTTTTATTCTTTCAGAACCTTACAGTGGAAGGTGAGAGACTTCATTCACAATGACTGCTCTTTTGGCTATATTGGTTTTGGATGCACACATGGGATCATTTTTTTGATCCGTCTGTTGCTGATAATCTAAGCCACAGCCTCACACAGGGCCAAGAGCCTGATTAAGACACATCTCTTTCCAAAGCAATTACTTCTCTGAGGTCAGTTTCAGAACTCAGTCTCTGAGGAGAATCACACCAGTGTTCAAAACCAGGTGGACCCAGTCATCTCTTCCAACTGCCACACAAATGACCACAATTAAAACCAAATCACTCTCACATGGCACTCAACTTCTTACATATATACACTCATTATACCCTTTGGCTAGAGGTTTTCATGAATGGCGCAGCCCAAGAGAGTGTCCAAAATAAGCTCCCTTGCCCCTCATTTGCCTAACCTCAGGGTGGCCTGAACACCCTTCCTGTGAACTAGGATTGATCACATAGTTCTTCCTTTAATACTGCTCTGCTTCTCCAATTTGAGGCCTACTGACTGTCAGGTTTAGATTCCTTATGTGATTTGGAGTAATTAGGAAACAAAAGCAACTTTGCAGCGCTTGAAAGAACTTATTTGACCCAAATGATCCCTATTCTCACTTGGTGGAAGTCAGGAAACTTACAGAGGAAGGCGAGAGACTTCATCCACAATGACTGATCTTTTTGCCATTTTGGTTTTGGATGCACACATTGCATCTTTCTTTAGATCCATCAGGAGCTGATAATCTAAGCCACAGCCTCACACAGAGCCACAAGGCTGATTCAGACACATACTTTTCCAAAGCAGTTAAGCAAAGAGCCACAGGTGATGCCCATTCACTTCCATTTGAAAACTTTTTTCTTCAAAATTCACAAAGGGGTGGCCTGAGGCAAAGACCTTCCTGACTTCAGGGTAACAGAACAATAAGTCAGCAAATCCCAATGCAGGGTTTCTCCACTGAGACTTTACTAGTCACAATGATTTCTGAGTTTTGTGAGATGCTTGCAATTCCCTTCAGCTATCCAGTACATGGCCATGTCACAGAGCTTGGATGTGGTACATATCTTGGACAAAAAAACATGAGCCTATTCTGGAGAGTGGCCAGAATTCAGGAAGAAAACAGGAACTTAGGAAGATAGTAGGTGTTGCCCATCGAAAAGCAACCAACAGTCCTTTCCTAAAATGGGCAGGATGAATTCTGGGAAGCTTTCTACTAGACAGGATACATCCATTGATCTATTCTGCTTTCTAATATGTACAACCAAGGACACAGTGGGATACACAGACAGAGACACAGTCGCCTTGTCAAAGGACTTTCTAGAAACAGTCCACTCTAAACCAAACAAACCACCTTTCCTACCTATTCTCAGAACATGAGACAAAACCCCAAACTCACACCCACAATCAAAAAGTCACCTCCTTCCCCCATGTAAGTCTGTGACTATCCAGAGTGTCCTCTGACTGGTGGTCCATACTATGTTCCCCCAAAATGGCCTGTCCTGTCTCAGGTCTGGTCTTCTTGTCCATCTCTGTGAAGTTGTATGGAGCCTGTGCTGACCACTACCTGCTTTCTCATTAAAGGCCCATCTTCAGAGCTCTACTTGCATTTTGTCATCCTCAAACCATTAGGTACCAAGAGAGACAGACTCTCTCCTTGGTAAATCCAAACAAGTAAGTCCACTGGGAATGGGACTGGGACTGGCTCTGTGTGCCTGGCTTCCTGGATCCCAAGTTCAGAGAGTTACATCACCAAAGAAGTGAGGTAGGTCAATTCCAACAGGAAGGGAATGAGGTCACTGCCTTGGCAACCACTTTGTCCTAACACTTGTTTCCAAGGGTCCCTTGAGATGGAGGCTGCCCCTACTTCCTGTGACACTTTCAGAAGTTAGAATGGTATATCAACCGTAGACACCAAGGAGAAGCTCTCCACACAGGGTTGGTTTGGTCCATCTTCTTTATATCAGTAGGAGAGAGGCTGATTCAGACACATCACTTCATCCTGAACAGGTGGTTTGGCATGGAAGATGACTTTTGCTCTCTCAGGTCCTTCATAGATGCTACATCTTCTCTAGGGATCATTTCTCATCAAACTTTGAGGTTCTCAGCAGGTGAAAGATCCCCTACATTCCTGTATTGTAAGACCAACTCTGTCCCTGCTCTTTTGTGAAGTTAGATTGAGGGAACAGTGTATGGTTAGGGTTAATAACATATTCTATTTGGGTTAGGAAACATTCTGCGGGATGAATAATGGTATTGGGAACCTGCGATATTCACAAGAATATATAGGTGAAATATAAGTATGAAACCTGAAATCTAGGTACGATTTGAAGCCCTGAAGGGCAATGGGCCCTTTAGTGAGATACTTTGCTTTGCATTATGTTCTGAACAGATATCTCAGATAAATCGATGTGCAATGGCAAAGGACCTTGTACCTTGGATGATTAAATGTCCTAGAGAACATCCAGTCAAAAAGGAATAGTCGGCAGGATTAGGAAGGTTGTCAGTAGGTTTAGAAAAAAGAGTGAATATAGGATTTGAACGAAAGTTTCATTAGCAATAGGGTTTTGGGTAGAGAGTGAACATAAATATGAGCACATATGAAGAGTCAGTCACAATGATGAACTGGGGAAAATATGTAGGAAAGCAGATATCAATAGAGACATTAGGAAATCAGGCAAAGTATAATGTAATATTGTTAGACATTTTCAACATGGTTGAGGTTGAATATATAATCTTAGGAAGAAAGAAATATGTTGCCTCCAATAGGATTGACATTTGAGAGCATTAGGCAACCTGGACATGGTTGCTTTTAGTAATCAATGCTCACTTTCCATTTTGCTTTGGTGAAAGGTTAATAGGCACTTGTCACTTCCTGTTTTTCTGTATGCTTAACAAACCACTGTTGAAATCTTGAGAACTGTTTGCTAATTTTGTTCCCAGGATGTGCTGTACCCAACTGCCAAACTGCAGAATATACTCCTTCACCCGGGTGCATGCAAACCGCACACTCGCCCTGACCCATCAATAAATTTCCCATTCTGCCCTCTCCAAGAAAAGTATATAAGCTCTGTTAAAGCTGTTCTCAGGGCTCTCTGCTCTATTCAAGTGAGCTCTGAGCCCCAGCATGCTGGACCCCCAATAACCTCTTTGCTGTGGCCGAGTGAAAATGCTATACTGTTCTGTACTTAAAAGATGCTTTCTTTTGCTTGCCTCTGCATAAAGATAGTCAGTTGCTGTTTGCTTTCGAGTAGGTAGACCCAGAAACCGGAACGTCTTGTCAACTAACTTGGACTAGACTTCCACAGGGGTTCAAAAACTCCCCCACTCTCTTTGATGAAGCCCTTCACAGACATCTCTACAACTTCAGAACTACGCACCCCGAAGTCATTCTGCTTCAATATGTGGATGTCCAGCTACTGGCAGCCAACACCAAAGAAAACTGTGAGTCTGAGACCCAAGCACTATTATCTGAGCTTGCTCAACTTGGGTAGAGAGCTTTGGACAAAAAGGCCCAAATTTGCAAGCAAGAAGTAATCTTCCTGGGGTATTTCCTTAGGCGCGGTAAATGATGGCTCACTGAGCCCAGAAAACAAACCGTTGTGCAGATACCACCCCCATTTAACAGGAGACAACATAGAGAGTTTCTTGGGACTGCTGGCTTTAGCAGGTTATGGACCTGGGTTTGTGTTCTTAGCTGCTCCTTTATACCCGCTGTTAAATGAGAATGCCCAATTCCAATGGACCCTTGAGCACCAGCAAGCTTTTGATAACATCTAAGAACACTGACACTGAACTCCTCAACTTCACTGAGCCCAGCCTGCAATTTCAGAAAGCCCTACACTACATTAAAAATGTACATCAACTCAATCAACTTGGTTCAAAAAAACTGCCGGCATTACTGTAGGATCAAGAACAGAGTTTTAGACTAATTCACTCACAGTGAAAGGAAATAATTGAATGGGTAACAAAAGCCTGTCAGTTCTGTCAATTGGTTAATGCTTACCCTTCCAAGCTTCCTGCAGGAAAGCACCTATGAGGAACCAGACCAGGACAATTCTGGGAAGTGGACGTTACTGAAATTAAGCCAGCAAGGTATGGACTTAAATATCTCCTAGTCTTTGTAGATACATTTTCAGGATGGATTGAAGCCTTTCCCACCAAAAAAAAAAAAGAAAAGAAAAGAAAACCGGCACAAATTGTGGTCAAGAAGATCCTGAAAGATATTTATCAAAGACACGTCCTGCCTAATTTAATATGGTCTGATAATTGAACAGCCTTCATGGGCCAGGTAAATCAGGGGTTAGCCAGGACCCTGGGGATTAATTGGAAGTTACATTGTGCTTATAGACCCCAGAGCTCAGGACACTTAAAAAAAAAAATAGAACCATTAAAGAGACCTTAACAAAATTAAGCTTAGAGACCGGCATAAAAGATTAGACTATGATTCTGCCTTATGCACTGTTTCATGCAAGAAATACTCCCTTTCTTTCTTTGTGTAACCTCACCCCCTATGAAATTCTCTATGGGGCCCTTCCTACACTAAGAGACCTAACCCCGACTCTAAGACCTAAGGATCCCTTCCACACACCCTTGCTTGACATACTTAAATCTCTTGTAAGAACTCAGCTATACCTGTGGAAACAGCTGGCCACTGCCTTCCAACCTGGGGACGAGGGGAATCCACATTGATATCAAGAAAGAGACTTCCTCTACATAAGATGACATCAGGTGTCATCCCCGGAACCCCACTGGAAAGGACCATTCCAGGTGCTACTTATAACACCTACAGCAGTAAAAGTAGAGGGAATCACTTCCTGGATCCATGCCTCTTATCTCAAGCCTGTGCCATGTCCAGACTCTGGCTGAAAACTGGAAAAGACCGTTAACCCTTTCAAATTGCATATTCGCCACGTGGGTAAGGCTATAGACTCTCTCCTTGGCCACCCGTAGTCCTAACGCTCATCAGTCGCTTCAGCAGCGATGGCTGATCACAAATACTACTAGACAAGAAGTATGGTCTATCTTGCATACAGCCCCCTTAGGGACCTGGTGGCCATCTCTCCACCCAGACATTTGTCAGCTGGCTATAGGTCTTTCCTATTAGGATATCCCTGATGAAGAGGATCTCACTAAAATTCCATTAAATCCTTTCCGTACCATAGATAACGGAAACAAACATTATGGTTGTAGGGACAGGCAAGCCAGATGCAGGTTGGCTAGCCTATATTAGTATGTTTGCCCGGCAGACTATCAAAGCCACAAACCGCCATGGCTGTGTGGGGGAAAAGCCAACTTCTTCTGTAAGTCATGGGGATTTGAGCATACAGGGGCTGCCTGGTGGAACCCAAAATCCTCATCAAATTCAGTACACAGCATTGGCCATATTACCACTTAGAAAACCCAAACTGATGGCCAACAGAGGAGTCTCTAGATCCTCAAATTCTGTGTGACCTTTTTAACTTCTGCAAGTGCTCAAAAGGGTGAAAGGAAATTCCCCTATGTGAAGGCCTTTTTCCTCTTTCGCTCACATCCTGAACTATGCTTCTCCAATAGTTCCTCAAACTCAGCCTTCTGCTCCAGACTCTCTGCTGTCAGTCCCACCTCAGCAAACCTGATTTCTCTTCTCCAATTACTAGATCAAAAACTGAAACCTCCGCCGGTTCTCAGAGCATTGCCCTCTTGCTGAGGTAGCAGGTACTGAGGTACCCATCCATCCACTCACTTCTCTCTTTTCTTGTCAGTGCCCACACCGGGTCCCACCAGGTCCTCTTACCACTTAACCCAAAGCTCAAACCAGCTTAGGAGAGCCCTCAGACACCTATCGAAGATGTAATGAAAATGGCCTTTAAAGTTGCTTTGTCATCACTGAAAACAGGTTACTAAGAATTTAAAGTCCCTCACAGGCTTTTTGGGATACTCACTCCCGTCTTCCTTTCTGCTCTACCGATTCTACTGCTCAATTTATGTTGCTAGGAAAATCCCAAACCCCTTTCCCATTATTCCTTTACATCTCTCCTTCCTTATTCTCAGATCCACGGAGCTGCTCTCACCCCCTGCCTTCCCCGTCTTCCCCCTCTGTACCAGGCCCACAGAAAAATCTTCACTGAACTTCTCCAGAAGTCTTCACCATGGCTGACTTTAGGACTTTCAGCAAAAGAGTCTCTATAAATGAGTTCAGTGTAGATTAACTTCCTCTTTTTCTGTTGCCCTTTTCTACTTGGCTACTGGCTGGAAAAATCAGCACTCCTAAGCTAGACACCCCCTTAATAGTTTTTCACAGAATATGTTAACAAGGCCTCTGGCCTTGAGCTGGGGCTTCACAGAGATGGCTACATTTCTAAGATAAAAATTTCCAAACTGGGCTCCATGGTAACAGTTGGCAGGGGGATAAAAGAAAAGGAAAAAAAAGCTCTCTGCCTCCCAGGTGTCCTTGAAAAGTTAACTTGCCCACAATAAAGGAAAAAACAGAAAAAAAAGCTTCTTTTTGTGAATTTCTGCAGACTGTGAACTTCTGAGTCCCTTCTCTTTCATGTTGGGTACAAAATTCTGAAACTACCTAAACTTGGGGTTCAGGATGTTAATTGATTACAACAGAAGCAATGCCCTCTGAATCCGGTTGCAACCAAATAGGACTGTTTCCCTGTCTTTGGTGCTATCTTAAGTGCCGTGCCTTGTCCGTCCCTACAACAGTATAATTCTATATACTTAAACATTGTTCATGTTTTCATGAAATGGTCAACAGATGTGATTAATTGTGTAATGGTGAAGATGTCTCCCAGATTGCTCTATAATGACCCAGGTTCATTTGAAGTTCAAACACGGGGGCATACAACCCGGTTCCACTGGGAACATATATCCCTCACTTTAGCCATCATATTAGGAATTGGAGTTGCGGCAGTGGTAGTCACAGGAACCACTGCCCTGCTCCATGGTACACAACAAATGACCCAAATAGAAGCAGCAAGAGACCAAAACTTAAAGATAATAGAAACCTCCATCACAGCTTTGCAGGAATCTTTTACATGTCTCTCTGAAGTTGTTTTACACTCCAGTTGAGAGTTGGACCTCCTCTTCATGAGAGAAGGGGGCCTTTGTGCTGCATTGATGTAAGAATGTTGTTTTGATGCCGACCATACTGAGGTTGTAAAAAAAACCTTTGAGTAAAATAAAAGGATGCCTTGAAAAGCGTCAACGAGAGAGAGAGGCCCAAAAAGGGTGGTTTGAGTCTTGGTTCACACAGTCCCCCTGCTTATCTACGCTTTTATCAACCCTGGCCTGTCCAATAATAATCCTCATATTATTGCTAACTATAAAACCCTGTTTGCTCAACCATGTAATTTCTTTTCTCCAAGCTCAAATTGGATAAGTTAAACTTATGGTAATACCCCACTAGCAGACATAGAATGTGACACGTCCCAATAATCACTTTTATGATTAAAAGTAGCAAGAAGAAGAAGTGGGGAATGAAAGGTTAATAAAAAAGGTACTTGTAACTTCCTGTTTTTCTGTATGCTTAACAAAACACTGTTGAAATATTGAGAACTGTTTGTAATCTTGTTCCCAGATTGTGCTGTCCCCAACTGCCAAATTGCAGAATGTATTCCCTCACCCAGTTTCACACTAACCACCCACTCGCTCTGACCCATCAATAAATTTCCATCCCTGCCCTCTCCAAGGAAAGTATATAAGCTCTGCTTAAGCTGTTCTCAGGGCTCTCTGCTCTATTCATGTGAGCTCTGAGCCCCAGCTTGCTGGACCCCCAATTAACCCCTTGCTGTTGCATGAGACACTATCTTGGTGATCTCTTCCACCGACGCTTGCAGGAACATTACTTGGATGTTTGAATGTAGAAGAGAAAATCCAGTCATAAACGGATAGTCGGTAAGATTAAGAAGATAGTCGGTAGGTTTAGGAAGAAGAGTGAGTATAGGATTTGGAAAACAATATCTTTAGCAATAGGGGTTCGGTTAGAGAGTGAATGTAAATGTCAGCACATGTGAACAGTCACAATAATGAAGTGGGAAAAATATGTAGGAAAGCAGATATCAATAAAGACATTACGAAATCAGGCAAAGTATAAAGTGCGTGATACGATTAGACATTTTCAACAGAATTGAGTTAGAATATATAATCTTAAGAAGAAACAAATATGTAGTCACCAATAGGATTGTCATTTGAGAGCATTAGGCAACTTTGACATGGATGTTTTTTGTAATCTATGCTCACTTTCCATTTAGGCTTTGGTACAATCAAAAGTGTGACCTTTACATTTGTCTCCAGAATACTACTGTGATAAAATGTATATGTAGATGTGGTGACATGAGTGTTTCTTCCACCATTTCTGGGAGCAATATTTTGAAGACATATAAATGGGTATTGGGGGTACAAAGAGGTGTACACTGTGTCATTGAATATACAGATAATGCATGAATAGACCATAAGTGAATAAATAATATAACTGGTTCCACATTAAATAACGGATTGAATAGATATCTGAAAATATATAAGAAATCTTATATTGATATACAATCATTCATTCCAACCAATGATACATCTAATATTAATATTAGGGTTACGGTTTATCATGAAGATATGTTAGTTTTGCTACAAAAGTGATTATGGAAATCGAAAATAATGTGTTTGGAAAGAGTCAGTCATAATGCTGGCAATATGTAAACAAGGCCTCTGGCCTTGAGCTGGGGCTTCACAGAGATGGCTACATTTCTAAGATAAAGAAGTTACCAACTGGGCTCCATGGTAACATCTGGCTGAGAGAAAAAAAAAAGAGAAGAAAATAGCTCTGCCCCATTCCCGGTATCCTTAAAATGTTAACTTGCCCAGAACAGAGAAAAAAAAAAAACAGAAACAAAAACTGCTTTTTATAAACTTCTGCAGATTGTGAACTTCTGAGCCCCTCCCATCCATGTTGGGTACAAAATTCTGAAACAATTTAAACTTGGGGTGCAGGGGATTAAATGATTACAACAGAAGCAATGCCCTCTAAATCCGGTTGCAACCAAATAGGACTGTTTCCGTGTCTTCGGTGCTATCTTAGTTGCCTTACCTTGCCTTGTCCATCCCTTTTCTCATGAAAAGACCAGTCGAGAAACATGGAGGAATGCATGTGCTCTGAAGCAGAAAATGATTGATAGTGAAACAAATGCCTATTAATTTTCTAACTTGTGGATGAAATATATATCCTATGATGTGCATAAATTGAAGAAATAGTAATCTACCAGTGTTGAATAAAAATGAACGTCAAAATACACATTATGTCCGATTGGAATCTACTTGCATTGATGTTAAACTGGGTCAGGTACTGTAGAAATATTAGGATTTGTGTTCACCATTCACTCAAGTTACTTTTCAGTATAGGAAAGAAATATGTTTTTATGGTTAATGAATATTTCTAAGAATAATCTTTGGAAAGTTGATTATAAATTTACGTATATGAATATGAATGAATTTCGTGAGTGTAAAATAAGACACATATTTCATATTTTGAAAAATCTGGAGAGTGTATATATATATATATATATATGTGTGTGTGTGTGTGTGTGTGTGTGTGTGTGTGTGTGTGTGTGACTAAAGTCACGGTGGCCTGGACACCCTTCTTGTGAACCAGGAGTGATCAAATAAGTCTGCCATTAATACTTTTCCACTTCTCCAATTTGAGGCCTTCTGACTTTGGCGTTTAGATTCTTTATGTGAAATGGAGTCAAGAAAAAACCGAAGCACTTATGGATTTGCCTCTGCATGGTTTTGAAGAATTCATTTGACCCAAAGGATCCCTATTCCCCTTGATGGAGGTCAGGAACTTTACAGAGAAAGGCGAGAGACTTCATCTACAATGACTGCGAATTTTTGCCATTTTGATTTTGTATGCACACATGGGATCTTTCTTTACATCCATCAGGTGTTGGTAATCTAAGCCACAGCCTCACACAGGGCCAAGAGACTGATTCAGACACATCCCTTTCCAAAGCAGTTAAGCAAAGAGCCACAGGTGATGCCCACTCATTTCCATTTGAAAACTGGTTTCTTCAGGCTTCAGAAAGGGGTGGCGTGAGGCAAAGCCCTTCCTGACATTCAGGGCAAAAGAACAATAGGTAAGCAAAAGGCCCATAGCGGGGTTCCTCCACTGAGACTTTACTGGTCACACTGATATCTGAGTTTTCTGAGATGCTCGCCATTCCCTTCAGCTATCCAGTACATGGCCATATCACAGAGCTTGGAGGTGGTAAATATCTTGGACACAAAACCATGAGCCTATTCTTGAGTGTAGCCAGAATTCAGGAAGAAAATGGGAACTTAGGAAGTTTGTAGGTGTTGCCCTTCGATAATGCAAGCCACAATCCATTCATAAATTGGGCAGGATTGATGCTGGGAAGCTTTCTACTAGACAGGACACATCCATTGATGCATTCTCTTTTCTAATGTCTACAAAAACAGACACATTGGGATACACAGACATAGAAACACTTGCCTTGTCAAACGACTTACTAGAAACAGTTCACTCCAAACCAAACAAACCGCCTTTCTTACCTTTTCTCAGAACATGAGATAAAACCACAAACACACAACAAAAACCACAAAGGCAACGCCTTCCCCCAAGTAGGTCTGTGACTATTCGGAGTGTACTCTCACTGGTGAGCCTTACTATGTACCTCCAAAATGGCCTGTCCTGTCTCAGATCTGGTCTCTTTGGCCAACTCTGTGAAATTGTCAGGAGCCCGTGGTGAGCCACTACTTGCTTTCTCTGGAAAGGCCAGTCTTCAAAGCTTTCCTGGCATTTGGCCATCTTCACATCAATAGATACCAAGAAAGACTGACTCTGTCCTTAAAAAATCCAAACAAATGAGCCCACTGGGACTGGGACTAGGACTGGCTCTGGGTGCCTGGAATCCTGGATCGCAAGTTCAGAGAGTTCCATCACCAAGGAATAGAGATGAGGTCACTTCCTTCAGGAACTGAATGAGGTCACTGCCTTTGCAACCACTTTTTCCTAACAGTTGCTTCCAAGGGTCCCATGAGATAGATGCTGCCCCTATTTCCCGTGACCCTCTCACCAGTTAGAATACTATATCACCCATAGGCACCCGTGAACAGCTCTGCACACAGGCCTGGATTGGTCCATCTTCTGTACATTAGGAACAGAGACACTCAGTCAGACACAACCCCTCTCCAGACAGGGTTGTTTTCCATGGAAGATGACTTTTGCTCTCTCAGGTCCTTAATAGCTGCCTACATCTTCTCCAGGGATTATTTCTGCATGGACCTTTGAGGTTTTCAGCAGGTGGTATATCCCCTACATTCCTATATTGTAAGACCAACACTTTCTCTGCTCTTTTATAAAGTTAGAATGAGGGAATAGTATATGGTTTGGGTTAATTACATGTTCGATTTGGGTTAGGAATCATTTTGCTGGATGAATAATGGTATTGGAAATCTGTGATATTTATAAAAATATAGAGGTGAAATATATGTATGAAAACAGAAATCTAAGTAATATTTGAAGCCCAGAAACGGATTGGGCCCTTGATTGGGAGACTTAGCTTTGAATTATGTCCTGCACAGATGTCTCAGATAAATCAATACACAATGGCATCGGACCTTGTACCTTGAATGATTGAATGTCGAAGAGAACATCCATTCAAAAAAGGATAGTCAGTAGGATTTGGGAGATAGTTGGTAGATTCAGAAAGAAGAGTGAGTATAGGATTTGGACCAAAAGTTATTTAGCAATTGGGTTTCAGGTAGAGCGTGAATGTAAATATCAGCACAAATGAACAGTCAAAATGATGAACTGGGAATTTATGAAGGAAAGCCGATATCAATAGAGACATTAGGATATCAGGCAAAGTAAAGTGAGTGATAGGATTAGACATTTTCAACAGGGTTGAGTTTGAATATATAATCTTAGAAAGAAACAAATATGTAGTCAACAATTGGATTGACATTTGAGAGAATTAGGCAACCTGGACATGGATGTTTTTAGAAATCCATGCTCACTTTAAATTTAGACTTTGGTACAATCATAAGTGTGACCTTTGCTTTATTTTCCAGAATATTACTGTGATAAAATGTATATGTAGATCAGGTGACATGAGTATTTCTTCCACCATTTCTGGGAACAATATTTTGAAGACGTATTAATGAGTATTGGGGGTAGAAAGTGGTGTAGTATCTGTCTAAGAATATAGAGATAATGCAAGAATAGACCATACTGTGAATAAATAATATAATTGGTCCGCTTTAAATAATGGATTGAGTTGATATCTGAAAATATACAGAAAATCTAATGTTGATATAAAATCATTCATTCCAACCAGTTATACTTCTAATGGTAATATTAAGGTGATATTTCATCATGAAGAGTGTGTGAGTTATGCTTCAAAAGTGATTATGGAAATCGAAATTAATGTGTTTAGAAAGAAGTCTTGTTAAAAAACATGGAGGAATACATGTGTTCTGAAGAATGAAGTTATTGAAAGTGAAACAAATGCCAATAAATTTGCTAACTTGTGTATGAAATATATATCTTATGATGTGCATAAACTGAAGAAATAGTAATGTACAAGTGTTGACTAAAAATGAACATCAAAATACACATCACGTTCCATAATTATCTACTTGCATTGGTGTTAAACTGGGTCAGTTACTGTAGAAATATTAGGATCCGTATGCACCATTCACAGAAGTTAGTTTTTATTTCTAGGAAACAAATATGTATTTCAGGTGGATGAATATTTCTGAGAAAAATCTTTTGAATATTTGATTATAAATCCACATACATGAATACGAATAAATTTAGGGAGTGTACATTGAGACCCATATATTTCATATTATGAAAAACTTGGAGAGTGTACACACACACACACACACACACACACACACACACAGACATTAAAAAGTAGCAATATATATGGAAATCGAAATTCATCATGAAATGTATATCATCCACTGATCCAAAAATATTCATTATACTGAACATGATTTTATTTATCATGTTGTTCATCTACGAAGCTCACCCATAGGTTGAATTTTCAGTTCCAACTGTGTTTAGGTGGAGTGATCTCTTCTCCCAATTTGTATCTGCAAAGTCAGCCACCTCACAAGAATGTACATGTGATAACAGGTATGATTCAATATGTGCATATGAAATAACATGTGCTGAATTGGCTACAGAGAAAGGCAGAGAGGAATTCATCTATTTGTTAACTGTAAAAACACATGGAGAACTATTTCAACAAAATATTGACTAGATTTATAAGTCCTACCCTGTATAATGCAAAAGGCAAGTCCAGCAATACACTATGTCTCGTCTAAACTGCTTGTATTTCTATTCGGTTTGGGTTATTTTTCTCCATCATATTAGAATTAGTAGTCAGAGTCTAGTAGGGTATGCGTTAGTGTCAGGCATCCAGCATTTTGAATTGAAAATAGGAAAATGAATCCAATGTGTATGTAAATATGTGCTTCACAAAAATCTTCCCACTCTAATCCAGAACAATGCCTTGACTTTACCTTCACTCCAAGTAAAATACAATTAGAGTGGACGAGTTAGAAAATCTGTGAATACATATCTGGAATGTAATATGCTCAAGAGTTCACAACCTTGAAGGTGGTAGAGGAGTTTCCAAAAGTAAGGGACAGGTAAATACTCCACAAAAATGGAGCTCTTCTGGACTAAAGACTTCTGGTGAAACTGCCTCTGAGTTTGGGCACTTGAAATATTTGTTGTTGTCAGGAGTTTTAGCTTTTTTTGTAGAGAGACCATCAAAGCTAGGTATGTATCTAAGTGACCTGGAGGACATGGTTTCTTATTTTCTAATGAACATGAGGCAGCAGTGCTGAATTCTCTCTTTGTAGGTAAACTGTGGCCACTGCGGGCAAACTCTTTCCGTGTGGACTGTAAAGCCATCTGGCCATCCTCCACTTGTCGATGTGTTTCTTGCTGCTGCAATGTGAGTTTGGTATTTGCTTCACAAAATACAAGGAGTTAAACTGGGACACAGTGCTAAAGGGAGTTCTGTCACGTGTGGTGTGTCAGGTTCTGCATGATAATGAACCAACCAGGCTTCAATCCCACATAGCTTGCATCCTTAACCATAGCAATCTGATTCTGAACATTGCCCTGAAAACTCTCCACATAACAAGATGCCTTTACATAGAAGGGTCTGCTGGGTGCACCATGTCAGTCACAAGCCATTTGGAAGCCAATGGCAGATCCACATTGCCCCACCACAGATATTTTATCACACAACTGCACACGACTTTTCTAGGCCCATTTCACATCAGGCTCCAACTTACTGTCATCTCTTTTCTACACCATTTTCATGGTCATGGGAATTTCAAAAATTTCATGGTATTTATCTAGCCATTTTACAAGAATGATGTTGGAGGCACTGTGTGTTTAACTTCATTCAGGAACAATTAAATGGTGAGGAAGCTCATTTCAATGAAAGCTCTGGAGAAATCTCACAGACAAGGCTTCCAAAGAGTGGCCAAAATTTCACAGGAAGCCAGACCTATTGCTGTCTACAATGTGAGGTACATGTGTGTTTTGACTCTCAACTATGGCTGCCATGTCTTTCAGAATATAACCATGGGATATCCTGGATTAGATTCCCAGTGCTCTGTGGAAAGCAAACCTGGGCCTAGATCTCGGTTTCCAAGGGCGACTCTCATGCGTGACCAACTAAAATCCCAACATATTTCATGATAACACTTCTCTAAGTCAGCTCTAGAACTCAGTCTCTAAGGGGAATCACACCAGAGTTCAGCCCAGGTATACCCAGTCATATCTTCCAACTACCACACAAATGACCACAATTAAAACCAAAACACTCCCACATGGTCCTCATTTTCTTCCATATATACACTCTCATACTACGCTCTGTCTGGAGGTTTCCATGAGTGGCGAAGTCCAAGACAGTGTCCAAAATAAGCTTTCTTGCCCTTCATTGCCTAAAGTCATGGTGGCCTGGACACCCTTCCTGTGAACCAGGTGTGATCAAATAGGCCTGCCCTTAATACACCTCTGCTTCTCCAATTTGAGGCCTACTGACTGTCAGGTATAGATATTTTTATGTGAATTGGAGTCATGAGAAAACCCAAGAACCTATGTGCTAGACTCTCCAGGGCTTTGAAGAACTCATTTGACACAAAGGATGTGTATTCTCACTTGATGGAGTTCAGTAGACTTACAAAGGAAGGCAAGAGACTTCATCCACAGGGACTGCTCTTTTGGCCATTTTGGGTATGGATTCACACACGGAATGATCCATCAGGTGATGAGAATCTAAGCCACAACCTCACACAGGTCCAAGAGGCTGATTCAGACACATTATCAGGATCAATCACTTGATTTTTTCCTCTGTCTAACTAGCTAGAGAGACCTTCTCTTTTAATTGAATTTTTATCTCTGTCTGACTAGCTCTAGAGACCTTCTCTTTTACTTGAATATTTCTACTATAACTATAATACAACCCAAGAAGATAAAATTATTACTCCATATACTATGAATCAAATTGATGATTTAGATAATTAGTTAAATTCTTGGGCAATAATCATGTGCAAATCTAATGTTTCATTTGATAACCACTTACCATCTAATCCTTTATTGTCTTTTTGGTCATCACATCATGTAATTTTTCCAAAAATGACAAGAAAAACACCTATTATAAATGCTACAAATATATTCACTGATGGGTCAAATAATGGTACAGCAGTAATATTTACACCTGATCAAACTTTTAGATTTTTAGTACCCAAACAATTAGCTCAAAATGTAGAGCTTAATGCAGTATTACAAGCTTTTGTGATGCTTAAAGGATCTGTAATTAATTTATTTTCCGATAATCAGTATATAGTTAGTGCTATAGTATCACTTGAAGATGGTAGAAGGATTTCCCCTTCCTCTACTATTTTCTCTTTGCTTTCGACTATACAAAGTCTAATCTGGGACAGGAAAGATCCGTTTTTTATAGGATATTTCAGGACACATACAGGATTGCCTGGAGCCCTTAGTTTGGGCAATTATTTAGCAGATAAAACAACACATGACATTCATACATATTTTCTATACACTAGAAGAAGCTACAAATTTTCATAAAAAGTTTCATGTCAATGCTAATACTTTACAAAAGCGTTTCAAAGTAACTAAGGAACAAGCTAGACAAATAATAAAACAATGTCAAAATTGTGTGACCTTTTTACCACAAGTTAATCTTGGAGTCAATCCTAGAGGATTGATACCTAACCATATTTGGCAGATGAACGTCACAAACTTGCCAGAATTTGGAAAATTAAAATATTTGCATGTTACAGTTGATACTTCTTCTGAATTTTTGATGGGCTCCATTCTTGCTGGAGAAAAAAACTAAAGATGTTATAGCTCATTGCTTACAAAATTTTGCCACTGTGGGCGTTCCAAAAGAGTTAAAAACAGATAATGCCCCTGCTTATACTTCTACTTCTTTTAAACAATTTTGCTCATCATTTGGCATTACTCATATAACAGGAATCCCATACAATCCACAGGGAGAAGGCATAGTTGAAAGAGCACATGAAACTATTAAAACGTACATATTAAAGCAAAAAGAACAAATTGGGAAGGGGTATATATTCCCCAAAGGTAAACTTAAAATAACCCTTTTACTCTAAACTTTTTAAATTTGGGTTCATCAGGGCTTAGTGCTGCAGAAAGGCATATATGTACAAAAAATGTACATAAGCCCAAGGTACTTTGGAAGGATATTCTAACAGGACAATGGAAAGGTCCTGACCAAGTAATTGTCTGGAGTCCGGCGTCTGTTTTTGTGTTTCCACAGGGAGAACAGTAGCCAATTTGGATTCCAGAGAGATTAACTAAAGAGATTTCTACAGACCAAAAATAAGATGATTTGGCTCAAATCAATAAGAGCTGATATGCAGAACTCCAGTTTGGCTGTTCTTACATCTGTGACAGAACCAGAATGTTTTTTTCAAATCTATTTTATTATTCCCCTTTCTCATATCATGAAGTTTTATTTTGTTTTTTTTTTTAGCTCATACAGAACTAGGTTAATGTTTTGCTGATCAGTTCTATTTTTGGACAATAGAGTTTTTAGACATTGCAATGGAGATTTCACCTGTAAAAAGTCATAAGGCCTTTAATATTATGTCATGTGTTGTATGTATTATATTATGTGTGCACTTGTGTTTTGTGTTATATGTTTGATTTCACATCTTTTCTGTGTTGACTATATTCTTTTCAAGTTGATATACTTTGTCTTCATTATCTGATGTTCTGACTTCTACTTGATCTAGTCTGTTTGTAATATTCTCATTAGCGCTTTTAATCTGATTTACGGTTTCTTGCATTTCTATGATTACAACTTGATTATTTTTTAACACCTCTATCTCCTGATAAAGCTCATTCTTTGCGGATTTAATTTGTGTGGTTAGTTCCTCTTCAAAATATACTTTCAATGCTTGGATTTGCTGTCTCATGTCTTCTCTAATATTCCGTTCCATCTGAATTAGGAATGCCTTGATTTCTTTTCCTGTCCATATTTCTGATTCTTCTAGGTCCTCCTGTATATTTAGATTGTCCTGCATTTTTTGTAACCCCTTTTTCCCTTGTTTTTTCATATTGTTCACGTTGCTTTCCAGCTCTGTTTGACTGCTTTGTAACTGCTTTCTCCTATACATTTGTTTTGGCTTTGTATATCTCTGTTGTCTCTCTTTTGTGGTGGAAGATTATGCCTAAAAATTTTGGGCTTTGTTGTACTTTAAAGCTGATTCATTTAATTCATATAAGGCTTCTAGGTTCTGTATGCATATAATGATTTGCTGTTTGTTCTTAGGACTATATGTTTAGGTTGGGTGCTCTGGTGGTACAATGGTTAGTATGTCTCGGCTACTTTAGAAGATTGCTCCACTGAAGGTGGATACTACCAGGCAATTGGATCAGGGTGTTGGTAGTAGCTAGGTATTTAGGAGTCTTATAGACAGCCTCGAGACATTCACCTATTTGCATTTAGACAATTACACACAATGAAAGATGTAATGCTTGGAATGAGAGTTGGGGGGTAGGAGAATGAAGGTGCTCTTAAAAAGAAAAAAAGGATAGAGGGAGAGATAGATTAGAGGGGAATGAAAAGAACAATAAAACTTGAAATGGGATAGAAAGAGAGAAGGAAAAGGGGGGAAAGGAACAGGGAGAGAAGAAGGAGAGAAAAAAATATCAACAACAGCAACAACAACAACAAAAAAATTAAAGTCTTAGAGATCCACCTTCTTCTCTTCCAGTAGGCGGAGCTGTGCCTTCCAAGCAGAGTGTCTGCTCTCTACCTGCCGAGAGCTATCCCTGTAGGGCGTCTTCTGGGGGTCTCTCAGACTTGTCAGTCCAGAGCCATTTCACTTCTCCAGCTCTTAACCCCCTTCCTCCTGTCAGCCTGCCAGCCAGGTCCTGTTCCCCAGAAGTGATTCTCCAGAGATCTAGTTACACTTGCAGCCCCACCGAGTGCCCCTTTTAATCCTCAGTGCTGTGGTAAACTGGCGGATAAGACCTTAGGGGTCACCACTGGTGATATGGGGGCCTTGGGTTCTGGGCTCCCCTCTGCTTCCCTACGGACACGACCCCTGAGAAGTCAATGAAGTTTCCTGGCTGCTTGTATCAGTATGGGGAGTCACACACCTGCTAAAGTGGAATTTGCTGGGAAGGAATTTCGCCGGCCGAACTCCGATGATGTCACCTCTCTGCTATGGTGGGCCCCAGGCTTCTTGCCGGATGGACCGAGGGGAGGGGTGGGACTGGTCCGGCCCAGTTCACCTCAGCTCCTGGCGTGTGGAGGCTTGGCTAAAGACTTCTTCCTGCCAAGCTGTGTCTCGGCGTCTAGCAGGACCCAGTCACTTTGGCTGCGGGCTGGTGGACGGATCTGCAGCTGTGCCCGCGGTGCGCAGACTGTGGCTGGTGAATCTCGAACTCCGCGTCTAGTGGCAGGGTCCCACTCGTCCGGGTCACACAGATGCTTCAAAAAAATTCTTGTAGCTCCCGGGCAGTCTCCCTTCAGTGGAATTTTGCTAGGAGAATCTCCGTTGGTAGAATCAAAGAGTTATCCTTGCGACTTTATGACCCCATCACTGGGAGTGCATTAAAAGCGCAGCCTCTCTGCCCGCCGCCATGTTGGATCCACCTTTTCTTTTCATTATATTTAATAATTCTCTTCTAGACAATGTAAATTGTTAAGAAAATTGTTTTCTTTTAGTGCCTTTTGGAATGTTACATAATTCTTTCTTTAGACATTGTTGCCAGAATTTCTATCTTCATCCCAGTGCATGTGAAGTCAAAGATAAAACCAATCTACAGCTTCTGCAATAGCCATCACTGAACTGCTTGCAGAACTTGCCTGGACTATGTATCACTTGTATGCATTGTGAACTCACCTGCCTGCATTGTGAACTATCTGTTGGTGCAGTGACGTGTGGTAGTGTTGGGGTATTTCTCTGATGATGTCATCGGTGGTACAATTTTTTCAAAAAGAGCCATCAATTGCCTTGGTGTATCTTCCTCCCTTCTGCTTGTCATGGTTGTTCAGCTAAAATTAGGGGGCCAACAGAGATGAGGCAAAGAGCCTCACCCGCCCGCTGGTACAAAGACCTCTCCACAGGTGTGGATGTATACTGGACCTGTAGTCAGTGACGGGTAAGATCCAATTACAATGGTACCAATCTAAGACAGGAGGCTGACACCTTGAGGTCAGCTCATTCGATAATGGGTAAGAATCATATGTACTATTGGACAACCTAAGGCAGGCATGGTCCCTAAGCCACATGCTTGTTGTTTAAACAGAGAGGGTTAGATGTTGAGAGCCACAGCCCAAGGGGCCAAAGCAAACTTTCAGACTGCCAGCTGATGTTTGGCTCACAGCGGCCCCAGCAACATCTAGCTGATTGGCTCCTCTGCGGTGATGCCCATTGGGCTGTTTCCCCACCCTTTCAAATTATGGAGCTGCTTTTTGGGGGACTTTTTTGGCTCTGCTCAAACAACCCAGCCAATCGACCTCAAGAGCAGGAGGAGAGGGGAGGTTGAGAGCTTGTGGGAAGCCGGTGGTGGCAGTTGTGCTCTGAGTGTTTTTCCCGAGGAGCTATTTTTTGGCGTGTGTGGTTCTAAAAATAAAGTTAGCTTTTGACAAGTGGCTCCTGAATTGTGCCCAGCCAGACTGTGTCAATCCTAAATTGATGGAGCAAAATAACCAAAACAGAATAGAAATACAAGCAGTTCAGAGGAGGCATGGTGTATAGCTGGACTTACCTTTTGTATGATAAAGGGTAGGTGTTATAAATCAAGTCAATATTAAATTGAAGTAGTTCTCCATGTGTTTTAAAGATAACAAATCCGTGAATTCCTGTCGCCCTTTATCTGTATCCTATTCAGCACATGTATTTTTGTATGCACATATAGAATCCTACCTGGTATCACATGTACACTTTTGTGAGGTGGCTGACTTGGCAGATACAAATTGTCAAAAGAGATCACTCCTCCTGAACGTTGTTGGAACTGAAAATTAAAACTACGGGTGAGCTTCCTAGTTGAACAAGATAATACATAAATCCATGTTCAGTAAAATGAATATTTTTGGATCTGTGAAAGATATATATTTCATAATAAATTTCGATTGGCATATATATCGCTACCTTTTAATGTCTGTGTGTGTGTGTGTGTGTGTGTGTGTGTGTGTGTGTGTATATATACACACTCTCCAGATTTTTCAGAATATAAAATATATGTGTCTTATTATACAATCCCTAAATGCATTCATATTCATGTATGTGGATTTATAATCAAATGTTCACAAAATTATTCTCAGAAATATTCATCCACCTCAAATACATATTGTTTCCTAGTACTGAAATCTAAATTCAGTGAATGGTGCATAGAAGTCCTAATTTTTCTACAGTATCTGACCCACTTTAACATCAATGCAAGTAGATTACTATGGTACATGATGTGTATTATGACATTCATTTTTATTCAACAATGTTACATGACTATTTCTTCAGTTTATGCACATCATAGGATAAATATTTCATTCACAAGTTTTCAAATTTATAGGCATTTTTTTCACTTTCTATCACTTCCTGCTTCAGTACACATGTATTCCTCCATGTTTTTTGTCTGGTCTTTTCATGAGACTACTTTTCATTTTAGATTTCAATAATCGCTTTTGAAGCAAACCTCACACACTCTTCATGACAAACCATAACCTTAATATTACCATTAGATCTATAAATGGTTGTAATGAATGTATGTATATCAATATAAGATTTCCTGTATATTTTCAGATATCAATTCAATCCATAATTTAAAGTTGGAACCAGTTATATTATTTATTCACAGTATGGTCAATTCATTCATTTTATCTATATTTGTAGACACAGGGTAGACCTATTTGTACACCCAATACTAATTTATACATCTTCAAAATATTGACCACAGAATTGGTGGAAGAAATACTCATGTCACCTGATCTACATATACACTTTATCACAGTAATATTCTGGACACAAAATGCAAAGTTCACACTTATGATTGTACCAAAACCTAAATGGAAAGTGAGCATGGATTACTAAAAACATCCAAGTCCAGATTGCCTAATGCTCTCAAATGTTAATCCTATTGGTGCTAAATATTTGTTTTTTTCTAAGATTGTATATTCAACATCTACCATGTTGAAAATGTCTAATCCTATCAATCAATTTATACTTTGCCTGATTTCTTCATGTCTCTATTGATATCTGCTTCCCTATATATTTTCCCTAGTTAATCATTGTGACTGACTCATCACATGTTCTGACATTTACATTCATTCTCTACGAGAAACCCTATTGCTAAAGAACTTTTGGACCAAATCCTATACTCACTCTTCTTCCTAAACCTACTGACTATCTTTCCAATCCTACCGACTACCCTTTTTAAGTGGATGTTTTCTTCTACATTCAATCATCCAATTTACAAGGTCCTATGCCATTGTTTATCGATTTTTCTGAGACATCTGTGCAGAAGGTATTTCAAAGCTAAGTATTCCAATCAAGGACCCAATGCTCTTCTGGGCTTCAAATCTTACCTAGACTTCTGTATTCATACTTATATTTCACCTGTATATTCTTGTAAATATCACAGGTTCCCAATGCCATTATTCATCATGCAGAATGATTCCTAACCCAAATCGAACCTGTTATTACCCTAACCATACACTGTTCCCTCAATCTAACTTTACAGAAAAGCAGGGACAGAGTTGGTCTTACAATCAGGAGTGTAGGGGATCTTCCACCTGCTGAGAACCTCAAAGGTCAATACAGAAATGATCCATGGAGAAGATGTAGGCAGCAATGAAGGACCTGAGGGAGGAAAAGTCAACTTCCATCGCAAACAACCTGGTCAGGGTGAAGGGATGTGTCTGAATCAGCCTCTTTCATCTTAATGTAGAGAAGATGGACCAAACCAAGCCTGTGTGGAGAGCTGTGCCCAGGTGCCTATGGTTGATATACCATTCTAACTTGTGAAAATGTCACAGCAAGTAGGTGCACCCTCCATCTCATGGGACCCTTGGAAGCAACTGTTAGGACAAAGTGGTTGCCAAGGCAGTGACTTCATTCACTTCCTGAAGGAAGTTACCTCACATAACTTCCTTGGTGATGGAACTCTCTAAACTTGGGATTCAGGAAGCCAGGCAATCACAGCCAGTTCCATTCCCAGTTCCAGTGGTCTCACTTGTTTGGGTAAACCAAGGACAGAGTCAGTCTTTCTTGGTACCTAGTTATGTGAGGATGGCCAAATGCTAGGAAAGCTAAGAAGAGGGGCCTTTCCTGAGAAAGAAGGTAGTGGCTCACCAGTGACTTTTGACAACTTCACAGAGTTGGCCAAGGAGACCAGAACTGAGACAGCACAGTGCATTTCGTGGAAATATAGTATGTCCCACCCATCATAGGACACTCCGGATAGTCACAGACCTACTTTGGGAAAGGTGGTGTCTTTTTGAGTGTGGGTGTGAGTTTGTGGTTTTGTCTCATGTTCTGAGAATATGTAGGAAAGGCGATTTGTTTGGTTTGGAGAGGACTGTATCTAGTATGTCCTCTGACAAGGTGAGTGTTTCTATTACTGTGTATCCCACTCTCTCCGTGGTCTTAGTATTAGAAAAAGAATGCATCATGGATGTGTTCTGTCTAGTAGAAAGCTTCCCAGCATTCATACTGCCAATTTATGAATGGACTGCGACTAGCCTTATCAATGGGCAAAACCTACTATCTTTCTAAGTTCCTGTTTTCTTCCTGAATTCCGGACACTCTCCAGAATAGGCTCAAAGTTTTGTGTCCAAGCTATGTAGCACCTCCAAGCTCTGTCACATGGCCATGTACTGGATAGCTGAAGGGAAGTGGAGCATGTCAGAAAACTCAGATATCAGGAAACTCAGATACCAGGAAAGTCTCAGTGGAGAAACCCTGCTTTGGGCCATTTGCTTACCTATTTTTCTGTTGCCCTGAATGTAAGGAAAGTCTTTGGCTCAGGCCACCCCTTTGTGAAGCCTGAAGAAAACAGTATTCAAATGGAAATGAGTGGGCATCACCTGTGGCTCTTCGCTTAATTGCTTTGGAAATGGATGTGTTGAATCAGCCTCTTGGCGCTCGGTGAAGCTGGGGCTTAGATTGTCAGGTCCTGATGGATCTAAAGAAATATCCCATGTGTGCATCCATAAACAAAATTCAAAAAGATCAGTCATTGTGGATGAAGTCTCTCACCTTCCTCTGTTAGGTTCCTGACCTCCATCAAGTGTGATTATTGACCCTTGAGTAAAATGAGTTTTTCAAAGCCCTGCAGATGTGCTAGTGTTGTCTCATGACTACAAACCACATAAGAATCTATACCTGACAGTCAGTAGGCCTCAAATAGTAGAAGCAGAGCAGTATTAATGGCAGGCCTATTTGATCACTCCTGGTTGACAGGAAGAGTGTGCAGGCCACACTTACTTTAGGCAAATGAGGGGCAAAGAAGCTTATATTGGACACTGTCTTGAGCTGCGCCACTTATGGAAACCTCTAGCCAGAAGTTATGATGAATATCTATATGGAAGAAAATGAGGGCCATGTGGGAGTGTTTTGGTTATAATTGTGGTCATTTTTGTGGCAGTTGGAAGAGATGACTGGGTCCACCAGGGCTTCACTCTTGGGTGATTCCCCTTATAGACTGAGTTCTGGAACTGACCTCAGAGTAGTATTGCCATGAATTGAGTTGGGATTTTAGGAGGCCACGCATGAGATTCACCCTTGGAATCTGAAATCTAGTCCCAGGTTGGTTTTTCACAGAGCACTGTGAATCTCAGCCAGGATATCACATGATTTTATTATGAAAAACATGGAAGCCATATTTGAGAGTCAAAACACACATGGACCTCACATTGTACAGTTCAATGGGCCTGGCTTCATGTGACCTTTTGGCCACTCTTTGGGAAGCCTTTCCTGTGAGTGTTGTCCAGAGATTTCATTGAAATGAACTTCCTCACCATTTAGTGGTTCCTGAATGAATTGAAACCCACAGTGCCTCCAACTTCATCCTTGAAAAATGGCTAGATGAATACCATCAAATTTTTGAAATTCCCATGACCAGGTGGCACTGGAGAAACTTTGGATGTCCTGTTGCTGATCATGAGTATACAATACAGTGCCTTGATTGACTGGGTTTCATGAAAATGTTGAAGAACAGTGATGCCAGTAAGTTGGAGCCTCCTGAGTAGTGGGCCTAGAGTAGTGGTGTGCAGGTGTGTGATAAAACATCTGTGGTGGAGTCATGTGGACCTTCCATTGGCTTCCAAATAGCTTGTGACTGACATAGTGTAGCCAGCAGACCCTTATATGTAAATGCATCCTGTTATATGGAGAGTTTTCAGGGCAATGTTCAGAATCAGGTTGCTATGGTCAAGGGGCCAAGCTATGTGGGATAAAGGCCTGGTTGGTGCATTCTCTTGCAGACCCTGACACACCACACGTGACAGAACTCCCTCTAGCACTTTGTCCCAGTTGAAATCTTTGTATTTCACGAAGCAAATACCAAACTCCCAGTACAGCAGCAAGAAACACCACGAAAATTGGAGGATGATCAAATCGTTTCACAGTCCTCACAGGGAGACACATAGCCCCCAGTGGCCACAGTTTACCTACAAAGAGAGAATTCAGCACTGCTGTCTCATGTTCATTGGAAAATAAGAAACAAGATCCTTCACGTCACATAGATGCAGATCCAGCTTTAATTGTCTCACCACAAATGAAGATTAAGCTCCTGACAACAACATATATTTCAAGTGCCCAACCTCAGAGGCAGTTTCTCAAGAAGTCTTTAGGCCACCAAAGCTCCATTTTTGTGGAGGGTTTACCCTGTCCATTACTTTTGTAAACTCCTCTACCACCTCCAAGTTTGTGAACAACTGAGCATATTGCATTCCATATATATATGCACAGATTTTCGAACTCTTCTCCTGTAATTGTGTCTTACTTGGGGCAAAGGTAATGTCAAGGCATTGTTCTGGATAAGAGTGGGAAGATTTTTCAAAGCACATAATTACATACACATTGGATACCTTTTCCAATTTTCCATTGGAAATACTGAATCCCTGACACTAACCCTTAGCCTACTAGACTCTGACTACTTATCCTAATATGATGGAGAATAATAATCCAAACAGAATAGAAATACAAGCAGTTCAGAGGAGGCATGGTGTATAGTTGAATTTGCCTTTTGCATTATGTAGTGTAGGAGTTATAAATCTAGTCAACTTTTGTAGAAATTGTTCTCCATGTGTTTTTAAAGTTAACAAATATGTGAATTCCTGTCTCCCTTTCTCTGTAGCCTATTTGCACATGTATTTTTATATGCACATATAGAATCCTACAAGGTACAACACGTACCTTCTTGTGAGGTGGTTGACTTGGCAGATACACATTGTGAGAAGAGATCACTTCTCCTAAATGCTGTTGGAAGTTAAAATTCGAACTCTGTGTGAGCTTCCTAGTTTAACAACATTATACATAAATCCATGTTCAGTACAATGAATATTTTTGAATCTGTGGATGATATATATTTCATGGTGAATTTCAATTGGCATATATATTGCTAATTTTTAATGTCTGTGTGCATGTGTGTGTGTATGTGTGTGTGTGTGTGTATATATATATATATATATATATATATATATATATATATATATACAAACTTTCCAGATTTTTCAAAATATGAAATACATGTGTCTTTTTATACATTTCCTAAATTCATTCATATTCATATATGTGAATTTATAATCAACTTTTCACAAGATTATCGTCAGAAATATTCATCCACCTGAAATATGTATTTGTTTCCTAGTACTGAAAACTATCTTCAGTGAATGGTGCCTACAAATCCTAAAATTAATACAGTAACTGACCCAGGTTAACATCAATGCAAATTGATTCCTATGGGACATGATGTGTATTTTGACGTTCATTTTTATTCAAAACTGGTACATTACTATTTCTTCAGTTTATGCACATAATAGGATATATATTTCATCCACAAGTTCGCTAATTTAGAGGCATTTGTTTCACTTTCAATCACTTCCTGCTTCAGAACACATGTATTTTTTCATGGTTCTTGACTGGTCTTTTCATGAGACTTCTTTCGAAACACATTATTTTTGATTTCCATAATCACTTTTGAAGAAAAACTCACACACCTTTCATGATAAACCATAACCTTAATTTTACTATTAGATGTATAACTAGTTGGAATGAATGTATGTATATCAATATAAGATTTCTTATATATTTTAAGATATGAATCCAATGCATTATTTAAAGTGGACCAGTTATATTATTTATTAACAGTATGGTCTATTCATGCATTAGCTCTATATTCATAGACACAAGGTACACCTCTTTGTACCCCCAATACTAACTTATTAATCTTCAAAATATTGCTCCCAGAAATGATGGAAAAATTACTCATGTCACCTGATCTACATATACATTTTATCACAGTAATATTCTGCAGACAAAATGCAAGGTTCACACTTATTATTGTACGAAAGCCTAAATTGAAAATGAACATGGATTACTAAACACAGCCATGTCCAGGTTGCCTAATGCTCTCAAATATCAATCCAATTAGTGACTACATATTGGTTTCTTCCTAAGATCATATATTCAAATTCAACCCTGTTGAAAATGTCTAATCCTATCACCCACTTTATATTTTGCCTTATTTCATAATATCTCTATTGATATCTGTTTTCCTACATATTTTCTCCGGTTCACTATTGTGACTGACTCTTCACGTGGGCTAACATTTACATTCACACTCTAAACAAAATCCTATTGATAAAGAATATTTTTTTTCCAAAACCTATACTCATTCTTCTTCCTAAACCTAACAACTATCTTCCTAATCCTACCGACTATCCCTTTTTGACTGAATGTTCTTTTCTACACCCAATCATCAAAGTAAACACTGGGCGAGCTTCAGAGGAAGAGACCACCAAAAGACTATCTCATGCAACAGCAAAGGGTTTATAGGGGGTCAGCATGCAGGGGATCGGAGCTCACTTGAATAGAGCAGAGAGCCCTGAGAAGAGCTTAGGCAGAGCTTATATACTTTCTTTGGGGAGGGCACGGAGTGAAGTTTATTGATGGGTGAGGGAGAGTGGGCGGTTTGCATTCAACCGGGTGAGGGAGTACATTCTGCAGTTTGGCATTTGGGGACAGGACATTCTGGGAACAAGATTAGCAAACAGTTCTCAAGATTTCAACAGTGTTTTGTTAAGCATACAGAAAAAAAAGTGACAAGTACCTATTTTATTAATCTTTCATTCCCCACTTCTTCTTCTAGCTACTTTTAATCATAAAAGTGATCATTGTGGGGTGTCACATTCTATGTCTGCTAGTGGGGTATTACCATGAGTTTAACTTGTCCAATTTGAGCTTAGAGAAAAGAAATTACACGGTTGAGCAAACAGGGTTTTATAGTTAGCAATAATATGGAGATTATTATCGGACAGGCCAGGGTTGATAAAAAAGTAGTCAAACAGGGGGACTATGTGAACCAAGACTCAAACCACTTTTTTTGGTCCTCTCACTCTCTCATTGACACTCTTCATGGTGTCTTTTTAATTTAATCATATTTTTTTTTACAACTCCATTATGCTCGGAATAAACACAACATTCTTCCCAGGAAGTGACAAATACCTATTTTATTAACCTTTCACTTCCGACTATCCCTTTTTGACTGGATGTTCTCTTCGACATTCAATCATCCAAGGTACAAGGTCCTATGCCATTGTATATTGATTAATCTGACAAATCTGTGCAGAACCTAATTCAAATCTAAGTATTCCAATCAAGGGCAAAATGCTCTTTTGGGCTTCAAATCTTACCTAGACTTCTGTTTTCATACATATATTTCACCTATATATTCTCATACATATCGCAGGTTCCCAATACCATTATTCATCCAGCAGAATTATTCCTAACCCAAATCACACATGTTATTAACCCTAACCATACACTGTTCCCTCAATCTAACATTACAGAACAGCAGGGACAGAGTTGGTCTTACAATACAGGAATGTAGTGGATCTTCCACCTGCTGAAAACCTCAAAGGTCCATGCAGAAATGATCCCTGGAGAACATGTAGGCAACTATGAAGAACGTGAGAGAGCAAAAGTCATCTTCCATGGAAAACAACCTGGTAAGGATGAAGGGTTGTGTCTCATTCACCCTCTCTCCTTAATGTAGAAAAGATGGACCAACAAAGGCCTTTGTGGAGAGCTGTTCCCGGGTTCCTATGGTTGAGATACCAATCTAACTTGTGAAAGTGTCAGAGGAAGTATGGAAGCAACTGTTCGGAAAAAGTGGTTGCTAAGGCAGTGACCTCATTCAGTTTCTGAAGGAAGTGACCTCACCTCACTTCCTTGGTGATGGAACTCTCTGAACTTGGGATCCAGGAAGCCAGGCATCCAGAACCAGTCCCAGTCCCAGTACAGTGGGATCACTTGTTGGGATTTACCAAGGACAGAGTAAGTCTTTTTTGGTACCTACTGATATGAGGATGGCCAAATGCCAGGAAATTTTGAAGACTGGCCTTTCCAGAGAAAGCAAGAAGTGGCTCACCGTGGGCCCCTGATATTTCACAGAGTTGGCCATGGAGACCAGATCTGAGACAGGACAGGCCATTTCTGGGGAACATAGTATGGCCCACCAGTCAGAGGACACTCTGGATAGTCACAGACTTACTTTGGGGAAGGAGGTGCCTTTTTCAGTGTGGGTGTGAGTTTGTGGTTTTGTCTTATGTTCTGAGAATAGGTAGGAAAGGCGGCTTGCTTGGTTTGGAGTGGAATGTTTCTAGAAAGTCTTTTGACAAGGCGAGTGTTTCTATGTCTGTGTATCCCACTGTGTCCGTGGTTGTAGACATTAGAAAAGAGAATGCATCAATGGATGTGTCCTGTCTAGTAGAAAGCTTCCCAGCATTCATCCTACCCATTTTAGGAATGGACTGCAGGTTGCCTTATCGATGGACAACATGTACTGTCTTCCTAAGTTCCTGTTTTCTTCCTGAATTCTGGCCACTCTCCACAATAGGCTCATGGTTTTGTGTCCAAAATATGTACCACCTCCAAACTCTGTGACGTGGCCATGTAATCCATAGCTGAAGGGAATGGCAAGCATCTCAGAAAACTCAGATATCAGTGTGACCAGGAAAGTCTCAGTAGAGAAACCCTGCTTTGGGCCTTTTGCTTACCTATTGTTCTGTTGCCCTGAATGTCAGGAAGGTCTTTGCCTCAGGCCACCCTTTGTGAAGCCTGAAGAAAACAGTTTTAAAATGGAAAGGAATGGGCATCACCAGTGGCTCTTTGCTTAATTACTTTGGAAAGGGATGTGTCTGAATCAGCCTCTTGGCCCTGTGTGAGGCTGTGGCTTAGATTATCAGCATCGGATGGATCTAAAGAAAGAACCAATGTGTGCATCCAAAACCAAAATGGCAAAAAATCAGTCATTGTGGGTGAAGTCTCTTGCCTTCCTGTGTTTGGTTCTTGACCTCCATCAAGGGAGTATTGGGATTTTTTGTGTCAAATGAGTTCTTCCAATCCCTGCAAAGGTGCTTGGGTTTAATAATGACTCCAAATCACATACTATACCTGATAGTCAGTAGGCCTCAAATTGGAGAAGTAGAGCAGTATTAATGCCAGAACTATGTGATCAATCCTGGTTCACAGGAAGGGTGTCCAGGCCACCCTGAATTTAGGTAAATGAGGAGAAGGGAGCTTATTATGGACACTCTATTGGGCTGTGCCATTTAAGGAAACCTCCAGCCAGAGATTATGATGAGTGACTATATGGAAGTAGATGAGGGCCATGTGGGATTTTTTTGATTTTAATTGTGGTAACTTGTGTGGCTTTTGGAAGAGATGACTGTGTTCACCTGGGCTTTAACACTGGCGTGATTCTCCTAGAAGACTGAGTTCTGTAACTGACTTCAGAGTAGTAATTGCTTTGGAAATGGATATGTTTTAATCAGCCTCTTGGCCCTGTTTGAGGCTGTGGCTTAGATTATCAGCACCAGATGGATCTAAAGAAAGATCCCTTGTGTGCATCCAAAACCAAAATGGCCAAAAGAGCCGTAATTGTCTATGAACTCTCTCGCCTTCCTCTGTAAGGTTCTGAAAGAATAAAAGAAATTGAAATTGAAATGTAAAGAACCAGGTTTTGTAAAGTTTCCAAGCTGCACTCAGCACCTGAAATTTCTGTGGCAGTTAAGACAATTCCCGGATTTGCACATTAGATGTGTGTTGAAATCTTCCCTGAGGACCTAGTTACTTAACAGCCCCTTCCCAGAAACCATGCAGCTCACCACGTATACATCACAGTGCATCCACCAATCAATTTAAATGTATACCCCTTCTTACGGCTGACCAATCACCCCCTGCCCAACCTGTTCCCGCCAATGAATGTGCTAATCATGTTTTAGAGTTGTTATTTGATTTTCCTGCGGTATATGATGATTTGCTAAAGAGGCTATGATGTATGTAAAGTCCCTGCCCTCTCTAAAGAATGTATATAAACTCCACTCAAGTGGTTCTCGGGGCTCTTTGTTCTTTGTTCCTCTGAAGTGAGCCCTGAGCTCCAGCACGCTATACCCCCAATAAACCCTTTGGTGTTGCATGAGAAAGCCTGTTGGTGGTCTTTTCCTCCGATGTTCGCCCCACCTTTTCATCTGGAGGTCCCAGGTGAGATATCCGGAGCAGCGGATGAAAGACCCCAAGGGACTCCTCTCGGGGTAAGAAAGGCGCCTCTTTCTGGTTTCGGGTTTCAGGTTAGGGCTTGGCAAAGTGGCTGTCGGTGAAGAGCATTAGCTCTCTCTGACAGTGGGTGGCAGACGTGTCACAGAGCTACTGGCCACGTCCCTGGGGGACACTCCAGAGGACGAGGGAAATCAAGGAATATTAGTTTCCTCAACTCGGTTATATTTTGCTTCAGGATTCGGTTTGCCAGCCCATCAGGTTTTGCTGGCTACACAGTTTTGTTCATTGTCCCGAACTCATGTTGAGTTTACTGTCTGTCTTTATTGTCTAACCCATCAGGTTTTGCCAGTTACTGAGTTCTAATATTTGTCTTGGACCCATGTTAAACGTTTACTGTTTGTCTTTGTTTGTGTTGCGTTTGTGTCTTCACTGTCTCTTTTTGAGTAACTCCCATTATGGGACAAAGCACTTTCACGCTTCTGTCCCTGACCCTTGATCATTGGACTGATGTCCGCTCAAGGGCCAAGAATCATTATTTTTCAGTTAAATGTCAGACCTGGCAGACTCTCTGTGCTTCAGAATTGCCCATCCTCAAAGTCGGGTGGCCCCCAGAAGGATCCTTCTACTTCAATCTAATCCAAAAAGTCAGAGATATTGTCTTTCAGCCGGGACCACGTGGCCACCCAGATCAACAGCCATATACCCCTTCCCCAGGATCCTATCATTCAAACCTTCCGTTCCCTCCCCATCTTCCCCCCATTCTTCCTGAGTCACAAGACTGGACAATCCTCCCCCTCCTTATCCTCTGCCCTCGCTCCCCAACCCCCAACACATTCCAGATGATTCTCCCGCCACTGACTCAGCCTCTTCGCCACTAGAGGCAATTGGGCCAGACCCAAGCCCTCCAAGGGACTTCTCCGCAGCAGCAGCAGCCCCTCCTTTTCTGGTGGAAGCTGGGCCACCTAAAGAAACCCGCCAGCTACGGAAAATAGAAAACTCAGAAGCCACTGTGATGCTCCCTCTTCATCCTTATGGGCCCATGAACCTACCAAACTGGGATCCCAACACCTTTGAAGGTTGGTAGCATCTTTCCACTTATCACAGGGCTCTAATGGCGGGGCTCTGAGTGGCCGCCAGAGGGCCGACTAATTTGGCCATGGTAAGAGAGATAATCCAAGGTCCTAATGAGTCTCCCTCTATGATTCTGGAGAGAATTATGGAAGCATATAGGAAATATACTTCTTTTGATCCTCAGGCAGAGGACGAAAAAACATGTGTTGCAATGGCCTTTATCCAGTTTTGATTCTGACTCCTTAATGTGTTCGACTACATGATTGGTTGCCTTAGGTGGCGTAATCAGGGTGCGGCCAACAGTCATCCACCCTGTGGGTCTTGCTGAGGTTGTCCGAGCATAGAGAGCAAACTCAACATAGCCCCAACGTTTGGCCTTGGGGTCAGGTATATCTGAAGTATACGATCCATTGTTATCGGATGAAGAGCCTTTATGCCACTTTAGGTAACTAGAAGTCAACCCTTCAGAGTAGCCAAGTGAGTGGTAAGAACAGCTACCACGTTCATCATGGAACCTGCATGACCAATAGGGACACCCATTATATATCTCAGGCCACCAATGACAATAGTCTTTGGTTTGATTAAAAAGGAAGCAAATGAAAGGCCAGTTCCAGCTACCAGGGACGAAGGTCCTTGAAGGTGACAATTTTAGGGAAATAGAGGTGCAGTTGTGGATGAAGCAAGTAGTTGCATCCACTGCGCGGACCTTCTGCATGCCATGTTCTGAGTATCGTTCCCGAAGAGTGAATAAATACATGGTAGGTTAGGAGGGTAAAGACAAGTCCCAACAGAGCACAGAAAAAAAGCAGAGCACAAAAAACAAGCAGTTAGAGAAGACAAGGGTGTTGGGAGAGCTCATTGTGCCTTCTTTAAGAGGAATTGGGCTGCAGGGAACACCGTGTGAGCCGCAACTTAAATGGGTGAGATGGGTGTGGAAAGCAGGATTAAAGGGGAGCTTCAGGAGGTGATTCTTGGAGTTCCTCTGGCATGGTCCTGTCGTCAGCAGGTGGGGCCTCCTGGTGATATGGTTTCAACCTAGAAATGGGAATCCAGGGAGTGAGACGGTTGTCTGGTAAGGAGAGTTTGGCGGCGGTGGGGGTACAGAGAATGAAAGGATAGGGGCTTTCCCATTTTGGTGCAAGAGTCCCTTTCTCCTCTGGGGTATTATAATAGACTAGACTCCCAGGTGTTAAGGGAGGAGTGTTTGGAGTGGAGACTGGGTCCGGAAGAAGCCAGTTCTGACATTTCCAGTGTTCAGAGCGGAGATGAAACAAGAGAGGCAAAGACAAATCTCGGGTGAGAGGTCCTTGTGAAGTGACCAACCCAGAGGGTATAAGAGGTCTTCCATACATTATCTCAAAGGGAGACAGTAAAGATGGTTTCTTAGGGAGAGCTCTGATTCGAAGCAAAGCAAAGGGAAGGATTTTGACCCAGTCTAAGTTTAATTCCATTGTCAATTTGGTAAGGACTTCCTTCAGAGTATGATTTACCCTTTCCACTTTCCCTGAAGCCTGGGGGTAATATGGACAGTGGAAATGCCACTTGAAGGAGAGGGCTTGAGAGACCTTTTGTGTGATCCTAGAAATAATCTCAGGGCCATTGTCATATTGTAGGGAAGTGGGCATACAAAACCTAGGGATGATGTCTGTCAGTTAGATTGAAGCTACAGTGGAAGCTTTTTTATTGGAAGTGGGAAATGCCTCAACCCAAACAGAGAAAGTGTCCACAAAGACAAGGAGGTATTTAGTGTGCCATACTGTGGGCATGTTGGTGAAGTCTACTTGCCAGTCAGCAATGGGAATGTGTCCCTGGGCTTGGTGGAAAGGGAAAGGTTTGGGCCTTAAAGGAATATGAGGTTTGGTCCGCTGACAGATCTGACAATTAGAGGCTATATTCTCTATCATGGCTATGTCAGAAGGGTTGAGGGAGAAGAAGCTCTGTAAAAAAAGGGTCAAAGACTGAGAATTGGAATGGTGTAGAGTATGAAGGAACTTGAAAAGATCCTTGTTCTTACTGGAAGAAGTAGGGGCTTCAGATGAGCTGTCTAAAGTGGCCATAATATGTACCCCATAGGGGCCATAATTGGAAGTGGTAGCACGCATTCGTGGCGCCTGGTCAGCTTTGGCATTGCCCTCAGTGATAAGAGAGCCATCCTTCTGATGGGACCTACAATGGACAACTCCCAACTGGGTGGGTAAGTGGGAGGCCTCCATCAGATTGGTTATAAGAGCCGAATTAGTGATCGCATTACCTTTGGTGGTAAGTAGGCGTCGCTCCCTTCATATTGAAGCATGGGATAATAAGATCTGGAAGACATATTTTGAATCAGTATAGAGGGTGAGGGATTTGCCTTGTGCTAGAAGGCAGGCACGAGTGGCTGCTATAAGTTCAATCTGCTGGTTGGTAGTTCCTGAAGGCAAAGATTTGGCGTCTATAATCTCAGTGGCTGAAACTACAGCATATCCAGAGTAATGAGTGCCGTTCTGCCTAAAGGAACTGCTGTCAGTAAACCAGATAAGGTCAGGCTTGGTGAGTGGTTCCTCAGAAATGGAAGAATGACAGGGGAGGAAATCTTCTAAGGTTTCCAAGCAATTATGAGTTGGTGTGTTAGACGTGGGAGTCATTGGGAGCAGTGAGGGAAGGATCAGTGCAGAGCAGGGGAGGAAAGTAATATTAGGGTTTTCCAGAAAGGAAGTGAGGAGCGACAGAACCCTGGATGGAGGAAGGGTTTGAAGGCCCTTATAAGCTGAAAGATCTTTCAAGTGATGTGGGGAGTGGATAGTTCAAGGTTCCCCAAAACTCAGCTTAGAGGCTTCTTTGTGTAAAATTTGTCCAGCAACCAGAGCTCTTAAGCAAGGGGCTCACCCACGGATGGTAGAGTCTAGTTTCTTGGAAAATATGCCACAGGTGCAAATGTAGGCCCATAGTTTCGACCTAAGACCCTAAGTGCTTGCCCCCCTTTTTCATGGACATATAGATGAAATGGTCTTGAAAGATCAGGAAGGTGAAGGGCAGGTGCCTTTAAGAGGAGTTGCTGAAACCTGCGGAAGTGGTAGATGGGGGAGGAGACAAGAGATTCACTAGGGGGTCCATTTGCTTGGTCATACAGGGGTTTGGATAGAAGAGAATAATTTGGGATCCAGGCCCTAAAATAACCTGCTAATCCTAGGAATGATAGTATTTTGGCTTTCATATGGGGCACTGGAAGATCAGAGAGGAGTTGCCTCCTATCCAGTGTTATTTCCTTTTTCCCGGGTCTAAGGCAAAAACCAAGAGAGGTGACAGAAGAATGGGAAACCTGGGCCTTGTGGGGAGACTCCCTATATCCCTTGTCTGCTAGGAAATTAAGAAGCTGAGCGGTGTGGGATTGAGAGTGTTCCCAGAGGGACTACATAGAAGAAGGTCATTGACATATGGAAGGAGAATAGTGTCAGGACAGGTCGGGTGAAAGGATGTGAGGTCCTGGGCAAGAACTTGGCCAAAGAGATGGGGGCTATCCCTGAATCCCTGTGGGAGGACAGTCCAGGAAAGCTGATGAGAATGGTGGATGTGAGAGTCAGTCCATGTAAAAGCAAAGATATTCTGAGATTCTGAGAACAAGGGAATAGAAAAGAATGCATCTTTTAAACCTAGGACCGAGAAGTGGGTAGTAGTGGCAGGGATCTGAGAGAGGAGGGTGTAAGGGTTGGGCACTAGTGGGTGGATGGGGACCACAGAGGAGTTGACAAGGAGAAGGTCTTGAACCAGCCTGTAGGACACTTTAGGTTTCTTAAGTGCCAGAATGGGGGTGTTGAAAGGAGAGTGTGTAGGCCTAAGATACCCCTTTCATAATAAATCCTGGATGATGGGTTCTAATTCGAGGAGGGCTGTGGTTGTGAGTGGATATTGTGATTGACTAATATATCTTGAAGGGTCCCATAAGACAATATGAATAGGACTGCATTTAGCCATAAGGGGTGTAGTTGTGTCCCAAACCTCAGGCTTAACTGGTTTAGAGAGTCATGGGAGAGTGCATTAAGGAGGTGTATCTGCCCCTAGGAACATCATGAGGAAATGAGAGGTAGGAGAGGTGTGGGGTGATATGTGAATGCTGACTTTTAATAGTGAGAGTATGTCCCTTCCCAGAAGGGGAATGGGGCAATGGCTCATAACGAGAAAGAAGTGAGTGAAGGACAAAAGGGATCCCTGCATATAACATGATGGGGGGGTTTGAGGGAAAATCTGTTTACCTCCTACCCTGACAATAGGAGTTTTTGAGGGTGTGGTAGAACCCCATACTCCCTTAAGACCGAAAAAGTGGCACCAGTATCCAAGAGGAAGGTAATGAAGCATCCATCCACCAGGAAGGTAAACCTAGGCTCTTGATTCTTGATGGTAATAGTCTGGAGGGAAAGCCCAGGGATCCGTCAATCCTCCGCTGCTAAGCCCAAGAAAGGCTGTGGTTGCCTGGCGGCTGACCAACCTCCCTTTCGGGTTGTTGGGCAGTCTGCCCCCCAGTGTCCCCTTTGATGGCATTTTGGGCAGGGGTTGTAGGGTGTCCTCAGTGAAGGACAATCCCTGGCCCAATGTCCCTCCTTACCACATTTGAAGCAAGCTCCCGGGGGTGTCATATTGGGATGGCGTGGTGATGGCCTTCTCTGAATGACCTGGGCCAACATTTGGAACTTGGCATTTTCAGCCCTCTGCCTACGGCATTCACTTTCATCCTCTCTATCATAAAAAACCTTGAAAGCGACAGCGAGGATTTTAGTCTAAGGAGTAGCAGGGCCCTGTTCAAGCTTTTTAAGCTTGGCTTTAATGTCAGGGTAGCTTTGGGCCAGAACATATTTCATTAAGACATGACGGCCATCAGGGGTTTCTGGGTTGAGGTTTGTGTACTGTTAAAGGGCCTTGGTTAGTCTATCCAGGAATTCTGAAGGTGTTTCCTCCTTCCTTTGAATGACCTCCTGCACCTTTTTAAAGTTAACAGCCTTGCGGATGGCCTTTTTCAGGCCCGCCAAGAGGCAGGATGTAAAAAGGTCACTAGACTGTAAGCCTTCAGGGGTGTTGTAATCCCATAGGGGATCCTGCTCTGGGACAGCATGAGGGCCTGTGGGGTGGTTAGGATTGGTCCTATGATTTTCATCAGCATGGGCTTGGGCTAGCTCCCAGACCCATTGACTTTCCTCAGGGAGAAGTGTATTGGCCAAGAGCATGTAGATGTCATGATGAGTGAGACTATATGCTTGCAGGACCCATTGAAACTCCCGAATGTAAGTGGTGGGGTCAGTGGTGAATGAGCCTAACTTCCTCTCTAGCTGAGTAATGTCCGACATGGAGAAGGGCACTTGGACTCTGATGACACCCTCGGGACCAGCTACCTCACAAAGGGGTGCGATTGTCTTGGGGGTGGGAAGGAGTCCCTTAGACCTGGTAACAGGAGGACTGAAAGAGGCAGGAGGCGGACAGGAAGGAGAGGGAGGGGCAGGGAGTGTCTCTTTGGAAGAGGAGGAGGTGGAGCAGGCAGAAGAGGGCGGAGGGGAGGAGGATGAAATGGAAGGCTGAGGATCCCTGGAATCAGGCAGAGGAAGAGGAGGGTATAGTGGGAGAGAAGGGGCAGATAGGACTGGGGGATAAGGTGGGGGTTCATCTGCTGGGTTGAATGAGGAAGAATCTGTGAAGTCAGGAGTAGACGTAGGGGAAGAGAAGGGTTTGCAAACAAGGAGGACCTGAGAGGGAGGGCAGGAGGAGCAGCGACAGGGTGCTGTGTGAGAAGGCTAAAACCTTAAATGCAGGGAATCTCACTCCACTTTTTCAGATGCTGGCAGTAGTTAAAAAGGTCGCAGATGAAGTTTGGATGTAAGGAGCCTTCTGGAGGCCAATGATTGCCATTATCCAGTGGATATGTAGGCCAATCTTGGGTACAGAATTTGATTAGAAGTTTGGGCTTGATGTCTGGTGTGAGGGAGAGTGTGGCCAGATTTTTTAGTAGACATTTGAGAGGTGAGGCTTCAGGTACAGATGAAGAGGTGCCCATAGTCACAGGGAGAGAAGGAAGACAGAGAGAGAGAGAGAGAGAGAGAGAGAGAGAGAGAGAGAGAGAGAGAATAAGAGTAAGCGAGAGAGACAAAGAGAAAACCCGGGCTGGAACGGCTTTCAGGAAGCTCAGGGCGAACGGGGGTCAGGTGGGCGTCCCCAAAATGACCAGCCGTCATGAGGAAATACAGAGGGCACTACCTGGGCGTCACCAGTGAAGTGCGATCTGTGAGACCCAATGGGTTCGGAGCCACGGGCAACCTGACGTCAGGAAAGTTTTTGAACGCAGCGGAAAAAGTCAGTAATGAAAACAGAACTCCGGCAGAATGTAGTTCCAGGACGGGAGTTCAGTTTTCCCCGAGCAGAGAGGCAGCTTCAGCCAGACACAGCAGCCCCGCAGCAAACAGCAACTCTAGCCAGCAGCGGCAGCGGCAGCAGAGGAGAAAAAACCACAGAGCCTCTTGTGTAAACTCAGAAGCCTCACGCCCCAAAGGAAAACGGATCACCAGAGGGTCCACTGCGACCAGTAAAGGTCTTAGTGGCAGGAATTTCCTGCCCCCTACAGGGCGTCGAGAGTGGGCCGGAAGATCAAGGTTACAAAACCAGTGGTAGCCCGAAGGGAGTTGCAGAGCCAGGGTCAGGGGAGGCTTACATATATCAGATCTGTGGTGGGTGCAGGAAGCTGGCTGTCTCCGGGGGAGCAGGGGACGGGGCTCTTGTTAGAAAGAGCTCACCCGTATCCTCACATGGGGCACCAGAATGAAAGAACTTCCCACGCAAAGGCACTTCGCTGGGAGAATTCCAATTTTATTGCAAAAAGCTGTGTGCTTATATAGAACTAAGGGGAAGATGGAAGGGCTTAGATAAATGGCAGGCAAACCGTTTATTGGTTAGTTCTTTCAGATATCAGCTCTGGAGCCCAGGAATTAGTTCTTATTGGGGCTAAGGTTCCCCACCAGCGAGATTTCAAATTGGCGCCAGCGGGAGAGTTCACACGGGTGGGAACATTTGGCACCACTGTAGAAAAAAGAAGGTAGGAAGAAGAAGTCCTTAGGCACCATGTTGGGGTTTTTCTCTGGGGTATGGCTGCCGTTTATACTTTTCCCAAAAATGAGTATACCAGACAGTGCCTTGATTGACTGGTTTTCATGAAAATGGTGTTTAACAGAGATGCCAGAAAGTTGGATCCTGCTGAGTAGTGGGCCTAGAGCAATGGTGGGCAGGTGTGTGATAAAACATCTGTGGTGGGGCCATGTAGATCTTTCATTGGATTCCAAATGGCTTGTGACTGACATGGTGAAGCCAGCAGACCCTTATATGTAAAGGCACCTTGTTACATAGAGAGGTTTCAGGACATTGTTCAGAATCAGGTTGCTATGGTCAAGGGGGCAAGCTATGTGGGATAGAGGCCTGGTTCTTGTATTCTCCTGCAGACCCTGACCCACCACACGTGACAGAAATCCCTCCTGCACTGTGTCCCCGTTGAACTCCTTGTATTTCATGAAGCAAATACCAAACTCCCAGTGCAGCAGCAAGAAACACCATGAAAATAGAGGATGACTATATGGATTCAACGTCCACACAGGGAGACATTCAGCCCCCAGGGGCCACAGTTTACCTACAATGGAAAATTCAGCACTGCTATCTCATGTTCATTGGAAAATAAGAAACCATGTCCTCCAGGTCACATTGATGCAGACCCAGCTTTTATGGTCTCACTAGAAAGGAAGCTAAAGCTCCTGACAACAACATATATTTCAAGTGCCCAACCTCACAGGCAGTTTCTCAAGAAGTCTCTAGACCAGCAGACCTTCAAGTTTTTGGAGGGTTTACCCTGTCCCTTACTTTTGGAAACTCCTCTACCACTTCCAAGGTTGTGAACTTCTGATCATATTCCATTCTAGATATGTATTCACGGATTTTCTAACTTTTCTCCTCTGATTGTGTCATACTTGGGCCGTAGGTGTTGTCAAGGCATTGTTCTGGATGAGAGTGGGAAGATTTTGGTGTAGCACATATTTACATACACATTGGATTCATTTTTCAATTTTCCATTCAAAATACTGAATCCCTGACACTAACACATACCCTACTAGACTCTGACTACTAATCCTAATATGATGGAGAAAAATAACCCAAACAGAATAGAAATACAAGCGGTTGAGAGGAGGCATGGCGTATAGTTGGTCTTGCCTTTTGCATGATATAGGTTAAGAGTTATAAATCTTGTTAATTTTTTGTTGAAATGGTTCTCCATGTGTTTTTAAAGTTAACACATATGTGAATTTCTGTCTCCCTTTTTCTGTAGCCAATTCAGCACATGTATTTTTATATGCACATATAAAATCCTACCTGGTATCACACGTACATTTTTGTGAGGTGGCTAACTTGGGAGATACAAAGTATGAGAAGAGATGACTCCTCCTAAATGTTTTTGGAACTGAAAATTCAAACTATGAGTGAGCTTCTTAGTTGAAAAACATTATACATAAATCCATGTTCAGTAAAATTAATATTTTTGGATCTGTGAATGATATATATTTCATGATGAATTTTGATTGGCATATATATTGCTACTTTCTAATGTATCTGTGTGATATATATATTTTCAAAATATGAAATATATGTGTCTTATTATACACTCCCTAAATAATTCACTCATGTTCATGTATGTGCTTTTATAATCAACTTTTCATAAGATTGTTTTTAGAAATATTCATCCACCTGAAATACATATTTATTTCCTAGTACTGAAAACTCACTTCAGTGAATGGTGCAAACAAAGCCTTATATTTCTACAGTAACTGACCCAATTTAACATCAATGAAAGTAGATTTCTATGGGACATGATGTGTATTTTGATGTTCATTTTAATTCAACACTGGTACATTACTATTTCTTCAGTTTTTATACATTGTAGAATATACATTTCATCCACAAGTTCACAAATTGAAAGACATTTGTAACACATTCAATCACTTCCTGCTTCAGAACACATGTATTCCTCCTTGTTTTTGACTGGTTATTTCATGAGACTTCTTTCCAAACACATTATTTTCGATTTCCATAATCAATTTTGAAGCAAAACTCACACACATTTTATGATAAACTACAACCCTAATATTACCATTAGATATATAACTGGTTGGAATGAATGTATGTATAATAATATAAGATTTCCTGTGTATTTTGGGATATCAATTTATTCCAATTTCTAAATTTGGAAACAGTTATATTATTTATTCACAGTATGGTCTATTCATGCATTCTCTCTATATTCATACACACATGGTACACCTATTTGTGCCCCCAATACTAATTTATATCTCTTCAAAATATTGCTCTCAGAAATGGTGCAACAAATACTCATGTCACCTGATCTACATATACATTTTATCACAGTAATATTCTGGCCACAAAATGCAAAGTCACACTTACGACTGTACCAAAGCCTAAATGGAATATGAGTATGGATTATGAAAATCACCCATGTCCAGGTTGCCTAATGCTCTCAAATGTCAATCCTATTGGTGACTACATATTTGTTTCTTCCTAAGATTATTTATTCAAACTCAAGCCTGTCGAAAATGTCTAATCCTATCAATCACTTTATCATTTGCTGATTTTCTAATGTCTCTATTGATATCTGCTTTCCTACATATTTTCCCCAGTTCATCATTGTGACTGACTCTTCACATGTGCTGATATTTACATTTTCTCTCTACCCAAAACCCTATTGCTAAAGAACTTTTTGTCCAAATCATATACTCACTCTTTTTCCTAATCCTACCAACTATCTTCCTAATCCTACCAACTATCCTTTTTTGACTGGATGTTCTCTTTGACATTCTATCATCCGAGGTACAAGGTCCTATGCCATTGTGTATAGATTTATCTGAGACACATGTGCAGAACATAATTCAAATCTAAGTATCCCAATCAAGGATCCAAAGCCCTTCTGGGCTTCAAATCTTACCTAGATTTCGGTTTTCATAAATATATTTCCCCTCTATATATTCTAATAAATATTGCAGGTTCCCAATAACATTATTCATCCAGCAGAATGATTCCTAAGCCAAATCAAACATGTTATTAACCCTAACCATACTCTGTTCCCTCAAGCTAACTTTACAGAAAAGCAGGGACAGAGTTGGTCTTACAATACAGGAATGTAAGAAATCTTCCACCTGCTGAGAAATGAAAAGGTCCATGCAGAAATGAACCCTGGGGAAGCTATAGGAAGCTATGAAGGACCTGAGAGAGCAAAAGTCATCTTCCACGACAAACAACCTGGTCAGGATGAAGGGGTGTGTCTGAAGCAGTCTCTCTTTTCTTAATGTAGAGAAGATGGACAATACCAGGCCTGTGTGGAGAGCTGTTCCCGGGTGCCTATGTTTGATATACCATTCAAACTTGTGAAAGTGTCACAGGAAGTAGGGGAAGCCTCCATCAATTGGGACACTTGGAAGCAACTATTAGGACAAAGTGGTTGCCAAGGCAGTGACCTCATTCAGTTCCTGAAGGAAGTGACCTACATCACTTTCTTGGTGATGGAACTCTCTGAACTAGGGATCCAGGAAGACAGGCACCCAGAGGCAGTCCCAGTCCCAGTCCCAGTGGCCTCACATATTTGGATTTACCAAGGACAGAATCAGTCTTTCTTGGTAACTACTGATGTGAGGATGGCCAAATGCCAGGAAGGTCTGAAGAGGGGACTTTCCTGAGTAAGCAGGTAGTGTCTCACCACTGGCACCTTACAACTTCACAGTGTTGGCCAAGGAGTCCACATCTGACATAGGACAGTCCATTTTGGAGTAACATACTATGGCCCATCAGTCAGAGGACACTCCGGATAGTCATAGACCTACTTGGGGGAAGGAGGTGACTTTTTGGGTGTGGGTGTGAGTTTGTGGTTTTGTCTCATGATCTGAGAATAGGTAGGAAAGTCGGTTTGTTAGGATTGGAGTGGACTGTTTCTAGTAAGTCTTTTGACAATGCGAGTGTTTTTATGTCTGTTTATCCCACTGTGTCCGTGGTTGTAGACATTAGAAAAGAGAATGCATCAATGGATGTGTCCTGAATAGAAGAAAGCTTCACAACATTCATCCTGCCCAATTTATGAATGGATTTTGTCTTGCCTAATGGATGGGCAACAACCACTGTCTTCCTAAATTCCTGTTTTCTTCTTGAATTCTGGCCACTCTCCAGAATAGGCTCATGGTTTTGTTTCCAAGACATGAACCACCTCCAAGCTCTGTGACATGGCTATGTACTGGATAGCTGAAGGGAATGGGATCATCTCAGAAAACTCAGATATCATTTTAGAAACCCTGCCTTGGGCCATTTGCTTACCTATTGTTCTGTTGCCCTGAATGTCAGAAAGGTCTTTGCCTCAGGCCACCCCTTTTTGAAGCCTGAAGAAAACGGTTTTCAATGGAAATTAATGGGCATCACCTGTAGATCTTTGCTTAATTGCTTTGGAAAGGGATGTGTCTGCATCAGACTCTTGGCCATGTTTGAGGTTGTTGAATAGATTTTCAGCACCTGATGGATCTAACGAACAATTACATGTGTGCTTCCAAAACCAAAATGGCCAAAAAAGCAGTCATTGTGGATGAAGTCTCTCGCCTTCCTCTGTAAGATTACTGATCTCCATCAAGTGAAAATAGGGATCCTTTTTGTCAAATGAGTTCTTCAAACCCTGCAGAGGATAGCCCATAGGTGCTTGGGTTTTCTTATGATTCCAATTCACATAAAGAATCTATACCCGAGAGTCAGTAGGCCTCAAATTGGAGAATCAGAGCAGTATTTACGGCAGGCTCATTTGATAACTCCTGGTTCTCAGAAAGGGTGTCCAGGCAACCCTGACTTTAGGCAAATGACGGGCAAGGGAGGTTATTTTGTACACTGTATTGGGCTGAGCCCCTCATGGAAACCTCCAGCCACAGGTTATGATGAGTGTCTATATGGAAGAAGATGAGGGCCTTGTGGGAGTGCTTTGGTTTTAATTGTGGTCATTTGTTTGGTGGTTGGAAGTGATGACTGGGTCTATCTGGGCTTGAACTCTGGTGTGATTCCACTTATAGTCTGAATTCTCGAACTGATCTCAGAGAAATATTGCCATAAACTGTGTTCAGATTTTAGGAGGCCATGCATGGGATTCTCCCTTGGAAACTGAGATCAAATACAAGGGTGGCTTTCCACAGAGCCTTGGAATATCAGCTAGAATATCACATGATTTTATTCTGAAAGATTTGGCAGCCATAGTTGACAGTCAGAACACCCATGGACGTCACATTAAAGACCTCAATGGGCCTGGCTTCATGTGACCTTTTGACCACTCTATGGGAAGACTTGCCTGTGAGATTTCTCCAGAGAATTCATTGAAAACAGCTTCCTCACCATTTAATATTTCCTGAATGAACTGAAACCCACAGTGCCTCCAACTTCATCCATGAAAAATGGCTAGATAAATACAATGAAATCTTTGAAATTCCCTTAACCAGGTGGCACTGGAGAACCTTTAGATGTCTTGTTGCTGATCTTGAGTGTACCAGAGAATGCCATGATTGACCGGGTTTCATGAAAATGGTGTAGAACAAAGATGCCAGTAAGTTGGAGCCTGCTGAGAAGTGGGCCTATTGCAGTGGTGGGTGGGTGTGTGATAATACATCTGTGGTGTGGCAATGAGGATTTGCCATTGCCTTCCAAATGGTTTGTGACTGACATGGTGCAGCCAGCAGACCCTTCTATGTAAAGGCATCATTTTATATGGAGAGGTTTCTGGGCTAAGTTCAGAGTCAGATTTCTATGGACAAGGGGGCAAGCTCTGTGAGATAAAAGCCTGGTTGGTGCATTCTCCTTCAGACCCTAACCCACCACAAGTGACAGAACTTTCTTCAACACTGGGTTTCAGTTGAACTCGTTGTATTTCATAAAGCATATACCAAACTCCCAGTACAGCAGCAAGAAACACCACAAAGTGGAGGATGACCAAATGGCTTCACAGTCCAAACGGGGAGACACTTAGTATCCAGTGGCCACAGTTTACCTACAAAGAGAAAATTCAGCACTGCTGCCTCATGTTCATTAGAATACAAGAAACCATGTCCTCCAGGTCACATAGATGCAGACTCAGCTTTGATGGTATCACTAGAAAGGAAGCTAAAGCTCCTTACAACAACATATATTTCAAGTGCCCAAACTCAGAGGAAGTTTCTCAAGAAGTGTTTAGGCTGGCAGAGCTCCATGTTTTTGGAGTGTTTACCTGTTAGACCAGGACACAAGAAAAGACCACTGACTCTAATTAAAATCAAATTAAATTAAGCTTATTATTTCCACTGGCTGTGCTACCTCTCCCTCACAAAACGGCGGGAAAAAGACAGCAACCCCAGCTTTCCTACAGGCAGCTTAATAGCCCAGAAAATTACACAAAAGGGGGTTTACAGATAACAGAACTCTGACAAACATCACACCAATGGCAGTCTACATTTTTTTTGCTGTCCCTACATCAGAGTTCATGAAGACCATTAGAGCCTCAGAGAGGGTTGTTGTCTGGCCAGAGAAGGCAAATATTTATGATGTGTCACTAAAGTTTCAGAGAGGGCTGCTATCTGGTCAGAGAGCCGGGCATGGGTGAGTTCAAGGCATGGGCAGGCATTCCAAGCAGGTTTAGAATTTGAAGCAATTTATGGTAAAGCCAAAATTATCTTTTCATGGCTTTTTGGCAAGATGGCTCCCAATTTAAATTAAAGATCAGGTTGGGTCTATCATTCCCGCCTTTTCTTTGTGTCCCCTTCAAATCTTTGATAGATTACGGGAAGAGCACTGAGGAAATTTTAATCCCTCAGGTAAGAGTCTCCAAATTTTTAGAACTCACCCAAAACCGATCTCCCTGATTTTACCTGACTTAATTAATTACTTATATTGATAGTCTATTTATCTTTCTCTCCATTGTTATAAGAAGAGTGGTGTCACTCATTTTTTCTTCTTCTGACCTGAGACAGGGTGACGTGAGTGGGCATGGGATGAGGGACATGAGTTGCCTTTTAGAAGTCAGTTGAGGGACATGAGTTGCCTTTTAGAAGTCAGTTCGGTTTGAAGTCTGATTGGGGAAGAACAGGTTGTAAAGTCATCTGGGGATGGGTTCTTCTATGAGAGAAACAAAAACCATGAGTACTGACTAAATGTTGCAGCACCTGGAACATGTCACTGTATAGAAGTTCCCTCACCAGTCTTTAATATCCCCAGTTATCAGGACTGTCAATTTAATATTTAACTTTTACTGTTACACTTGTCCCTCCCCATAAGATACAGTTTAATTATTTAATGTCATCTGATCTTGTAAAATCCTTTTACTATTATGACCTCTGTGTCTCTTTGAGAAACCTTTAATTCTGTTACTCAGGGCTGGATAATTGTACTAGCAAACACCAAGCCAACCTGTGTAGGTTAGGAATATCTGTAGGCCTTAAACTGAAAACTTCTCCCTGTGGCAGGTCTTCTTGATAGTCTCTTTTTATAAGTATCAGGCATTCCTGTCTGAGAATTCTTCTTTGTAGCCACCAGTCTTACTTATTTTGGGAGGCAAACATAAAGTGCATACCTTAACATTATATTATTATTATTATTATTATTATTATTATTATTATTATTATTATTATTATTATTATAATTATAATTTAAAATGCCCAGGAATGGATGTATTTTGTTCTTAACTGTCTTTGCTAAGTGTTTAAGATGAAGCAGTCAAACTGACTTTTGTTTCCATCTATTGTTAACAGTCAGCTGACCTTTTATGGGAGTCAATTCTGGGGAAACTTGAGAGCAGATTCTCAGTTCTGCTAGTGCCATTTGCGCTAGGTGGGTCCAGATCTTGCTTGATCATTTGGCTTCCCTCGGAAGCATCAGGGATGTCTCCTTTCTTTGATGACTCTCCTCTTCGTTACAAATACACTGATTGGCTTTCTGTTCTCCAGTGGTCTCATTAATCTCCCTGATCAGGAGGAGGTTATGTGGCTCAGAGTTTCAAAGCTCTTTAGAGAAGTTCCCTGTTCCCTGGATTCAGACTGACTCATAGGGCAAAAGCCAAATATTGGTTTTCTTGGCTCTTTTCATTTAACTTTAATTTTAAATCCTAATCTTAAACATCCAGCAAATAAATTTTAACAGCCTTATATTAAGAGTACTGGGCTTTAATGTCTATAACTATATAATTATCTTTTTATTAATTGGGATCTGTATTATTCTGTCTGTATTGTAAGTAATGACTTATTATATTGAATAAACCCATGTTGTGTTCTTAAAGCAACACGTTTGTAAAACAGTAAAAGAGAATCTTTAGATCACTTATAAGAAAATTTCAAAATAAAATTAACAAAAGTAAAAATACTTAGCTTGTGTAACAGCTACCCTGAATTTTTTGGCTGAGTTATACATTATATCCCCTGTTTGAGATCCTAGGAATATTGACCTTAAAAAAAACCAACTTTTTAACATAACTTTAAAGAAATATTATCTAACCTACTGGTTTCGTAGTCATTCTCACATGTAGTAAGATGGGACACAGAGCCTTATCTCAGCTAAGGCAGGGCTCTTTATAAATCTTAAGTATTTTAGTTCTAAAGCTAATTCTTATTTTTAAATATCATTTGACAAAGTTTACATAAATTGTTTGAGGTCACATGAACATTAGCTAACACCATATGATATCACATTTAAAACATGAATTAAAGAAAGGCTGAAAGTTTTTAACCTTTACATCGATTAGGCTCTCATTAACTAAAAAATACATTTAAATTGTTCCCCAATGTAAAAAGTAACATAAAAGTTTACATATCTTATTGATAACAGGTAAATAAATCCCCAATATATTTTTTACCATACAACTTCAGAGCACCAGCTTGATATAATGCTCTTTTAAAGTTTCTACCTTACAGACTTGCATACCTATAAGATATGAAAACATTGATAGCATCACAATTACATTGATGTTTCTACATTAACCAAGTTTAGCTTTTAAAGCAATGGCAGTACAGTGCTCTAAAATAACAGTTCTTATTTAATCAGTTGTTTAATTTTTATGGTTGCTTGCTCTGGAGAAAATAAAACTTAATAAACACAACGTTATGGGTAAACTTATGTTTTAAGAAATTTTTGTCTCATTAACACATGACTTATTTTTATATTCTTATACAGACTTTAATAAGAACTTATTCAGACCTTAGTAAATCAATCAGATATCTAAGAAAAGTACTCATGAATGAGCAATCCCATATCAAATTTACTTTACTTATTTATCAAAATATTAGAGAAATGTGTTGACAGTGTAAACCATTTTTATGTTGAAGGAAAGGTCCTAGAACCAAGGCATATTAGACATTTTGTAGATATTAATATTTTATTAGATTTTTGAACACCTAAAAAAATTGTAAGCTTAAATTTAAAGACAATTTAAATTGAAACATTTAAATCACGTGAATTAAAGATCTTTGGATCTCCTATTTAAATTTGTTTTAATGAGTGCTTTTTTATGAGCGCTCCTTGTATATGTTAATTTGTGTATCATATATATGATATACGGACATATGTATATGTGGACATACAACACATAACAAAAGTGTGCACACATAATAATAGTAAAGGCCTTGTAGCTTTTCTCAGGTGAAATCTCCATTGCAATGTTTCAAAAAGTCTACAGTTGGTCAAAGATAGAACTGATCTGAAAAACATTAACCTAGGTCTGTATGCTCAAAATCATGAGCTCAAAAAAAAAAGTATCTAAGGAAAAAAAAAGAGTCCTAGAAAAAGTGACTGGCTAGTAATTAGTAAATACCATACAATTTACCTTTTTTATCCCTTAGGCCTCAAATCAGTCTCCTACTAAGCTTTCAGGCTTCTTTCATTTACATTTCAATATAAATCATGGCTGAGGTCTGGAAGGAGCAGGAAAAACTGCTATTCTGAGCAGACACCTCAGGCCTAAGGCATTTTAACCATAATTTTGAGGTTCGGATGTTGAAAATTATGATACAAATTTAAGATACAATTCACAAAATTTTATATTTTTACATCTTGTTTTGTCAACAGATACCATTCTATGATTTACTATCCTTGTCCAAATTAATGCAGTGGTACACACAGTGACATTTCCCGAGGCTATCCAATTCAAAATTGGTGAAAAAAAGACTGTATGATTGGGAATTTACTTGCCAACTTGGAAGTAGAGTTCTTCAGTTTTCCATACTAAGTATTTAAGTTCTCTGGCATGAATTATCTGAAATCATAAACTAAACAATTACCTAAACCCGACTTTTAACTGCAAGATTCTGCAATGCTTCAAAAACCCATTCAGATACCAGATTGTTAAAATAAAACACCATCATTTAGACACACATTCAGCTAAGATCATTCCCAAGAAACAATTTATAATATCAACACATTATTGCACATGTCTTAAAGGGCCAGATACAAAGACACAAGACAGACAGAAAGGAGGTTCAGACTATGGCTGTCAGAGAGAACCGTTTAAACCAGAGCAGATAAGAGAAAAATCTCCTACACCAGTGTGCACCATAGATATCCACAGGGGGGGGACCACATGTTTTAACAGAGGGGAAACCTGAAATGTAAAATAAAGTGTCTCCATGGTGACTTCACTGCATTTAGTGTCCCCTTTTTCTTTTTCTCTTTTTTAACAAGACAGAGGTGGCATAATTCTTACAGTGCGGGGAGGAAGGAGGTAATTCCCTGAATCAACAGGGCTTTGGCAGCTGCTGGGAGTCCCTCAGTCCCTCCTTTTACTTACAGGATTAGCTCCTCTTGTTCAGTTCCACACCAAGCATGCTTCATCTCCTAATATTTCAGTAGACAGCTCTCACAAAGTTCCGGGGTGGAGGGCGGGTACCAAATTTGTAAATTAAAGTTCGATTCCTCAACTTGACGCCAATTAATACCAATTTAATAATGAGGACTGAGTTTTGAGAAAAAGAAAAAGGGAGGTTTATTGCTTTGCGAACAAAGGAGAAACACAGGGGACTCTGCCAAAGGTTGTGACTCTCTTGATCTGGAGTGACAAGGGGTTTTAAAGGAGTTTCACTTGTTAACCTCGGAGATGCTCAGTTCTTAGGTCCCCACCAAGCATTGCCCTCTGCAATGGGTGTGCTCCAGGCAGCCAGCTAGGAGCTTCTATCATCCTGCTTAACAAAGGCGAGTAAAGTTCATCGCAGTTCCCTAAAACACAGTCCAAAGGGGTGTCAGGCTTACTCTCTTTATTACCTATTTTTACGTCCAAAATCCTTAAGTTTTTACCACTGAAATCACACAACAAAATGAACAAAAACAAACAAACAATCAAAAAAATAGAACACAAAACAAAACACAAAAAACAGAAACCATGCGCCTAAACAGAAAAACAGTGGAACAGTGCAACATCTTGCTATAGCTCCAGGGTAGGAGTGCATGCGTGCCCGTCGGCCCCTCTCTACAGTTCCAGAGGAATTCCCTACAGAACAGAACAGAGGACAGAACGATTCTGGTTACTCTCCTGGAAAGGAGTATATGTGAGCCTCCCCAGGCCACATCTCTGTCATCAGAAGAGATCTCCCTTAACCGGATATCAGATGTTATAAAAGCCCCACTTACCTATGGAGGACTCCTCCACCAGGTGCTTGCTAATAGTTTTAGTGCAGAGGTTCACTGCAGTGCTCCCCGGACTAAAGGCTCTTTTCCTAATATAGAGAAGATGGACCAAATCAGGCCTGTGTGGAGAGCTGTTTCTTGGTGCCTATGGTTGATATACCATTCTAATTTGTGAAAGTGCCACAGAAAGTAGGGTAAGCCTCCTTCTCATGGTACGCTTGAAAGCAACTGTTTGGAAAAAGTGGTTGCAAAGGCAGTGACCTCATTCAGTTCCTGAAGGATGCAACCTCACCTCACTTCCTTGGTAATGGAACTCTCTGAACTTGGGATCCAGGAAGCCAGGCACACAGAGTCAGTCCCAGTCCCAGTCCTAGTGGTATCACTTGCTTCAATTTAACAAGGACAGAGTCAGTCTTTCTTGGTACCTACTGATGTGAGGATGGCCAAATGCCAGGAGTACTCTGAAGAGGGGCCTTTCCTAAAAAAGCAGGTAGTGGCTCACAGCTGGCTCCTGACCACTTCACAGAGTTGGATATGGAGACCAGATCTGAGACAGGATAGGCCATATCTGGGGAACATAGTATGGCCCAGCAGTCAGAGGACACTCCGGATAGTGAGAGACCTATTTGGGGGAAGGAGGTGCCTTTTTGGGTGTGGATGTGTGTTTGTGGTTTTGCCCCATGTTCTGAGAAGAGGTAGGAAAGTCGGTTTGTTTGGTTTGGAGTGAACTGTTTCTAGTAAGTTGTTTGACAAGGCGAGTGTTTCTATGTCTGTGTATCCCACTGTGTCCGTGGTTGTAGACATTAGAAAAAGAGAATGCATCAATGGATGTTTCCTGTCTAGTAGAAAGTTTCCCAGCATTCATCCTGCCCAATTTATGAATGCACTAGGGCTTGCCATATCGATGGGCAACACCTGCTATCTTCCTAAGTTCCTGTTTTCTTCCTGAAATCTAGCCACTCTCCAAAATAGGCTCATGCTTTTGAGTCCACGATATGTACCACCTCCAAGCACTGTGACATGGACATGTACTGGATAGCTGAAGGGATTGGCAAGCATCTCAGAAAACTCAGATATCAATGTGACCAGGAAAGTCTCAGTGGAGAACCCCTGCAATGGGCCTTTTGATTGCCTATTTTTCTGTTGCCCTGAATGTCAGTAAGTTCTTTGCCTGAGGCCACGCCTTTGTGAATCCTGAAGAAAACAGTTTTCAAACGGAAATGAATGGGCACCACCTGTGGCTCTTTGCTTAATTGCTTTGTAAAGGGATGTGTCTGAATCAGCCTCTTGGTCCTGTGTGAGCCTGTGGCTTAGATTCTCAGCACCTGATGGATCTAAAGAACGATCCCATGTGTGAATCCAAAATCAAAATGGCCAAAAATCAGTCACTGTGGATGAAGTGCCTCACATTCTTCTGTAAGGTTCCTTACCTACATCAAGTGAGAATAGGGATCCTTTGAGTCAAATGAGTTCTTCAAAGCCCTGCAGATGCTAGCCCATAGGTTCTTGGGTTTTCTTATGAATCCAATTCAAATAAAGAATCTAAACCCCACAGTCAGTAGGCCTCAAATTCGAGAACAGAGCTGTATTAATGGCAGACATATTTGATAACTCCTGGTTCACAGGGAGGGTGTCCAGGCCACCCTGACTATTGGCAAATGAGGGGAAAGGGACCTTATTTGGGACACTGTCTTGTGCTGCACCTCTCATGGAATCCTCTTGCCAGAAGTTATGGTGAGTGTCTATATGGAAGAAGATGAGTGCCATGTGGGAGTGTTTTGGTTTTAATTGTGGTCATTTGTGTGGCGGTTGGAAGAGATAATTGGGTCCACCTTGGCTTGAACTTCGGTGTGATTCCCCTTAGAGTCTGTGTTTTGGAATTGACCTCCGAGAAGGTATAAGGTCCTATGCCATTGTATATCCATATTTCTGGGACATCACTACAGAATGTAATTCAACGCTAAGTATACCAATCAAGGGCCCAATGAACTTCTGGGCTTCAAATCTTACCTAGATTTCTGTTTTCATACTTATATTGAAAGGTTAATAAAATAGGTACTTGTCACTTCTTGATTTTCTGTATGCTTAACAAAACACTGTTGAAATCTTGAGAACTGTTTGCTATTCTTGTTCCCAGAATGTGCTGCCCCAACTGCCAAACTGCAGAATGTACTCGGTCAACCAGTTGCACGCAAACCGCCCACTCGCACTTACACATCAATAAACTTTCCTTCCTGCCCTCTCCAAGGAAAATATATAAGCACTTCTTAAGCTGTTCTCAGGGCTCTCTGCTCTATTCAAGTGAGCTCTGAGCCCTTGCATGCCGGACTCCCAATAAAGCCTTTGCTGTTGCATGAGACAGTCTCTTGGTGGTCTCTTCCACCCACCCTCGCCCGATCTTTACATCTGGTGGCCCCAGTGAGATCCGGCAGCCGCAGATGAAAGACCCCCAACGGGCTCCTCTGGGGATAAATAAGGCCCCTCTTTCTGGTTTCAGGATTCAGGTTAGGGTTTCACAAAATGGCTATTGGTAAAGAGCGTGAGCTCTCTCCCATGGTGGCTGACACACATGTAACAGAGCCACAGGCCATGTCCCTGGGGGATGAACTCATGAAATCGAGGAACAATAGTCTCCTTTATTCAGTGATATTTTGTTTCGGATTCGGTATTGCCAGCCCATCATGTTTTGCCAGCTACTCAGTCATGGTCTCAGTATTGGACGTCCATTGCCTGTCTTTATTGTCTTGTCTTGTCTGTGTCTTGTGTCATTGCTTTTATTGTCTGTGTATATTTCATTATGGGACAGAGCACTTCAATGCCTCTGTTCATGACCCTTGATCACTAGACCAAAGTCTGCTTAAGGGCTCACAATCTTTCTTTTTCAGTAAAACGCCGGATCTTGCAGATTCTGTGTCTCAGAATGACCCAACTTTGTAGTCAGATGTCCCCTAGAAGGATCTTTCTACTTCGCACTAATTTGAAAAGTTTGAGATATTGTCTTTTAGCCGGGGCCACGTAGACGTCCAGATCAACAGCCATATATCTTAACTTGTCAGGACCTCTGCAAATCTCCTCCTCCAAGGGTGAAGCCTTTCCTTGTCCCTGCACGGACTCCTACTCCTTCCCCCATGATTCTATCTCTTTAACTCTCTGCTCCTCCTCCTGCACCCTCTGTTCTCCCTGAGTCTCAAGACTCTACTGGACTCTCCTCCCCCTCCTTATCCTCTGCCTTCATCCCCCAACTGCCAACACCCTCTAAGTGATTCCCCTGCTGCTGACTCAGCCTCTCCACCATTCAAAGAAGCTAGGATGGCCCAGCACCATCCAGATGACAGTCCCGTGGCACACAGAGCCCCTCCTTCCCTGGAGGAAGCTGGCCCGGCTAAAAGAACTCAGAGAACTCGCCAACGTTTTTACACCTGCCTACTTGGGATAACTGCCAACAACTCCTAGGGACTTTCTTTATGACAGAGGAATAAGAGAAAAACCTCCAAGAAGCTAAAAAAAAAAAATATCCTCGGACCTGATTGGCGACCAACACAACTTCCCAACATAATCAAAGCGAGCTTACCCTTAAACCAACCCAACTGGAACCCCAACACCTTTGAAGATAAAGAGCATCTGTCCAATTATTGCCTGGCTCTAATAGCAGGTCTCCAAGGGGCTGCTAGGTGACCAACTAATTTGGCCATGGTAAGAGAAATTATTCAAAGGCCTGATGAATCTCCCTCTTTGTTTCTAGAAAGAATTATGGAGGCATATAAAAGATATACTCCTTTCGATCCTCAGGCAGCGGATCAAAATTCATCTGTAACAATGGCCTTAATTGGGCAAGCTGCCATGGATATTAAAAAAAATTTAAAAGAGAGATTTAGTCAGAGAAGCTGAGAAAGTATACTATAAGAGAGAAACAGGGAGAAAGAAAGGGAGCAAAGGAAGGATGAGAGAAGCAAAAGACAGACTAAGGGATTGACCAAGATCCTTGTCACAACAAGAAAGAGGCCAGAAATTAAGACATAAGGTGACAGTATGGGTTACCTGGGGCCATGCAAGAGGCCACCCCTGGCCTCAGATCAATGTGCCTACTGTAAAAAAAGAAAAGGACACTGGGCCAAAAAGTGCCCTATAAAGAGACAGCCACGCCAGCCAGCCATTGTGACTCTGGTGCATGACTAAGAAAGTTGGGGCTCAGATCACTTCCCCTAGCTCAGGGTAACTTTTGAAGTGTAGCGGACCCCAGTAAACTTTGAAATGAATACAGGAGCAGTATACGAAGCCCTTAAGGCCCCATTGGGCCCTCTATCAAATAAAAGGTCTGTAGTTCAAAGGGCTAATGGCAGTAAATATCGGGCTTAGACTACTAAGAGGACCATGGACCTAGGTAAAGGAAAAATCCATCACTCCTTCCTAGTAATCCAGGAATGCCTGGACCCATTGATGGGCAGAGATCTGCTCACCAAGCTCTTGGCCTTAATAACTTTTAACCCTGAAGGCTACCAAATGAAATTTCTAAATCCTTTAGTATAAACTCCTATAGTCACGGCTTTAACTAAATTAGTAGAAGATGAACATCCACTCTTCACACCCCCCAAGACTGATCAAACAGGCAAGCTACGCCAGAAATGGATAACAGATTACGCAGATGCCTGGGCAAAAACTGCTGGGTTAGGCCTGGCCGTGAAACAACCTCCAATAACAGTGGAGTTAAAAACCTCAGCCTCCCCAATTAATGTCAAATAATATCCTCTAAGCAAAAAAAGCTAAAGATGAGATAAGGCCCCATATTCAGAAATATCTGACCTTAGGCGTCCTAAGGCCCTGTCAATTGGCCATGAACACTCCCCTGCTACTAGAAAAAAAAGCCAGGAACCGCGACAATCGCCCTGTTAAATACCTAAGAGAGATCAACAACAGAGTGCAGGACATTCACCCCACGGTACCTAATCCGTACAATCTGCTTAGCACTCTGAACCCTGAGCGGAAATGGTATACTGTTCTGGACTTAAAAGATGCTTTCTTTTGCTTGCCTCTGCATAAAGATAGTCAGTTGCTGTTTGCTTTCGGGTGGGTAGACCCAGAAACCTGAACGTCTGGTCAACTAACTTGGACTAGACTCCCACTGGGGTTCAAAAACTCCCCCACTCTCTTTGATGAAGCCCTCCACAGAGATCTCAGCAATTTCAGAACTACGCACCCCAAAGTCACCCAGCTTCAATACGTGAATGACCTGCTACTGGCAGCCAACACCAAGGAAAACTGTGAGTCTGGGACCCAAGCACTATTATATGAGCTTGCTCAACTCGGGTATAGAGTTTCGGCCAAAAAGGCCCAAATTTGCTGGCATGAAGTAATCTTACTGGGCTGTTTCCTTAGGGGCAGTAAACGATGGCTCACTGAGCCCAGAAAACAAACCATTGCCTAGATACCACCCCCATCTAACAGGAGACAACTCAGAGAGTTTCTTGGGACTGCTGGCTTTTGCAGGTTATGGATACCTGGGTTTGCGTTTTTAGCTGCTCCTTTATACCCGGTGTTAGAGGGAGATGCCCAATTCCAATGGACCCCTGATCACCAGGAAGTTTTTTATAATATCTATGGACACTGACACTGAACACCTCAACTTCACTGAGCTCAGGCTGCAATTACAGAAAGCCCTACACTACGTTAAAATTGTACACCAACTCACTCACCTTGGTTCAATGAAACTGCAGGCATTCCTGTAGGATTAAGAACAGAGTTTTCCACTAACCGACTCACAGCGAAAGAAAATAACTGAACGGGTAACAAAAGCCTGTCGAGTCCGTCAATTGGTTAATGCTTACCCTTCCAGTTTCCTAGAGGAAAGCACCTATAAGGAACCAGAAAACGACAATTTTGGGAAGTGGACAATAGTGAAATTAAGCCAGCAAGGTATGGACTTAAATACCTCCTAGTCTTTGTAGATACATTTTCAGGATGGACTGAAGCCTTCCACACATACACACACACACACACACACACAAAAAAAAAAAAAAAAACTGCACAAGAAAAAAAAAACTTCTTTTCAAGAAGATTCTGAAAGATATTTTTCCAAGATACGGTCTGCCTAAGGTAATAGGGTCTGATAATGGACTGGTGTTCATGGCCCAGGTAAGTCAGGTGTTAACTGGGACCCTGTGGATTAATTTTAAGTTACATTATGCTTATATACACCAGAGCTCAGGACAGGTAGAAAAAATAAATAGAACCATTAAAGAGACCTTCACAAAATTAAGCTTAGAGCCCGGCATAAAAGATTGGATTATGCTCCTGCCTTATGCACTGTTTCATGCGAGAAATATTCCCTCTCTTTCTTTGTGTAACCTCACACCCTATGAAATTCTCTATGATTCCCATCATCCAATAAGGGACCTAACCCCAACTCTAAGGCTTAACGATCACTTCCACACCCCCTTGCTTGACAGACTTAAAGTCATTGAAAGAACTCAGCGATAACTGTGGAAACAGCTGGCCACTGCCTACCAACCAGGGGAGGAGGGGACTCTAAATCAATATCATGTAAGAGACTTCGTCTACATAAGACAACATCAGGTGTCATCCCTGGAACCCCACTGGAAAGAAACATACCAGGTGCTACTTATAAAACCTAAAGCGTTAAAGTAGACGGAATCACTTTTTGGATCCATGCCTCTCATCTCAAGCCTTCGCTGTGTCCAGATTCTTGTTGGAAACTGGAAAAGCGTGGTAACCATTTCAAATTGCGTATTCGCTATGTGGATAAGACTATAGACTCTCCCCTTGGCCACCAGTAGTTCTAACCCTCATCACCCCGTTCAGCAGCAATGGCTGATCACAAATCCTACTAGACAAGAAGTATAGTCTATCTCGCATACAGGCCCCATAGAGACCTGGTGGCCATCTCTCCACCCAGACATTTGTCAGGTCGGTATAGGTCTTTCCTATTGAGATATCCCTGATGAAGAGGATCCCACGAAAATCCCATTAAATCTCTTCTGTACCATAGATAATGGAAACAAATGTTATGGATGCAGGGACACGCGAGACAGATTCAGGTTTTACTAGCCTAGATTACTATGTTTGCCTGGCGTACTATCAAAGCCACAAACAGCCACGGCTGTGTGGGGGAGAAGCCGACTTCTTGTGTAAGTCAAGGGAATGTGAGCATACAGGGGCTGCCTGGTGGAACCCAAACTCCTCATCAAATTCAGTACACAGCATTGGCCATATTACCAATTAGACAACCAAATACTATGGCCCCCAGAGGGTTCTCTAGATCCTCAAATTCTGAGTGACATTTTTAACTTCGGCAAGTTCTCAAAAGGGGGAAATTTCCCTATGTGGAATCATTTTTCCTCTTTTTCTCACATCCTGTACTATGCTTCTCCAATAGTTTCTCACCCTCAGCCTTCTGCTCTAGACTCTCTGCTATCACTCCCATCTTAGCAACCTGATTTCTCCTCTCCAATTACTAAATCAAAAACCCAAACCTCCGCTGGTTCTCAGAACATTGCCCCGTTGCTGAGGTAGCAGGTACCGAGGTACCCCTTCACCCACTCACTCCTCTCTTTTCCTGTCAGGGCCTGCACTAGGTCCCACCAAGTCCTCTAGCAAGCTAACCCAAAGCTCAAACCAGCTGAGAAGAGCCCTCAGACCCCTATCCACGATGTAATGAAAATGGCATTTAAAGTTGCTTTGTCATCACTGAAAAGAGGTTTCTAAGAATTTAAAGTCCCTCAAAGGTTTTTTGGAATATTTACTCCCATCTTCCCCTCTGCTATACCTGTTCTAATGCTCAAGTTTTGTTCTAGGAAAATCCCAAACCCCTTTACCATTTTTCTTTTACATCTCTCTTTTCTCATTCTTAGATCCATGGAGCTGCTCTCAGCCTCGACTACCCCGTCTTCCCCCTCTGTACCAGGTCCACAGAAATGTCTTAAATGACCTTCTACAGAAGTCTTCACCAAGGCTTACTTTAGGTCTTTCAGCAAAAGAGTCCCTCTGAAAGAGTTCAATGTACATAAACTTCCACTTTTCGTGTTGCCCTGTTCTACTTGGCCACTGGCTGGAAAAATCACCACCCCTAAGCTAGACACTGCCTTTCCAGTTTTTCACAAAATATGTGAACAAGGCCTCTGGCCTTGAGCTGGGGCTTCACCTAGATGCCTACATTTCTAAGATAAAAAAGTTAGCAACTGGTCTCCATGGTGACAGCTGGCAGGGAGAAAAAAAGAGACAAAAAAGCTCTCCCCTTCCAAGGTGTCCTTGAAAAGTTAACTTGCCCAGAACAGAGGAAAAAAAAAAACAGAAACAAAAACTAATTTTTGTGAATTTCTGCAGACTGTGAACTTCTGAGCCCCTTCCCTTACATGTTGGGTACAAATTCTAAAACTACCAAAACTTGGGGTTCAGGGGATTAATTGATTACAACAGAAGCAATGCCCTCTAAATCCGGATGCAACCAAATAAGAATGTTTTCCTCACTTTGGTGCTATCTTAGGTGCATTTTCTTGTCCATTCCTAAAACAGTATAATTCTATACACTTTAACATTATTTATGTTTACATAAAATGGTCAATAGATGTGATTAAATATGTAATCATGCAGATGTTTTTCAGAGTGCTCTATCATGACGTAGGTTCATTTAAAGTTCAAATAGGGGGGCATACAACCCGGTTCCACCGGGAACCTGTATCCCTCACTTTGGCCATCCTATGAGGAATAATAATTGCTGAAGGGGTGGGCATAGGAACAACTGCCCTAGTCCATGAGACACAACAAAGACACAATTAGAAGCAGAAATAGACCAAAGCTTAAAGACATTAAAAACCGACATCACAGCTTTACAGGAATTTTAACCTCTCTCTCTCTGAAGTTGTTTTACAGAGCAGGCGAGTGTTGGACCTCCTCTTCATGAGAGAAAGTTGCCTTTTTGCTTGCATTGAGGGAAGAATGTTGTTTTTATGCCGACAATACTGGAGTTGTAAAAGAATCTATGAGTAAATTAAGAAAACGACTTGAAGAGCGTCAAAGAGAGACAGAGGCCCCAGAAGGGAGGTTTGATTCTTTGTTCACATAGTCAACCTGGTTAACTATGCTTTTATCTGCCATGGCCGGTCCATTTATAATCCTCATATTATTGCTAACGGTAGGACCCTGTTTGCTCAACCGTGTAGTTTCCTTTCTAAACCAAATCGAACATGTTATTAAACCTAACCATACAGTGTTCTCTCAATCTAATTTTACAGAAAAGTGGGGACAGAGTTGGTCTTAAAATACAGGAATATAGAGGATCTTCCACCTGCTGAGAAACTCAAAGGTCCATGCAGAAATGATCCCTGGAGAAGATGTAGGCAACTATGAAGGACCTGAGACAGCAAAAGTCTTCCATGGCAAACAACCTGCTCAGGATGAAAGGATGTGTCTGAATCAGCCACTCTCTTCTTAATGTATAGAAGATGGACCAAAGCAGGCATTTGTTGAGCTGCTCCTGCATGCCTATGGTTGACATACCACTGTAACTTGTGAAAGTGTCACAGTAAGTAGGGGCAGCCTCCTTCTCATGGGAACCTTGGAAGCAACTGTTAGGACAAAGTTGTTGCCAAGGCAGTGACCTCATTCCGTTCCTAAAGGAAGTGACCTCACCTAACTTCCTTGGTGATGGAACTCTCTGAACTTGGAATCCAGGAAGCCAGGCACAAAGAGCCAGTCCCAGTCCAAGCCCCAGTGGTCAAACTTATTTTGATTTACCAAGGACAGACTCAGTCTTTCTTGGAACCTACTGATGTGAGGATGGCCAAATGCAAGGAAAGCTATGAATAGGGGCATTTCCTGAGAAAGCAGGCAGTGGCTCACCGCTGGCCCCTGACAACTTCACAGAGTTGGCCAAAAGACCAGATTTGAGACAGAACAGGCCATTTCCAGAGAACATAGTATGGCCCACCAGTCAGAGGACACTCCGGATAGTCACAGACCTACATGGGGGAAGGAGGGGCCTTTGTGGTGTGGGTGTGGGTTTGTGGTTTTGTCTCATGTTCTGAGAATAGGTATGAAAGGTGGTTTGTTTTGTTTGGAGTGAACTGTTTCTACTAAGTCGTTTGACAAGGTGAGTGTTTCTATGTCTGTGTATCCCACTATGTCCGTGGTTGTAGACATTAGAAAGGAGAATGCATCAATGAATATGTCCTATCTAGTAGAAAGCTTCCCAGCATTCATCCTGCCCTATTTATGAATGGACTGCAGCTTGCCTTATTGATGTGCAACACCTGCTATCTACCTAAGGTCCTGTTTTCTTCCTGAATTCTCGCCACTCTCCAGAATAGGCTCATGGTTTTGTGTTTAAGATATGTACAACCTTGAAGCTCTGTGACATGACCATGTACTGAATAGCTGAAGGGAATGGCGAGCATCTAAGAAAACTCAGATATCAGTGTGACCAGGAAAGTCTCAGTGAAGAAACCCTGCTTGGGGCCTTTTGTTTACCAATTCTTCTGTTGCCCTGAATGTCAGGAAGGTCTTTTCCTCAGTCCACCACTTTGTGAAGCCTGAAGAAAACAGTTTCCAAATGGAAATGAATGGGCATTACCTGTGGCTCTTTGCTTAATTGCTTTGGAATGGATGTGTCTGAATCAGCCTATTTGCTTTGTGTGAGGGTGTGGCTTAGATTCTCAGCTCCTGATGGATCTAAAGAAAGATCCCAGGTGTACATCCAAAACCAAAATGGCCAAAAAAGCAGTCCTTGTGGATGAAGTCTCTCGCCTCTTCTGTAACTTTCCTGACCTCCATCAAGTCAGAATAGGGATCCTTTGGTTCAAATGAGTTCTTCAAAGCCCTGCAGAGGCTAGCCCATAGTTGCTTGGGTTTTCTCAAGACTCCAATTCACATAAGGAATCCAAACCCCACAGTCAGTTGGCCTCAAATTGAAGAAGCGAAGCAGTATTAATGGGAGGCCTATTTGATCTCTCCTGGTTCACAAGAAGGGTGTCCAGGCCACCCTGACTTTAGGCAAATTAGGTGCAAGAGAGCTTATTTTGGACACGGTCTTGGGCTGTGCCCCTCATGGAAAACTTTTGCCAGAGGTCATTATGAGTGTCTATATGGAAAAAGATGAGCGCCACGTTGGAGTGTTTTGTTTTAAATTGTGGTCATTTGGGTGGCGGTTGGAAGAGATGACTTGGTCCACATGTTCTTGAACTCTGGTGTGATTCCCTTAGAATCTGAGTTCTCAAACTGACCTAAGAGAAGTATTGCTATGAATAGCGTTGAGATTTAAGGAAGCCAGGCATGAGTGTCGCCCTTGGAAACTAAGTTCTAGGCCCAGGATGGCTTTCCACAGAGCACTAGGCCTCTCAGCCAGGATACCACATGATTTTATTCTGAAAGATTTGGCACCCAGAGTTGAGAGTCAAAACTCATATGGACCTCACATTGTAGACCTCAATGGGAATAATATCATGTGATCTTTTGGCCACTCTTTGGGAAGCCTTACCTGTGAGTGTTCTCCAGAGCTTTCATTGAAATTAGCTTCCTAAAAATTTAATGGTTCCTGAAAGAATTGAAACTCACAGTGCCTCCAACTTCATCCTTGAAAAATGGCTAGAAAAATACCATAAAATTTTTGAAATTCCCATCACCAGGTGGCACTGGAGAACATTTGGATGTCCTGTTACTGATCATGAATATACCAGACAGTGCCTTGATTGACTGGGTTTCATGTAAATGGTGTAGAACAGAGATGCCAGTAAGTTGGACTCTGTTGAGTAGTTGGCCTAGAGCAGTGGTGGGCAGGTATGTGATAAAACATCTGTGGTGGGGCCATGTGGATCTTCCATTGGCATCCAAATGGCTTGTGACTGACATGGTGCAGCCAGCAGAACCTTCCATGTAAAGGCAACTTGTTATATGGAGAGTTTTCAGGACATTGTTCAGAATCAGGTTGCTATGGTCAAGGGGGCAAGCTATGTGGGATAGAATCCTGGTTCTTGTATCCTCCTGCAGAACCTGACCCACCACACATGACAGAACTCCCTCTTGCACTGTGACCCAATTGAACTCCTTTTATTTCGTGAAGCAAATATCAAACTCCCAGTGCAGCAGGAAGAAACACCATGAAAATGGAGGATGACCATATGGCTTCACAGTGCACATGGGGAGACCTTTAGCCCCCAGTGGCCACAGTTTACCTAAAAAGAGAATTTAGCACTGCTGCCTCATGTTCATTGGGAAATAAGAAAGCATGTCCTCCAGGTCTCATAGATGCAGACCAAGCTTTTATGGTCTCACTAGAAAGGAAGCTAAAGCTCCTGACAACAACATATTTTTCAAGTGCCCAATCTCACAGGCAGTTTCTCAAGAAGTCTCTATGCCAGCAGACCTCCATGTTTGTGGAGTGTTTACCCTTTCCCTTACCTTTGGATACTCCTCTGCCACTTCCAAGGTTGTGGGCTCCTGAGCATATTCCATTCCAGATATTTGTTCACAGGTTTTCTAAATCTTCTCCTCTAATTGTGTCTTACTTGGGGCGAAGGTATTGTCAAGGCATTGTTCTGAATGAGAGTGGGAAGATTTTTGTGTAGCACATATTTGCATACACATTGGATTCATTTTTCAATTTTCCATTCGAAATACTGAATCCTTGACACTAACCCATACCCTACTAGATTCTGACTACTAATTCTAATATAATGGAGAAAAATAACCCAAACAGAATAGAAATACTAGCACTTCATAGGAGGCATGGTGTATAGTTGGTCTTCCTATTTGCATGATATAGGGTTGGAGTTGTAAATCTTGTCAATTTTTTGTTGAAAGAGTTCTGCATGTGTTTTTAAAGTTAACACATATGTGAATTCCTGTCTCCCTTTTTCTGTAGCCAATTCAGCACATGTATTTTTATATGAACATATAGAATCCTACCTGGTATCACACCTGTATTCTTGAGAGGTGGCTAACTTGGCAGATACAAAGTGTGAGAAGAAATCACTCCTCCTAAACGCTTTTGGAACTGATAATTCAAATTATGAGTGAGCTTCTTAGTTAAAAAACATTATACATAAATCCATGTTCAGTAAAATTAATATTTTTGGATCTGTGGATGATATATATTTCACGATGAATTTTAATTGGCATATATATTGCTACTTTTTAATGTCTCTGTGTGTATATATATATATATATATATATATATATATATATATATATATACTCTAGATTTGTCAAAATATGAAATATATGTATCTTATTATACACTCCCTAAATTCAGTCATGTTCATGTATGTGGTTTTATATTCAACTTTTCAAAAGATTATTTTCAGAAATATTCATCCATCTGAAATACATATTTGTTTTATAGTATTGAAAACTCACTTCAGTAAATGGTGCAAACAAATCCTTATATTTTTACAGTAACTGACCCACTTTAACATCAATGCAAGTAGATTCCTATGGGACATGATGTGTATTTTGGCGTTCATTTTTATACAACACTGGTACATTACTATTTCTTCAGTTTTTGTACATCATAGAATATACATTTCAGCCACAACTTCATAAATTTAAAGAAATTTGTAACACATTCTATCACTTCCTGCTTCAGAACATATGTATTCCTCTTTGTTTTTGACTGGTCATTTCATGAGACTTCTTTCCACACACATTACTGTCGATTTCCATTATCAATTTTGAAGCAAAATTCACACACTCTTTATGATGAACCACAACCGTAATATTACCATTGGATGTATAAATGGTTGGAATGAATGTATGTATATCAATATATGATTCCCTGTGTATTTTCAGATATCAATTTATTCCAATTTCTAAAGTTTGAACCAGTTGTATTATTTATTCCCAGTATGGACTATTCATGCATTATGTCTATATTCATACACACATGGTACACCTCTATGTACCCCCAATACTAATTTACACCTCTTCAAAATATTGCTCCAAGAAATGGTGGTAGAAATACTCATGTCACCTGATCTACATATACATTTTATCACAGTAATATTCTGGCCACAAAATGCAAAGTCACACTTACGATTGTACCAAAGCCTAAATGGAATGTGAGTATGGATTATGAAAATCACCCATGTCCAGGTTGCCTAATGCTCTCAAATGTCAATCCTATTGGTGACTACATATTTGTTTCTTCCTAAGATTATATATTCAATCTCAAGCCTGTTGAAAATGTCTATTGGTATCACTCATTTTATACTTTGCCTGATTTCCTTATGTCTCTATTGATATCTGCTTTCCTACATATTTTCCCCAGTTCATCATTGTGACTGACTCTTCACATGTGCTGACATTTACATTTTCTCTCTACCCAAAACCCTATTGCTAAAGAACTTTTTGTCCAAATCCTATATTCACACTTTTTTCTAATCTTACCAACTCTCTTCGTAATCTTACCAACTCTCCCTTTTTGAATGAATGTTCTCCTCAACATTCAATCATCTAAGGTACAAGATCCTATGCCATTGTGTATAGATTTATCTGAGACATCTGCACAGAACATAATTCAAAGCTAACTATCCCAATCAAGGACCCAATGACTTTCTGGGCTTTAAATCTTACTGAGATTTCTGTTTTCATACATATATTCCACCCCTATAATCTTATAAATATCGCAGGTTTCCAATACCATTATTCATCCAGCAGAATGATCCTAACCCAAATCAAACATGTTATTAACCCTAAACATACACGATTCCCTCAATCTACCTTTATAGAAGAGCAGGGACAGAGTTGGTCTTACAATACAGGAATGTAGGAGATCTTCAACCTGCAGAGAACCTCAAAGGTCCATGCAGAAATTATCCCTGGAGAAGATATAGGCAGCTATGAAGGACCTGAGAGAGAAAAAGTCATCTTCCATGACAAACAACCAGGTAAGGATGAAGGGATGTGTCTGAAGCAGTCTCTCTCTTGTTAATGTAGAGAAGATGGACCAAACCAGGCCTGTGTGGAGAGCTGTTCCTGGGTGCCTATGGTTGATATTCCATTTTAACTTGTGAAAGTGTCAAAGGAAGTAGGGGCAGCCTCCATCTCATGGACCCTTCGAAGCAACTGTTAGGACAAAGTGGTTGCCAAGGCAGTGACCTCATTCAGTTCTAGAGGAAGTGACCTACGTCACTTTCTTGTTGATGTAACACTCTGAACTTTGGATCCAGGAAGCCAGGCACTCTGAGGCAGACCCAGTCCCAGTTGCAGTGGTCTCACATGTTTGGATTAACCAAGGACAGAGTCAGTATTTCTTGGCAACTACTGAATTGAAGATGGACAAATGCCAGGAAAGCTCTGAAGAGGGGCTTTTTTTTGATAAAGCAGGCAGTGGCTCACCGCTGGCTCCTGACAACTTCACAGTTTTGGCCAAGGAGACCAGATCTGACATACGACAGCCCATTTCAGGGGAACATAGTATGGTCCACCAGTCAGAGGATGCTCCGGATAGTCACAGACCTACTTGGGGAAAGAAGGTGCCTTTTTGGGTGTGTTTGTGTGTTAGTGATTTTGTCTCATCTTCTAAGAATATGTAGGAAAGTCGGTTTGTTTAATTTGGAGTGGCCTGTTTCTAGTAAGTGCTTTGAGAAGGTGAGTGATTCTGTGTATCCCACTGTGTCCGTGGTTGTAGACAATAGAAAAGAGAATGCATCAAAGGATGTGTCCTGTCTAGTAGAAATCTTCACAGCATTCATCTTGTCCAATTTATGAATGGACTGCAGCTTACCTTATAGATGGGCAACACCTACTACCTTTCTACATTCCTGATTTCTTCCTGAATTCTGGCCACTCTCCCATAGGCTCATGGTTTTGTGTTCAAGATATGTATCTCCTCCACAATCTGGGACATGGCCATGTACTGGATAGCTGAAGGGAATGGTGAGTATCACAGAAAACTCAGATATCAGTGTGACCAGGAAAGTCTCAGTGGAGAAACTCTGCTTTGGGAATTTGCTTTTCTATTGTTCTGTTGCCCTGAATGTAAGGAAGGTCTTTGCCTAAGGCCACACCTTTCCAAAGCCTGAAAATATCAGTTTTCAAATGGAAATAAATGGGCATCACCTGTGGATCTTTGCTTAATTGCTTTGCAAAGGGATATGTCTGAATCCACCTCTTAGTGCAGTGTGAGTCCATGGCTCAGATTCTCAGCCCTGATGGATCTAAAGAAAGATCCCATGTGTGCATCCAATTCCAAAATGGCCAAAAGAGCAATCATTGTGGATGAAGTCTCTTGCTTTCCTCTGTAAGGTTCCTGATCTCCATCAAGTGAGAAGAGGGATCCTTTGGGTCAACTGAGTCCTTCAAGCCCTGCAGAGGCTAGCCCATAGGTGCTTGGGTTTTCTCATGACTCCAAATCACATAAAGAAACTATACCTGACAGTCACTATGCCTCAAATTGGAGAAGTGGAACAGTATTAATGGCAGGCATCTTTGATCAGCCCTGGTTCACAGGAACAGTGTCCAGAAACACTGACTTTAGACAAATGAAGGGCAAGGGAGTTTATTTTGACATTGTCTTGTGCTGTGTGCCTCATGGAAACTTCCAGCCAAGGTTATGATTAGTGTATATGGAAGAAGATGAGGGGCATGTGTGAGTGTTTTGGTTTTAATTCTGGTCATTTGTGTGGCGGTTGGAAGAGATGACTGGGTCACCAGGGATTGAACCCTGGTGTGTTTCCCCTTAGAGACTGAGTTCTGAAACTGACCTCAGAGAAGTATTGCCATGAATTGTGTTGGGATTTTAGGAGGCCACGCATGAGAGTCGCCCTTGGAACCTGAGATCTAGGACCAGGGTGGCTTTCCACAAAGAACTGGGAATCTCAGCCTGGATATCACATGATTGTATTCTGAAAGACTTGGCAGCCATAGTTGAGAGTCAAAACACATAGGACCTCACATTGTAGACCTCAATGGTCCTGGCTTCAAGTGACCTTTTGTCCACTCTTTGGAAAGCCTTGCCTGTGAGAGTTCTCCAGAATTTTCTTTGAATTGAGCTTTCTCAACATTTAATGGTTCCTGAATAATTGAAATTCACAGTGCATCCAATGTCATCCTTGAAAAATGGCTAGATAAATACCATGAAATTTTTGAAATTTTCATGACCAGGTGGCACTCCAGAAACATTCGATGTCCTATTGCTTATTATGAGTGTACCAGACAGTTCCTTGATTGACAGGGTTTTCTGAAAATTGTTTAGAACAGAGATGCCAGTAATTTGTAGCCTGCTGAGTAGTGGGCGTAGAGCAGTGGTGGGCAGGTGTGTGATAAAATATCATGGTGGGTCCATGTGGATCTGCCATTGGCTTCCAAATGGCTTGTGACTGACATAGTGCAGACTTCAGACCCTTATATGTAAAGGCATCTTGTTCTATGGCGAGGTTTCAGGGCAATGTTCAGAATCAGGTTGCTATGGACAAGGGAGCAATCTTTGAGAGATAGAAGCCTGGTTTGTGCATTTTCTTGCAGACCATAACCCACCACACATGACAGAACTCTCTCCAGCACTGTTTCCCAGTTGAACTCCTTGTATTTCGTGAAGCATGTACCAAACTCCAAGTGCAGCAGCAAGAAACACCACGAAAAGTGGAGGATGACCAAATTGTTTCACAGTCCACACGGGGAGAAAATAAACCCCCAGGGGCTACAGTTTATCTACAAAGAGAGAATTCAGCAGTGCTGCCTTGTGTTCATTGGAAAATAAGAAACTTTGTCCTCCAGGTCACATAGATGCAGACCCAGCTTTGAGGGTATCACTACAAAGGAAGCTTAACTCCTGACAAAAACCTATATATCATTGCCCAACCTCAGTGGCAGTTTCTCTAAAAGTTTTAGGCATGCAGAGCTCCATGTTTGTGGAGTGTGTACCGTGTTCTTACTTTTGGAAACTCCTATACCACCTCCAAGTTTGTGCACTCCTGAGCATTTTCCATTCCAGAAATGTAATCACAGATTTTGCAACTTTTCTTCTCTAATTGTGTCTTACTTGGGGCGAAGATAATTTCAAGGCATTGTTCTGGATGAGAGTCAGAAGATTTGTTTTAGCACATATTTGCATACACATTGGATTAATTTTCCTATTTTTCCATTCGAAATTCTGAATCCCTGACACTAACCCATATTCTAATAGACTCTGACTACTAATTCTAATATGATGGAGAAAAATAACCCAAACAGTACATAAATACATGCAGTTCAGGGTTGGACTTGCCTTTTGCATGATAAAGGGTAGGTATTATGAATCTAGTCAATTTTTAATTAAAATAGTTCTCCATGTGTTTTGAAAGTTAACAAATATGTGAATTACTGTCTCCCATTTTCTGGAGCCTATTCAGCACATGTATTTTTATATGCACAAATAGAATCCTACACGGTATCACACGTACATTCTTTTGAGTTACATGACTTGGCAGATACAAATTGTGAGAAGTGATCACTCGTCCTAAACGCTGTTAGAACTGAAAATTCAACCTATGGGTGAGCTTCCCGGTGGAACAACATTATACATAAACCCATGTTCAGTAAAATGAATGTTTTTGCATCTTTATGATATATATTTCATGATGAATTTCGATTGGCATATATATTGCTATTTTTTAATTTCTGTGTTTGTGTGTGTGTGTGTGTGTATATACTCTCCAGATTTTCAAAAATATGAAAATTATGTGTCTTATATACACTCCCTAAATTCATTCATGTTCATGTATGTGGATTAATAATCAACTTTTCACAAGATTATTCTTAGAAATACTCAAACACCTGAAATACATATTTGTTTCCTAGTACTGAGAACTAACTTCAGTGAAAGGTGCATACAAATTCTAATATGTCTACATTAACTGACCCAGTTGAACATCAATGCATGTTGGTTCCTATGGGACACGATGTGTATTTTGACGTTAATTTTTATTCCACACTGGTACATTACTATTTCTTCAGTTTATGCACATCTTAGCATATATATTTCATTCACTAGTTAGCAAATTTATAGGCATTTGTTTCACTTTCAGTCACTTCCTGCTCCAGAACACATGTATTTCTCTATGTTTCTTGACTGGTCTATTCATGAGACTTTTTTTCCAAATATATTGTTTTCGATTTCCATAATCAATTTTGAAGAAAAACTCACACACCCTTCATGATTAACCATAACCATAAGATAATCATTAGATATATAACTGGTTGGAATTAATGATTGTATATCAATATAACATTTCTTATATATTTTCAGATATCCATTCAATCCATTATTTAAAGTGGATCTAGTTATATTATTTATTCACAGTATTGTCTATTCATGCATTATGTCTATATTAATAGAAACAGGGTACACCTATTTGTACCCCCATACGAATTTATAAATCTTCAAAATATTGCTCTCAGAAATGGTGGAAGAAATACTCATGTCACCTGATCTACATACACATTTTATCACAGAAATATTCCGGACACAAAAAGCAAAGGTCACACTTACAATTGTACCAAAGCCTAAATGAAAAGATAGCATCCATTACTAAAATCATCCATGTCCAGGTTGCCTAATGCTCTCAAATATCAATCCTATTGGTGACTACATATTTGTTTCTTCCTAAGATTATATATTCAACTTCAAACCTGTTGAAAATGTCTAACCCTATCACACACTTTATACTTTGCTTGATTTCCTAATGTCTCTATTGATATCTGCTTTCCTACATGTTTTCCCCAGTTCATCATTGTGACTGACTCTTCACATGTGCTGACATTTACATACACTCTCTACCCGAAACCCTATTGCTGAAGAACTTTTGGTCCAAATCCTATGCTCACTCTTCTTTCTAAATCTACCAACTACCTTCCTAATCCTACCGACTATCGGTTTTTGACTGGATGCTCTCTTCAACATTCAATCATCCAAGGTACAAGGTCCGATGCCAGTGTATATTGATTTATCTGAGACATCTGTGCAGCACATAACTCAAAGTTAAGTATCCCACTCAAGTCCCCAATGCCCTTCTGGGCTTCAAATCTTACCTAGATTTCTGCTTTCATACTTATATTTCACATGTATACTCTTGTAAATATCGCAGGTTGCCAATACCATTATTCATCCCGCAGAATGATTCGTAACCCAAATCGAACTTGTTATTAACCCTAACCATACACTGTTCCCTCAATATAACTAACTTAAGAGCAGCGACAGAGTGGGTCTTACAATATAGAAATGTAGAAGATCTTCCACCTGCTTAGAACCTCAAAGATCCATGAAGAAATGATCCTTGGAGAAGATGTAGGCAGCTATGTAGGACCTGAGAGAGCAATAGTCATCTTCCATGCAAACAACCTGGTCAGGATGAATTGATGTGTCTGAATCAGCCTCTCTCTTCTTAATGTAGAGAAGATGGACCAAACCAGGCCTCTGTGGAGAGCTGTTCCAGGGTGCCTATGGTTGATATACCATTATAACTTCTGAATGTGTCACAGGATGTTGGGGCAGCCTCTATCTCATGGGAACCTTGGAAGCAACTGTTAGGACAAAGTGGTTACCAAGGCAGTGACCATATTCAGTTCCTGAAAGAAGTGACCTCACTTCACTTCCTTGGTGATGGAATTCTCTGAACTTGGGATCCAGGAAGCCAGGCACCCAGAGCCAGTCCCACTCCAGACCCAGTGGGCTAACTTGTTTGCTTTTCCCAAAGACATAGTCAGTCTTTCTTGGTACCTGCTGATGTGAGGATGGCCAAATGCCAGCAGAGCTCTGAAGAGGGGCCTTTCCTGAGAAAGCAGGCAGTGGCTCACTGCTGGCTCCTTACAACTTCACGGAGTTGGACATTGAGACCAGATGTGAAACAGGACAAGCCATTTTGGGGGAACATAATATGGCCCACCAGTCAGAAGACACTCCGGATAGTCACAGACCTCTTTGGGGGAAGGAAGTGCCTTTGCCGTTGTAGGTGTGAGTTTGTGGTTTTTTCTCATGTTCTGAGAATAGGTAGGAAAGGTGGTTTGTTTGGTTTGGAGTGGACTGTTTCTAGTAAGTCGTTTTACATTGTGAGTGTTTCTATGTCTGTGTATCCCACTGTATCCATGGTTGTAGACATTAGAAAAGAGAATGCAGCAATGGATGTTTTGTCTCTAGTTGAAAGCTTCCGCAATTCATACTGCGCAATTGATGAATGCACTGCAGCTTGCCTTATGGATGGGCAACATCTACTATCTTCTAAAGTTCCTGTTTTCTACGTGAATTCTGGCCACTCTCCAGAATAGACTCATGGTTTTGTTTCCCAGATATGTAACACCACAAGGCTCTGTGACATGGCCATGTTCTGGATAGCTGAAGGGAATGAGATCATCTCAGAAAACTCAGATATCAGTGTGTGCAGTAAAGTCTCAGTGGAGAAACCCTTCTTTGGGCCATTTGCTTAATTCTATTTCTATTACCCTAAATGTCAGAAAGGTCTTTGCCTCAGGCCACCCCTTTGTGTAGCCTGAAAAACACTGTTTTCATATGGAAATGAATGGACCCCACCTGTGGCTCTTTGCTTAATTTCTTTGGAATGGGATGTGTCTGAATCAGCCTCTTGTCCTTGTATGAGGTTGTGGCTTAGATTCTCAGCACCTGATGGATCTAAAGAAAGATCCCATGTTCTTCCAAAACTAAAATGTCCAAAAGAGCAGTCATTGTGGATGAATATTTTTGCCTTCTTGTTTTAGGTTCCTGAACTCCATCAAGTGAGAATAGGGATCCTTTGGGTCAAATGAGTTCTTGAAATCCCTGCAGAGGCTAGCCCATATGTGCTTGGATTTTCTCATGAATCCAAATCACATAAAGAATCTATACCCTACAGCCAGTAGGCTGAAATTGGAGAAGTGGAACACTTTAACAGCAGGAATATTTGATCACTCCTGGTTCACAGGAAGAGTGTCCAGGCCACCATGATTTTAGGCAAATAAGGGGCAAGTGAGCTTATTTTGGACACTACCTTGGGCTCATAGAAACCTCCAGCTAGAGGTTATGATGAGTGTCTACATGGAAGAAGATGATGGCCCTGTGGGAGTGTTTTGATTTTAATTGTGGTAATTTTTGTGGCGGTTTGAAGGGATGACTGGGTCCACCTGGGCATGAACTCTGGTGTGATTCCCCTTAGAGACTGCATTCTGGAATTGACCTCAGAGAAGTATTGCCATGAATTGTGTTGGGATTTTAGGAGGACACACATAAGACTCACTCTTGGAAACTGAGATCTATGCCCAGGGTGGCTTTCCACAGAGGCCTGGGAATCTCAGCCAGGATATCACATGATTTTATTCTGAAAGACTTGGCAGCCATAGATGAGAGTCAAAACATACATGGACCTCACATTGTAGACGTGAATTGGCCTGGCTTTATGTGACCATTTGGTAACTCTTTGAGAAGCCTTGACTTTGAGAGTTCTCCAGAGCTTTCATTGAAATGAACTTTCTCACACTTAATGGTTCCTGAATGAATTGAGACCCACAGTGCCTCTAACTTCATTTTTGAAAAATTGCTAAATAAATACCATGAAATTTTTTAAATTCCCATGACCAGGTGGAACTGCAGAAAATTTGATGTCCTGTTGCTTATCATGTGTATACCAGACAGTGCCTTGTTTAACTGGGTTTCATGAAAATGATGTAGAACACGAGATGCCAGTAATTTGGAGCCTGCTGAGTAGTGGGCCTAGAGCAGTGGTGGGAAGGTGTGTGAAAAAACATCATGGAGGGGCTATGTGGATCTGCCATTGGCTTCCAAATGGCTTGTGACTGATATAGTGCAGACATGAGACCCTTATATGTAAAGGCATCCTGTTATATGGAGAGTTTTAAGGGCAATGTTCAGAATAAGTTTACTATGGTTACTGGGGCAAGCTCTGTGGGATAGAAGCCTGGTTGGTGCATTCTCCTGCAGACCCTGACCCACCACAAGTGACAGAACTCCCTCCAGCACTGTATCCCAAATGAACTTCTTATATTTTGTGAAGCAAATACCAAATTCCCAGTGCAGCAGCAAAAAACACCATGAAAAGTGGAGGATGACCAAATGTCTTCACAGTCCCCACTGGGAGACACTTAGAATCCAGTGGCCACAGTTTACCTACAAAGAGAGAATTGAGCACTGCTGCCTCATGTTCATTGGAATATAAGAAACCATCTCTTCCCGGTCACATAGATGCAGACCCAGCTTTGATGGTCTCACTATGAAGGAAGCTAAAGCTCATGACAGCAACATATATTTCAGGATCCCAACCTCAGAGGCCATTTCCCAAGAATTCTTAGGCCAGCAGAGCTCCTTGTTTGTGGAGTGTTTACCCTGTCCTTTACTTTTGGAAACTCCTCTACCACCTCAAAAGTTGTGAACTCCCGAGCATATTCCATTCCATGTATGTATTCCTAGATTTTTACACTTTTCAACTCTAATTGTGTCTTACTTGGGGCGAAGGTAATGTCAAGGCATTGTTCTGGATGTGAGTGGGAAGATTTTTGTGTAGCACATATTTACATACACATTGGATTCATTTTCCAATTTTCCATTTGAAATACTTAATCCCTGACACTAACCTGTACCCTACTAGTCTCTGACTAATAATCCTAAAATGATGGTGAAAAATAACCCAAAAAGAATAGAAATACAAGCAGTTCAGAGGAGGCATGGTGTATAGTTGGAATTGCTTTTTGCATTATATAATGTAGGAGTTTTAAATCTAGTCAATTTTCTGTTGAAATAGTTCTAGATATGTTTTTAAAATTAACAAATATGTGAATCCCTGTCTCCCTTTCTCTGTAGCCTATTCAGCACATGTATTTTTATATGCACATATAGAATCCTACCTGATATCACTTGTACACACATGTGAGGTGGCTGAATTGGCAGATGCAAATTGTGAGAAGAGATCACTCCTCCTAAACGCTGTTGGAACTGAAAATTCAACCTACGGGTGAGCTTCCTAGTTGAATAACATTATACATAAATCCATTTCAGTAAAATGAATATTTTTCGATCTTTGGATTATATATATTTGATGAAGATTTTCGATTGGCATATATATTGCTACCTTTTTTTTCTTTTATTGGTTGCTCAAAACATTACAAAGCTCTTGACATATCATATTTCATACATTAGATTCAAGTGGGTTATGAACTCCCATTTTTACTCCAAATATAGAATGCAGAATCACATCAGTTACACATCCATATTTTTACATAATGTCTTATTTGTTACTGTTGTATTCTGCTACCTTTCCTATGCCCTACTATCCCCCCTCCGCTCTCTTCCCATCTTCTCTCTCTACGCTACCTACTGTAATTCATTTCACTTATTGTTTATTTTTCCATTACACTCACAACCTCTTATATGTATTTTTTTTGTAACAATAAGGGTCTCCCTCCATTACCATGCAATTTCTCTTTTCTTTACCTTTCCCTCCCACCTCATGTCTCTGCTTAATGTTAATCTTTTCTTCATGCTCTTCCTCTCTGCTCTGTTCTTAGTTGCTCTCATTATATCAAAGAAGTCATTTGGTATTTGTTTTTTTGGGATTGGCTAGCTTCACTAAGCATAATCTGCTCTAGTGCCATGCATTTCCCTGCAAATTCCATTATTTTGTCATTTTTTAGTGCTGTGTAATCCTCCATAGTATATAAAAAAAACAACATTTTTTTTTATCCATTCATCTATTGAAGGTAATCTGGGTTGGTTCCACAGTGTAGCAATTGTGAATTGTGCTGCTATGAACATCGATTGGCAGTATCCCTGTAGTACGCTCTTTTAAGGTCTTCAGGGAATAGTGCGAGAAGGGCAATAGCTGGGTCAAATGGTGCTTCCATTCCCGGCCTTCCCAGGAATCTCCATACTGCTTTCCAAATTGGCTGCACCAGTTTCAGTCCCATCAGCAATGTACAAGAGTACCCTTTTCCCCACATCGTCGCCAGCACTTGTTGTTGTTTGACTTCATAATGGCTGCCAATCTCACTGGATTGAGATGGTATTTTAGGGTGGTTTTGATTTGCATTTCTCTGACTGCAAGAAATGGAGAGCATTTTTTCATGTACTTGTTGATTGATTCTATGTCCTCCTCTGAGAAGTGTCTGTTCAGGTCCTTGGCCCATTAGGTTATTTGTTATCTTATTGTCTAATTATTTGAGTTCTTTGTATACTTTGTATACTCTGGATATTAGGGCTCCATCTGAAGGGTGAGGAGTAAAAATTTGTTCCCATGATCTACGCTCCATATTTACCTCTCTTATTGTTTCTCTTTCTGAGAAAAAAATTTTCAGTTTAAGTAACTCCCATTTGTTGATTCTTGTTATTAACTCTTGTGCTATGGGTGTCCTATTAAGGAATTTGGAGCCTGACCATACAATATGTAGATCGGAACCAACTTTTTCTTCTATCAGATGCAGAGTCTCTGATTTGAATCTAGCTCCTTGATCCACTTTGAGTTAACTTTTGTGCATGGCGAGAGAAAGGGATTCAGTTTCATTTTGTTGCATATGTATTTTCAGTTTTCCCAACACGATTGGTTGAAGATGCTATCCTTCCTCCATTGCAAGCTTTTAGCTCCTTTATCAAATATAAGATAGTTGTAGCTTTTTGGATTAATCTCTGTGTCCTCCATTCTGTACCATTCGTCCACCCGCCTGTTTTGGTACCAGTACCATGCTGTTTTTGTTATTATTGCTCTGTAATATAGTTTGAAATCTGGTATCGCTATACCGCCTGATTCACACTTCCTGCTTAGAATTGCTTTTGCTATTCTGGGTCGTTTATTTTTCCATATGAATTTCATGATTGGTTTATCTATTTCTACAAAAAATTCATTTGGGATTTAGATTGGCATTTCATTAAACCTACAGACAACTTTTTAGTAATATCGCCATTTTGATGATGTTAGTTCTGCCTATCCATGAACAGGGTATATTTTTCAATCTTCTAAGATCTTATTCTACTTCTCTTTTTAGGGTTCTGTAGTTTGCATTGTATAAATCTTTCACCTCTTTTGTTAGGTTGATTCCCAAGTATTTAATTTTTTATGAGGATATTGTGAATGCAGTGTTTTTCCTCATTTTCATTTCAGAAGTTTTGTCGCTGATATACAGAAATGCCTTTGATTTATGCATGTTGATTTCATTTCCAGCCACATTGCTGAATTCATTTATTAGTTCTAGTAGTTTTTTTCTGTAGACCCTTTTGGGTCTTCTATGTATAGAATCATGTCATCTTCAAATAGTGATAATTTAAGTTCTTTTTTTTTCCTATTTTTATGTCTTTAATGTCTTTCAACTTTCTAATTGCTCTGGCCAGTTTTTCGAGAACTATATTGAATAGAAGTGGTGATAGAGGACATCCCTGTCTTGTTCCAAATTTTAGAAAGAATGCCTTCAATTTTTCTCCATTCAGAATGATGCTAGCCTGAGGCTTAACATAGATAGTTTTTACAATGTCGAGGTATGTTCCTTTTATCCCTAGTTTTTCTAATGTTTTGAACGTAAAGGAATGCTCTACTTTTTCTAATGGTTTTTCTGCATCTATCAACATCATCTTATGGTTCTTATTTTTAAGTCTATTGATGTTGTGAATAACATTTATTGATTTCCATATATTGAACCCTCCTTGCATCCCAGGGATGAATCCTAGTTGATCATGGTGCACAATTTTTTTGATGTGCCTTTGTATCCAAATCACCAGAATTTTAATGAAAATTTTTGCATCTAGGTTCATCAGAGATATTGGTCTGTTGTTTTCTTTCATTGAGGTGTCTTAGTCTGGTTTCAGAATCAGGGTGATGTTGGCCTCATAGAATGAATTTGGCAGAGCTCCCTGTTTTTCTATTTTCTGAATAACTTGAAAAGTATTGGTATTAATTCTTCTTTAAAGGTTTTGTAAAACTCCGCTGTATACCCATCTGATCCTGGGCTTTTCTTGGTTGGTAGTAGTTTGATTGCCTCTTCTATTTCATCGATTGATATTGGTCTGTTCAAATTGTGTGTATCCTCCTGACTCAGTCTAGGCAAATCATATGACTTAACAAATGTATCAATGTCTTCACTATTTTCTATTTTATTGGAATATAGGTTTTCAAAATAATTTCTAATTGTCTTCTGTATTTATGTAGCATCTGTTGTGATATTGCCTTTTTCATCCCGTATGTTAGTAATTTGAGTTCTCTCTCTTCTTCTCCTCGTTAGCATGGCTAAGGGTCTGTCAATCTTATTTATTTTTTCGAAGAACCAACTGTTAGTTTTGTTAATTTTTTAATAGTTTCTTTTGTTTCAATTTCGTGATTTACTCTCTGATTTTAATAATTTCTTGCCTTCTGCTACATTTGCTGTTGTTTTGCTCTTCCTTTTCTAGGGCTTTGAGATTAAGTGAGAGCTCATTTATTTGTTGTTTTTGTTTTTTTCTTTTTTTGAGGAATGACCTCCAGGCGATGAATTTGCCTCTTGAATCTTGTTTCATTGTGTCCCATTGAATCTGATATGTTGTGTCTGTATTTTCATTTATCTCTAAGAATTTTTTGATTTCCTCCTTTATGTCTTCTGTAACCCATTGATCATTCAGTAACATATTGTTCATTTTCCATGTGATGTAGGATTTTTCCTTCCTTCTTTTACCGTTGGTTTCCAGTTTCATTCCATTGTGATCAGAAAAAAATTCATGGTATTATCTCCACCCCTTTATATTTACTGAGTGTTGCCCTATGGCATAATATATGGTCTATTTTTGAGAAGGATCCATGTGCTGGTGAGAAAAAAGTATATCCACTTGATGATGGTTGATATATTCTATATATGTCAGTTAAGTCTAGGGTATTGATTGTGATATTGAATTCTATATTTTCTTTATTCAACTTTTGTTTGGAGGATCTGTCCGATGGTGAGAGAGGTGAGTTGAAGTCTCCCATAATTATTGTGTTGTGGTCTATTTGATTCTTGAACTTGAGGAGAATTTGTTTTATAAATGTTGCAGCACCATTATTTGCTGCGTAAATATTGATAATTGTTATGTCTTGTTGGTGAATGGTTCCTTTCAACAGTATATAATGTCCTTCCTTATCCCTTTTGATTAAATTAGTCTTGAAGTCGATTTTATTCCATATGAGGATGGCCACCCCTGCTTGCTTACAAGGACCGTGTGCATGGTATAAATTTTCCCAACCTTTCACCTTCAGCCTGTGTATGTCTTTTCCATTCAGATGTGTCTCCTGGAAGCAACATATTGTTGGATTTGTTTTTTTTAATCCACGTTACAAGTCTATGTCACTTTATTGGAGAGTTTAAGCCATTAAAGTTTAGAGTTAGTATTGATATATGGTTTGTATTGCCACCCGTCTTTGATTATTTATCTTTTTTTTAAATTTAGTTTGTTTATCCATGATTAACTTTTCCCCCGCCCTCTGTCATTAATGAGGCACTTCCCACTGATGGTTTTCTTTGTTGATATTCATTTTTTCCTCGTGTAGTGTTTTCCTTAAGATGCTTTGCAATGCTGGTTTTCTGGCTGCAAGTTCTTTTAGCTTTTGTTTATCACGAAATGTTTTTATTTCGTTGTCTTACCTGAAGCTTAATTTTGCTGAATACAGATTTCTTGGTTGGCATCCATTGTTTTTAAGTGTTTGAAATACGTTGTTCCAGGATCTTCTCACTTTCAGCGTCTGTGATGAAAAATCTGTTGTTAACATTTTTGGTTTACCCCTGATTGTAATCTGCCTCCTTTCTCTTGTAGCTTTTAATATTTTCTCTTTGTTCTGTATATTGGATATCTTCATAACAATGTGTCTTGGCATTGGTCTACTGTGATTTTGTGTGCTCGGTGTCCTGTAAGCATCTACAATTTTTTTTATCCCTTTCCATTTTTATTTCTGGAAAGTTTTCTGGAATTATTTCATACAGCAGGTTACTCATTCCCTTGGTTTGAATCTCTGTACCTTCCTCTATCCAGATGACTCATTAGTTTTTTTTTTTTTTTCTTGTGTTATCCCATATCTCTTGGATGTTTTTCTCATGACTTTTTACCAGCATTTCTTTGTTGGCTAGACTTTTTTCAAGATGATATATTTTGTCTTCATTATCTGACATTCTGTCTTCTACTTGCTCCACTCTGTTAGTGATACTCTCAATTGAGTTTTTAATTTGTTTTATCATTTCCTTCATTTCTAGAATTATTGTTTGATCTTTTTTATAATCTCTATCTCCTAATTAAGATGCTTAATTTCTTTTTATATCTGTTTATGTAATTCATTTTCAATGTGTTCTTTCACTGTTTGGTTTTGATGTCTCGTATCCTCTTTAAGGTTCCATTCCATCTGTCTAAGGTATTTCTTGAGTTCTTTATATGAGCATTTTTCTGATGACTCTAGGTCCTTCTGAATATTTAGGCTGTCCATCATTGTTTGTACTCCTTTTCTTCCTTGCTTTTTTATGCTGCTCATGTTACTTCTTGTTTTGTTTGACTGCTGAGTTACTGCTTACTCTTATAAATTTATTTGATGCTTGGGAGGAAAGATATTAGAAGGGAAGGGAAGAAGTCACTAAAGAGAATGAGAGTAGACAGGTAGAATTCAAGGAAGGGAGAATAAGAAAATTGAAAAGAAATGAAAAGACAAAAGAAAAAAATAGAAAATAAAGAAAGAAAAAAAATTTAAATAATAATTATAATTAAAAAATGAAAATTAAAATTTAAAATAATATTAATAATAATAATGATAAAATAAAAAATAAAAAAATAAAAACATTAAAAAAGTTAAAGAACAACAACAACAAAAATGAAAATGAAAGAAATATAAAAAATATAAATTAAAAAAATAATAATAATACATGCAGTCATAGAGTTCAATTAACTTCTCTTTCAGTATGTGGAGCTGTGTGCACTGGGCCAAGCTCCTCCTCTGAATAAGTGGGAACCAATCACTGTGCAGCAGCTCTTCCTCCCAAACTTGGCGGATCTCCAATCCTGAGTGCCTAGGGCCTTCTCTTGTGCTTCCTCAAGCCATGCCCTGATCACCTGTGACGCTCACCACAATAGTGGTTACAAGCCAGAACTCTACTCCTGGCAGCCCTGTTTTCATGAACGCCTGTGCACACTCTCCCTGTTTGCCTCCCTCAGACCCTAAGTTTGTAGAGCTTGGGGCTGAGGACCCCCAGCGAATTTTCTTGCCCTCTGGGAGCCACACCACCGGTACGTGGTGTAAGAGACCTCAATTGTCAGCACTTGTGGGATCAGGAGCCCGGAATTCCACGCCGCTAGTCCCGAGCCAATCCAGATTCCCTAGGTCTGGCTATCGCGCTCACGGGAGAGCTGGAAGAGGCCCTTACGGCAGAGCTGGGAGGGGCCCTTAAGGTTTCCCCGCTGTGTTGAGAGAGATGGCTAGGGGATTACACACCTGTCACGCTGGTTTCAATGAAGTTATCTCCTCTGCCCGTGACATCATTTCTATGCTATGGTGGTATCCCATGCAAATGGTGACCGTTTGTTCCCTTTGCAAGGTAACCAACGCAACGGGTGGGTCCTGAGTGTCTCTCCCAAGCGCCGTTTCAATCCTGTGGCCACTGCCTTTGAAGGCTTGGTTGGCTTTTACCTCTGAAAGTTCAGAAGGGCCGAACAGTTATTTCAGAGGGATCTTAGTGCTGAGTCACGAGAACCAGGCAAACCGGAGGTTGAATGCAGCCGATCCAGGCTCGGTGTGTGTTCTGAGGGGCCCAGAATGTTCGCACCAGATCCACATTAGGTCAACATTGCCTAGTGATTCTGAGCAAACAGCATTTAGACAGTTTACGACTCCCGATGCCCACGCAGCTGAAGAGGTCAGAGACTTGATTTTTCCATGCCTGCCTTCATGATGGATTTCCTGTATTGCTACTTTTTTATATCTGTGCATGTGAGTGTGTATGTATGAGAGTGTATATATATATATATACACTCTCCAGATTTTTTAAAATATGAAATATATGTGTCTTATTATACACTCCCTAAATTCATTCATATTCATATATGTGTATTTATAATCAACTTTCCACAAGATTATTCTCAGAAATAATCATCCACCTGAAATACATATTTGTTTTCTAGTACTGAAAACTAAATTCAGTGAAAGGTGCAAACAAAACCTAATATTTCTACAGTTACTGAGCTAGTTTAACATCAATGCAAGTATATTCTTAGGGGACATGATGTGTATTTTGATTTTCATTTTTATTCAACACTTATACGTTACAATGTCTTCAGTTTATGCACATCATAGGATATATATTTCATTCAAAAGTTAGAAAATTTATAGGCATTTGTTTCACGATCAATCACTTTCTGATTCAGAACACATGATTCTTCTATGTTTCTTGACTGGTCTTTTCATGAGACTTCTTTCCAAACACATTATTTTCGTTTAACATCATCACTTATAAAGCAAAACTCAAACACCCTTCATGATAAACCATAATCCTAATATTACCATTAGATATATAACTGGTTGAAATGAATGATTATATATCAATATAAGATTTCTTATATATTTTCAGATTTCAATTCAATCCATTATTTAAAGTGGAACCAGATACATTATTTATTCATATTATCGTCTATTCATGCATTATCTCTATATTCATAGACACAGGGTACACCTCTTTGTACCCCTAATACTAATGTATATGTCTTCAAAATATTGCTCCCAGACATGGTGAAAGAAATACTCATGTTACCTGATCTACATATACATTTTACCACCGAAATATTCTGAACAAAAAAAAATGTAAAGGTCACACTTATGATTGTACCAAAGCCTAAAAGGAAAGTGAACATGGATAAGTAATAACATCCGTGTCCAGGTTGCCTAATGCTCTCAAATGTCAATCCCATTGGTGACAACATATTTGTTTTTTCCTATGATTATATATTCAAACTCAACCCTGTTGAAAATGTCTAATCCTATCACTCATTTATACTTTGCCTGATTTCGTTATGTCTCTATTGATACCTGCTTTTCTACATAATTTCCCCAGTTCATCATTGTGAAAGACTCTTCACATGTACTGACATTTACATTCACTCTCTAAACGAAACCCTATTGCTAAAGAAGCTTTTTATTCCAAATCATATTCTCACTCTTCTTCCTAAACCTACCGACTATCTTTCTAATCCTACCGACTATCCCTTTTTAACTGGATGTTCTCTTCTACATTCAATCATCCAAGGTACAAGGTCCTATGCCATTGTATATCGATTTAACTGAGACAATTGTACAGAACGTAATTCAACACTATGCATCCCAATCAAGGGCCCAATGCCCTTCTAGGCTTCAAATCTTTCTTAGATTTCCGTTTTCATACATATATTTCACTTATATATTCTTATAAATATCGCAGGTACCCAATCCCTTTATTCATCCTGCAGAATGATTCCTAACCCAAATCAAACATATAATGAACCCTAACCATACACTAACTTTACCGAAGAGCAGGGACAGAGTTGGTTTTAAAATACAGGAATGTAGGGTATCTTCACCTGCTGAGAACCTCAAATGTTCATGCAGAAATGATCCCTGGTGAAGATGAAGGCAGCTATGAAATACCTCAGAAAGCAAAAGTCATCTTCCATGGCAGTCATCCTGGTCGGGTTGAAGGGTTGTGTCTGAATCACTCTCTCTTCTTAATGTATACAAGATGGACCAAACCAGTTCTGTGTGGAGAGCTGTTCCGGGGTGCTTATGATTGATATAACATTCTAACTTGTGAAAGTGTTACAGGAAAACAGGGGCAGCCTCCACCTAATGGGACTTTTGGAAGCAACTGTTAGGGCAAAGTGGTTGCCAAGGCAGTGATGTAATTCAGATCCTGAAGGAAGTGACCTCACCTCACTTCCTTGGTGATGAAACTCTCTGAACTTGGGATCCAGGAAGCCAGGAACCCAGACACAGTCCCTGTCCCAGTCCCAGTGGTCTCATATGTTTGGATTTACCAAGGACAGAGTCAGTCTTTCTTTGAACCTACAGATGTGAGGATGGCCAAATGCCAGGAAACCTTTGAAGAGGGGCTTTTCCTCAGAAAGCAGGTAGTGTCTCACCACTGGCTCTTGACAACTTCACAGAGTTGGCCAAGCAGACCAGAACTGAGACAGGAGAGGTCATTTTGGGGAAACATAGTATGGCCCACCAGTCAGAGGACACTCCGGAGAGTCACAGACCTACTTGGGGGAAGGAGGTGCCTTTGTGGGTGTGGGTGTGATTTTGTGGTTTTGTCTCAAGTTCTCAGAATAGGTGGGAAAGGCAGTTTGTTTGGTTTGGAGTGGACTACTTTTAGTAAGTCCTTTGACAAGGCGAGTGTCTGTGTATCCCACTGTGTTCATGATTGTAGACATTAGAAGAGAGAAGGCATCAATGGATGTTTCCTGTCTACTAGAAAGCTTGCCAGCATTCATTGTGCCCAATATATGAGTGGAATCAGGCTTGCCTTATGGATGGGCAACACCTACTAGCTTCATAATTTCCTGTTTTCTCCTTCAATTCTGGCAACACTCCAGAATAGTATCATGGTTTTGTGTCCAAGATATGTACCACCTCCAATATCTGTGACATGGCCATGTACTAGATAGTTGAAGGGAATGGCTAGCATCTCAGAAATCTCAGATATCAGTTGACCAGGAAAGTCTCAGTGGAGAAACCCTGCTTTGGTCCTTTTGCTTACCTATTCTTCTGTTGCCCTGAATGTCAGGAAGAACTTTGCCTCAAGCCACCACTTTGTGAAGCCTGAAGAAAACAGTTTTCAAATGCAAATGAATGGGCATCACGTGTGGATCCATGCTTAATTGCTTTGAAAAGGGATATGTCTGAATCAGTCTCTTGGCCCTGTGTGAGGCTGAGGCTTAGATTCTCAGCACCTGATGGATCTAAAGATACATCCCATGCATGCATCGAAAACCAAAATGGCAAAAAGATCAGATATTGTTGATTAACTCTCTTGCCTTCCTCTGGTAGGTTCCTGACATCCATCAAGTGAGAACAGGGATCCTTTGGGTCAAATGAGTTCTTCAAAACCCAGCAGAGGCTAGCCCATAGGTGCTTGTTTTTCTCATGACTCCAATTCACTTAAAGAATCTAAACCTCAAAGTCAGTAGGCCTCAAGTTGGAGAAGCTAAGCAGTATTAAAGGAAGGCCTATTTGATCACTCCTGGTTTACAGGAAGGGTGTCCATGCCACCCTGACTTTAGGCAAATGAGGTGCAGGAAGCTTATTTTGGACACTGACGTGGGCTGCTCCCCTCATGGAAACCTCCAGCCACAGGTTATGATGAGTGTATATATGGAAGAAGATTTGGGCCATGTGGGAGTGTTTGGGATTTAATTGTGGACATTTGAATGGTGGTTTGAAGAGATGACTGGGTCCACGTGGGCTTGCACCCTGGTGTGATTCCCCTTAGAGACTGAGTTGTGGTACTGATCTCAGAGAAGTATTGCCATGAATTGTGTTGGGATTTTAGATGGCCATGCATGAGAGTTGCCCTTGGAAAGACATCTAGGCCCAAGTTGACTTTCCACAGATCACAGGGAATCTCAGCCAGGATATCACATGATTTTATTCTTAAAGACTTGGCAGCCATTTTTGAGAGTCAAAACACACATGGACCTCACATTGTAGACCTCAATGGGCCTGGCTTAATCTGACATTTTGGCCACTCTTTGGGAAGCCTTGCCTGTGAGAATTCTCCAGAGTTTTCATTGAAATGAACTTACTCACCATTTAATGGTTCCTGAATAAATTGAAACCCACAGTGCCTCCAACTTCTTCCTTGAAAATTGGCTAGATAAATACCATAAAAATTTTTGAAATTCCCATGACTGGGTGGCACTGGAGAACATTTGGATGTCCTGTTGCTGATCATGAGTATGTAAGACAGTGCCTTGATTGACTTGGTTTTATGAAAATGGTGTAGAACAGAGATGCCAGTAAGTTGGATCCTGTTGAGTAGTTGTCCTAGAGCAGTGGTTGGCAGGTGTGTGATAAAACATCTGTGTTGGGCCATGTGGATCTGCCATTGTCTTGCAAATGGATTGTGACTGACATTTTGAAGGCAGTAGACTCTTATATGTAAAAGCATATTGTTATATGGAGAGGTTTCAGGGCAATGTTCAGAATCAGGTTGCTATGGTCAATGGGGCAAGCAATGTGGGATAGAAGCCTGGTTGGTGCATTCTCCTGCAGAACCCGACCCACCACAATTGACAGAACTCACTTCAGCACTGTGTCCCTGTTGAACTCCTTGTATTTCATGAAGCAAATTCCAAACTCCCAGTGCAGCAGCAAGAAACACCACGAATAGTGGAGGATGACCAAATGGATTTACAGTCCACACGGGGAGACACTTAGACCCCAGTGGCCACAAGTTACATACAAATAGAAAATTCAGCACTGATGCCTCATGTTCATTGGAAAATAAGAAACAATGTCATTCATGTCACATAGATGAAGACCCAGCTTTGATGGTCTCACTCCAAATGAAGCTAATGCTCCTGACAACAGCATATATTTCATTGCCCAACCTTAGAGGCAGTTTCTCCAGATGTCAGGCTGGCAGAACTTCATGTTTGTGGAGTGTTTACCCTGTCCCTTACTTTTGGAAACTCCTCTACCACCTCCAAATTGTGAACTCCTGAGCATTTTCCATTCCACATATGTATTCACAGATTTTCTAACTCCTCTCCTCTAATTGTGTCTTATGTGGGGCGAAGGTAATGTCAAGGCATTGTTATGAATGAGAGTGGGAAGTTTTTTGTGTAGCACATATTTGCATATACATTGGATACATTTTCAAATTTTCCTATCGAAATACTGAATCCCTGACACTAACACATACCCTAATAGACTTTGACTTCTAATCCTAATATTATGGAGAAAAATAACCCAAACAGAATAGAAATACAAGAGGTTCACAGGAGGCATGGTGTATAGTTGGACTTGCCTTTCGTATGATAAATGGTAGGTGTTATAAATCTAGCGAATTTTAATTGAAATAGTCCTCCATGTGTTTTAAAAGTTAACAAATATGTGAATAACTGTCTCCCTTTCTCTGTAGCCTATTCATCACATGTATTTTTATATGCACATATCGAATTCTACCTGGTATAACTCGTACATTTTGTGAGGTGGCTGGCTTGGCAGATACAAATTGTGAGAAGAGATCACTCCTACTAAATGTTGTTGGAACCGAAAATTCAAGATACGGGTGAGCTTCTTAGTTGAACGACATAAATCCATGTTCATTAAAATGAATATTTTTGGATCTGTGGATGATATATATTTCATGGTGAATTTCGATTGGCATACATAATGCTACTTTTTTAATGTCTCTGTGTGTATGTATATATATACATATATATATATATTTTTTTTTCACTCTGCAGATTTTTCAAAATATGAAGTATATTTTTCTTATTATACACTCCCTAAATTCATTCATATTCATGTATGTGGATTTATAATCAACTTTTCAAAAGATTTTTCTCAGAAATATTCATCCACCTGAAATACTTATTTGTTTCCTAGTACTGAAAACTAACTTCAGGGGATCATATGATGGCTGCGAAGGGAGTGCATCACCCCCATATACCGCATCACTGTGCGGGAGAATGACGAGTTAGAATGGCTAAAACCTATCTTGTTAGGAATTTCCAGCAAAATTGTGGTTCTCCAAAACCTAGTGTACTAATTTCCATCTCACGAGGATCAGCTATGGGAACTCAAACGCGAGTGATTTGTCCTCACAGAAGGTCATGTGGCTTATTCAGGAAATCGCTCCGTGGCTAGAGTCTGTGGTGCGTGCTGGGAAACGACGAGATAGCAACGCAAATATACAGTGGTGCAGATACTGTGGGCTCCTGCCAGGTATGCAATCACTGTGCTCAGTGCTGAATTCTGGGTTTGAGACGGGGAAGCATGCAGTCCAACTCGTTTCTCCGCACCAGTCAGACCACAGAGGAACCCAGCGGCCACCATCTTGGAGAGGTGACGTCACCATCCCTGTTTTCGACTGATCGCAGCTTATTCAGCTATAGAACCGGTAATTTCAGGATGCCATTCACCTTTGTCTTGCAGACAAATTACGCAGGCTCAGTGCTAGAGAACCCGCAGAAACTGCGTCTTGGAGCCTGCTTCTATTAGAACATACACCGAGCCCAGAGCGGCCGAATTCCGCCTCCCGGAACTGATCTGGCCCTGGGCTAAAGAACCTGCGGAAACTGCTTCTCGGTCCGGGTCTTGCTGAATACTGTGGAGGTAAATATCAACCGAGCCTTCATAGGGAGTGCAACAGGATTGAGACGGGGCTTGTGAGTGCCGGTCAGAACTCACCCATTGCTTTAGTCACCCAGCAAAGGGAACAAAATGCTGCCTTTTGCATGGGATACCAACATGGCAGAGATCTGATGTCATCAGAAAGCAGCAGAGGAGATAACTTCATTGATACCATCGGTGACAGAAACAGTTGGTCTCCTGGTAAAGAAACTGAGTCACAAACACCCGGGTCTCTCTCACTTTGTCATCAAGCCAGAGGGGCAGAGCAGAGCCGCCGCCCACGCCCGTAACAGGCCCAGCGACACACCTGCATGGTAGTCACGTCACCCCAATTGGAATAGAGGCAGAGCAGAGCCGCCGCCCTTGCCCAGAACAGGCCCAGTGACCCGCAGGCATGGTAGTCAAATCACCCGAATTGGAATAGTTGCAGAGCAGAGCCTTCTCCCTCACCTAGTACAATCCCAGTGGCCCACCGGCATGGTAGTCAGGTCACCCCAATATTAGTAGGGGCAGAGCAGAGCCTTCGCCCGCACCCAGAACAGGCCCAACAACCTGCCGGCATGGTAGTCACGACCCCCCAAATGGAGTAGTGGCAGAGCAGAGCCATCACCCGCACCCGCAAGGTAGGCACACCTGCACCTGACTGGCAGAAGAGGCCCATCGCCCTGCCGGAGCGGCAGACACTTCACCCCATTTGGAATAGGAGCAGAGCAGATCCGTTGCCCGTGCCCGCAAGGTAGGCAGACCTGCGACAAACTGGCGGAACAGGCCCAGCAACACACCTGCATGGTAGTCACGTCACCCCAATTGGAGTAGGGGCAGAGCAGAGCCGCCGCCAGCACCTACAAGGTAGGCAGACCTGCGACTGATCGGCAGAACACCCCAGGGGTCCACGGGCCTGGTAGACACGTGACACCAATTGGAGGAGGGGCAGAGCAGAGCCGCCTCCCGCGCCTGCATGGTAGGCAGACCTGCAACCGATCAGGAAAACAAGCCCAGCGGCCCGTCAGCAAGGTAGTTAGATCACCCTAATTGGAGGAGCAGCACAGCCCCCCTGCGCCCATGCAAGGGAGACTTTGCAACTATACAAGAGCAATATAAATATATAGGAGGAAAATTTCAAAATCACAACAGTTTCACCAAGCAGAAAGAAAAGCGAGCAGTATGATAAGACAAGGAAAAAAGGACCACAAGCAATGCAGGTCAGCACAACTTTAGAAGAGGTAATAGCTGCAGTAAATGGAATGTCAGATAAAGAACTCAGGATATACATGCTTCAGATGATCTGGAGTCTCAAGGAAGACATTAGACAGCAAAATCAGACAATGAAAAATCACTTCGACAATGAATTACATAAACAAATCCAAGAAGCAAAAGATCAGCTATACAGAGAGATAGAGGTTGTAAAAAATAACAAACAGAAATCCTAGAAATGCAGAAAGCAATAAACCAACTTAAAAACTCAATTGAGAATACTACCAGCAGAGTAGAACACTTAGAAGATAGAACATCAGACAATGAAGACAAAGTATTCCAACTTGAAAAGAACATAGACAGCTCAGCAAGACTGTTAAGAAACCATCAACAGAATATCCAAGAAATACGGGATAACATAAAGAGACCAAACTTAAGAGTCATTGGAATACAGGAAGGTATAGAGGTCCAAACCAAAGCAATGAGCAATGTATTCAATGAAATAATACGAGAAAACTTCCCAGACTTGAAGAATCAGACTGACTCCCAAGTCCTAGAAGCCTACAGGACGCCGAATGTGCAAAATCATAAGAGATCCACACCTAGACACATTATAATAAAGATGCCCAACGTACACAATAAGGAGAGAATTTTAAATGCTACAAGAGAAAAAAAAAGCAGATTACATTTAGGGGTAAACCAATCAGGATAACAGCTGATCTTTCAACACAGACTCTGAAAGCTAGAAGATCCTGGATTAACATTTTTCAAACACTGAAAGAAAATGGATTCCAACCAAGAATTGTGTATCCAGTGAAATTAAGCATCAGGATGGAAGATAAAATCATAACCTTCTATGTTAAGAAAAAAGGTAAAATAAATTGTAGCTAGAAAACCATCTCTTCAAAACATCATCGGCAAAATATTACAGGAAGAGGAAATGGAAAATAACAATAAAAACCAACAGTGGGAGGTAGTACAGTAAAAGGGGGAAATAATCAATGTAGAAAACAATCCATGTTTAATAACATAAATAAACAAATAGGGCTGGAAGAACAACCATTATCTCAATAATAACCGTAAATGTTAATGGCTTAAACTCACCAATTAAGAGACACAGGCTAGTAGAATGGATCACAACACAAGACCCAATAATATGCTGCCTACAGGAGACGCATTTGATAGGAAAAGACATACATAGACTGAAGGTGAAAGGTTGGGAAAAATCATATCACTTATATGGACTTCGGAAACAAGCAGGAGTGTCCATACTCATATCAAATAAAATAGATTTCAAGCCAAAGTTAATCAAAAGGGATAAAGAGGGACACTACATACTGCTCAAGAGAACCATACACCAACAAGACATAACCATTATAAATATATATATGCCCCAAACAATGGTGCAGCTATGTCCATCAAACAAACTTTTCTCAAGATCAAGAGTCTAATAGACCACCATACAATAATCATGGGAGACTTCAACACACCTCTCTCACCACTGGACAGGTCTTCCAAACAAAAGTTGAAATAGAAAACTATAGAACTCAATAACACAATTAATAACCTAGACTTAATTGACATATATCGAATATACTCCTCAACATCAAGCAGTTACATTTTTCCTCAGCAGCACATGGATCCTTCTCAAAAATAGATCATATATTATGTCACAGGGCAATTCTTAGACAATATAAAGAAGTAGAGATAATACCATGCATCTTATCTGATCATAATCTAATATAAACTAAAAATCAATGATAAACGAAGGAAGGAAAAATCATGCATCACTTGGAGAATGAACAATAGGTTACTGAATGATCAATGGGTTATAGAAGACATCAAGGAGGAAATTAAAAAATTCTTAGAGATAAATGAAAACACAGGCACAACATATCAGAATCTATGGGACACACTGAAATCCGTTCTAAGAGGAAAATTCATTGCTTGGATTTCATTCCTTAAAAAAAGAAAAAAAAAAACAAAACAAATAAATGATGTCATACTTCATCTCAGAATCCTAGAAAAAGAAGAGGAAAACAACAGCAAAATAAGTAGAAGGTAAGATTTAATTAAAATCAAAGCTGAAATTAATGAAATCGAAACAAAAGAAACAATTGAAAAAATTGAGAAAACTAAAAGTTGGTTCTTTGAAAAAATAAATAAAATCGACAGACCCTTAGCCATGCTAATGAAGAGAAGAAGAGAGAAAACTCAAATTACTAGCATACGGGATGAAAAGGGCAACATCACATGTTAAGGTATATAAACAAGTCAGGATGGCACCTGGTATTTTGCCAGAGAAATGTTAGGGTCTGTAAACAAGTCTGGATGGTGCCTGGAAAAATGCCATAGAGAGTGGTTTGTGAAGTAACAAAAGCAAGCCATTAAGTGTGGAGATTCCTTATTGGTTCACTGCTGGATCTATTTTATGCTAATTAGATAAGCTATATTAAATGTATAAATATCGCTCAGATGCTACAATAAACGGCTTCCATTCCTGCTGTATCAATCTACACAAGTTATTTGTCACCCCCTGGCAATCACAGCAGATATTTCTGAAATACAGAAGATAATCAGAAATTAATTTGATTCGTTATACTCCAATATAATAGAAGATAGTGAAAGCATCGAAAAATTTCTTAAGTCATATGATCTGTCCAGATTGAGTCAGGAGGATATAGACAACCTAAACAGACCAGTATCAATTGAGGAAATAGAAGAAACCATCCAAAGATTACCAACTAAGGAAAGACCAGGACAGTATGGGTATACAGCAGAGTTTTACAAACCCTTTAAATATGAACTAATACCAATACTTTTCAAGCTATTTCAGGAAACTGAAAAAGAGGGAGATCTTCCAAATTCATTCTACCAGGCCAATATCACCCTGATTTCTACACCAGACATAAACACTTCAAACAAAGAAAACTACAGACCAATATCCCTAAGGAATCTAAATGCAAAAATCCCTAATTAAATTCTGGTGAATCAGATACAAAAACATATTAAAAAAATTGTGCACCATGATCAAGTAGGATTCATCCATGGAATGCAAGACTTGTTCAATATACGAAAATCAATAAATGTTTTTCACCACATCAATAGACTTAAAAATAAGAACCATATGATCATCTCGATAGATGCACAAAAAGCATTCGACAAAGTACAGCATCCCTTTATCTTCAAAACTCTAGAAAAAATAGGAATAACAGGATCATACCTCAATATTGTAAAAGCAATCTATGCTAATCCTCAAGATAGCATCATTCTGAATGTAGAAAAATTGAAGGCATTCCCTCTAAAATCTGGAACAAGAATGGGATGCCCTCTCTCACTACTTCTGTTCAATACAGTTCTCGAAACACTGGCCAGAGCAATTAGACAGACGGAAGAAATTAAAGGCATAAAAATAGGAAAAGAACAACTTAAATTATTACTATTGCAGATGACATGATTCTATACCTAGCAGACCCAAAAGGGTCTACAAAGAAACTAATAGAGCTAATAAATGAATGCAGCAAAGTGGCAGGATATAAAATCAACATGCATAAATCAAAGGCATTCCTCTATATCAGGGACAAATCCTCTGAAATGGAAATGAGAACAACCACTCCATTCACAATATCCTAAAAAAAAAAGATGGGAATCAACCTAACAAAAGAGGGGAAAGTCTCATACAATGAAAACTACACAACCCTAAAGAGAGAAATATAAGAAGATCTTAGAAGATGTAAAAATATACCCTGTTCATGGAAAGGCAGAACTAACATCATCAAAATGGTGATATTACCAAAATTTCTCTATAGGTTTAATGCAATGCCAATCAAATCCCAAAGGCATTTCTTGTAGAAATAAAGAAAGCAATCATGAAATACATATGGAAAAATAAAAGTTCCAGAATAGCAAAAACAGTGCTAGGCAGGAAGTGTGAATCAGGCGGTAGAGCGATACCAGACTTCACACTATACTACATTGCAATAGTAACAACAATAGCATGGTACTGGTACCAAAACAGGCTTGTGGACCAATGGTACTGAATAGAGGACACAGAAACCAATCCACAAAACTACAACTATCTTATATTTGATAAAGGGGCTAAAAGCATGCAATGGAGGAAGGATAGCATCTTCAACAAATGGTGTTGGGAAAACTGGAAATCCATATGTAACAAATTGAAACTGAATCCCTTTCTCTTGCCATGCACAAAAGTTAACTCAAAATGGATCAAGGAGCTTGATATCAAATCAGAGACACAGTGTCTGATAGAAGAAAAATTTGCTTACGATGTACATACTGTGGGGTCGGGCTCCAAATTCCACAATAGGACACCCATAGCACAAGAGTTAATAACTAGAATCAACAAATGGGACTTACTCAAACTAAAAAGTTTTTTCTCAGCAAAAGAAACAATAAGAGAGGTAAATAGGGAGCCTACATCCTGGGAAGAAATCTTTACTCCTCACACTTCAGATAGAGCCCTAATATCCAGAGTATACAAAAAACTCAAAAAATTAGACAATAAGATAACAAAGAACCCAATCAACAAATGGGCTGAGGACCTCAACAGACACTTATCAGATGAGGACTTACAATCAATCAACAAGTACATGAAAAAATGCTCACCATCTCCAGCAGTCAGAGAAATGCAAATCGAAACCACCCTAAGATACCATCTCACTCCAGTAAGATTGGCAGCCATTATGAAGTCAAACAACAAGTTCTGGCAATGATGTGGGGAAACAGGTACACTTCTACATTGCTGGTGGGACTGCAAATTGGTGCAGCCAATTTGGAAAGCAGTATGAAAATTTCTTGGAAAGCTGGGAATGGAACCACCATTTGACCCAGCTATTCCCCTACTCAGTCTATTCACTAAAGACCTAAAAACAGCATGCTACAGGGACACTGCTACATCGATGTTCATAGCAGAACAATTCACAACAGCAAGACTGTGAAACCAACTTAGATAACCTTCAATGAAAGAATGGATAAAATACTGTGGCATTTATACACAATGGAGTATTACTCTGCATTGAAAAATAAAAAAAAAATCATAGAATTTGGAGGGAAATGGATGGCATTAGAGCAGATTATGCTAAGTGAAGCTAACCAATCCTTAAAAAACAAATGCCAAATGTCATCTTTGATATAAGGAGAGTAACTAAAAACAGAGGAGAGACGAAGAGCATGACAAGATGATTAACATTAAAGCGGGATGAGAGGTGGAAAGGAAAGGGAGAGAGAAGGAAAATTGCATGGAATTGGAAGGAGACCCTCAGGGTTATACAAAATTACATACAAGAGAAAGTGAGGGGAAAGAGAAAAATAATACAAGGGGGACAAATTTATTACAGTAGAGGGGGTAGAGAGAGAAGAGGGGAGGGGCGGGGAGGGGAGGGGGGATAGTAGAGGATAGGAAAGGCAGCAGAATTCAATAGACACTAGTATGGCAATATGTGAATCAATAGATGTGTAACTGATGTGATTCTGTAATCTGTACACGGGGTAAAAATGGGAGTTTATAGCGCACTTGAATCAAAGTGTGAAATATGTTATAACAACAACTATGTAATGTTTTGAACAACCATAAATAAAAATGAAATAAAACTAACTACGGTGAATAATGCATGCAATCCTAATATTTCTACAGTAACTGACCCAGTTTAACATCAATGCAAGTAGATTCCTATGGGACATGATGTGTACTTTGACCTTCATTTTTATTCAACACTGGTACATTACTATTTCATCAGTTTATGCACATCACAGGATATATATTTCATCCACAATTTAGGAAAGTTATAGGCATTTGTTTCACTTTCAATCAATTCCAGCTTCAGAACACATGGATTCCTCCATATTTCTTGACTGGTCTTTTCATGAGACTTCTTTCCAAACACATTATTTTCGATTTCCATAAACACTTTTGAAACAAAACTCACACACACTTCATGATAAACAATAACCCTAAGATTACCATTATATATGTAACTGGTTGGAGTGAATGATTGTATGTCAATATATGATTTCCTATATATTTTAAGATAGCAATTCAATCCATTATTTAAAGAGAAAAAAGTTATATTATTTATTCACACTATGGTCTATTCATGCATTATCTCTATATTCATTGACACAGGGTACACCACTTGGTACCCACAATACTAATTTATGTGTCCTCAAATATTGCTCCCAGAAATGGTGGAAGAAATACACACATCATATGATCTACATATATATTTGATCACAATAATTTTCTGGGCACAAAATGCAAAGGTCACACTTATGATTGTACCAAATCCTAAATTGAAAGTGAACATGGCTTACTAAAAACATCCATGTCCAGGTTGCCTAATGCTTTCAAATGTCATTCCTATTGGTGACTACATATTTGTTTCTTCCTAAGATTATGTATTCAATCTCAACCCTGTTGAAAATGTCTAATCCTATCACTCACTATATAATTGCCTCATTTCGTAATGTCTCTATTGATATTTTCCTTCCTACATATTTTCCCCAGTTAATCATTGTGACTGACTCTTCACATGTGCTGACATTTATATTCACTCTATAACCGAAACCCTAATGCTACAGAACTTTTTGTCCAATTTTTATACTCACTCATTTTTTATAAACCTACCGACTATCTTCCTAATCCCACCGACTATCTCAATTTGAGTGGATGTTCTCTTCTAAAATCAAACATCCAAGGTATAAGGTCCTATGCCATTGATTATCAATTTATCTGAGACATCTGTGTAGAACGTAATTAAAAGCTAAGTATCCCAATCAAGGGCCTAATGCCCTTCTGGGCTTCAAATCTTACCAACATTTCTGTTTTCATACTTATATTTCACCTCTATAATCTTATAAATATCACAGGTTCCCAATACTATTAATCATCCTGCAGAAGGATTCGTAATCCAAATCAAACATGTTAATAACCCTAACCATACACTCTTCCCTCAACCTAACTTTACAGAAGAGCAGGGAGAGAGTTCATCTTACAATACAGGAATGTAGGGGATCTGCCTCCTGCTGAGAACCTCAAAGGTCCATGCAGGTTTGATCCCTGGAGAAGATTAGGCAGCTATGAAGGACCTGAGAGAGAAAAAGTTATCTTCCATCTCAAACAACCTTTCCAAGATGAAGGGTTTTGTCTGAATAAGCCTCTCTCTTCTTAATGTAGAGAAGATGGACCATACCAGGCATGTGTGGAGAGCTGTTCCTGGGTGCCTATGGTTGATATACCATTCTAACTTTTGAAAGTGTCACAGGAAGTAAGGGCTGCCTCCATCTCATAGTACTATTGGAAGCAACTGTTAGGACAAAGTGGTTGCCAAGGCAGTGACCTCATTAAATTCCTGAAGAGATTAATCTCACCTCACTTCCTTGGTGATGAAACTCTCTGAACTTGGGATCCGGGAAGCCAGGCACGCAGAGCCAGTCCCATTCCCAGTCCCAGTGGTCTCACTTGTTTGGATTTAACAAGGACAGAGTCAGTCTTTCTGAGTACCTACTGATGTGAGGATGGACAAATGTCAGGAAAGCTCTGAAGAGAGGCCTTTCCTGAGAAAGCAGGTAGTGGCTCACAGCTGGCTAGTGACAACTTCACAGATTGGGCCAATGAGACCATATCTGACACAGGACAGGCGATTTCATCAGAACATAGTATGGCCCACCAGTCAGAGGACACTCCTGATAGTCACAGACCTACTTGGGGGAAGGAGCTGCCTTTGTGTGTGTGGGTGTAGGTTTGAGGTTTTTTCTCATGTTCTGAGAATAGGTAGGAAAGGCAGTTTATTTGTTTTGGAGTGAACTGTTTCTGGTAAGTCGTTTGACAAGGCCAGTGTCTCTATGTCTGTGTATCCCACTGTGTCCGGGGTTTTAGACATTAGAAAAGAGAATGAATCATTGTATGTGTCCTGACTAGTAGAAAGCTTCCCAAGATTCATCTTGCCCAATTTATGAATGGACTGTGGCTTGACTTATGCGTGGGCAACTCCTACAATCTTGCTAAGTTCCTGTTTTCTTCCTGAATCCTGGCCAATTTCCCAGAATAGGCTCATTTTTTTGTGTCCAAAATATGTACCACCTCCAAGCTCTGAGACTTGGCCATGTACTGGATAGCTGAAGGGAATGGGAGAATCTCAGAAAACTCAGATATGAGTGTGACCAGAAAATTCTAATGGAGAAACCCTGCTTTGGGCCTTTTGCTTACCAATTGTTCTGTTGCCCTGAATGTCCGGAACATCTTTGCCTCAGGCCACACCTTTGTAGAGCCAAAAGAAATAGTTTTCAAACAGAAATGAAAGGGCATCACCTCTGGCTCTTTGCTTAATTGCTTTGGAAAAGGATGTGTCTGAATCAGCTTTTTGGCCCTGTGTGAGGCTGCGGCTTAGATTTTTATCACCTGATGGATCTAAAGAAAGATCCCATGTGTGCATCCAAAACCAAAATGGACAAAAGAGCATTCATTTTGGATGAAGTCTCTCACATTCCTCTGTAAGGTTCCTGACCTTCATCAAGTGAGAATAGTGATCATTTGGTTCAAATGTGTTCCTCAAAACCCTGCAGAGGATAGCCCATAAGTGCTTGATTTTTCTCATGACTCCAAATCACATAAAGACTCTAAGCCCCACAGTCAGTAGGCTTCAAATTGGAGAAGCAGTGCCATCTTAATGGCCGGCCAATTTGATCACTCCTGGTTCACTGGAAGGATGTCCAGGCCACCCTGATTTTAGGCAAATGAGGGGCAAGGGTGGTTATTTTGGACACTGTCTTGGCCCGCACCCCTCATGGAAACCTCCAGCCAGAGGTTATGATGAGTGTGTATTTAGAAAAGATGAGTGACATGTGGGAGTGTTTTGGATTTAATTGTGGATATTTGTGTGGCAGTTGGAAGACATAACTGGGTCTACCTGGGCTTGAACTTTGGTGTGATTCCCCTTAGAGACTGAGTTCAGAATCTGACCTCAGAAAAGTATTGCCATGTATTGTGTTGGGATTAAAGAGGCCATGTATGAGAGTCACCCTTGGAAACTGAGAACTAGCGCCAGAGTGGCTTTGCACAGAGAACTGGGAATCTCAGCCAAGGTATCACATGATTTCATTCGAAAGACTTGGCAGCCATATTTGAGAGTCAAAACACACATGGACCTCACATTGTAGACCTCAATGGGCCTGGCTAAATGTGACCTTTTGTCCACTCTTTGAGAAGCCTTGCCTGTGAGGGTTCTCCAGAGCTTTCATTGAAATAATCTTCCTCTCCATTTAATGGTTCCTGAATAAATTGAAACCCACAGTGCCTCCAACTTCATCCTTGAAAAATTTCTAGATAAATACCGTGAATTTTTTGAAATTCCCACGACTAGGTTGCACTAGAGAACCTTTGGATGTCCTGCTGCTGATCATGGATGTACCTGACAGTGCCTTGCTTGACTGGGTTTTATGAAAATGGTGTAGAACAGAGGTCCCAGTAAGTTGCAGCCTCCTGAGAAGTGGGCCTAGAGTTGTGGTGGGCAGGAGTGTGATAAAACTTCTGTGTTGGAGCAATTTGGATCTTCCATTGGCTTACAAATGGCTTGTGGCTTACATGGTGCAGCCAGCAGACCCTTATAAGTAAAGGCATCTTGTTATATGGAGAGGATTCAGGGCAATGTTCAGAATCAGGTTGCTATGGACAAGGATGCAATGGGGCAAGCTTTGAGGGATAGAAGATTGGTTGGTGCATTTTTCTGCTGTCCCTGACCCACCACACGTGATAGAACTCCCTCCTGCACTGTGTCCCAGTTGAACTCCTTCTATTTTATGAAGCAAATACCAAACTACCAGTGCAGCAGGAAAAACCCCACAAAAAGTGTAGGAGGGCCAAATGGCTTCACAGTTCAACGGGGAGACACTTAGACCCCAGAGGCCACAGTTTACTTAAAAAGAAAAATATCAGCACTGCTGCCTCATGTTCATTGAAATATCAGAAACAATGTCTTCCAGGTCTCATAGATGCAGACCCAGCTTTGATGGTCTCACTACAAAGAAAGCCAAATCTCCTGAAAACAACATATATTTCAAGTGCCCTATCTCAGAGGCAGTTTCTCAAAAAGCTTTTAGGCCAGCAGAGCTCCATGTTTGTGGAGTGTTTACCCTATCCCTTGCTTTTGGAAACTCCTCTACAACCTCCAAGGTTGTGAACTCCTGAGCATTTTCCATTCCAGATATGTGTTCACTGATTTTCTAACTCTTCTCCTCTAATTTTGTCTTACTTGGGGTGAAGGTAATGTCAAGGCATTGTTCTGGATGAGAGTGGGAGGATATTTGTGCAGCATATATATGCATACAAATTGGATTCATTTTCCAATTTTCATTTTGAAATATTGAATCCCTGACACTAACCCATACCTACTAGACTCAGACAACTCATCCTAATATGATAGAGAAAAATAAGCCAAACCTATAGAAATACAAGCAGTTCATTGGAGGCATGTTGTATAGTTGGACTTGAGTTTTGCATTATATAAGGTAAAAGTTATAAATCTAGTCAATTTTTAATCGAAGAAGTTCTCCCTGAGTTTTTAAACTTAAAAAATACGAGAATTCTTGTTTCCCTTTCTCTTTAGCCTATTCACACTTGTATATTTATATGCACATATAGAATCCTACCAGGTATCACACGTACATTTTTGAGGTGGCTTATTGGCATATACAAACTGTGAGAAGAGTTCACTCCTCCTAAACGCTGTTGGAACTGAAAATTCAACCTATAGGGGAGCTTCCTAGTAGAAGAACATTATGCATAAATTCATGTTCAGTAAAATAAATATTTTTGCATCTGTGGATGATATATATTTACTGATGAATTTCGATTCGCATATATATTGCTACTATTAAATGTATGTGAGTGTTTTTTTTTTTGTGTGTATAATATATCTGTACACTCTGCAGATGTTTCAAAATATAAAATATATGTGTCTAATGTAAACCCTCTAAATTCATTCATGTTCATGTATGTGGATTTATAATCAACTTTTCACAAGATTATAATCAGAAATATTCATCCACCTGAAATACATAATTGTTTCCTAGTACTGAAAACTAACTTCAGTGAATGGGGCATACAAATCCTCATTATTCTACAGAAACGCACCCAGTCTAACATCAATGCAAGTAGACTCCTATGGGACATGATATGTAATTTGACGTTCATATGTATTCAACAATGGTACATTATTATTTCTTCAGTTTTTGCACATTTTAAGTTATACACTTCATCCACAAGTTCACAAATTTATAGGCATTTGTTTCAACTTTAATCACTTCTTGCTTCAGAACACAAGTATTGTCAGGGTTTCTTGACAGGTCTTTTCATGAGACTTCTTTCCAAACACATTATTTTAGATTTCCATAATCACTTTTGAAGCAAAACTCACACACTCTTCATGATAAACCAAAACACTAATATTTCCATGAGATATATAACTGGTTGGAATGAATGATTGTGTATCAATATATGATTTCCTTTAATTTTTCAGATATCAATTCAATTCATTATTTAAAGTTCAAAAAAGTTGTATTATTTAGTCACAGTATGTTCTATTCATGCTTTATCTCTATGTTCATAGACACAGGGTACACCTCTTTGTACCCCCAATTCTAATTTTAAATATTCAATATATTGCTCCCAGAAATGTTGAAAGAAATACTCATGTCACCTCATTATCACAGTAATATTCTGGACAAAAAATGGAAAGGTCACTCTTATGATTGTACCAAAGCCTAAATGGAAAGTGAACATAGATTACTAAAAACATCCATGTCCAGGTTGCCTAATGCTATCAATTGTCAATCCTGTTGGTGACTACATATTTGTTTCCATCTAATTTATATATTCAAACTCAACCCTGTTGAAAATGACTAATTCTATCACTCACTTTATACTTTGCCTGATTTTGTAATGATTCTATGGATATCTGCTTTTCTACATATTTTCCCCAGTTCACCATAGTGACTGACTCTTCATATGTACTGACATCTACATTCACTCCATAACCGAAACCCTACTGGTAAAGAACATTTGGTCCAAATCCTATACTCACTCTTCTTCCTAAAGCTATCGACTATCTTCCTAATCCTAACGATTATCACTTTTTGCCTGGATGTTCTCTTCTAAATTCAATCATCATAGGTACAAGGTCCTACTCCCTTGTATATCGAATTATCTGAGACACCTTTGCAGAACATAATTCAAAGCTAAGTATCCCAATCAAGGGGAAAACCCTTCTGGGCTTCAAATCATAGCTAGATTTTTGTTTTCATACTTTTATTTCACATCTATATTCTTGTAAATATCACAGGTTCCCAATACCATTATTCATCACACAGAATGATTCATAAACCAAATCAAACCTGTTATTAACCCTAAGCGCACACTGTTCCCTCAATCTCATTTTACAGAAAAGCAGGGACAGAGTGGTTCTTACAATACAGGAAATTATGGGATCTTCCACCTGCTGAGAACCTCAAAGGTCCATGCAGAAATGATACCTGGAGAAGTTGTAGGCAGGTATGAAGGACCTGAGTGAGCAAAAGTCATCTTCCATGGCAAATAACCTGGTCAGGATGAAGGGATGTGTCTGAATCAGCCTCTCTCTTTTTATTGTAGAGAAGATGGACCAAACCAGGCCTGTGTGGAGAGCTGTTCCTGGGTGCCTATGGTTGATATACCATTCTACCTTGTGAAAGTGTCACAGGAAGTAGGGGAAGCCTCCATCTCATGGGACCCTTGGAAGCAACAGTTAGGACAAAGTGGTTGCCAAGACAGTGACCTCATTCAGTTCCAAAGAATGTGACATACCTCATTTCCTTGGTGATGGAACTCTCTGAAATTTGTATCCAAGAAGCCAGGCACCCAGAGGCAGTCCCAGTCCCAGTCCCAGTGGGCTCACTTGTTTGGATTTACCAAGGACAGAGTCAGTTTTCTTGGTACCTACTGATGTGAGGATGGCCTAATGCCAGGAGAACTCTAAAGAGGGACCTTTCCTGAGAAAGCAGGTAGTGGCTAACCACTTTTTCCTGACAACTACACAGAGTTGAACAAGGAAACAAGATCTGAGAGAAGACAGGCCATTTCGGGGGAACATAGTATGGCCCGCAGTCAGAGGACACTCCGGATAGTCACAGACCTACTTGGGGTAAGGAGGTGCCTTTGTGGGAGTGGGTGTGGGTTTGTTGTTTTGTCTCATGTTCTGAGAATAGGTAGGAAAGGCGGTTTGTTTGGTTTGTAGTGGACAGTTTCTAGTAAGTTGTTTGACAAGGCGAGTGTTTCTGTTTCGGTGTATCCCAATGTGTCCGTTGTTGTAGACATTAAAAAGAGAATGCATTAATTGATGTGCCCTGTCTAGTATAAGTCTTCCCATAATTCATCCTGCCCAATATATGAATGGACTGCAGCTTGTCTTATCGATGTGCAACACCTACTATCTTTCTAAGATGCTGTTTTCTTCCTGAATTCTGGCCACTCTCCAGAATAGGCTCATGGTTTTGTGTCCAAAATATGTACCACCTCCAAGCTCTGTGACATGTCCATGTAATGGATAGCTGAAGAGAATGGCGAGCATTTCAGAAAACTCAGATATCAGTGTGACCAGGAAAGTCTCAGTGCAGAAACCCTGCTTTGGGCAATTTGCTTACTAATTGTTGTGTTGCACTGAATGTCAGGAAGGTCTTTGCCTCAGGCCACCCCTTTGTGAAGCCTGAAGAAAACAGTTTTCAAATACAAATGAATGGGCATCACCTGTGGCTTCTGGCTTCATTGCTTTGAGAATGGATGTGTCTGAATCAGCCTCTTGGCCATGTGTTTGGCTGTGACTTAGATTCTCAGCACCTGATGAATCTAAAGAATGATCCCCTGCGTGCATCCAAAACCATAAGGGCAAAAAATCTTTCATTGTGGATGAATTCTCTTGCCTTCCTCTGTTAAAATCCTGAACTCCATAAGTGAGAATAGGGATTCTTTGAGTCAAATGAGTTCTTCAAATCTCTGCAGAGGTGCTTGGGTTTTCGAATAACTTTAAATCACATAAAGAATCTATTCCTGAAATCAGTAGGCCTCAAATTGGAGAAACACAGAAGAATTAACGGCAGGCTTATTTGATCATTGCTGGTTCACAGAAACGGTGTCCAGGCCACCCTGACTTTAGGCAAATGAGGGGAAAACGAGCTGATTTTGGACACTGTCTTGGGCTGCGCCCCTCATGGAAACCTCCAGCCAGAGGTGAAGATGAGTTACTATATGGAATAAGATGAGGGCCATGTGGGAGTGTTTCGGTTTTAATTTTGGTAATTTGTGTGGCATTGGAAAAAATGGCTGGGTCCACGTGGGCTTGAACTCTGGTGTGATTCCCCTTAGAGACTGGGTTTTAGAACTGAACTCAGAGAAGCATTGCCATGAATTTTGTTAGAATTTCAAGAGGCCACGCATGAAAGTTGCTCTTGGAAATTGAGACCTAGGCCCCGGGTGGATTTCCAAAGAGGCCTGGGAATCTCAGCAAGGATATCACATGATTTTATTCTTAAAGACATGGCAGCCATAGTTGAGAGTCAAAACACACATGGACCTCACATTGAAGACCTCAATGGGCCTGGCCTAATGTGACCTTTTGACCACTCTTTGGAAAGCCTTGCCTGTGAGAGTTCTCCAGAGATTTCATTGAAATGAGCTTCCTCACCATTTAATGTTTGCTGAATTAATTGAAACCCACAGTGCCTCCAACTTCATGCTTGAAAAATGGCTAGATAAATACCATGAAATTTTTGAAATTTCTATGACCAGGTGGCACTGGAGAAACATTGGATGTCCTGTTGCTGATCATGAGTATACCAGACAGTGCCTTGATTTACGGAGTTTCATGAAAATGGTGTAGAATAGGATGGCAGTAAGTTGGAGCCTGCTGAGTAGTGGGTCTAGAGCAGTGGTGGAGAGGTGTTTGATAAAACATCCGTGGTAGGGCCATGTGGATCTACCATTGGATTCCAAATGGCTTGTAACTGGCGTGGTACAGCCAGCAGACCCTTATATGTAAAACCATCTTGTTATATGCATAGTTTTCAGAGGAAAATTAAGAATCAGGTTGATATGGACAAGGGGGAAATGGGGCAAGCTGTGAGAGATCGAAGCTTATTTGGTGCATTCTCTAGCAGACCCTGACCCACCACACGTGACAGAACTCCCTCCAGCACTCTGTCCCAGATTAGCTCCTAGTATTTCGTGAAACAAATACCAAACTCACAGTGCAGCAGCAAAAACACCACAAAAAGTGGAGGAGGACCAAATGGCTTTACAGTCCACACGGGGAGAAACTTAGTCCCCAGTGGCCTCAGTTTACCTACAAAGAGTGGATTCAGCACTGCTTCATCATGTTCATTGGAAAATAAGAAACCATGTCCTCCAGGTCACATAGATGCAGACCCAGCTTTGATGGTCTCCCTACAAAGGAAGCCAAATCTCCTGAAAACAACATATATTTCAAGTGTGGAAGCTCAGAGGCAGTTTCTCAAAAAGTTTTTAGGCCAGCAGAGCTCCATATTTGTGGAGTGTTTACCCTGTCCCTTAGTTTTGCAAACTCCTCTACAACCTCCAAGGTTGTGAACTCCTGAGCATTTTACATTCCAGATATCTATTCACTGATTTTGTAACTCTTTTCCTCTAATTGTGTCTTACTTGGGGTGAAGGTAATGTCAAGGCATTCTTCTGGATGAGAGCGGGAGGATATTTGTGCAGCATATATTTACATACACATTGGATTCATTTTCCAATTTTCCATTCGAAATGCTGAATTCCTGACACTAAGCCATACCTAGTAGACTCAGACTATTCATCCTAATATAATGGGGAAAATTAACCCAACACAATAGAAATACAAGCACTTCAGAGGAGACTTGTTGTATAGTTGGACTTGACATTTGCATTATATAAGGTAGGAGTTATAAATGTATTCAAATTTTAATGGACATATTCTCCATGTGTTTTTAAACATAACAAATATGTGAATTCTTGTTTCCCTTTTCTTTAGCCTATTCACACATGTATATATATATGCATATATAGAATCCTAGCAGGTATCACATGTACATTTTGTGAGGTGGCTTTCTTAGCAGATACAAATTGTGAGAAGAGTTCACTCCTCCTAAATGCTGTTGGAAATAAAAATTCAACCTATAGGAGACCGTCCTAGTCGAACAACGTTATACATAAAGTCATATTCAGTAAAATAAATATTTTTGCATTTCTGGATGACATATATTTACTGATGAATTTCGATTGGCATTTATATTGGTACTTTTTAATGTCTGTGAGTGTTGTGTGTGTGTGTGTGTGTGTGTGTGTGTGTGTATAGATATAGATATAGATATAGATATACTCTCCAAATTTTTCAAAATATGAAATATATGTGTCTAATATACACTCTCTAAATTCATTCTTGTTCATGTATGTGGATTTATAATCAACTTTTCACAAGATTATAATCAGTAATATTCATGCACCTGAAATACATATTTGTTTCCTAGTACTGAAAACTAACTTCAGTGAATGGTGCATACATATCCTAATTATTCTACAGTAACTGACCCAGTCTAACATCAATGCAAGTAGACTCCTATGGGACATGATATGTAATTTGTCATTCATTTGTATTCGACACTGCTACATTATTGTTTCTTCAGTTTTTGCACATCATAGGATATACATTTCACCCACAAGTTCACAAATTAATAGGCATTTGTTTCAACTTTAATCACTTCTTGCTTCAGAACACATGTATTGTCAGGGTTTCTTGACTGGTCTTTTCGTGAGACTTCTTTCCAAACACATTATTTTGAATTTCCATAATCATTTTGAAGCAAACGTCACACACTCTTCATGATAAACCAAAACACAAATATTTCCATTACATATATACCTGGTTGGAATGAATGATTGTATATCAATATACGATTTCCTTTAATTTTTCAGATATCAGTTCAATTCATTATTTAAAGTTCAAAAAAGTTATATTTTTTATTCACTGTATGGTCTATTCATGCTTTTTTTCTATGTTCCTAGAAACAGGGTACACCTCTTTCTACCCCCGATTCTCATTTTACATCTTCAATATATTGCTCCCAGAAATGGTGAAAGAAATACTCATGTCACCTCATTATCACAGTAATATTCTGGACAAAAAATGGAAAGGTCACACTTATGATTGTGCCAAAGCCTAAATTGAAAGTGAACATGGATTTCTAAAAACATCTATGTGCAGGTTGCCTAATGCTGTCAATTGTCAATTCTATTGGTGACTACATATTTGTTTTTTCCTAATTTATATATTCAAACTCAACCCTGTTGAAAATGTCTAATTCTATCACTCACTTTATACTTTGCCTCATTTCGTAATGTTTCTATTGATATCGGCTTTTCTACATATTTTCCCCAGTTCAACATACTGACTGACTCTTCATATGTGTTGACATTTACATTCACTCTATAACCGAAAGTCTATTGCTAAAGAACTTTTGGTCCAAATCCTATACTCACTCTTCTTCCTAAACCTACCGACTATCTTCCTAATCCTACTGAATATCCCTTTTTGACTGGATGTTCTCTTCTAAATTCAATCATCCAATTTACAAGGTCCTATGCCATTGTATATCGAATTATCTGAGACAACTTTGCAGAACATAATTCAAAGCTAAGTATCCCAATCAAGGGCAACACTATTCTGGGCTTCAAATCATACCTTGATTTCTGTTTTCATACTTATATTTCAACTCTATATTCTTGTAAATATTGCATGTTTCCAATACCATTATTCATCACACAGAATCATTCCTAACCCAAATGAAACCTGTTTTTAAAACCAAGTATACACTGTTCCCTCAATCAATTTACAGAAGAGCAGGGACAGAGTGGTTCTTACAATACAGGAAAGTTGGGGGCCTTCCACCTGATGAGAACCTCAAATGTCCATGCACAAATGATACCTGGAGAAGTTGTAGGCAGGTATGAAGCACCAGAGAGAGCAAAAGTGCTCTTCCATGGAAAAGAACCTGGTCAGGATGAAGGGATGTGTCTGAATCTGCCTCTCTCTTCTTATTTTAGAGATGATGGACCAAACCAGGCATGAGTGGAGAGCTGTTCCCGGGTGCCAATGGTTGATATACATTCTACCTTATGAAAGTGTCACAGGAAGTAGGGGCAACCTCCATCTTATGTTACCCTTGGAAGCAACTGTTTGGACAAAGTGGGTGCCAAGGCAGGGACCTCATTCAGTTCCAAAGAATGTGACATACCTCATTTCCTTGGTGATGGAACTCTCTGAACTTGGTATCCAAGAAGCCAGGTACCCAGAGGCAGTCCAAGTCCCAGTCCCAGTGGGCTCACTTGTTTGGATTTACCAAGGACAGTCAGTTTTCTTGGTACCTAATGATGTGAGGATGGCCAAATGCCAGGAGAGCTGTGAAGATGGATTTTTCCTGAGAAAACAGGTAGTGTCTAACCACTTTTTCCTGACATCTTCACAGAGTTGGTCAATGAAACAAGATCTGAGAGAAGACAGTCCATTTTGGGGGAACATAGTATGGCCCACTGGTCAGAGGACACTCCGGATAGTCACAGACCTACTTGGGGGAAGGAGGTGCCTTTGTGGGAGTGGGTGTGGGTTTGTTGTTTTGTCTCATGTTCTGAGAATAGATAGGAAAGTAGGTTTGTTTGGTTTGGAATGGACAGTTTCTAGTAACTCATTTGACACGGCGAGTTTTTCTGTTTCTGTGTATCCCCTGTGTTCGTTGTTGTAGACATTAGAAAAGAGAATGCATTAATGGGTGTGTCCTGTCTAGTATAAATCTTCCCATAATTCATCCTGCCCAATATATGAAAGGACTGCAGCTTGTCTTATGGATGTGCAACACCTGCTATCTTTCTAAGTTGTTGTTTTCTTTCTGAATTCTGGACACTTTCCAGAATAGGCTCATGGATTTGTGTCCAAAATATGTACCACCTCCAAGCTCTGTGACATGGCCATGTACTGGATAGCTGAAGAGAATGGCGAGAATCTCAGACAACTCAGATATCAGCGTGACCAGGAAAGTCTCAGTGCAGAAACCCTGCTTTGGGCCTTTTGCTTACTTATTGTTTTGTTGCACTCAATGTCAGAAAGGTCTTTGCCTCAGGCCACTCCTTTGTGAAGCCTGAAGAAAACAGTTTTCAAATGGAAATGAATGGGCTTCACCTGTGGCTCTTTGCTTAATTGCTTTGGAAAGGGATGTGTCTTTATCAGCCTCTTGGACCTGTGTGTGGCTGTGACTTAGATTCACAGAACCTGATGGATCTTAAGAATGATCCCATGTGAGCTTCCAAAACCAAAATGGCAAAAATATCATTCATTGTGGATGAAGTCTCTTTCCTTCCTCTGTTAGGTTCCTGCACTCCATCAAATGAGAATAGGGATTCTTTGGGTCAAATGAGTTCTTCAAAGCCCTGCAGAGGTGCTTGTGTTTTCGCATGACTCGAAATCACCTAAAGATCGATACCTAAAATCAGTAGGCATCAAATTGGAGAAACACAGAAGTATTAACGGCAGGCTTATTTGTTCAATCCTGGTTCACAGAAACGGTGTCCAGGCTACCCTGACTTTAGGAAAATGAGGGGCAAACGAGCTGATTTTGGACACTGTCTTTGGCTGCGCCCCTCATGGAAACCTCCACCCAGAGGTTAAGATGATTGACTATATGGAATAAGATGAGGGCCATGTGGGAGTGTTTTGATTTTAATTTTGATCATTTTTGTGGCATTGGAAAAAATGACTGGGTCCACGTGGGCTTGAACTCTGGTGTGATTCCCCTTAGAGACTGGGACTTGAAACTGAACTCAGAGAAGCATTGGCATGAATTTTGTTGGGATTTTAAGAGGCCACGCATGAAAGTCGCTCTTGGAAACTGAGACCTAGGCCCCGGTGGATTTCCACAGAGGCCTGGGAATCTCAGCGAGGATATCACATTATATAATTCTTAAAGAAATGGCAGCCATAGTTTAGAGTCAAAACACACATGGACCTCACATTGTAGACCTCAATGGGCCTGGCCTAATGTGACCTTTTGTTCACTCTTTGGGAAGCCTTGCCTGTGAGGGTTCTCCAGAGATTTCATTGAAATGAGCTTCCTCACCATTTAATGTTTGCTGAATGAATTGAAACCCACAGTGCCTCCAACTTCATGCTTGAAAAATGGCTAAATAAATACCATGAAATTTTTGAAATTCCAATGACCAGGTGGCACTGGAGAAACATTGGATGTCCTGTTGCCGATCATGAGTATACCAGACAGTGCCTTGATTTACTGAGTTTCATAAAAATGGTGTAGAACAGAGATGCCAGTAAGTTGGAGTCTGCTGAGTAGTGGGTCTAGAGCAGTGGTGGAGAGGTGTTTGATAAAACATCCATGGTAGTGCCATGTGGATCTACCATTGGATTCCAAATGGCTTGTAACTGATATGGTGCAGCCAGCAGACCCTTATATGTAAAGGCATCTTGTTATATGGAGAGTTTTCAGAGGAAAATTAAGAATCAGGTTGATATGGACATGGAGTCAATTGGGCAAGCTGTGAGAGATAGAAGCCTAGTTGGTGCATTCTCTTGCAGACCCTGACCCACCACACGTGACAGAACTCCCTCCAGCACTGTGTCCCAGTTTAGTTCCTAGTATTTCGGGAAACAAATACCAAACTCACAGTGCAGCAGCAAAAACACCACAAAAATTGGAGGAGGACCAAATCCCTTCAGTGTCCACACGGGGAGACACTTAGTACCCAGTGGTCTCAGTTTACCTACAAAGAGAGGATTCAGCACTGCTTCATCTTGTTCATTGGAAAATAAGAAACCATGTCCTCCAGGTCACATAGATGCAGACCCAGCTTTGATGGTCTCACTACAAAGGAAGCCAAATCTCATGAAAACAACATATATTTCAAGTACAGAAGCTCAGAGGCAGTTTCTCAAAAAGTTTTTAGGCCAGCAGAGCTCCATGTTTGTGGAGTGTTTACCCTGTCCCTTAGTTTTGCAAACTCCTCTACCACCTCCAAGGTTGTGAACTCCTGATCATTTTCCATTCCAGGTATGTATTCACTGATTTTGTAACTCTTCTCCTCTAATTGTGTCTTACTTGGGGTGAAGGTAATGTCAAAGCATTGTTCTGGATGAGAACGGGAGGATATTTGTGCAGCATATATTTACATACACATTGGATTCATTTTCCAATTTTCCATTCGAAATGCTGAATTCCTGACACTAAGCCATACCTAGTAGACTCAGACTATTCATCCTAATATAATGGGGAAAATTAACCCAACACAATAGAAATACAAGCACTTCAGAGGAGACATGTTGTATAGTTGGACTTGACATTTGAATTATTTAAGGTAGGAGTTATAAATGTATTCAAATTTTAATGGACATATTCTCCATGTGTTTTTAAACTTAACAAATATGTGAATTCTTGTTTCCCTTTTCTTTAGCCTATTCACACATGTATATATATATGCATATATAGAATCCTAGCAGGTATCACACGTACATTTTTGTGAGGTGGCTGTCTTGGCAGATACAAATTGTCAGAAGAGTTCACTCCTCCTAAATGCTGTTGGAAATGAAAATTCAACCTATAGGAGAGCGTCCTAGTAAAACAACATTATACATAAACTCATGTTCAGCAAAATAAATATTTTTGCATCTGTGGATCATATATATTTACTGATCAATTTCGATTGGCATTTATATTGGTATTTTTTAATGTCTGTGAGTGTTGTGTGTGTGTGTGTGTGTGTGTGTGGATATAGATATAGATATAGATATAGATATACTCCCCAAATTTTTCAAAATATGAAGTATATATGTCTAATATACACTCTCTAAATTCATTCATGTTCATGTATGTGGATTTATAATCAACTTTTCACAAGATAATAATCAGAAATATTCATCCACCTGAAATATATATTTGTTTCCTAGTACTGAAAACTAACTTCAGTGAATGGTGCATACATATCCTAATTATTCTACAGTAACCGACCCAGTATAACATCAATGCAAGTAGACTCCTATGGGACATGATATGTAATTTGTCATTCATTTGTATTCGACACTGGTACATTATTGTTTCTTCAGTTTTTGCAAATCATAGGATATACATTTCATCCACAAGTTCACAAACTAATAGGCATTTGTTTCAACTTTAATCACTTCTTGCTTCAGAACACATGTATTGTCAGGGTTTCTTGAATGGTCTTTTCATGAGACTTCTTTCCAAACACATTATTTTGAATTTCCATAGTCATTTTGAAGCAAAACTCACACACTCTTCATGATAAACCAAAACACTAATATTTCGTTTAGATATATAACTGGTTGGAATGAATGATTGTATATCAATATACGATTTCCTTTAATTTTTCAGATATCAGTTCAATTCATTATTTAAAGTTCAAAAAAGTTATATTATTTATTCACAGTATGGTCTATTCATGCTTTTTCTCTATGTTCATAGAAACAGGGTACACCTCTTTCTACCCCCGATTCTGATTTTACATCTTCAATATATTGCTCCCAGAAATGGTGAAAGAATTACTCATGTCACCTCATTATCACAGTAATATTCTGGACAAAAAATGGAAAGGTCACACTTATGATTGTACCAAATCCTAAATAGAAAGTGAACATGGATTTCTAAAAACATCCATGTCCAGGTTGCCTAATGCTGTCAATTGTCAATCCTATTGGTGACTACATTTTTGTTTTTTTCTAATTTATATATTCAAACTCAATCCTGTTGAAAATGTCTAATTCTATCACTCACTTTATACTTTGCCTCATTTCGTAATGTTTCTATTGATCTCTGCTTTTCTACATATTTTCCCCAGTTCAACATAGTGACTGACTCTTCATATGTGCTGACATTTACATTCACTCTATAACCGAAAGTCTATTGCTAAAGAACTTTTGGTCCAAATCCTATACTCACTCTTCTTCCTAAACCTACCGACTATCTTCCTAATCCTACTGAATATCCCTTTTTGACTGGGTGCTCTCTTTTAAATTCAATCATCCAATTAACAAGGTCCTATGCCATTGTATATCGAATTATCTGAGACATCTTTGCAGAACATAATTCAAAGCTAAGTATTCCAATCAAGGGTAGAACCCTTATGGCTTCAAATCATACCTAGATTTCTGTTTTCATACTTATATTTCACATCTATATTTTGTAAGCATTGCAGGTTCCCAATACCATTATTCATCGCACAGAATTATTCGTAACCCATATCAAACTTGTTTTTAACCCCAATTATACACTGGTCCCTCAATCATCTTACAGAAGAGCAGGGACAGAGTGGTTCTTACAATACAGGAAAGTTGGGGATATTCCACCTGATGAGAACCTCAAAGGTCCATGCAGAAATGATACCTGAAGAAGTTGTAGGCAGGTATGAAGGACCTGAGAGAGCAAAAGTCATCTTCCATGGCAAATATCTTGGTCAGAAAGAAGAGATGTGTCTGAATCAGCCTCTCTCTTCTTATTGTAGAGAAGATGGACCAAACCAGGCCTGTGTGGAGAGCTGTTCCTGGGTGCCTATAGTTGATATACCATTCTCCCTTGTGAAAGTGTCACAGGAAGTAGGGGAAGACTCCATCTCATGGGACCCTTGGAAGCAACAGTTAGGACAATGTGGTTGCCAAGGAAGTGACTCATTCAGTTCCAAAGAAAGTGACATATCTCATTTCCTTGGTGATGGAACTCTCTGAAATTTGTATCCAAGAGGCCAGGCACCCAGAGGCAGTCCCAGTCCCAGTCCCAGTGGGCTCACTTGTTTGGATTTACCAAGGACAGAGTCAGTTTTCTTGGTACCTACTGATGTGAGGATGGCCTAATGCCAAGAGAACTCTGAAGATGGACCTTTCCTGAGAAAGCAGGTAGTGGCTCACCACTTTTTCCTGAAAACTACAAAGAGTTGAACAAGGAAACAAGATCTGAGAGAAGACAGGACATTTCGGGGGAACATAGTATGGCCCGCAGTCAGAGGAAACTCCGGATAGTCACAGACCTACTTGGGGGAAGGAGTTGCCTTTGTGGGAGTGGGTGTGGGTTTGTTGTTTTGTCTCATGTTCTGAGAATAGGTAGGAAAGGCTGTTTGTTTGGTTTGGAGTGGACAGTTTCTAGTAAGTTGTTTGATCAGGCGAGTGTTTCTGTTTCGGTGTATCCCAATGTGTCCGTTGTTGTAAACATTAAAAAGAGAATGCATTAATGGAGGTGTCCTGTCTAGTATAAATCTTCCCATAATTCATCCTGCCCAATATATGAATGGACTGCAGCTTGTCTTATCGATGTGCAACACCTGCTATCTTTCTACGTTGCTGTTTTCTTCCTGAATTCTAGCCACTCTCCAGAATAGGCTCATGGTTTGTGTCCAAAATATGTACCACCTCCAAGCTCTGTGACATGGCCATGTACTGGATAGCTGAAGAGAATGGCGAGCATCTCAGAAAACTCAGATATCAGTGTGACCAGGAATGTCTCAGTGCAGAAACCCTGCTTTGGGCCTTTTGCTGACTTATTGTTGTGTTGCACTGAATGTCAGGAAGGTCTTTGCCTCAGGCCACTCCTTTGTGAAGCCTGAAGAAAACAGTTTTCAAATGGAAATGAATGGGCATCTCCTGTGGCTTCTGGCTTCATTGCTTTGGGAAAGGATGTGTCTGAATCAGCCTCTTAGCCATGTGTGTGGCTGTGACTTAGATTCTCAGCACCTGATGAATCTAAACATGATCCCCTGCGTGCATCCAAAACCATAAGGGCAAAAAATCTTTCATTGTGGATGAATTCTCTTGCCTTCCTCTGTTAAAATCCTGAACTCCATAAGTGAGAATAGGGATTCTTTGGGTCAAATGAGTTCTTCAAATCTCTGCAGAGGTGCTTGTGTTTTCGAATAACTTTAAATCACATAAAGAATGTATTCCTGAAATCAGAAGGCCTCAAATTGGAGAAACACAGAAGAATTAACGGCAGGCTTCTTTGATCATTCCTGGTTCACAGAAACGGTGTCCAGACCACCCTGACTTTAGGCAAATGAGGGGCAAACGAGCTGATTTTGGACACTGTCTTGGGCTGCGCCCCTCATGGAAACCTCCAGCCAGAGGTTAAGATGAGTTACTATATGGAATAAGATGAGGGCCATGTGGGAGTGTTTCGGTTTTAATTTTGGTCATTTGTGTGACAGTTGGAAGAAATGACTGTGTCCACGTGGGCTTGAACTCTGGTGTGATTCCCCTTAGATACTGGGTTTTGGAACTGAACTCAGAGAAGCATTGCCATGAATTTTGTTGGGATTTTAAGAGGCCACGCATGAAAGTCGCTCTTGGAAACTGAGACCTAGGCCCCGGGTGGATTTCCACAGAGGCCTGGGAAACTCAGCAAGGATATCAAATAATTTTATTCTTAAAGAAATGGCAGCCATAGTTGAGAGTCAAAACACACATGGACCTCACATTGTAGACCTCAATGGGCCTGGCCTAATGTGACCTTTTGTCCACTCTTTGGGAAGCCTTGCCTTTTAGAGATCTCCAGAGATTTCATTGAAATGAGCTTCCTCACCATTTAATGTTTGCTGCATGAATTGAAACCCACAGTGCCTCCAACTTCATGCTTGAAAAATGGCTAGATAAATACCATGAAATTTTTGAAATTCCTATGACCAGGTGGCACTGGAGAAACATTGGATGTCCTGTTGCTGATTATGAGTATACCAGACAGTGCCTTGGTTTACTGAGTTTCATGAAAATGGTGTAGAACAGAGATGCCAGTAAGTTGGAGCCTGCTGAGTAGTGGGTCTAGAGCAGTGGTGGGGAGGTGTTTGATAAAACATCCGTGGTAGGGCCCTGTGGATCTACCATTGGATTCCAAAGGGCTTGTAACTGACATGGTGCAGCCAGCAGACCCTTATATGTAAAGGCATCTTGTTATATGGAGAGTCTTCAGAGGAAAATGAAGAATCAGGTTGATATGGACAAGGGGGCAATGGGCCAAGCTGTGAGAGATAGAAGCCTAGTTGGTGCATTCCCTTGCAGACCCTGACCAACCACACGTGACACAACTCCCTCCAGCACTGTATCCCAGTTTAGCTCCTAGTATTTCGTGAAACAAATACCAAACTCACAGTGCAGCAGGAAAAACACCACAAAAAGTGGAGGAGGACCAAATGGCTTCACAGTCCACACGGGGAGACACTTAGTCTCCAGTGGCATCAGTTAACCTACAAAGAGAGGATTCAGCACTGCTTCATCTAGTTCTTTGGAAAATAAGAAACCATGTCCTCCAGGTCACATAGATGCAGACCCAGCTCTCATAGTCTCACTACAAAGGAAGCCAAATCTCCTGAAAACAACATATATTTCAAGTGCGGAATCTCAGAGGAGTTTCTCAAAAAGTTTTTAGGCCAGCAGAGCTCCATGTTTGTGGAGTGTTTACCCTGTCCCTTAGTTTTGGAAACTTTTCTACCACCTCCAAGGTTGTGAACTGCTGAGCATTTTCCATTCCAGATATGTATTCACTGATTTTGTAACTCCTCTCCTCTAATTGTGTCTTACTTGGGGTGAAGGTGATGTCAAGGCATTCTTCTGGATGAGAGCGGGAGGAAATTGTGTAGCATATATTTACATACGCATTGGATTCATTTTCAAATTTTCCATTCGAAGTACTGAATCCCTGACATTAACCCATACCTGGTAGACTTAGACAGTTCATCCTAATATAATGGGGAAAATTAACCCAACACAATAGAAATACAAGCACTTCAGAGGAGACATGTTGTATAGGTGGACTTGACATTTGTATTATATAAGGTAGGAGTTATAAATCTAGTCAAATTTTAATTGAAATATTCTCCATGTGTTTTTAAACTTAACAAATATGTGAATTCTTGTTTCCCTTTTCTGTAGCCTATTCACACATGTATATTTATATGCATATATAGAATCCTACCAGGTATCACATGTACATTTTTGTGAGGTGGCTGTCTTGGCAGATACAAATTGTGAGAAGAGTTCACTCCTCCTAAATGCTGTTGGAAATGAAAATTCAACCTATAGGAGAGCGTCCTAGTACAACAACATTATACATAAACTCATGTTCAGTAAAATAAATATGTTTGCATCTGTGGATGATATATATTTACTGATGAATTTCGATTGGCATTTATATTGGTACTTTTTAATGTCTGTGAGTGTTGTGTGTGTGTGTGTGTGTGTGTGTGTGTGTGCGTGTGTGTGTGTGTGTATATATATATATATATATATATATAAATAGATAGATATTTATAGATATATATATAGATGTAGATATAGATATAGATATACTCTCCAAATTTTTCAAAATATGGAATATATGTGTCTAATATACACTCTCTAAATTCATTCATGTTCATGTATGTGGATTTGTAATCAACTTTTCACAAGATTATAATCATAAATATTCATCCACTTGAAATACATATTTGTTTCCTAGTACTGAAAACTAACTTCAGTGAATTGTGCATACAAATCCTAATTATTCTACAGTAACTGACCCAGTCTAACATCAATGCAAGTAGACTCCTATGGGACATGATATGTAATTTGTCATTCATTTGTATTCGACACTGCTACATTATTGTTTCCTCAGTTTTTGCACATCATAGGATATACATTTCATCCACAAGTTCACAAATTAATAGGCATTTGTTTCAACTTTAATCACTTCTTGCTTCAGAACACATGTATTGTCAGGGTTTCTTGAATGGTCTTTTCATGAGACTTCTTTCCAAACACATTATTTTGAATTTCCATAATCATTTTGAAGCAAAACTCAGACACTCTTTATGATAAACCAAAACATTAATATTTCCATTAGATATATAACTGGTTGGAATGAATGATTGTATATCAATATACGACTTCCTTTAATTTTTCAGATATCAGTTCAATTCATTATTTAAAGTTCAAAAAAGTTATATTATTTATTCACAGTATGGTCTATTCATGCTTTTTCTCTATGTTCATAGAAACAGGGTACACCTCTTTCTACCCCCGATTCTATTTTACATCTTCAATATATTGCTCCCAGAAATGGTGAAAGAATTACTCATGTCACCTCATTATCACAGTAATATTCTGGACAAAAAATGGAAAGGTAACACTTATGATTGTACCAAAGCCTAAATGGAAAGTGAACATGGATTTCTAAAAACATCCATTTCCAGGTTGCCTAATGCTGTCAATTGTCAATCCTATTGGTGACTACATTTTTGTTTTTTCCTAGTTTATATATTCAAACTCAACCCTGTTGAAAATGTCTAATTCTATCACTCACTTTATACTTTGCCTGATTTCGTAATGTTTCTATTGATATCTGCTTTTCTACATATTTTCCCCAGTTCAACATAGTGACTGACTCTTCATATGTGCTGAAATATACTTTCACTCTATAACTGAAAGTCTATTGCTAAAGAACTTTTGGTCCAAATCCTATACTCACTCTTCTTCCGAAACCTACTGACTATCTTCCTAATCCTACTGAATATCCCTTTTTGACTAGATGTTCTCTTCTAAATTCAATCATCCAATGTACAAGGTCCTATGCCATTGTATATCAAATTATCTGAGACAAATTTGCAGAACATAATTCAAAGTTCAGTATCCCAATCAAGGGCAGAACCCTTCTGGGCTTCAAATCATACCTAGATTTCTGTTTTCATACTTATATTTCACCTCAATATTCTTGTAAATATTTCAGGTTCCCAATACCATTATTCATCGCACAGAGTCATACATAACCAAAATCAAACCTGTTTTTAACCCCCAGTATACACTGTTCCCTCAATCATTTTACAGAAGAGCAGGGACAGAGTGGTTCTTACAATACAGGAGAGTTGGGGACCTTCCACATTAAGAGAACCTCAAATGTCCATGCACAAATCATACCTGGAGAAGTTGTAAGCAGGTATGAAGCACCTGAGAGAGCAAAAGTCATCTTCCATGGCAAACAACCTGGTCAGGATGAAGGGATGTGTCTGAATCGGCCTCTCTCTTCTTATTGTAGAGAACATGGACCAAACCAGGCCTGGGTGGAGAGCTGTTCCAGGGTGCCAATGGTTGATATACATTCTACCTTATGAAAGTGTCAGAGGAAGTAGGGGCAAACTCCATCTTATGTTACCCTTGGAAGCAACTGTTAGGACAAAGTGGTTGCCAAGGCAGTGACCTCATTCAGTTCCAAAGAATGTGACATACCTCAGTTCCTTGGTGATGGAACTCTCTTAACTTGGTATCCAAGAAGCCAGGCAGCCAGAGGCAGTCCCAGTCCCAGTCCCAGTGGGCTCACTTGTTTGGATTTACCAAGGACAGAGTCAGTTTTCTTGGTACCTAATGATGTGAGGAAGGCCAAATGCCAGGAGAGCTCTGAAGATGGACCTTTCCTGAGAAAACAGGTAGTGGCTAACCACTTTTTCCTGACTTCTTCACAGAGTTGTTCAAGGAAACAAGATCGGAGAGAAGACAGGACATTTCGGGAAAACATAGTATGGCCCACCAGTCAGAGGACACCCCAGATAGTCACAGACCTACCTGGGGGAAGGAGGTGCCTTTGTGGGAGTGCGTGTGGGTTTGTTGTTTTGTCTCATGTTCTGAGAATAGATAGGAAAGTAGGTTTGTTTGGTTTGGAGTGGACAGTTTCTAGTAAGTCATTTGACACGGCGAGTGTTTCTGTTTCTGTGTATTCCACTGTGTCCATTGTTGTAGACATTAGAAAAGAGAATGCATTAATGGATGTGTCCTGTCTAGTATAAATCTTCCCATAATTCATCCTGCCAATATATAAATGGACTGCAGCTTGTCTTATCGATGTGCAACATCTGCTATCTTTCTAAGTTGTTGTTTTCTTCCCGAATTCTGGCCACTCTCCAGAATAGGCTCATGGATTTGTGTCCAAAATGGTACCACCTCCAAGCTCTGTGACATGGCCACGTACTGGATAGCTGAAGAGAATGGCGAGCATCTCAGAAAACTCAGATATCAGTGTGACCAGGAAAGTCTCAGTGCAGAAACCCTGCTTTGGGCCTTTTGCTGACTTATTGTTGTGTTGCACTGAATGTCAGGAAGGTCTTTGCCTCAGGCCACCCCTTTGTGAAGCCTGAAGAAAACAGTTTTCAAATGGAAATGAATGGGCATCACCTGTGGCTTCTGGCTTCATTGCTTTGGGAAAGGATGTGTCTGAATCAGCCTCTTGGCCATGTGTGTGGCTGTGACTTAGATTCTCAGCACCTGATGAATCTAAAAATGATCCCCTGCGTGCATCCAAAACCATAAGGGCAAAAAATCTTTCATTGTGGATGAATTCTCTTGCCTTCCTCTGTTAAAATCCTGAACTCCATAAGTGAGAATAGGGATTCTTTGGGTCAAATGAGTTCTTCAAATCTCTGCAGAGGTGCTTGGGTTTTCGAATAACTTTAAATCACATAAAGAAGGTATTCCTGAAATCAGTAGGCCTCAAATTGGAGAAACACCGAAGAATTAACGGCAGGCTTCTTTGATCATTCCTGTTTCACAGAAACGGTGTCCAGGCCACCCTGACTTTAGGCAAATGAGGGGCAAACGAGCTGATTTTGGACACTGTCTTGGGCTGCGCCCCTCATGGAAACCTCCAGCCAGAGGTTAAGATGAGTTACTATATGGAATAAGATGAGGGCCATGTGGGAGTGCTTCGGTTTTAATTTTGGTCATTTGTGTGACAGTTGGAAGAAATGACTGTGTCCACGTGGGCTTGAACTCTGGTGTGATTCCCCTTAGAGACTGGGTTTTGGAACTGAACTCAGAGAAGCATTGCCATGAATTTTGTTGGGATTTTAAGAGGCCACGCATGAAAGTCGCTCTTGGAAACTGAGACCTAGGCCCCGGGTGGATTTCCACAGAGGCCTGGGAAACTCAGCAAGGATATCAAATGATTTTATTCTTAAAGAAATGGCAGCCATAGTTGAGAGTCAAAACACACATGGACCTCACATTGTAGACCTCAATGGGCCTGGCCTAATGTGACCTTTTGTCCACTCTTTGGGAAGCCTTGCCTTTTAGAGATCTCCAGAGATTTCATTGAAATGAGCTTCCTCTCCATTTAATGTTTGCTGCATGAATTGAAACCCACAGTGCCTCCAACTTCATGCTTGAAAAATGGCTAGATAAATACCATGAAATTTTTGAAATTCCTATGACCAGGTGGCACTGGAGAAACATTGGATGTCCTGTTGCTGATTATGAGTATACCAGACAGTGCCTTGATTTACTGAGTTTCATGAAAATGGTGTAGAACAGAGATGCCAGTAAGTTGGAGCCTGCTGAGTAGTGGGTCTAGAGAAGTGGTGGGGAGGTGTTTGATAAAACATCCGTGGTAGGCCCATGTGGATCTACCATTGGATTCCAAAGGGCTTGTAACTGACATGGTGCAGCCAGCAGACCCTTATATGTAAAGGCATCTTGTTATATGGAGAGTCTTCAGAGGAAAATGAAGAATCAGGTTGATATGGACAAGGGGGCAATGGGCCAAGCTGTGAGAGATAGAAGCCTAGTTGGTGCATTCCCTTGCAGACCCTGACCAACCACACGTGACACAACTCCCTCCAGCACTGTATCCCAGTTTAGCTCCTAGTATTTCGTGAAACAAATACCAAACTCACAGTGCAGCAGGAAAAACACCACAAAAAGTGGAGGAGGACCAAATGGCTTCACAGTCCACACGGGGAGACACTTAGTCTCCAGTGGCATCAGTTAACCTACAAAGAGAGGATTCAGCACTGCTTCATCTAGTTCTTTGGAAAATAAGAAACCATGTCCTCCAGGTCACATAGATGCAGACCCAGCTCTCATAGTCTCACTACAAAGGAAGCCAAATCTCCTGAAAACAACATATATTTCAAGTGCGGAATCTCAGAGGAGTTTCTCAAAAAGTTTTTAGGCCAGCAGAGCTCCATGTTTGTGGAGTGTTTACCCTGTCCCTTAGTTTTGGAAACTTTTCTACCACCTCCAAGGTTGTGAACTGCTGAGCATTTTCCATTCCAGATATGTATTCACTGATTTTGTATCTCCTCTCCTCTAATTGTGTCTTACTTGGGGTGAAGGTGATGTCAAGGCATTCTTCTGGATGAGAGCGGGAGGAAATTGTGCAGCATATATTTACATACGCATTGGATTCATTTTCAAATTTTCCATTCGAAGTACTGAATCCCTGACATTAACCCATACCTGGTAGACTTAGACAGTTCATCCTAATATAATGGGGAAAATTAACCCAACACAATAGAAATACAAGCACTTCAGAGGAGACATGTTGTATAGGTGGACTTGACATTTGTATTATATAAGGTAGGAGTTATAAATCTAGTCAAATTTTAATTGAAATATTCTCCATGTGTTTTTAAACTTAACAAATATGTGAATTCTTGTTTCCCTTTTCTGTAGCCTATTCACACATGTATATTTATATGCATATATAGAATCCTACCAGGTATCACATGTACATTTTTGTGAGGTGGCTGTCTTGGCAGATACAAATTGTGAGAAGAGTTCACTCCTCCTAAATGCTGTTGGAAATGAAAATTCAACCTATAGGAGAGCGTCCTAGTACAACAACATTATACATAAACTCATGTTCAGTAAAATAAATATGTTTGCATCTGTGGATGATATATATTTACTGATGAATTTCGATTGGCATTTATATTGGTACTTTTAAATGTCTGTGAGTGTTGTGTGTGTGTGTGTGTGTGTGTGTGTGTGCGTGTGTGTGTGTGTATATATATATATATATAAATAGATAGATATATATAGATATATATATAGATGTAGATATAGATATACTCTCCAAATTTTTCAAAATATGGAATATATGTGTCTAATATACACTCTCTAAATTCATTCATGTTCATGTATGTGGATTTGTAATCAACTTTTCACAAGATTATAATCATAAATATTCATCCACTTGAAATACATATTTGTTTCCTAGTACTGAAAACTAACTTCAGTGAATTGTGCATACAAATCCTAATTATTCTACAGTAACTGACCCAGTCTAACATCAATGCAAGTAGACTCCTATGGGACATGATATGTAATTTGTCATTCATTTGTATTCGACACTGCTACATTATTGTTTCCTCAGTTTTTGCACATCATAGGATATACATTTCATCCACAAGTTCACAAATTAATAGGCATTTGTTTCAACTTTAATCACTTCTTGCTTCAGAACACATGTATTGTCAGGGTTTCTTGAATGGTCTTTTCATGAGACTTCTTTCCAAACACATTATTTTGAATTTCCATAATCATTTTGAAGCAAAACTCACACACTCTTTATGATAAACCAAAACATTAATATTTCCATTAGATATATAACTGGTTGGAATGAATGATTGTATATCAATATACGACTTCCTTTAATTTTTCAGATATCAGTTCAATTCATTATTTAAAGTTCAAAAAAGTTATATTATTTATTCACAGTATGGTCTATTCATGCTTTTTCTCTATGTTCATAGAAACAGGGTACACCTCTTTCTACCCCCGATTCTATTTTACATCTTCAATATATTGCTCCCAGAAATGGTGAAAGAATTACTCATGTCACCTCATTATCACAGTAATATTCTGGACAAAAAATGGAAAGGTCACACTTATGATTGTACCAAAGCCTAAATGGAAAGTGAACATGGATTTCTAAAAACATCCATTTCCAGGTTGCCTAATGCTGTCAATTGTCAATCCTATTGGTGACTACATTTTTGTTTTTTCCTAGTTTATATATTCAAACTCAACCCTGTTGAAAATGTCTAATTCTATCACTCACTTTATACTTTGCCTGATTTCGTAATGTTTCTATTGATATCTGCTTTTCTACATATTTTCCCCAGTTCAACATAGTGACTGACTCTTCATATGTGCTGAAATATACTTTCACTCTATAACTGAAAGTCTATTGCTAAAGAACTTTTGGTCCAAATCCTATACTCACTCTTCTTCCGAAACCTACTGACTATCTTCCTAATCCTACTGAATATCCCTTTTTGACTAGATATTCTCTTCTAAATTCAATCATCCAATGTACAAGGTCCTATGCCATTGTATATCAAATTATCTGAGACAAATTTGCAGAACATAATTCAAAGTTCAGTATCCCAATCAAAGGCAGAACCCTTCTGGGCTTCAAATCATACCTAGATTTCTGTTTTCATACTTATATTTCACCTCAATATTCTTGTAAATATTTCAGGTTCCCAATACCATTATTCATCGCACAGAGTCATACATAACCAAAATCAAACCTGTTTTTAACCCCCAGTATACACTGTTCCCTCAATCATTTTACAGAAGAGCAGGGACAGAGTGGTTCTTACAATACAGGAGAGTTGGGGACCTTCCACATTAAGAGAACCTCAAATGTCCATGCACAAATCATACCTGGAGAAGTTGTAAGCAGGTATGAAGCACCTGAGAGAGCAAAAGTCATCTTCCATGGCAAACAACCTGGTCAGGATGAAGGGATGTGTCTGAATCGGCCTCTCTCTTCTTATTGTAGAGAACATGGACCAAACCAGGCCTGGGTGGAGAGCTGTTCCAGGGTGCCAATGGTTGATATACATTCTACCTTATGAAAGTGTCAGAGGAAGTAGGGGCAAACTCCATCTTATGTTACCCTTGGAAGCAACTGTTAGGACAAAGTGGTTGCCAAGGCAGTGACCTCATTCAGTTCCAAAGAATGTGACATACCTCAGTTCCTTGGTGATGGAACTCTCTTAACTTGATATCCAAGAAGCCAGGCAGCCAGAGGCAGTCCCAGTCCCAGTCCCAGTGGGCTCACTTGTTTGGATTTACCAAGGACAGAGTCAGTTTTCTTGGTACCTAATGATGTGAGGAAGGCCAAATGCCAGGAGAGCTCTGAAGATGGACCTTTCCTGAGAAAACAGGTAGTGGCTAACCACTTTTTCCTGACTTCTTCACAGAGTTGTTCAAGGAAACAAGATCGGAGAGAAGACAGGACATTTCGGGAAAACATAGTATGGCCCACCAGTCAGAGGACACCCCAGATAGTCACAGACCTACTTGGGGGAAGGAGGTGCCTTTGTGGGAGTGCGTGTGGGTTTGTTGTTTTGTCTCATGTTCTGAGAATAGATAGGAAAGTAGGTTTGTTTGGTTTGGAGTGGACAGTTTCTAGTAAGTCATTTGACACGGCGAGTGTTTCTGTTTCTGTGTATTCCACTGTGTCCATTGTTGTAGACATTAGAAAAGAGAATGCATTAATGGATGTGTCCTGTCTAGTATAAATCTTCCCATAATTCATCCTGCCAATATATAAATGGACTGCAGCTTGTCTTATCGATGTGCAACATCTGCTATCTTTCTAAGTTGTTGTTTTCTTCCCGAATTCTGGCCACTCTCCAGAATAGGCTCATGGATTTGTGTCCAAAATGGTACCACCTCCAAGCTCTGTGACATGGCCACGTACTGGATAGCTGAAGAGAATGGCGAGCATCTCAGAAAACTCAGATATCAGTGTGACCAGGAAAGTCTCAGTGCAGAAACCCTGCTTTGGGCCTTTTGCTGACTTATTGTTGTGTTGCACTGAATGTCAGGAAGGTCTTTGCCTCAGGCCACCCCTTTGTGAAGCCTGAAGAAAACAGTTTTCAAATGGAAATGAATGGGCATCACCTGTGGCTTCTGGCTTCATTGCTTTGGGAAAGGATGTGTCTGAATCAGCCTCTTGGCCATGTGTGTGGCTGTGACTTAGATTCTCAGCACCTGATGAATCTAAAAATGATCCCCTGCGTGCATCCAAAACCATAAGGGCAAAAAATCTTTCATTGTGGATGAATTCTCTTGCCTTCCTCTGTTAAAATCCTGAACTCCATAAGTGAGAATAGGGATTCTTTGGGTCAAATGAGTTCTTCAAATCTCTGCAGAGGTGCTTGGGTTTTAGAATAACTTTAAATCACATAAAGAATGTATTCCTGAAATCAGTAGGCCTCAAATTGGAGAAACACAGAAGAATTAATGGCAGGCTTCTTTGATCATTCCTGGTTCACAGAAACGGTGTCCAGGCCACCCTGACTTAAGGCAAATGAGAGGCAAACGAGCTGATTTTGGACACTGTCTTGGGCTGCGCCCCTCATGGAAACCTCCAGCCAGAGGTTAAGATGAGTTACTATATGGAATAAGATGAGGGCCATGTGGGAGTGTTTCGGTTTTAATTTTGGTCATTTGTGTGACAGTTGGAAGAAATGACTGTGTCCACGTGGGCTTGAACTCTGGTGTGATTCCCCTTAGAGACTGGGTTTTGGAACTGAACTCAGAGAAGCATTGCCATGAATTTTGTTGGGATTTTAAGAGGCCACGCATGAAAGTCGCTCTTGGAAACTGAGACCTAGGCCCCGGGTGGATTTCCACAGAGGCCTGGGAAACTCAGCAAGGATATCAAATGATTTTATTCTTAAAGAAATGGCAGCCATAGTTGAGAGTCAAAACACACATGGACCTCACATTGTAGACCTCAATGGGCCTGGCCTAATGTGACCTTTTGTCCACTCTTTGGGAAGCCTTGCCTTTTAGAGATCTCCAGAGATTTCATTGAAATGAGCTTCCTCACCATTTAATGTTTGCTGCATGAATTGAAACCCACAGTGCCACCAACTTCATGCTTGAAAAATGGCTAGATAAATACCATGAAATTTTTGAAATTCCTATGACCAGGTGGCACTGGAGAAACATTGGATGTCCTGTTGCTGATTATGAGTATACCAGACAGTGCCTTGATTTACTGAGTTTCATGAAAATGGTGTAGAACAGAGATGCCAGTAAGTTGGAGCCTGCTGAGTAGTGGGTCTAGAGCAGTGGTGGGGAGGTGTTTGATAAAACATCCGTGGTAGGCCCATGTGGATCTACCATTGGATTCCAAAGGGCTTGTAACTGACATGGTGCAGCCAGCAGACCCTTATATGTAAAGGCATCTTGTTATATGGAGAGTCTTCAGAGGAAAATGAAGAATCAGGTTGATATGGACAAGGGGGCAATGGGCCAAGCTGTGAGAGATAGAAGCCTAGTTGGTGCATTCCCTTGCAGACCCTGACCAACCACACGTGACACAACTCCCTCCAGCACTGTATCCCAGTTTAGCTCCTAGTATTTCGTGAAACAAATACCAAACTCACAGTGCAGCTGGAAAAACACCACAAAAAGTGGAGGAGGACCAAATGGCTTCACAGTCCACACGGGGAGACACTTAGTCTCCAGTGGCATCAGTTAACCTACAAAGAGAGGATTCAGCACTGCTTCATCTAGTTCTTTGGAAAATAAGAAACTATGTCCTCCAGGTCACATAGATGCAGACCCAGCTCTCATAGTCTCACTACAAAGGAAGCCAAATCTCCTGAAAACAACATATATTTCAAGTGCGGAATCTCAGAGGAGTTTCTCAAAAAGTTTTTAGGCCAGCAGAGCTCCATGTTTGTGGAGTGTTTACCCTGTCCCTTAGTTTTGGAAACTTTTCTACCACCTCCAAGGTTGTGAACTGCTGAGCATTTTCCATTCCAGATATGTATTCACTGATTTTGTAACTCCTCTCCTCTAATTGTGTCTTACTTGGGGTGAAAGTGATGTCAAGGCATTCTTCTGGATGAGAGCGGGAGGAAATTGTGCAGCATATATTTACATACGCATTGGATTCATTTTCAAATTTTCCATTCGAAGTACTGAATCCCTGACATTAACCCATACCTGGTAGACTTAGACAGTTCATCCTAATATAATGGGGAAAATTAACCCAACACAATAGAAATACAAGCACTTCAGAGGAGACATGTTGTATAGGTGGACTTGACATTTGTATTATATAAGGTAGGAGTTATAAATCTAGTCAAATTTTAATTGAAATATTCTCCATGTGTTTTTAAACTTAACAAATATGTGAATGCTTGTTTCCCTTTTCTGTAGCCTATTCACACATGTATATTTATATGCATATATAGAATCCTACCAGGTATCACATGTACATTTTTGTGAGGTGGCTGTCTTGGCAGATACAAATTGTGAGAAGAGTTCACTCCTCCTAAATGCTGTTGGAAATGAAAATTCAACCTATAGGAGAGCGTCCTAGTACAACAACATTATACATAAACTCATGTTCAGTAAAATAAATATGTTTGCATCTGTGGATGATATATATTTACTGATGAATTTCGATTGGCATTTATATTGGTACTTTTTAATGTCTGTGAGTGTTGTGTGTGTGTGTGTGTGTGTGTGCGTGTGTGTGTGTGTGTATATATATATATATATATATATATATATATATATATATATATATAAATAGATAGATATATATAGATATATATATATAGATGTAGATATAGATATAGATATACTCTCCAAATTTTTCAAAATATGGAATATATGTGTCTAATATACACTCTCTAAATTCATTCATGTTCATGTATGTGGATTTGTAATCAACTTTTCACAAGATTATAATCATAAATATTCATCCACTTGAAATACATTTTTGTTTACTAGTACTGAAAACTAACTTCAGTGAATTGTGCATACAAATCCTAATTATTCTACAGTAACTGACCCAGTCTAACATCAATGCAAGTAGACTCCTATGGGACATGATATGTAATTTGTCATTCATTTGTATTCGACACTGCTACATTATTGTTTCCTCAGTTTTTGCACATCATAGGATATACATTTCATCCACAAGTTCACAAATTAATAGGCATTTGTTTCAACTTTAATCACTTCTTGCTTCAGAACACATGTATTGTCAGGGTTTCTTGAATGGTCTTTTCATGAGACTTCTTTCCAAACACATTATTTTGAATTTCCATAATCATTTTGAAGCAAAACTCACACACTCTTTATGATAAACCAAAACATTAATATTTCCATTAGATATATAACTGGTTGGAATGAATGATTGTATATCAATATACGACTTCCTTTAATTTTTCAGATATCAGTTCAATTCATTATTTAAAGTTCAAAAAAGTTATATTATTTATTCACAGTATGGTCTATTCATGCTTTTTCTCTATGTTCATAGAAACAGGGTACACCTCTTTCTACCCCCGATTCTATTTTACATCTTCAATATATTGCTCCCAGAAGTGGTGAAAGAATTACTCATGTCACCTCATTATCACAGTAATATTCTGGACAAAAAATAGAAAGGTCACACTTATGATTGTACCAAAGCCTAAATGGAAAGTGAACATGGATTTCTAAAAACATCCATTTCCAGGTTGCCTAATGCTGTCAATTGTCAATCCTATTGGTGACTACATTTTTGTTTTTTCCTAGTTTATATATTCAAACTCAACCCTGTTGAAAATGTCTAATTCTATCACTCACTTTATACTTTGCCTGATTTCGTAATGTTTCTATTGATATCTGCTTTTCTACATATTTTCCCCAGTTCAACATAGTGACTGACTCTTCATATGTGCTGAAATATACTTTCACTCTATAACTGAAAGTCTATTGCTAAAGAACTTTTGGTCCAAATCCTATACTCACTCTTCTTCCGAAACCTACTGACTATCTTCCTAATCCTACTGAATATCCCTTTTTGACTAGATGTTCTCTTCTAAATTCAATCATCCAATGTACAAGGTCCTATGCCATTGTATATCAAATTATCTGAGACAAATTTGCAGAACATAATTCAAAGTTCAGTATCCCAATCAAGGGCAGAACCCTTCTGGGCTTCAAATCATACCTAGATTTCTGTTTTCATACTTATATTTCACCTCAATATTCTTGTAAATATTTCAGGTTCCCAATACCATTATTCATCGCACAGAGTCATACATAACCAAAATCAAACCTGTTTTTAACCCCCAGTATACACTGTTCCCTCAATCATTTTACAGAAGAGCAGGGACAGAGTGGTTCTTACAATACAGGAGAGTTGGGGACCTTCCACATTAAGAGAACCTCAAATGTCCATGCACAAATCATACCTGGAGAAGTTGTAAGCAGGTATGAAGCACCTGAGAGAGCAAAAGTCATCTTCCATGGCAAACAACCTGGTCAGGATGAAGGGATGTGTCTGAATCGGCCTCTCTCTTCTTATTGTAGAGAACATGGACCAAACCAGGCCTGGGTGGAGAGCTGTTCCAGGGTGCCAATGGTTGATATACATTCTACCTTATGAAAGTGTCAGAGGAAGTAGGGGCAAACTCCATCTTATGTTACCCTTGGAAGCAACTGTTAGGACAAAGTGGTTGCCAAGGCAGTGACCTCATTCACTTCCAAAGAATGTGACATACCTCAGTTCCTTGGTGATGGAACTCTCTTAACTTGGTATCCAAGAAGCCAGGCAGCCAGAGGCAGTCCCAGTCCCAGTCCCAGTGGGCTCACTTGTTTGGATTTACCAAGGACAGAGTCAGTTTTCTTGGTACCTAATGATGTGAGGAAGGCCAAATGCCAGGAGAGCTCTGAAGATGGACCTTTCCTGAGAAAACAGGTAGTGGCTAACCACTTTTTCCTGACTTCTTCACAGAGTTGTTCAAGGAAACAAGATCGGAGAGAAGACAGGACATTTCGGGAAAACATAGTATGGCCCACCAGTCAGAGGACACCCCAGATAGTCACAGACCTACTTGGGGGAAGGAGGTGCCTTTGTGGGAGTGCGTGTGGGTTTGTTGTTTTGTCTCATGTTCTGAGAATAGATAGGAAAGTAGGTTTGTTTGGTTTGGAGTGGACAGTTTCTAGTAAGTCATTTGACACGGCGAGTGTTTCTGTTTCTGTGTATTCCACTGTGTCCATTGTTGTAGACATTAGAAAAGAGAATGCATTAATGGATGTGTCCTGTCTAGTATAAATCTTCCCATAATTCATCCTGCCAATATATAAATGGACTGCAGCTTGTCTTATCGATGTGCAACATCTGCTATCTTTCTAAGTTGTTGTTTTCTTCCCGAATTCTGGCCACTCTCCAGAATAGGCTCATGGATTTGTGTCCAAAATGGTACCACCTCCAAGCTCTGTGACATGGCCACGTACTGGATAGCTGAAGAGAATGGCGAGCATCTCAGAAAACTCAGATATCTGTGTGACCAGGAAAGTCTCAGTGCAGAAACCCTGCTTTGGGCCTTTTGCTTACTTATTGTTGTGTTGCACTGAATGTCTGGAAGGTCTTTGCCTCAGGCCACCCCTTTGTGAAGCCTGAAGAAAACAGTTTTCAAATGGAAATGAATGGGCCTCCCCTGTGGCTCTTTGCTTAATTGCTTTGGAAAGGGATGTGTCTTTATCAGACTCTTGGACCTGTGTGTGGCTGTGACTTAGATTCTCAGCACCTGATGGATCTTAAGAATGATCCCATGTGAGCTTCCAAACCCAAAATGGCAAAAAATATCATTCATTGTGAATGAAGTCTCTTGCTTTCCTCTGTTAGGTTCCTGCACTCCATCAAATGAGAATAGGGATTCTTTGGGTCAAATGAGTTCTTCAAAGCCCTGAAGAGGTGCTTGTGTTTTCGCATGACTCGAAATCACCTAAAGAATCGATACCTAAATTCAGTTGGCCTCAAATTGGAGAAACACAGAAGTATTAACGGCAGGCTTATTTGTTCACTCCTCATTCACAGAAACGGTTTCCAGGCTACCCTGACTTTAGGCAAATGAGGGGCAAACGAGCTGATTTTGGACACTGTCTTGGGCTGCGCCCCTCATGGAAACCTCCAGCCAGAGGTTAAGATGATTGACTATATGGAATAAGATGAGGGCCATGTGGGAGTGTTTTGGTTTTTGTTTTGGTTTTAATTTTGTTCATTTGTGTGGCATTGGAAAAAATGACTGGGTGTACGTGGGCTTGATATCTGGTGTCATTCCTATTAGAGACTGGGTTTTGGAACTGAACTCAGAGAAGCATTGCCATGAATTTTGTTGGGATTTTAAGAGGCCACGCATGAAAGTCACTCTTGGAAACTGAGACCTAGGCCCCGGGTGGATTTCCACAGAGGCCTGGGAATTTCAGCAAGGATATCACATGATTTTATTCTTAAAGAAATGGCAGCCATAGTTGAGAGTCAAAACACACATGGACCTCACATTGTAGACCTCAATGGGCCTGGTCTAATGTGACCTTTTTCCACTCTTTGGGAAGCCTTGCCTGTGAGAGTTCTCCAGAGAATTCATTGAAATGAGCTTCCTCACCATTTAATGTTTTCTGAATGAATGGAAACCCCCATTGCCTCCAACTTCATGCTTGAAAAATGGCTAGATAAATACCATGAAATTTTTGAAATTCCTATGACCAGGTGGCACTGGAGAAACATTGGATGTCCTGTTGCTGATTATGAGTATACCAGACGGTGCCTTGACTTACTGAGTTTCATGAAAATGGTGTAGAACAGAGATGCCAGTAAGTTGGAGCCTGCTGAGTAGTGGGTCTAGAGCAGTGGTGGGGAGGTGTTTGATAAAACATCCGTGGTAGGGCCATGTGGATCTACCATTGGATTCCAAAGGGCTTGTAACTGACATGGTGCAGCCAGCAGACCCTTATATGTAAAGGCATCTTGTTATATGGAGAGTTTTCAGAGGAAAATGAAGAATCAGGTTGATATGGACATGGGGGCAATGGGGCAAGCAGTGAGAGATAGAAGCCTAGTTGGTGCATTCTCTTGTAGACCCTGACCCACCACACGTGACAGAACTCCCTCCAGCACTGTGTCCCAGTTTAGCTCCTAGTATTTCGGGAAACAAATACCAAACTCACAGTGCAGCAGAAAAATAACCACAAAATGTGGAGGAGGACCAAATGGCTTCGGTGTCCACACGGGGACACAATTTGTCTTCAGTGGCCTCAGTTTACCTACAAAGAGAGGATTCAGCACTGCTTCATCTTGTTCATTGGAAAATAAGAAACCATGTCCTCCAGGTCACATAGATGTAGACCCAGCTTTGATGGTCTCACTACATAGGAAGCCAAATCTCTTGAAAACAATATATAATTCAAGTGCGGAAGCTCAGAGGCAGTTTATCAAAAAGTTTTTAAGCCAGCAGAGCTCCATGTTTGTGGAGTGTTTACCCTGTCCCTTAGTTTTGGAAACTCCTCTACCTCCTCCAAGGTTGTGAGCTCCTGAGCATTTTACATTCCAGATATGTATTCACTGATTTTGTAACTCTTCTCCTCTAATTGTGTCTTACTTGGGGTGAAGGTAATGTCAAGGCATTCTTCTGGATGAGAGCGGGAGGATATTTGTGCAGCATATATTTACATACACATTGGATTCATTTTCCAATTTTCCATTCGAAGTACTGAATCCCTGACACTAACCCATACCAAGTAGACTCAGACTATTCATCCTAATATAATGGGGAAAATTAACCCAACCCAATAGAAATACAAGTACTTCAGAGGAGACATGTTGTATAGTTGGACGTGACATTTGCATTATATTAGTTAGGAGATATAAATCTAGTCAAATTTTAATGGAAATATTCTCCATGTGTTTTTAAACTTAACAAATATGTGAATGCTTGTTTCCCTTTTCTGTAGCCTATTCACACAAGTATATTTATATGCATATATAGAATCCTACCAGGTATCACACGTACATTTTTGTGAGGTGGCTGTCTTGGCAGATACAAATTGTGAGAAGAGTTCACTCCTCCTAAATGCTGTTGGAAATGAAAATTCAACCTATAGGAGAGCGTCCGAGTAGAACAACATTATACATAAACTCATGTTCAGTAAAATAAATATGTTTGCATCTGTGGATGATATATATTTACTGATGAATTTCGATTCGCATGTATATTGGCACTTTTTAATGTCTGTGAGTGTTGTGTGTGTTTGTGTGTGTGTGTGTGTGTGTGTGTGTAGATATAGATATAGATATACTCTCCAAATTTTTCAAAATATGAAATATATATGTCTAATATACACTCTCTAAATTCATTCATGTTCATGTATGTGGATTTATAATCCACTTTTCACAAGATTATAATCAGAAATATTCATCCACCTGAAATACATATTTGTTTCCTAGTACTGAAAACTAACTTCAGTGAATGGTGCATACAAATCCTAATTATTCTACAGTAACTGACCCAGTCTAACATCAATGCAAGTAGACTCCTATGGGACATGATATGTAATTTGTCATTCATTTGTATTCGACACTGGTACATTATTGTTTCTTCAGTTTTTGCACATCATAGGATATACATTTCATCCACAAGTTCACAAATTAATAGGCATTTGTTTCAACTTTAATCACTTCTTGCTTCTGAACACATGTATTCTCAGGGTTTCTTGACTGGTCTTTTCATGAGACTTCTTTCCATACACATTATTTTGAATTTCCATAATCATTTTTAAGCAAACCTCACACACTCTTCATGATAAACCAAAACACTAATATTTCCATTAGATATATCACTGGTTGGAATGAATGATTGTATATCAATATACGATTTCCTTTACTTTTCAGATATCAGTTCAATTCATTATTTCAAGTTCAAAAAAGTTATATTATTTATTCACAGTATGGTCTATTCATGCTTTTTCTCTATGTTCATAGAAACAGGGTACACCTCTTTGTACCCCGATTCTTATTTTACATCTTCAATATATTGCTCCCAGAAATGGTTAAAGAAATACTCATGTCACCTCATTATCACAGTAATATTCTGGACAAAAAATGGAAAGGTCACACTTATGATTGTACCAAATCCTAAATGGAAGGTGAACATGGATTTCTAAAAACATCCGTGTCCAGGTTGCCTAATGCTGTCAATTGTCAATCCTATTGGTGACTGCATTTTTGTTTTTTCCTAATTTATATATTCAAACCCAACCCTGTTGAAAATGTCCAATTCTATCACTCACTTTATAATTTGCCTGATTTCGTAATGTTTCTATTGATATCTGCTTTTCTACATATTTTCCCCAGTTCAACATAGTGACTGACTCTTCATATGAGCTGACATTTACATTCACTCTATAACCAAAAGTGTATTGCTAAAGAACTTTTGGTCCAAATCCTATACTCACTCTTCTTCCTAAACCTACCGACTATCTTCCTAATTGTACTGAATATCCCTTTTTGACTGGATGTTCTCTTCTAAATTAAATCATCCAATGTACAAAGTCCTATGCCATTGTATATCGAATTATCTGAGACATCTTTGGAGAACATAATTCAAAGCTAAGTATCCCAATCAAGGGCAAAACCCTTCTGGGCTTCAAATCATACCTAGATTTCTCTTTTCATACTTATATATCACCTCTATATTCTTGTAAATATTGCAGGTTACCAATACCATTATTCATCGCACAGAATCGTTCGTAACCCAAATCAAACCTGTTTTTAACCCCAAGTATACACTGTTCCCTCAATCATTTTACAGAAGAGCAGGGACAGAGTGGTTCTTACAATACAGGAAAGTTGGGGACCTTCCACCTAATGAGAACCTCAAATGTCCATGCAAAAATGATACCTGGAGAAGTTGTACACAGGTATGAAGCAACTGAGAGAGCAAAAGTCATCTTCCATGGCAAACAACCTGGTCAGAATGAAGGGATGTTTCTGAATCTGCATCTCTCTTCTCATTGTAGAGAAGAGGGACCAAACCAGGCCTTAGTGGAGAGATGTTCCCGGGTGCCAATGGTTGATATACATTCTACCTTATGAAAGTGTCACAGGAAGTAGGGGCAACCTCCATCTTATGTTACCCTTGGAAGCAACTGTTTGGACAAAGTGGGTGCCAAGGCAGGGACCTCATTCAGTTCCAAAGAATGTGACATACCTCATTTCCTTGGTGATGGAACTCTCTGAACTTGGTATCCAAGAAGCCAGGCACCCAGAGGCAGTCCAAGTCCCAGTCCCAGTGGGCTCACTTGTTTGGATTTACCAAGGACAGTCAGTTTTCTTGGTACCTAATGATGTGAGGATGGCCAAATGCCAGGAGAGCTGTGAAGATGGATTTTTCCTGAGAAAACAGGTAGTGTCTAACTACTTTTTCCTGACATCTTCACAGAGTTGGTCAATGAAACAAGATCTGAGAGAAGACAGTCCATTTTGGGGGAACATAGTATGGCCCACTGGTCAGAGGACACTCCGGATAGTCACAGACCTACTTGGGGGAAGGAGGTGCCTTTGTGGGAGTGGGTGTGGGTTTGTTGTTTTGTCTCATGTTCTGAGAATAGATAGGAAAGTAGGTTTGTTTGTTTTGGAATGGACAGTTTCTAGTAACTCATTTGACACGGCGAGTTTTTCTGTTTCTGTGTATCCCCTGTGTTCGTTGTTGTAGACATTAGAAAAGAGAATGCATTAATGGGTGTGTCCTGTCTAGTATAAATCTTCCCATAATTCATCCTGCCCAATATATGAAAGGACTGCAGCTTGTCTTATCGATGTGCAACACCTGCTATCTTTCTAAGTTGTTGTTTTCTTTCTGAATTCTGGACACTTTCCAGAATAGGCTCATGGATTTGTGTCCAAAATATGTACCACCTCCAAGCTCTGTGACATGGCCATGTACTGGATAGCTGAAGAGAATGGCGAGAATCTCAGACAACTCAGATATCAGCGTGACCAGGAAAGTCTCAGTGCAGAAACCCTGCTTTGGGCCTTTTGCTTACTTATTGTTTTGTTGCACTCAATGTCAGGAAGGTCTTTGCCTCAGGCCACTCCTTTGTGAAGCCTGAAGAAAACAGTTTTCAAATGGAAATGAATGGGCTTCACCTGTGGCTCTTTGCTTAATTGCTTTGGAAAGGGATGTGTCTTTATCAGCCTCTTGGACCTGTGTGTGGCTGTGACTTAGATTCACAGAACCTGATGGATCTTAAGAATGATCCCATGTGAGCTTCCAAAACCAAAATGGCAAAAATATTCATTGTGGATGAAGTCTCTTTCCTTCCTCTGTTAGGTTCCTGCACTCCATCAAATGAGAATAGGGATTCTTTGGGTCAAATGAGTTCTTCAAAGCCCTGCAGAGGTGCTTGTGTTTTCGCATGACTCGAAATCACCTAAAGATCGATACCTAAAATCAGTAGGCATCAAATTGGAGAAACACAGAAGTATTAACGGCAGGCTTATTTGTTCAATCCTGGTTCACAGAAACGGTGTCCAGGCTACCCTGACTTTAGGAAAATGAGGGGCAAACGAGCTGATTTTGGACACTGTCTTTGGCTGCGCCCCTCATGGAAACCTCCACCCAGAGGTTAAGATGATTGACTATATGGAATAAGATGAGGGCCATGTGGGAGTGTTTTGATTTTAATTTTGATCATTTTTGTGGCATTGGAAAAAATGACTGGGTCCACGTGGGCTTGAACTCTGGTGTGATTCCCCTTAGAGACTGGGACTTGAAACTGAACTCAGAGAAGCATTGGCATGAATTTTGTTGGGATTTTAAGAGGCCACGCATGAAAGTCGCTCTTGGAAACTGAGACCTAGGCCCCGGTGGATTTCCACAGAGGCCTGGGAATCTCAGCGAGGATATCACATTATATAATTCTTAAAGAAATGGCAGCCATAGTTTAGAGTCAAAACACACATGGACCTCACATTGTAGACCTCAATGGGCCTGGCCTAATGTGACCTTTTGTTCACTCTTTGGGAAGCCTTGCCTGTGAGGGTTCTCCAGAGATTTCATTGAAATGAGCTTCCTCACCATTTAATGTTTGCTGAATGAATTGAAACCCACAGTGCCTCCAACTTCATGCTTGAAAAATGGCTAAATAAATACCATGAAATTTTTGAAATTCCAATGACCAGGTGGCACTGGAGAAACATTGGATGTCCTGTTGCCGATCATGAGTATACCAGACAGTGCCTTGATTTACTGAGTTTCATAAAAATGGTGTAGAACAGAGATGCCAGTAAGTTGGAGTCTGCTGAGTAGTGGGTCTAGAGCAGTGGTGGAGAGGTGTTTGATAAAACATCCATGGTAGTGCCATGTGGATCTACCATTGGATTCCAAATGGCTTGTAACTGATATGGTGCAGCCAGCAGACCCTTATATGTAAAGGCATCTTGTTATATGGAGAGTTTTCAGAGGAAAATTAAGAATCAGGTTGATATGGACATGGAGTCAATTGGGCAAGCTGTGAGAGATAGAAGCCTAGTTGGTGCATTCTCTTGCAGACCCTGACCCACCACACGTGACAGAACTCCCTCCAGCACTGTGTCCCAGTTTAGTTCCTAGTATTTCGGGAAACAAATACCAAACTCACAGTGCAGCAGCAAAAACACCACAAAAATTGGAGGAGGACCAAATCCCTTCAGTGTCCACACGGGGAGACACTTAGTACCCAGTGGTCTCAGTTTACCTACAAAGAGAGGATTCAGCACTGCTTCATCTTGTTCATTGGAAAATAAGAAACCATGTCCTCCAGGTCACATAGATGCAGACCCAGCTTTGATGGTCTCACTACAAAGGAAGCCAAATCTCATGAAAACAACATATATTTCAAGTACAGAAGCTCAGAGGCAGTTTCTCAAAAAGTTTTTAGGCCAGCAGAGCTCCATGTTTGTGGAGTGTTTACCCTGTCCCTTAGTTTTGCAAACTCCTCTACCACCTCCAAGGTTGTGAACTCCTGGTCATTTTCCATTCCAGGTATGTATTCACTGATTTTGTAACTCTTCTCCTCTAATTGTGTCTTACTTGGGGTGAAGGTAATGTCAAAGCATTGTTCTGGATGAGAACGGGAGGATATTTGTGCAGCATATATTTACATACACATTGGATTCATTTTCCAATTTTCCATTCGAAATGCTGAATTCCTGACACTAAGCCATACCTAGTAGACTCAGACTATTCATCCTAATATAATGGGGAAAATTAACCCAACACAATAGAAATACAAGCACTTCAGAGGAGACATGTTGTATAGTTGGACTTGACATTTGAATTATTTAAGGTAGGAGTTATAAATGTATTCAAATTTTAATGGACATATTCTCCATGTGTTTTTAAACTTAACAAATATGTGAATTCTTGTTTCCCTTTTCTTTAGCCTATTCACACATGTATATATATATGCATATATAGAATCCTAGCAGGTATCACACGTACATTTTTGTGAGGTGGCTGTCTTGGCAGATACAAATTGTCAGAAGAGTTCACTCCTCCTAAATGCTGTTGGAAATGAAAATTCAACCTATAGGAGAGCGTCCTAGTAAAACAACATTATACATAAACTCATGTTCAGCAAAATAAATATTTTTGCATCTGTGGATCATATATATTTACTGATCAATTTCGATTGGCATTTATATTGGTATTTTTTAATGTCTGTGAGTGTTGTGTGTGTGTGTGTGTGTGTGTGTGGATATAGATATAGATATAGATATAGATATACTCCCCAAATTTTTCAAAATATGAAGTATATATGTCTAATATACACTCTCTAAATTCATTCATGTTCATGTATGTGGATTTATAATCAACTTTTCACAAGATAATAATCAGAAATATTCATCCACCTGAAATATATATTTGTTTCCTAGTACTGAAAACTAACTTCAGTGAATGGTGCATACATATCCTAATTATTCTACAGTAACCGACCCAGTATAACATCAATGCAAGTAGACTCCTATGGGACATGATATGTAATTTGTCATTCATTTGTATTCGACACTGGTACATTATTGTTTCTTCAGTTTTTGCAAATCATAGGATATACATTTCATCCACAAGTTCACAAACTAATAGGCATTTGTTTCAACTTTAATCACTTCTTGCTTCAGAACACATGTATTGTCAGGGTTTCTTGAATGGTCTTTTCATGAGACTTCTTTCCAAACACATTATTTTGAATTTCCATAGTCATTTTGAAGCAAAACTCACACACTCTTCATGATAAACCAAAACACTAATATTTCGTTTAGATATATAACTGGTTGGAATGAATGATTGTATATCAATATACGATTTCCTTTAATTTTTCAGATATCAGTTCAATTCATTATTTAAAGTTCAAAAAAGTTATATTATTTATTCACAGTATGGTCTATTCATGCTTTTTCTCTATGTTCATAGAAACAGGGTACACCTCTTTCTACCCCCGATTCTGATTTTACATCTTCAATATATTGCTCCCAGAAATGGTGAAAGAATTACTCATGTCACCTCATTATCACAGTAATATTCTGGACAAAAAATGGAAAGGTCACACTTATGATTGTACCAAATCCTAAATAGAAAGTGAACATGGATTTCTAAAAACATCCATGTCCAGGTTGCCTAATGCTGTCAATTGTCAATCCTATTGGTGACTACATTTTTGTTTTTTTCTAATTTATATATTCAAACTCAATCCTGTTGAAAATGTCTAATTCTATCACTCACTTTATACTTTGCCTCATTTCGTAATGTTTCTATTGATCTCTGCTTTTCTACATATTTTCCCCAGTTCAACATAGTGACTGACTCTTCATATGTGCTGACATTTACATTCACTCTATAACCGAAAGTCTATTGCTAAAGAACTTTTGGTCCAAATCCTATACTCACTCTTCTTCCTAAACCTACCGACTATCTTCCTAATCCTACTGAATATCCCTTTTTGACTGGGTGCTCTCTTTTAAATTCAATCATCCAATTAACAAGGTCCTATGCCATTGTATATCGAATTATCTGAGACATCTTTGCAGAACATAATTCAAAGCTAAGTATCCCAATCAAGGGCAGAACCCTTATGGCTTCAAATCATACCTAGATTTCTGTTTTCATACTTATATTTCACATCTATATTTTGTAAGCATTGCAGGCTCCCAATACCATTATTCATCGCACAGAATTATTCGTAACCCATATCAAACTTGTTTTTAACCCCAATTATACACTGGTCCCTCAATCATCTTACAGAAGAGCAGGGACAGAGTGGTTCTTACAATACAGGAAAGTTGGGGATATTCCACCTGATGAGAACCTCAAAGGTCCATGCAGAAATGATACCTGAAGAAGTTGTAGGCAGGTATGAAGGACCTGAGAGAGCAAAAGTCATCTTCCATGGCAAATATCTTGGTCAGAAAGAAGAGATGTGTCTGAATCAGCCTCTCTCTTCTTATTGTAGAGAAGATGGACCAAACCAGGCCTGTGTGGAGAGCTGTTCCTGGGTGCCTATGGTTGATATACCATTCTCCCTTGTGAAAGTGTCACAGGAAGTAGGGGAAGACTCCATCTCATGGGACCCTTGGAAGCAACAGTTAGGACAATGTGGTTGCCAAGGAAGTGACTCATTCAGTTCCAAAGAAAGTGACATATCTCATTTCCTTGGTGATGGAACTCTCTGAAATTTGTATCCAAGAGGCCAGGCACCCAGAGGCAGTCCCAGTCCCAGTCCCAGTGGGCTCACTTGTTTGGATTTACCTAGGACAGAGTCAGTTTTCTTGGTACCTACTGATGTGAGGATGGCCTAATGCCAAGAGAACTCTGAAGATGGACCTTTCCTGAGAAAGCAGGTAGTGGCTCACCACTTTTTCCTGAAAACTACAAAGAGTTGAACAAGGAAACAAGATCTGAGAGAAGACAGGACATTTCGGGGGAACATAGTATGGCCCGCAGTCAGAGGAAACTCCGGATAGTCACAGACCTACTTGGGGGAAGGAGGTGCCTTTGTGGGAGTGGGTGTGGGTTTGTTGTTTTGTCTCATGTTCTGAGAATAGGTAGGAAAGGCTGTTTGTTTGGTTTGGAGTGGACAGTTTCTAGTAAGTTGTTTGATCAGGCGAGTGTTTCTGTTTCGGTGTATCCCAATGTGTCCGTTGTTGTAAACATTAAAAAGAGAATGCATTAATGGAGGTGTCCTGTCTAGTATAAATCTTCCCATAATTCACCCTGCCCAATATATGAATGGACTGCAGCTTGTCTTATCGATGTGCAACACCTGCTATCTTTCTACGTTGCTGTTTTCTTCCTGAATTCTAGCCACTCTCCAGAATAGGCTCATGGTTTTGTGTCCAAAATATGTACCACCTCCAAGCTCTGTGACATGGCCATGTACTGGATAGCTGAAGAGAATGGCGAGCATCTCAGAAAACTCAGATATCAGTGTGACCAGGAATGTCTCAGTGCAGAAACCCTGCTTTGGGCCTTTTTCTGACTTATTGTTGTGTTGCACTGAATGTCAGGAAATCTTTGCCTCAGGCCACCCCTTTGTGAAGCCTGAAGAAAACAGTTTTCAAATGGAAATGAATGGGCATCTCCTGTGGCTTCTGGCTTCATTGCTTTGGGAAAGGATGTGTCTGAATCAGCCTCTTGGCCATGTGTGTGGCTGTGACTTAGATTCTCAGCACCTGATGAATCTAAACATGATCCCCTGCGTGCATCCAAAACCATAAGGGCAAAAAATCTTTCATTGTGGATGAATTCTCTTGCCTTCCTCTGTTAAAATCCTGAACTCCATAAGTGAGAATAGGGATTCTTTGGGTCAAATGAGTTCTTCAAATCTCTGCAGAGGTGCTTGTGTTTTCGAATAACTTTAAATCACATAAAGAATGTATTCCTGAAATCAGAAGGCCTCAAATTGGAGAAACACAGAAGAATTAACGGCAGGCTTCTTTGATCATTCCTGGTTCACAGAAACGGTGTCCAGGCCACCCTGACTTTAGGCAAATGAGGGGCAAACAAGCTGATTTTGGACACTGTATTGGGCTGCGCCCCTCATGGAAACCTCCAGCCAGAGGTTAAGATGAGTTACTATATAAAATAAGATGAGGGCCATGTGGGAGTGTTTCGGTTTTAATTTTGGTCATTTGTGTGACAGTTGGAAGAAATGACTGTGTCCACGTGGGCTTGAACTCTGGTGTGATTCCCCTTAGAGACTGGGTTTTGGAACTGAACTCAGAGAAGCATTGCCATGAATTTTGTTGGGATTTTAAGAGGCCACGCATGAAAGTCGCTCTTGGAAACTGAGACCTAGGCCCCGGGTGGATTTCCACAGAGGCCTGGGAAACTCAGCAAGGATATCAAATAATTTTATTCTTAAAGAAATGGCAGCCATAGTTGAGAGTCAAAACACACATGGACCTCACATTGTAGACCTCAATGGGCCTGGCCTAATGTGACCTTTTGTCCACTCTTTGGGAAGCCTTGCCTTTTAGAGATCTCCAGAGATTTCATTGAAATGAGCTTCCTCACCATTTAATGTTTGCTGCATGAATTGAAACCCACAGTGCCTCCAACTTCATGCTTGAAAAATGGCTAGATAAATACCATGAAATTTTTGAAATTCCTATGTCCAGGTGGCACTGGAGAAACATTGGATGTCCTGTTGCTGATTATGAGTATACCAGACAGTGCCTTGATTTACTGAGTTTCATGAAAATGGTGTAGAACAGAGATGCCAGTAAGTTGGAGCCTGCTGAGTAGTGGGTCTAGAGCAGTGGTGGGGAGGTGTTTGATAAAACATCCGTGGTAGGCCCATGTGGATCTACCATTGGATTCCAAAGGGCTTGTAACTGACATGGTGCAGCCAGCAGACCCTTATATGTAAAGGCATCTTGTTATATGGAGAGTCTTCAGAGGAAAATGAAGAATCAGGTTGATATGGACAAGGGGGCAATGGGCCAAGCTGTGAGAGATAGAAGCCTAGTTGGTGCATTCCCTTGCAGACCCTGACCAACCACACGTGACACAACTCCCTCCAGCACTGTATCCCAGTTTAGCTCCTAGTATTTCGTGAAACAAATACCAAACTCACAGTGCAGCAGGAAAAACACCACAAAAAGTGGAGGAGGACCAAATGGCTTCACAGTCCACACGGGGAGACACTTAGTCTCCAGTGGCATCAGTTAACCTACAAAGAGAGGATTCAGCACTGCTTCATCTAGTTCTTTGGAAAATAAGAAACCATGTCCTCCAGGTCACATAGATGCAGACCCAGCTCTCATAGTCTCACTACAAAGGAAGCCAAATCTCCTGAAAACAACATATATTTCAAGTGCGGAATCTCAGAGGAGTTTCTCAAAAAGTTTTTAGGCCAGCAGAGCTCCATGTTTGTGGAGTGTTTACCCTGTCCCTTAGTTTTGGAAACTTTTCTACCACCTCCAAGGTTGTGAACTGCTGAGCATTTTCCATTCCAGATATGTATTCACTGATTTTGTAACTCCTCTCCTCTAATTGTGTCTTACTTGGGGTGAAGGTGATGTCAAGGCATTCTTCTGGATGAGAGCGGGAGGAAATTGTGTAGCATATATTTACATACGCATTGGATTCATTTTCAAATTTTCCATTCGAAGTACTGAATCCCTGACATTAACCCATACCTGGTAGACTTAGACAGTTCATCCTAATATAATGGGGAAAATTAACCCAACACAATAGAAATACAAGCACTTCAGAGGAGACATGTTGTATAGGTGGACTTGACATTTGTATTATATAAGGTAGGAGTTATAAATCTAGTCAAATTTTAATTGAAATATTCTCCATGTGTTTTTAAACTTAACAAATATGTGAATTCTTGTTTCCCTTTTCTGTAGCCTATTCACACATGTATATTTATATGCATATATAGAATCCTACCAGGTATCACATGTACATTTTTGTGAGGTGGCTGTCTTGGCAGATACAAATTGTGAGAAGAGTTCACTCCTCCTAAATGCTGTTGGAAATGAAAATTCAACCTATAGGAGAGCGTCCTAGTACAACAACATTATACATAAACTCATGTTCAGTAAAATAAATATGTTTGCATCTGTGGATGATATATATTTACTGATGAATTTCGATTGGCATTTATATTGGTACTTTTTAATGTCTGTGAGTGTTGTGTGTGTGTGTGTGTGTGTGTGTGTGCGTGTGTGTGTGTGTGTATATATATATATATATATATATATATATATAAATAGATAGATATTTATAGATATATATATAGATGTAGATATAGATATAGATATACTCTCCAAATTTTTCAAAATATGGAATATATGTGTCTAATATACACTCTCTAAATTCATTCATGTTCATGTATGTGGATTTGTAATCAACTTTTCACAAGATTATAATCATAAATATTCATCCACTTGAAATACATATTTGTTTCCTAGTACTGAAAACTAACTTCAGTGAATTGTGCATACAAATCCTAATTATTCTACAGTAACTGACCCAGTCTAACATCAATGCAAGTAGACTCCTATGGGACATGATATGTAATTTGTCATTCATTTGTATTCGACACTGCTACATTATTGTTTCCTCAGTTTTTGCACATCATAGGATATACATTTCATCCACAAGTTCACAAATTAATAGGCATTTGTTTCAACTTTAATCACTTCTTGCTTCAGAACACATGTATTGTCAGGGTTTCTTGAATGGTCTTTTCATGAGACTTCTTTCCAAACACATTATTTTGAATTTCCATAATCATTTTGAAGCAAAACTCACACACTCTTTATGATAAACCAAAACATTAATATTTCCATTAGATATATAACTGGTTGGAATGAATGATTGTATATCAATATACGACTTCCTTTAATTTTTCAGATATCAGTTCAATTCATTATTTAAAGTTCAAAAAAGTTATATTATTTATTCACAGTATGGTCGATTCATGCTTTTTCTCTATGTTCATAGAAACAGGGTACACCTCTTTCTACCCCCGATTCTATTTTACATCTTCAATATATTGCTCCCAGAAATGGTGAAAGAATTACTCATGTCACCTCATTATCACAGTAATATTCTGGACAAAAAATGGAAAGGTCACACTTATGATTGTACCAAAGCCTAAATGGAAAGTGAACATGGATTTCTAAAAACATCCATTTCCAGGTTGCCTAATGCTGTCAATTGTCAATCCTATTGGTGACTACATTTTTGTTTTTTCCTAGTTTATATATTCAAACTCAACCCTGTTGAAAATGTCTAATTCTATCACTCACTTTATACTTTGCCTGATTTCGTAATGTTTCTATTGATATCTGCTTTTCTACATATTTTCCCCAGTCAACATAGTGACTGACTCTTCATATGTGCTGAAATATACTTTCACTCTATAACTGAAAGTCTATTCCTAAAGAACTTTTGGTCCAAATCCTATACTCACTCTTCTTCCGAAACCTACTGACTATCTTCCTAATCCTACTGAATATCCCTTTTTGACTAGATATTCTCTTCTAAATTCAATCATCCAATGTACAAGGTCCTATGCCATTGTATATCAAATTATCTGAGACAAATTTGCAGAACATAATTCAAAGTTCAGTATCCCAATCAAAGGCAGAACCCTTCTGGGCTTCAAATCATACCTAGATTTCTGTTTTCATACTTATATTTCACCTCAATATTCTTGTAAATATTTCAGGTTCCCAATACCATTATTCATCGCACAGAGTCATACATAACCAAAATCAAACCTGTTTTTAACCCCCAGTATACACTGTTCCCTCAATCATTTTACAGAAGAGCAGGGACAGAGTGGTTCTTACAATACAGGAGAGTTGGGGACCTTCCACATTAAGAGAACCTCAAATGTCCATGCACAAATCATACCTGGAGAAGTTGTAAGCAGGTATGAAGCACCTGAGAGAGCAAAAGTCATCTTCCATGGCAAACAACCTGGTCAGGATGAAGGGATGTGTCTGAATCTGCCTCTCTCTTCTTATTGTAGACAAGGTGGAACAATCCAGGCTTGAGTGGAGAGCTGTTCCCGGGTGCCAATGGTTGATATACATTCTACCTTATGAAAGTGTCACAGGAAGTAGGGGCAACCTCCATCTTATGTTACCCTTGGAAGCAACTGTTTGGACAAAGTGGTTGCCAAGGCAGTGACCTCATTCAGTTCCAAAGAATGTGACATACCTCATTTCCTTGGTGATGGAACTCTCTGAACTTGGAATCCAAGAAGCCAGGCACCCAGATGCAGTCCCAGTCCCAGTCCCAGTGGGCTCACTTGTTTGGATTTCCCAAGGACAGAGTCAATTTTCTTGGTACCTAATGATGTGAGAATGGCCAAATGTCAGGAGAGCTCTGAAGGTGGACCATTTCTGAGAAAACAGGTAGTGGATAACCACTTTTTCCTGACATCTTCACAGAGTTGGTCAAGGAAACACAATCTGAGAGAAGACAGGCCATTTCGGGGGAACATTGTATGGCCCACTGGTCAGAGGACACTCCGGATAGTCACAGACCTACTTGGGGGAAGGAGGTGCCTTTGTGGGAGTGGGTGTGGGTTTGTTGTTTTGTCTCATGTTCTGAGAATAGATAGGAAAGGCGGTTTGTTTGGATTGGACTGGACAGTTTCTAGTAAGTCATTTGACACGGCGAGTGTTTCTGTTTCTGTGTATCCCACTGTGTCCGTTGTTGTACACATTAGAAAAGAGAATGCATTAATGGATGTGTCCTGTCTAGTATAAATCTTCCCATAATTCATCCTGCCCAATATATGAATGGACTGCAGCTTGTCTTATCGATGTGCAACACCTGCTATCTTTCTAAGTTGTTGTTTTCTTCCTGAATTCTGGCCACTCTCCAGAATAGGCTCATGGATTTGTGTCCTAAATATGTACCACCTCCAAGCTCTGTGACATGACCATGTACTAGATAGCTGAAGAGAATGGCGAGCATCTCAGAAAACTCAGATATCAGTGTGACCAGGATAGTCTCAGTGCAGAAACCCTGCTTTGGGCCTTTTGCTTACTTATTGTTGTGTTGCACTGAATGTCAGGAAGGTCTTTGCCTCAGGCCACCCCTTTGTGAAGCCTGAAGAAAACAGTTTTCAAATGGAAATGAATGGGCCTCACCTGTGGCTCTTGCTTAATTGCTTTGGAAAGGGATGTGTCTTTATCAGCCTCTTGGACCTGTGTGTGGCAGTGACTTAGATTCTCAGCACCTGATGGATCTTAAGAATGATCCCATGTGAGCTTCCAAAACCAAAATGGCAAAAAATATCATTCATTGTGGATGAAGTCTCTTGCCTTCCTCTGTTAGGTTCCTGCACTCCATCAAATGAGAATAGGGATTCTTTCGGTCAAATGAGTTTTTCAAAGCCCTGCAGAGGTGCTTGTGTTTTTGCATGACTCTAAATCACCTAAAGAATCGATATCTAAAATCAGTAGGCGTCAAATTGGAGGAACACAGAAGTATTAACGGCAGGCTTATTTGTTCACTTCTGGTTCACAGAAACTGTGTCCAGGCTACCCTGACGTTAGGCAAATGAGGGGCAAACGAGCTGATTTTGGACACTGTCTTGGGCTGCGCCCCTCATGGAAACCTCCAGCCAGAGGTTAAGATGATTCAGTATATGGAATAAGATGAGGGCCATGTGGGAGTGTTTTGGTTTTAATTTTGGTCATTTGTGTGGCATTGGAAAAAATGACTGGGTACACGTAGGCTTGAACTCTGGTGTGATACCCCTTAGAGACTGGGTTTTGGAACTGAACTCAGAGAAACATTGTCATGAATTTTGTTGGGATTTTAATAGGCCAAGCATGAAAGTCGCTCTTGGAAACTGAGACCTAGGCCCCGGGTGGATTTCCAAAGAGGCCTGGGAATCTCAGCAAGGATATCACATGATTTTATTGTTAAAGAAATGGCAGCCATAGTTGAGAGTCAAAACACACATGGACCTCACATTGTAGACCTCAATGGGCCTGGCCTAATGTGACCTTTTGTCCACTCTTTGGGAAGCCTTGCCTGTGAGAGTTCTCCAGAGAATTCATTGAAATGAGCTTCCTCACCATTTAATGTTTGCTGCATGAATTGAAATCCACAGTGCCTCCAACTTCATGCTCGAGAAATGGATAGATAAATACCATGAAATTTTTAAAATTCCTATGACCAGGTGGCACTGGAGAAATATTGGATGTCCTGTTACTGTTCATGAGTATACCAGACTGTGCCTTGATTTACTGAGTTTCATGAAAATGATGTAGAACAGAGATGCCAGTAAGTTGGAGCCTGTTGAGTAGTGGGTCTAGAGCAGTGGTGGGGAGGTGTTTGATACAACATCCGTGGTAGGGCCATGTGGATCTACCATTGGATTCCAAATGGCTTGTAACTGACATGGTGCAGCCAGCAGACCCTTATATGTAAAGGCATCTTGTTATATGGAGAGTTTTCAGAGGAAAATGAAGAATCAGGTTGATATGGACAAGGGGGCAATGGGGCAAGCTGTGAGAGATAGAAGCCTAGTTTGTGAATTCTCTTGCAGACCCTGACCAACCACACGTGACACAACTCCCTCCAGCACTGTATCCCAGTTTAGCTCCTAGTATTTCGTGAAACAAATACCAAACTCACAGTGCAGCAGGAAAAACACCACAAAAAGTGGAGGAGGACCAAATGGCTTCACAGTCCACACGGGGAGACACTTAGTCTCCAGTGGCATCAGTTAACCTACAAAGAGAGGATTCAGCACTGCTTCATCTAGTTCTTTGGAAAATAAGAAACCATGTCCTCCAGGTCACATAGATGCAGACCCAGCTCTCATAGTCTCACTACAAAGGAAGCCAAATCTCCTGAAAACAACATATATTTCAAGTGCGGAATCTCAGAGGAGTTTCTCAAAAAGTTTTTAGGCCAGCAGAGCTCCATGTTTGTGGAGTGTTTACCCTGTCCCTTAGTTTTGGAAACTTTTCTACCACCTCCAAGGTTGTGAACTGCTGAGCATTTTCCATTCCAGATATGTATTCACTGATTTTGTAACTCCTCTCCTCTAATTGTGTCTTACTTGGGGTGAAGGTGATGTCAAGGCATTCTTCTGGATGAGAGCGGGAGGAAATTGTGTAGCATATATTTACATACGCATTGGATTCATTTTCAAATTTTCCATTCGAAGTACTGAATCCCTGACATTAACCCATACCTGGTAGACTTAGACAGTTCATCCTAATATAATGGGGAAAATTAACCCAACACAATAGAAATACAAGCACTTCAGAGGAGACATGTTGTATAGGTGGACTTGACATTTGTATTATATAAGGTAGGAGTTATAAATCTAGTCAAATTTTAATTGAAATATTCTCCATGTGTTTTTAAACTTAACAAATATGTGAATTCTTGTTTCCCTTTTCTGTAGCCTATTCACACATGTATATTTATATGCATATATAGAATCCTACCAGGTATCACATGTACATTTTTGTGAGGTGGCTGTCTTGGCAGATACAAATTGTGAGAAGAGTTCATTCCTCCTAAATGCTGTTGGAAATGAAAATTCAACCTATAGGAGAGCGTCCTAGTACAACAACATTATACATAAACTCATGTTCAGTAAAATAAATATGTTTGCATCTGTGGATGATATATATTTACTGATGAATTTCGATTGGCATTTATATTGGTACTTTTTAATGTCTGTGAGTGTTGTGTGTGTGTGTGTGTGTGTGTGTGTGCGTGTGTGTGTGTGTGTATATATATATATATATATATATATATAAATAGATAGATATTTATAGATATATATATAGATGTAGATATAGATATAGATATACTCTCCAAATTTTTCAAAATATGGAATATATGTGTCTAATATACACTCTCTAAATTCATTCATGTTCATGTATGTGGATTTGTAATCAACTTTTCACAAGATTATAATCATATATTCATCCACTTGAAATACATATTTGTTTCCTAGTACTGAAAACTAACTTCAGTGAATTGTGCATACAAATCCTAATTATTCTACAGTAACTGACCCAGTCTAACATCAATGCAAGTAGACTCCTATGGGACATGATATGTAATTTGTCATTCATTTGTATTCGACACTGCTACATTATTGTTTCCTCAGTTTTTGCACATCATAGGATATACATTTCATCCACAAGTTCACAAATTAATAGGCATTTGTTTCAACTTTAATCACTTCTTGCTTCAGAACACATGTATTGTCAGGGTTTCTTGAATGGTCTTTTCATGAGACTTCTTTCCAAACACATTATTTTGAATTTCCATAATCATTTTGAAGCAAAACTCACACACTCTTTATGATAAACCAAAACATTAATATTTCCATTAGATATATAACTGGTTGGAATGAATGATTGTATATCAATATACGACTTCCTTTAATTTTTCAGATATCAGTTCAATTCATTATTTAAAGTTCAAAAAAGTTATATTATTTATTCACAGTATGGTCTATTCATGCTTTTTCTCTATGTTCATAGAAACAGGGTACACCTCTTTCTACCCCCGATTCTATTTTACATCTTCAATATATTGCTCCCAGAAATGGTGAAAGAATTACTCATGTCACCTCATTATCACAGTAATATTCTGGACAAAAAATGGAAAGGTCACACTTATGATTGTACCAAAGCCTAAATGGAAAGTGAACATGGATTTCTAAAAACATCCATTTCCAGGTTGCCTAATGCTGTCAATTGTCAATCCTATTGGTGACTACATTTTTGTTTTTTCCTAGTTTATATATTCAAACTCAACCCTGTTGAAAATGTCTAATTCTATCACTCACTTTATACTTTGCCTGATTTCGTAATGTTTCTATTGATATCTGCTTTTCTACATATTTTCCCCAGTCAACATAGTGACTGACTCTTCATATGTGCTGAAATATACTTTCACTCTATAACTGAAAGTCTATTCCTAAAGAACTTTTGGTCCAAATCCTATACTCACTCTTCTTCCGAAACCTACTGACTATCTTCCTAATCCTACTGAATATCCCTTTTTGACTAGATATTCTCTTCTAAATTCAATCATCCAATGTACAAGGTCCTATGCCATTGTATATCAAATTATCTGAGACAAATTTGCAGAACATAATTCAAAGTTCAGTATCCCAATCAAAGGCAGAACCCTTCTGGGCTTCAAATCATACCTAGATTTCTGTTTTCATACTTATATTTCACCTCAATATTCTTGTAAATATTTCAGGTTCCCAATACCATTATTCATCGCACAGAGTCATACATAACCAAAATCAAACCTGTTTTTAACCCCCAGTATACACTGTTCCCTCAATCATTTTACAGAAGAGCAGGGACAGAGTGGTTCTTACAATACAGGAGAGTTGGGGACCTTCCACATTAAGAGAACCTCAAATGTCCATGCACAAATCATACCTGGAGAAGTTGTAAGCAGGTATGAAGCACCTGAGAGAGCAAAAGTCATCTTCCATGGCAAACAACCTGGTCAGGATGAAGGGATGTGTCTGAATCTGCCTCTCTCTTCTTATTGTAGACAAGGTGGAACAATCCAGGCTTGAGTGGAGAGCTGTTCCCGGGTGCCAATGGTTGATATACATTCTACCTTATGAAAGTGTCACAGGAAGTAGGGGCAACCTCCATCTTATGTTACCCTTGGAAGCAACTGTTTGGACAAAGTGGTTGCCAAGGCAGTGACCTCATTCAGTTCCAAAGAATGTGACATACCTCATTTCCTTGGTGATGGAACTCTCTGAACTTGGAATCCAAGAAGCCAGGCACCCAGATGCAGTCCCAGTCCCAGTCCCAGTGGGCTCACTTGTTTGGATTTCCCAAGGACAGAGTCAATTTTCTTGGTACCTAATGATGTGAGAATGGCCAAATGTCAGGAGAGCTCTGAAGGTGGACCATTTCTGAGAAAACAGGTAGTGGATAACCACTTTTTCCTGACATCTTCACAGAGTTGGTCAAGGAAACACAATCTGAGAGAAGACAGGCCATTTCGGGGGAACATTGTATGGCCCACTGGTCAGAGGACACTCCGGATAGTCACAGACCTACTTGGGGGAAGGAGGTGCCTTTGTGGGAGTGGGTGTGGGTTTGTTGTTTTGTCTCATGTTCTGAGAATAGATAGGAAAGGCGGTTTGTTTGGATTGGACTGGACAGTTTCTAGTAAGTCATTTGACACGGCGAGTGTTTCTGTTTCTGTGTATCCCACTGTGTCCGTTGTTGTACACATTAGAAAAGAGAATGCATTAATGGATGTGTCCTGTCTAGTATAAATCTTCCCATAATTCATCCTGCCCAATATATGAATGGACTGCAGCTTGTCTTATCGATGTGCAACACCTGCTATCTTTCTAAGTTGTTGTTTTCTTCCTGAATTCTGGCCACTCTCCAGAATAGGCTCATGGATTTGTGTCCTAAATATGTACCACCTCCAAGCTCTGTGACATGACCATGTACTAGATAGCTGAAGAGAATGGCGAGCATCTCAGAAAACTCAGATATCAGTGTGACCAGGATAGTCTCAGTGCAGAAACCCTGCTTTGGGCCTTTTGCTTACTTATTGTTGTGTTGCACTGAATGTCAGGAAGGTCTTTGCCTCAGGCCACCCCTTTGTGAAGCCTGAAGAAAACAGTTTTCAAATGGAAATGAATGGGCCTCACCTGTGGCTCTTGCTTAATTGCTTTGGAAAGGGATGTGTCTTTATCAGCCTCTTGGACCTGTGTGTGGCAGTGACTTAGATTCTCAGCACCTGATGGATCTTAAGAATGATCCCATGTGAGCTTCCAAAACCAAAATGGCAAAAAATATCATTCATTGTGGATGAAGTCTCTTGCCTTCCTCTGTTAGGTTCCTGCACTCCATCAAATGAGAATAGGGATTCTTTCGGTCAAATGAGTTTTTCAAAGCCCTGCAGAGGTGCTTGTGTTTTTGCATGACTCTAAATCACCTAAAGAATCGATATCTAAAATCAGTAGGCGTCAAATTGGAGGAACACAGAAGTATTAACGGCAGGCTTATTTGTTCACTTCTGGTTCACAGAAACTGTGTCCAGGCTACCCTGACGTTAGGCAAATGAGGGGCAAACGAGCTGATTTTGGACACTGTCTTGGGCTGCGCCCCTCATGGAAACCTCCAGCCAGAGGTTAAGATGATTCAGTATATGGAATAAGATGAGGGCCATGTGGGAGTGTTTTGGTTTTAATTTTGGTCATTTGTGTGGCATTGGAAAAAATGACTGGGTACACGTAGGCTTGAACTCTGGTGTGATACCCCTTAGAGACTGGGTTTTGGAACTGAACTCAGAGAAACATTGTCATGAATTTTGTTGGGATTTTAATAGGCCAAGCATGAAAGTCGCTCTTGGAAACTGAGACCTAGGCCCCGGGTGGATTTCCAAAGAGGCCTGGGAATCTCAGCAAGGATATCACATGATTTTATTGTTAAAGAAATGGCAGCCATAGTTGAGAGTCAAAACACACATGGACCTCACATTGTAGACCTCAATGGGCCTGGCCTAATGTGACCTTTTGTCCACTCTTTGGGAAGCCTTGCCTGTGAGAGTTCTCCAGAGAATTCATTGAAATGAGCTTCCTCACCATTTAATGTTTGCTGCATGAATTGAAATCCACAGTGCCTCCAACTTCATGCTCGAGAAATGGATAGATAAATACCATGAAATTTTTAAAATTCCTATGACCAGGTGGCACTGGAGAAATATTGGATGTCCTGTTACTGTTCATGAGTATACCAGACTGTGCCTTGATTTACTGAGTTTCATGAAAATGATGTAGAACAGAGATGCCAGTAAGTTGGAGCCTGTTGAGTAGTGGGTCTAGAGCAGTGGTGGGGAGGTGTTTGATACAACATCCGTGGTAGGGCCATGTGGATCTACCATTGGATTCCAAATGGCTTGTAACTGACATGGTGCAGCCAGCAGACCCTTATATGTAAAGGCATCTTGTTATATGGAGAGTTTTCAGAGGAAAATGAAGAATCAGGTTGATATGGACAAGGGGGCAATGGGGCAAGCTGTGAGAGATAGAAGCCTAGTTTGTGAATTCTCTTGCAGACCCTGACCCACCACTCGTGACACAACTCCCTCCAGCACTGTGTCTCAGTTTAGCTCCTAGTATTTCGTGAAACAAATACCAAACTCACAATGCAGCAGGAAAAACACCACAAAAAGTGGTGGAGGACCTAATGGCTTCACAGTCCACACGGGGAGACACTTAGTCCCCAGTGGCCTCAGATTACCTACAAAGAGAGGATTCAGCACTGCTTCATCTTGTTCATTGGAAAATAAGAAACCATGTCCTCCAGGTCACATAGATGCAGACCCAGCTTTGATGGTCTCACAACAAAGGAAGCCAAATCATCTGAAAACAACATATATTTCAATTGCGGAAGCTCAGACGCAGTTTCTCAAAAAGTTTTTAGGCCAGCAGAGCTCCATGTTTGTGGAGTGTTTACCCTGTCCCTTAATTTTGGAAACTCCTCTACCACCTCAAAGGTTGTGAACTCCTGAGCATTTTCCATTCCAGATATGTATTCACTGATTTTGTAACTCTTCTCCTCTAATTGCGTCTAACTTGGGGTGAAGGTAATATCAAGGCATTGTTCTGGATGAGAGCGGGAGGATATTTGTGCAGCATATATTTACATACACATTGGATTCATTTTCCAATTTTCCATTCAAATACTGAATCCCTGAAACTAACCCATACCTAGTAGACTCAGACTATTCATCCTATTATAATGGGAAAAATTAACCCAACGCAATAGAAATACAAGCACTTCAGAGGAGACATGTTGTATAGTTGGACTTGACATTTGCATTATATAAGGTAGGTGTTATAAATCTAGTCAAATTTTAATGGAAATATTCTCCATGTGTTTTTAAATTTAACAAATATGTGAATTCTTGTTTCCCTTTTCTGTAGCCTATTCACATATGTATATTTATATGCACATATAGAATCCTACCAGGTATCACACGTACATTTTTGTGAGGTGGCTGTCTTGGCAGATACAAATTGTGAGAAGAGTTCACTCCTCCTAAAACTGTTTTAAATGAAAATTCAACCTATAGGAGAGCGTCCTAGTAGAACAACATTATACATAAACTCATGTTCAGTAAAATAAATATTTTTGCATCTGTGGATGATATATATTTACTGATGAATTTCTATTGGCATTTATATTGGTACTTTTTAATGTCTGTGAGTGTTGTGTGTGTGTGTGTGTGTGTGTATAGATATAGATATAGATATAGATATAGATATAGATAGATATACTCTCCAAATTTTTGAAAATATGGAATATTTTTGTCTTATTTTGCACTTCCTAAATTTTTCATATTCATGAATGTGTATTTATAATCATCTTTTCTCAAGATTATTCTCAGAAACATTCATATACCCTACTAGACTCTGACTACTAATACTAATATAATGGAGAAAAATATCCCAAACAGAATAGAAATACAAGCATTTCAGAAGGGACATGGTGTATAGTTGGACTTGCCTTTTGCATGATATAAGGTAGGAGTTATAAATCTATTCAATTTGCTGAAATACTTTTCCATATGTTATTTTTTTTTGACACAAAACAAAATTTAATCTTCGAAAACTAAATAAAATTGACACATCCTTAACCAAGCTAATGAAGAAAAAAAACCTCAAATTACTAAAATTAAGGATCGTAAAAGAACTTTTACAGAGTACACAACTAAAATACAGAGAATAATTAAAAACTAATTTGAAAATTTATAATCTAATAAATTAAAATACCATGATGACATCAATAAAATTTTAGAGATATACCCAAACTGAATTAGTAGGACATGAACAATTTAAACTAATCAATTTCAAGCAATGAAATAGAAGTTGCTGTCAACAGCCTACCAATCAAGCAACGCCCAGGAACAGACAGATTCTCAGTCAAGTTCTACAAGACCTTCAAAGAAGCATTCATCACAATACTCCTCAAATTATTCCATAAAATAGAAAAGCATGGAACTCCTCCAAACTCATTTCATGAGGATAGTATCACTCACATACCAAAATCAGACAAAGACACATCAAGGAAAGAAAACTTCAGAGCAATATTCCTGACAAACATATATACAAAAATTCTCAATAAAATTCTTTTTTTAAGCCAAAGTTAATCAAAAGGGATAAAGAGGGACACTACACACTATTCCATGTGTTTTTAAAGTTAAGAAATATATGAATTCCTGTCTCCCTTTCTCTGTAGCCTATTAAGCACATGTATTTTTATATGCACAAATAGAATCCTACCTGGTTTCACACGTACATTCTTGTGAGGTGGCTGACTTGGCAGATACTATTTGTGAGAAGAGATCACTCCTCCTAAATGCTGTTGGTACAGAAAATTCAACCCATGGGTGAGCTTCCTAGATGAACAACATTCTACATACATCCATGTTCAGTAAATGAATATTTTGGGATATGCGGATGAGTTATTTTTCATGATTAATTTCGATTGACATATATATTGTGACATTATAATGTGTGTGTGTTTGTGTGTCTATATATATATATATATATATATATATATATATATATATATATAGTCTCCAGATTTTCCAAAATATGAAATATATGTCTTCTTATACACCGCCTGAATTCATTCATATTCATATATGTGGATTTATAATTAACTTTTAACAAGTTTATTCTCAGAAATATACATCCACTGACATACATATTTGTTTCCTAGTACTGAAAACTAACTTCAGGGAAGGGTTCTTACAAATCCTAATATTTCTAGAGTAACTGACCAAGTTTAACATCAATGCAAATACATTCCTATTTGATATGATGTGTTTGTTAAAGTTCATTTTTATTCAAACTTGGTACGTTATTATTTATTCAGTTTATGGACATCATAAAATATATCCTTTCATTCACAAGTTCACAAATTTATAAATATTTGGTTCACTTTCAATCACTTCCTCCTTCGGAACACATATATTCCTTCATGTTTCTTCACGGGTCTTTTCACTGGACTTCTTTCTAAACACGTTATTTTCGATTGAATAATCATTTTTGAAGCAAAACTCACACACTATTCATGATAAACGGTAACCCTAATAATACCATTAGATATATAACTGGTTGGAATTAATGTACGTATATCAATATATGATTTCCTCTATATTTTCAGATATTAAAACAATCCATTATTTAAATTTGGAACCAGTCATATAATTTTTTCACAGTATGGTCTATTAATGCATCATCTCTATATTCATCAACACAGGGTAAACCTATTAGTATCCCCAGTACTAATTCATATGTTTTCAAAATATTGCTCCCAGAAAAGGTGGAAGAAATACTCATGTCACCTGATCTACATATACATATTATCACAGTAATATTCTGGACACAAAATGCAAAGGTCACCGTTATGATTGCAATAAAGCCTCAATGGAATGTGAACATGGATTACTAAAAACATCCATGCCCAGTTTGCCTAATGCTCTCAAATGTCAATCCAATTGGTGACTACATTTTTGTTTCTTTTTAAGATTATGTATTCAACCTCAACCCTGTTGAAAATGTCTAATCCTATCACTCACGTTATACTTTGCCTGATTTCCTAATGTCTCTATTGATGTCTGCTTTCTTACATATTTTTTCCCAGTTCATCATTGTGCCCGACTTTTCACATATGGTGCCATTAATATTCACTCTCTAACCGAAACCTATTGCTAAAGAACTTTTGGTCCAAATCCTAGACTCACTCTTCCTTCTAAACCTACGGACTATCTTTCTAATCCTACACACTATCCCTTTTTCACTGGATGTTCTCTTCTACATTCAATCATCTGAGGTACAGGGTCTTATGCCATTGTATATCAATTACCTGAGACCTCGGTGCAAAACATTACTCAAGCTAAGGATCCCAATCAAGGGCCCAAATCCTTCTGGGCTTAAAATATTACCTAGATTTCTGTTTTCATACTTATATTTTACCTCTATATTCTTTTAAATATCGCTGGTTCCCAATACCATTATTCATCCAGCAGAATGATTCCTAAGCCAAATGGAACATGCTATTGACCCTAACCATACAATGTTCCCTCAATCTCACTTTACAGAAGAGGAGGGATAAAGTTGATATTACAATACAGGAAGTTAGGAGATCTTCCACCTGCTGAGTACCTCAAAATCCATGCAGAAATAATCCCTGGAGAAGATGTTGGCAGCTATGAAAGACCTGAGAGAACAAAAGTCATATTCCATGGCAAACAACATGGTCAGGATGAAAGGATGTGTCTGAGTCATCCTCTCTATTTTTAATGCAGGGAAGATGGACCAAAGCAGGCCTGTGTGGAGAGCTGTTCCCAGGTGACTATGGTTTCTATACCATTCTAACATGTGAATGTATCACAGGAAGTAGGGCAGCCTCCATGTCAGGAGACACTAGGACGCAACTGTTAGGACAAAGTGGTGGCCAAGACAGGGACCTCATTTATTTCCTGAAGGTAGTGACCTCACCTCATTTCCTTGGTGATGGAACTCTCTGAATTTTGTGATCCAGGAAGCCAGGCACCCAGAGCCAGTCCCAGTCCCAGTTGCAGTGGGCTCACTTGTTTGGATTCACTAAGGACAGAGTCAGTCTTTCTTGGTACCTACTGATGTAAGGGTTGCCAAATACCAAGAAAGCTCTGAAGAGGGGTCTTTCCTGAGAGGACAGGAATTGGCTCACCACTGCCTCCTGCCAACTTCACAGAGTTGACCAAGGAGACCAGATGTGAGACAGAAAGGCCATTTCTGGGGAACACCATATGGCCTACCAGTCAGAGGACACTCCAGATAGTGACAGACCTACTTGTGGGAAAAAGTTGCATTTGTGGGTGTTGGTTTGTGTTTGTGGTTTTTTTCTCATGTTCTGAGAATAGGTAAAAAAGGAGGTTTGTTTGGTTTGGAGTGGACTGTTTCCAGTAAGTCATTTGACAAGGAGACTGTTTCTATGTCTGTGTATCCCACTGTATTTTTCTTTGTAGATATTAGAAAAAAAATAGCTCATTGGTTGTGTAATGTCTAGTAGAAAGCTTCCCAGCATGCATCCTTTCCAATTAATGAATGGACTGAGGCTTGCCTTATCCATGGGCAACACCGGCTATCTACCTAATTTTCCATTTTTTCATGAATTCTGGCCACTCTCAAGATTAGTATCATGTATTTTTGTACAAGATATGTACCACCTCCAAGCTCTGTGACATGGCCATGTACTGGATAGCTGAAGGGAATGGCGAGCATCTCAGAAAACTCATATATCAGAGTAACCAGGAAAGTCTCCGTGGAGAAACCCTGCTTGGGGCCTTTTGATTACCTATTGTTCTGTTGCTCTGAATGTCAGAAAGGTCTTTGCCTCAGGCCACCCCTTTGTGAAGCCTGAAGAAAACAGTTTTAAAATGGAAATGAATGGGCATCACCTGTGGCTCTTTGCTTCATAGCTTTGGAAATGGATGTGTCTGAATCAGCCTCTTGGCCCTGTGTGAGCCTGTGGTTTAGATTTTCAGCACCTGATGAATCTAAAGAAAGATCCCATGTGGGCATCCAAAACCTAAATGGAAAAAAGATCAGTGATTGTGGATGATGCCTCTCGCCTTCCTCTGTAAGATTCCTGACCTCCATCAAGTGAGAATAGGGATCATTTGTGTCAAATAAGTTCTTCAAAGGGCTGCAGAGGGGAGACAATAGGTGCTTGGGTTTTCTTATAACTCCAATTCACACTAAAAATCTATACCCCACAGTCAGTATGCCTCAAATTTGAGAAGTGGAGTAGTATTAACGGCAGGCCTATTTGATCACTTCTGTTTCACACTAACGTTGTCCAGGCCACCCTGACTTTAGGCAAATGAGGGGCAAGGGAGTTTATTTTTGACACTGTCTTGGGCTGTGCCCCTCATGGAAACCTCCAGCTAGAGGTTATGATTAGTGTCTATATAAAAGATGAAGAGGGCCGTGTGAGAGTGTTTTGGTTTTAATTGTCATCATTTGTGTAGCAATTGGAAGAGATGCCTGGGTCCACCTGGGCTTGAACTCTGTTGTGATTCCCCTTAGAGACTGAGTTGTGTAACTGACCTCAGAGAAGTATTGCCATGAATTGTGTTGGGATTTCAGGAGGCCACACATGAGATTCACCATTGGAATCTGAGATCTTGGCCCAGGGTGACTTTACACAGAGCACTGGGAATCTAAGCCAGGATATCACAAGATTTTATTCTGAAAGATTCCAGCCATAGTTGAGAGTCAAAACACACATGCAACTCACATTGTAGACCTCAATGGGCCTGGCTTCATGAGACCTTTTGCCCACTCTTTGGGAAGCCTTGCCTGTGAGAGTTCACCAGAGCTTTCATTGAAATGAGATTCCTAACCATTTATTGGTTCCTGTATAAATTGAATCCCACAGTGCCTCCAACTTCATTATTGAAAAATATCTAGATATATACCATGAATTTTTTGAAATTACCATGACCAGGTGGCACTGGAGAACATTTGGATGTCCTGTTGCTAATCATGATTGTACCAGACAGTGCCTTAATTGACTGTGTTTCATGAAAATGCTGTAGAACATAGATGCCAGTAAGTTGGAGCCTGCAGACTAGTGGGCATAAAGCAGTGGAGTGTAGGTGTGTGAAAAAACATCAGTTGTGGGTCCACGTGGATCTGGCATTGGCTTAGAAATGACTTGTCACTGACATGGTACATCCAGCAGACCCTTCTATGTAAAGGCATCTTGTTATATGGAGAGGATTCCTGCCAATGATCAGAATAAGGGGGCTATTGTCGAGTTGAAAAGCTATGTGGGATTTAAGCCTCATTGGTGCATTTTACTGCAGACCCTCACCCACCACATATGAGAGTACATCCTCCAGCACTGTGTCCCAGTGGAGCTCCTTGTATTTCGTGAAGCCAATACAAAACTCACAGTGCAGCAGTAAGAAACACCACGAAAGTGGAGCATGAACAAATGGCTTTACAGACAACACGGTTAGATACTTAGACCCCAGTGGCCAAAGTTTCCCTACAAATAGAGAATTCAGCACTGCTGCCTCATGTCCACTAGAAAATAAGGAACCATGTCATCCAGGTCACATAGATGGAGACCCAGCATTGATGGTCTCACTACAAAGGAAGCAAAAGCTCCTGACAAAAACATATTTCAACTGCCCAACCTCAGAGACAGTTTCTCAAAAAGTCATTAGGCCAGCAGAGCTCCATGTTTGTGAAGTGTTTACCCTCTCCCTTTTTGTAAACTGTTCTACCTCCTACAAGTTTGTGAAGTTCTGAGCATTTTCCTTTCCACATATGTATTCACAGATTTTCTAACTCTTCTCCACTAATTGTGTCTTATTTGGGGCGAAGGTAATGTCAAAGCATTGTTCTGGCTGAGAGTGGGAAGATTTTTGTGTAGCACATATTTGCATACATATTAGATTCATTTTCCTATTTTCCATTTGAAATACTGAATCCCTGACACTAACCCATACCCTACTAGACTCTGACTACTAAACCTAATATGATGGAGAAAAAGAAACCTAACAGAATAGAAATACAGGCCTTTCATAGGAGGCATGGTGTATACTTGGACTTGCCTTCTGCTTTATCAATGGTATGTGTTATAAATCTAGTCAACTTTTCATTGTAATACTTCTCCATGAGTTTTTAAAGTTAACACATATGTAAATTTCTGTCTCCCTTTCTCTGTAGCCTATTCATCAAATGTATTTTTTTATGCATTTTTAGAATTCTACCTGGTATCACATGTACATTCTTGTGAGATCGCTTATTTTGGAAGATACAAATTGTGAGAAGAGATCGCTCCCTCTAAATACAGATGGAACTGGAATTTCCACCTATGGGTGAATTTCCTAGATGAACAATATTATGTATAAATAAATGTTCAGTAAAATGAATATTTTTGGATACGTGGATGATATATATTTCATGATGAATTTCGAATGGCATATATATTGCTACATTTTAATGTCTGTGTATGTGTGTATCTATCTATTTATCTATCTATCTATATAGATATAGATATCTACTCTTAAGATTTTCAAAATATGAAATATATGTGTCTTATTATACACTCCCTAAGTAAACTCATGTGTGTGTATGTAGATTTATAATCAACTTTTCACAAAATTATTCTTAGAAATATTCATCCACCTTAAATACATATTTTTTCCTAGTACTGAAAAGTAAATTAAGTGAATGGTGTATACAATTCGTAATATTTCTACAGCTACTGAACCAGTTTCACATCAATGTAAGTAGACACCTATGGGACCATGATGTGTATTTTGAAGTTCATTTTTATTCAGACACTGGTACATTACTATTTCTGCAGTTTATGGACATTATAGGATATATCCTTTCATCCACAATTTCACAAATTTATAGGCATTTGGTTCACTTTCAATCACTTCCTACTTCAGAACACATGTATTCCTCCATGTTTCTTGACTGTTCTTTTCATGAGATTCTTTCCAAACACAGTATTATTGATTTCCATAATCACTTTTGAAGCCAAACTCACACACTCTTCATGATAAACCATAACGCTAATATTACCATTAGATGTATAACTGGTTGGAATGAATGTATGTATATCAATATAAGATTTCCTATATATTTTCAGATATCAATTCAATCCATTATTTAACGTTTGAACCAGTTATATTATTTATTCACAGTATGGTCTATTAAGGCATCATCTCTATATTCGTAGACCGATGGTATACCTGTTTGTATCCCCAATACTAATTTTTAAGTCTTTAAAATATTGCTTTCAGAAATGGTGGAAGAAATACTGTAGTCACCTGATATACATATACATTTCATCACGGTAATATTCCTGAAACAAAATGCAAGGGTCACACTTATGATTGTATCAAAGCCTATATTGAAAGTGAGCATGTATTACTAACAACATCCATGCCCTGATTAACTAATGATCTCAAATATCATTCCTATCGGTGACTACATATTTGTTTCTTCCTAAGATTATATATTGAAACTGAACCCTGTTAAAAATGTCTTATCCTATCACCCACTTTGTACTTTGCCTTATTTCCTAATGTCTCTATTGATATCTGCTTTCCTACACATTTTCCCCAGTTTATCACTGTGACTGACTGTTCACATATGCTGACATTTACACTCACTCTCTAATCAAAACTCTATATCTAAAGAACATTTGGTCCAACTCCTCGACTCACTCAAATGGATTCTTCAAAGCCCTGCAGAGGGTAGCCCATAGTTGCTTGAGTTTTCTCATGACCCCAATTCACATAAAGAATCTATACCCCACAGAGAATAGGCCTCAAATTGGAGAAGTAGAGCAGTATTATTGGCAGGCCTATTTGATCACTCCTGCTTCACAGGAAGAGTTTCCATGCCACCCTGACTTTAGGCAAATGAGAGGCATGTGAGCTTATATTGGACACTGTCTTAAGCTGCGCCCTTCATGGAAACCTCCAGCCAGAGGTTATGATGAGTCTCTAAATTGAAGAAGATGAGGGCCATGTGGGAGTGTTTTGGTTTAATTGTGGTCATTTGTGTGGTGGTTGGAAGAGATGACTGGGTCCACCTGTGCTTGAACTCTGGAGTGATTCCCCTTAGAGACTGAGTTGTGGAACAGATCTCAGAGAAGTATTGGCATGAATTGTGTTGGGATTTTAGGAGGCCACGCATGAGAGTTGCCCTTGGAGACTGAGATCTAGGCCCAGGATAGCTTTCAAAGAGCACTGGGAATCTCAGCCAGGATATCACATGACTTTATTCAGAAAGACTTGGAAGCCATAGTTGAGAGTCAAAAAAAACATGGCCCTCAATTGTAGACCTCAATGGGCCTGGCTTAATGTGACCTTTTGGCCACTCTTTGGGAAGCCTTGCCTCTGAGAGTTCTCCCGAGCTTTAATTTAAATGAGCTTCCTCACCATTTCATGGTTCCCGAATGAATTGAATGCCACAGTGCCTCCAAATTTATCTTTGAAAATTGGCTAGATAAATACCATGAAATTTTTTAAAATTCTTATGAACAGGTGGCACTGGAGAACCTTTGGATGTCTATTGCTGATCACGAGTGTACCAGACATTGCATTGATTGACTGGGTTTCATGAAAACGGTGAGAACAGAGATGCCAGAATGTTGAGGCCTGCTGACTAGTTGGCCTAGAGCAGTGGTGGGCAGGTGTATGATAAAACATCTGTCCTGGGGCCATGTGGATCTGCCATTGGCTTCCAAATGCCTTGTGACTGACATGGTGCAGCCAGCAGAACCATACAAGTTAACGGACCTTATTATATGGAGAGGTTTCAGGGCAATATTCAGAATCAGGTTGATATGGACATGGGTGCAAGCTTTTGGGGATAGAAGCCTGGTTGGTGCATTCTCCTGCAGACCCTCACCCACTACACGTGAGAGTACTCTCTATAGCACTGTGTCCCAGTTTTTCTTTTTGTATTTTGTGAAGCCAATACCAAACTCCCAGTGCAGCAGTAAGAAACACCACGAAAAGTGAAGTATGACCAAATGGCTTCACAGACCACATGGTTAGACACTTAGACCCCAGTGGCCTCAGTTTACCTACAAAGAGAGAATTCAGAACTGCTGCCTCATGTTTTATTGCAAATAAGGAACCATGTCATCCAGGTCACATAGATGCTGACGCAGCTTTGATGGTCTCACTACAAAGGAAGCGAAAGCTCCTGACAACAACAAACATTTCAAGGGCCCAAACTCAGAGGCAGTTTCTCAGAAATTAATTAGGCCACCAGAGCTCCATGTTTGTGAAGTGTTTACCCTTTACCTTACTTTTGGAAATTCCTCTACCACCTCCAAGGTTGTGAACTCCTGAGCATTTTCTTTTCCAGATATATATTCACAGATTTTCAAACTCTTCTCCACTAATTGTGTATTACTTGTGGTGAAGGAACTATCAAGGCATTTTTTTGGATGACAGTAGGAAGATTTTTGTCTAACAAATATTCGCATACACATTAGATTCATTTCCCTATTTTCCATTTGAAATACTGAATCCCTGACACTAACCCATACCCTACTAGACTCTGACTACTAATCCTAATATGATGGAGAAAAAGAAACCTAACAGAATAGAAATACAGGCCATTCATAGGTGGCATGGTGTATACTAGGACTTGCCTTCTGCTTTATCAAGTGTATGTGTTATAAATCTAGTCAACTTTTCATTGTAGTACTTCTCCATGAGTTTTTAAAGTTAACACATATGTAAATTTCTGTCTCCTTTTCTCTGTAGCCTATTCATCTCATGTATTTTATTATGCATATTTAGAATCCAACCTGGTATCACACATACATTCTTGTGAGCTCACTGTTTTTGGATGATACAAATTGTGAAAAGAGATCACTCCCCCTAAATACCGATGAAACTGAAAATTCAACAAATTGGTGAATTTCCTAGATGAACAACATTATACATAAATCCATGCTCAGTAAAAAGAATATTTTTGGATATGAGGATGATATATATTTCATGATGAATTTTGATTGGCATATATATTGCTACATTTTAATGTCTGTGTTTTTATCTTTATAAATATATATATATATATATATATATATATATATATATATATATATATATATACTCTCCAGATTTTTCACAATATTAAATATATGTGTCTTATTATTCACTCCCTAAATACATTCATATTCATGTATGTGGATTTGTAATCAAATTTGCACAAGATTATTCTCAGAAAATTTCATCCACATAAAATACATATTTATTTTCCAGTACTGAAAACAAACTTCGGTGAATTGTGCTTACAAATCCTAATATTTGCATGGTAACTGACCCAGTTTAACATTAATGCAAGTATAATCCTATGGGACATGATGTGTATTTTGAAGTTCATTTTTATTCAACAGTGGTACATTACTATTTCTTCAGTTGATGGATATCATAGGATATAACTTTTCATCCACAAGTTCACAAATCTGCAGGCATTTGGTTCACTTTCAATTACTTCTTGCTTCAGAACATATGTATTCCTCCATGTTTCTTGACTGTTCTTTTCATGAGATTCTTTCCAAACACATTATTTTCGATTTCCATAATCATTTTTGAAGGAAAGAGGCGCCTTACTTACCCCCAGAAAGGTTCGTTGAGGTCTCCTTGTCCTGCGCTGCGTGATTCCCGGCCAATGCACCAAATGTAAGGTTCCGGCGAATGTTGGAGGAAGAGACCATCAAGAAACTGCGGCTCATGCAACAGTAAAAGCCGTTTATTGAGGATCCAATCCAGCATGCTGGGGCTACGTGCTCACTCAAGATGGGAGAGCATCCCAGAGCCCCGAGCAGGGGTTGAGCAGTGCTTAAGTACACTTTTTGGGCAGGGCGGGACTTTACATATATTACAGTCTCCTTTAAGAAATCATCATACACCACGGGAAAATCAAACAACAATTCCTAAACATGATTAGTTCATTTATTGGTGGGAACATGTAAGGCGGGAGTGATAGGTCAGTTCTAAAGCGGGGTACACATTCAAAATGATTGGTTTAGGCCCTGCAATGCCTATGTGCCAGGCCTCACAGGGTCCTAGGTTATTAAAAAAACCAGGCGGTCAGGGGGAATATTTACTGGGTAGTCCGGGAATTGTCCTACAAGCTACAGGAATTTCAGGTTTTGCGTGTAGCATAGGAACTTAACAATACCTGGTCCTTTACATTTTAACTCAAGCCTTGCTGCTTAAAAACTTTACAACACCCGGTCTTTTACACTTTAACTTTTACACTTTAATTTCAATTTCTTTTACACTTACAGATCACTCCTGGTGCACAAGAAGGGTGTCCAAGCCACCCTGACTTTAGGCAAATGAGGGCCAAGGGAGCTTATTTTGGACACTGTCTTGGGCTGTGCCCCTCATGGAAACCTCCAGCCAGATGTTATGATGAGTGCCTTTATGGAAGAAGAGGAGGGCAATGTGGGATTGTTTTGGTATTAATTGTGGTCATTTGTGTGACGGTTGGAAGAGATGACAGGGTCCACCTGGGCTTGAAGTCTGGTGTGAATCCCCTTAGAGACTGAGTTCTGGAACTGACCTCAGAGAAGTATTGCATGAATTGTGTTGAAATTTTAGGAGGCCACGCATGAGAGTCGCTCTTATAAAGTGAGATCAAGGCCCAGGGTGGCTTTCCACAGAGCACTGGGAATATCAGCCAAGATATCCCATGATTTTATTCTTAAAGACTTGGTAGCCATAGTTGAGAGTCAAAACACACATGGAACTCACAACGTATACCTCAATGGGCCTGGCTATATTTGACCTTTTGGCCACTCTTTGGGAAGCCTTGCCTATGAGAGTTCTCCAGAGTTTCATTGAAATGAGCTTCCTCAACATTTAGTGGTTCTTGAAACCCACAGTGCCTCCAACTTCATCCTTGAAAAATGGCTAGATAAATACCATGAAATTTTTGAAAATCCCATGACCAGGTGGAACTGGAGAATCTTTGGGTGTCCTGTTGCTGATCATGAGTATACTAGAGGGTGCCTTGATTGACTGGGTTTCATAAAAATAATGTAGAAAAAAGATGCCAGTAAGTTGGAGCCTACTGAGTAGTGGGCCTAGAGCAGCGGTGGGCAGGTGTGCAGGTGTGTGATAAAACATCTGTGGTAGGTCCATGTGGTTTGGCCATTGGCTACCAAATGCCTTGTGAAGGACATGGTGCAGCCAGCAGACCCTTATTTGTAAAGGCATTTTGATATATGGAGAGGTTTCAGGGCAATTTTCAGAATCAGGTTGACATGGTCAATGGTGCAAGCTATGTGGGAAAGAAGCCTGGTTGGTGCATTCTCCTGCAGACCGTGACCCACCACAGTGACAGAACTCTCTCCAGCACTGTGTCCCAGTTGAAATTGTTGTATTTCGTGAAGCAAATACCAAAGTCCCAGTGTAGCAGCAAGAACCACAACAGAAAGTGGAAGAGGACCAAATGGCTTCACAGTCCACACGGGGTGACACTTAGCCCCCAGTGGCCACAGTTTACCTACAAAGAGAGAATTCAGCACTGCTGCCTCAGGTTCATTGGATAATAAGAAACCATGTCCTCCAGGTCACATAGATGCAGACCCAGCTTTGATGGGCTCACTATAAAGGAAGCTAAAGCTCCTGACAACAACATATATTTCAAGTGCACAACCTCAGAGGCAGTTTCTCAAGAAGTATTTAGGCCAGCAGAGCTCCATGTTTGTGGAGTGTTTACCATGTCCCTTACTTATGGAAACTGCTCTATCACCTCCAAGGTTGGGAAATCCTGAGCGTATTCCATTCCAGATATGTATTCACGTATTTTCTAACTCTTCTCCTCTAATTCTGTCTTACTTGTGGCAAAGGTAATGTCAAGGCATTGTTGTGGATGAAAGTGGGAAGATTTTTGTGTAGCACATATTTGCATACACATTGGATTCATTTTCCAATTTTCCATTCAAAATACTGAATCCCTGACACGAAACTATACCCTACTAGACTCTGACTACTATTCCTAATATGATGGAGAAAAATAACTCAAACAGAATAGAAATACAAGCAGTTCAGAAGAGGCATGGTGTATAGTTGGACTTGCCGTTTGCATTATGTAGGTTAGGTGTTATAAATCTAGTTAATTTTTAATTGAAATAGTTCTCCATGTGTTTTTAAAGTTAATGAATATGTGAATTCCTGTATCCCTTTCTCTGTAGCCTATTCAGCACATGTATTTTTATATGCACATATAGAATCCTACCTGGTATCACATATACATTCTTGTGAGGTGGCTGACTTGGCAGATACAAATTATGAGAAGAGATCACTCCTGCTAAATGCTGTTGGATCTTAAAATTCAACCTATGGGTGACCTTCCTAGTTGAACAACATTATTCATAAATCCATGTTCATTAAAATTAATATTTCGGGATCTATGAATGATATATATTTCACCATGAATTTCGATTGGCATATATATTGCCACTTTATAATGTCTGTGTGTGTTTTGTATATATATACTCTCCAGATTTTTCACAATATGAAATATGTGTCTTATTATTCACTCCCTAAATACATTCATATTCATGTATGTGGATTTGTAATCAACTTTGCACAAGATTATTCTCAGAAATATTCATCCACCTGAAATACTTATTTGTTTCCTAGTACTGAAAACAAACTTCAGTGAAAGGTGCATACAAATCCTAATATTTCTACCGTAACTTACCAAGTTTAACATCAATGCATGTAGATTCCTATGGGACATGATGTGTATTTTGACGTTCATTTTTATTTAAAACTGGTACAGTACTATTTCTTCAGTTTATGCACATCCATGGATAAATTTTTCACCCAAAATTTCAAAATTAAAGACATTTGTTTCACTTTCAATCACTTCCTGCTTCCGAACACATGTAGTCCTCCAGGTTTTTCGACTTGTCGTTTCATGAGACTTCTTAACAAACACATTATTTTCGATTTCCATAATCACTTTTGAAGGAAAACTCACACACCCTCTTCATGATAAACCGTAACCCTAATATTACCATTAGACTTATAATTGGTTGTAATGAATGTATGTATACCAATATCAATATAAGATTTCCTGTATATTTTCAGATATCAATTTATTCTAACTCCAATTTCTAAAGTTGGATCCAGTTATATTATTTATTCACAGTACGATCTATTCATGCATCATCTCTATATTCATTGACACAGGGTACACCTATTTGTATACCCAATACTAATTTATGGGTTTTAAAAATATTGCTTCCCATAATGGTGGAAGAAATACTCATGTCACCTGATCTACATATACATTTTATCACAGTAATATTCTGGACAAAAATGCAAAGGTCACACTTATGATTGTACCAAACCCTAAATTGAAAATGAGTATATATTACTAAAAACATCCTTGTCCAGGATGCCTAATTCTCCCAAGTGTCAATATTGTTGGGGACTATATATTTGTTTCTTCCTATGATTATATATTCAACCTCAACCCTGTTGAAAATGTCTAATCCTATCACGCATTTTATAATTTGTCTGATTTCCTAATGTCTCTATTGAGACCTGCTTTCCTACATATTTTCCCCAGTTCATCATTGTGACTGACTCTTCACATGTGCTGACATTTACATTCACTCTCTAAACGAAACCCTATTGCTAAAAAACTATTGGTCCAACTCGAAGACTCACTCTTCTTCCTAAACCTACTATCTTCCAAATCCTACCGACTATCCATTTTTGACTGGATGTTCTCTTCGACATTCAGGCATCTGAGGTGCAAGGTTTTATTCCATTGTGTATAGATTTATCTGAGACTAAAATGCAGAATGTAATTCAAAGCTAAATATCCCAAAGAAGGGCCCAATGCCCTTTCTGGCTTCAAATCGTAACTAGATTTATGTTTTCATACTTATATTTCAAATATATATTCTTATAAATTTTGCAGGTTCCCAATACCATTATTCATCCAGCAGAATGATTCCTAACACAAGTCAAATATGTTATTGACCCTAACCATACACTGTTCCCTCATTCTAAATTTACAGAGAGGAGGGACAGAGTTGGTCTTACAATACAGGAAAGTAGGGGATCTTCCACCTGCTGAGAACCTCAAAGTTCCATGCAGAAATGTTGACTGAAGAAGATGTAGGCAGCTATGAAGAACCTGAGAGAACAAAAGTCATGTTCAATGGCAAACAACCTGTTCAGGATGAAGGGTTCTGTCTGAATCAGCCTCTCACATCTTAATTTAGAGAAGATGGACCAAACCAGGCCTGTGTGGGTAGCTGTTTCTGGGTGCCTATGGTTGTATACCATTCTAAATTGTGAAAGTGTCACAGGAAGTAGGGGCAGCCTCCTTCTCATGTGACACTTGGAAGCCACTGGTAGGACAAAGTGGTTGCCAAGGCAGTGACCTCATTCAGTTCCTAAAGGAAGTGACCTCACCTCACTTCCTTGGTGATGGAAATCTCTGAACTTGGGATTCATGAAGCCAGGCACCCAGAGCCAGTCCCAGTCCCAGTCCCAGTGGTCTCACTTGTTTGGATTTACCAAGGACAGTGTCAGTCTTTCTTGGTACCTACTAATGTGAGGATGGCCAAATGCCAGGAAAGCTCTAAAGAGGGGTCATTCCTGAGAAAGCAGGTAGTTTCTCACCTCTGGGTCCTGACACCTGCACAGAGTTGGCCAAGGAGACCAGATCTGAGACAGATCAGGCCATTCCGTGGGAATATAGTATGGCTCACCAGTCAGAGGACAGTCCGGATAGTCACAGAACTTCTTGGGGGAAGGAGGTGCCTTTGTGGGTGTGGGGGTGGGTTTCTGGTTTTGTCTCATGTTCAGAGAATAGGTAGGCAAGGCGCTTTTTTTGGTGTGGAATGAACTGTTTCTAGTAAGTCATTTGACAAGGCGAGTGTTTCTATGTCTGTCTATCACACTGTGTCCGTGGTTGCAGATATTAGAAAAGAAAATGCATCAATGGATGTGTCCTGTCTAGTAGAATGCTTCCCAGCATTCATCCTGTCCAATTTATGAATGGATTTCAGATTGCCTTTTCGATGGGTAACACCTGCAATCTTCCTAAGTTTCAGTTTTCTTCTGGACTTCTGCCCCTCTCCAGAATAGGCTCATGGTTTTATGTCTAAGGTATGTACCACTTCCAAGCTGTGTGCCATGACCATGTACTGGATAGCTCAAAGGAATGGCGAGCATCTCTGAAAAATCAGATATTAGTGTGACCATTAAATCTCAGTGGAGAAACCCTGCTTTGGGCCTTTTGCTTACCTATTGTTCTGTTGCCCTGAATGTCAGGAAGTTCTTTGCCTCAGGCCACCCCTTTGTGAAGCCTGAAGAAAACAGTTTTCAAATGGAAATGAATGGGCAACACCTGTGGCTCTTTGCTTAATTGCTTTGGAAAGGGATGTGTCTGAATCAGCCTCTTGGCCCTGTGTTAGGCTGTAGCTTAGATTCTCAGCACCTGATGGATCTAAAGAAAGATCCCATGGGTGCATTAAAAACCAAAATGGCCAAAAGAGCAGTCATTGTTTATGAAGACTCTCGCCTTCCTCTCTAAGGTTCCTGACATCCATCAAGTGAGAATAGGGATCCTTTGTTTCAAAAGAGTTCTTCAAAGCCCTGCAGAGGCTATCCCATAGGTGCTTGGGTTTTCTCATGACCCCAATTTACATGAAGAATCTAAACCCTACAGTCAGTAGGCCTCAAATTGGAGAAGCCAAGCTGTATTAACGGCAGGCCGATTTGATCACTCCTTTTTCACAGTCAGGATTTCCAGGCCACACTGACTTTAGGCAAATGAGGGGCAAGGGAGGTTATTTTGGACACTGTCCTGTCCTGCGCCCCTCATGGAAACCTCCATCCAGAGGTTATGATGAGTGTCTATATGGAAGAAGAAAAGGGTTATGTGGGAGCATTTTGTTTGGAATTGTGGTAATTTGTGTGGCACTTAGAAGAAAAGACTGGGTCCACCTGGGCTTGAACTCTGTTGTGATTCCTCTTAGAGAATGAATTCTGGAACTGACCTCAGAGAAGTATTTTCATGAATTGTGTTTGGTTTTTACTAGGCCATGCATGAGAGTCGCCCTTGGAACCTGAGATCTAGGTGCAGGGTGGCTTTCCCCAGAGCACTGGGAATCTCAGCCAGGATATCACATGATTTTATTCTGAAAGACTTTGCAGCCACAGTTGAGAGTCAAAACACACATGAACCTCACATTGTAGACCTCAATGGGCCTGGCTTCATGTGACCTTTTTAGCCACTCTTTGGGAAGTCTTGCCTGTGAGTGTTCTCTAGAGCTTTCATTGAAATGAGCTTCCTCAACATTTAATGGTTCCTGAATAAATTGAAACCCAAAGAGCCTCCAACATCATCCTCGACAAATGGCTTGATAAATACCATAAAATTTTTGAAATTCCCATGACCAGGTGGCACTGGAGAACTTTTGGATATCCTGTTGCTGACCATCAGTGTACCAGACAGTGCCTTGACTGACTTTGTTTCATGAAAATTGTGTAGAACAGTGATGCCAGTAAGTTGGAGCCTGCTCATTAGTGGGCCTAGAGCAGTGGTGTGAAGGTGTGTGATAAAACATGTGTGGTGGGGCCATGTTTATCTGCCACTGGCTTCCAAATGCCTTGTGACTGACAGGGTACAGCAAGCAGACCCTTATATGTAAAGGCATCTTGTTATATGGATAGGTTTATGGGCAATGTTCAGAATCAGGTTGGCTACCTGGTACCACACGTACATTCTTGTGAGGTGGCTGACTTGGCAGATACAAATTGAGAGAAAAGATCACTCCTACTAAACCCCATTGAAACTGAATATTCAACATATGGGTGAGCTTTCTAGTTGAACAACATTATACATAAATCCATGTTCAGTAAAATGAATATTTTTAGATCTGTGGATAATATATATTATATGATGAATTTTGATTGACATATATATTGCTACTTTTTTGTCTGTGTGTGTTTTGTGTTTGTGTGTGTATATATATATATATATATATATATATATATATATATATACACACTCTCCAGATATTTCAAAAAATGAAATATATGTGTCTCATATACACTCCCTAAATTCATTCATGTTCATGTATCTGGATTTATAATCAACTATTCACAAGATTATTCTCAGAAATATTCATGCACCTGAAATTTGCCTAATGCTCTCAAATATCAATCCTATTGGTGTCTACATATTTGTTTTTTCCTAAGATTATATATTCAAACTCAATCCTTTTCAAAATATCTAGTCCTTTCACTCACTTTGTAATTTCCCTGATTTCATAATGTCTCTATTGATATCTGCTTTCCTACATATTTTCCCCATTCATCATTGTGACTGACTCTTCAACTGTGCTCACATTTACATTCACTCTCTAACTGAAACCGTATTGCTAAAGAACTTTTGTTCTAAATTCTATACTCACTCTTCTTCCTAAACCTACTGACTATCTTCCTAATCCTACCAACTATACCTTTTTCACTGGATGTTCTCTTCTACATTCAATCATCCAAGTAAATGTCGGGGAAGCTTCGGAGAAGGAGACGACCAACAGAGTACTCATGATACAGCAAAAGGTTTATTGGGTTTCCAGCATGCTGGGGCTCAGAGCTCACTTTAATAGAGCAGATAGCCCTGAGAATAGCTTAAGTAGAGTTTGTATACTTTCCCTGGAGAAGGCAGGGAGGGAAGTTTATTGATGGGTCACGACGAGTGGGCAGTTTGCATGCAACTGGGTGAGGGAGTACATTCTGTAGTTTGGCAGTTGGGGACAGCACATTTTGGGAACAAGTTTTGCAAGCATTTCTCAAGATTTCAACAGTTTTTTGTTAAGCATAGGGAAATACAGGAAGTGACAAGTACTTATTTTATTAACCTTTCATTCCTCACTTCTTTTTCTGGCTACTTTTAATCATAAAAATTATCATTGGGGGGTTTTACATTCTATGTCTCCTAGTGGGGTATTACCATAAGTTTAACTCGTCCAATTTGAGCCTGGAGAAAAGAAATTACACGGTTGAGAAAACAGGGTTTTATAGTTAGCAATAATATGAGGATTATTATTGGACCGGCCAGGGTTGATAAAAACGTAGTTAACCAGGGGCACTGTGTGAACCAAGACTCAAACAACCCTTTTTGGGTCTCTCTCTCTCTTGTTGATGCTCTTTAATGTGTCTTTTTAATTTACTCATAGATTTTATTACAACTCCAGTATGTTCGGCATAAAAACAACATTCTTCCCTCAATGCAGCACAAAGGCCCCCTTCTTTAATGAAGAGGAGGTCCAAACCTCAACTGTTCTGTAAAACAACTTCAGAGAGAGAGGTTAAAGTTTCATGCAAAGCTCTGATGGTGGTTTCTAATATCTTAGTTTTGGTCTATTGCTGCTTCTAATTGGGTAATTTATTGTGTCACATGGACAAGGGCAGTGGTTCCTGGGCCCACCCGTGCAGCAAATCCTATTCCTAATATGATGGCTAAAGTGAGGGATATATGCTCCCAGTGGAACCTGGTTGTATGTCCCCCTATTTGATCTTCAAATGAACCTGCTTCATAATATAGCACTCTGGGAAACATCTGCACCATTACACGATTAATCACATCTGTTGACCATTTCATGAAAACATAAACAAGGTTTAAGTATATAGAATTATTCTGTTGTAAGGAGGACAAGGCAAGGCACCTAAGATAGCACTAAAGACAGGGAAACAGTCCTATTTGGTTGCAACCGGATTCAGAGGGCATTGCTTCTGTTGTAATCAATTAATCCCTTGAAACTCAAGTTTAGGTAGTTTCAGAATTTTGTACCCAACATGTAAGGGAAGGTGCTCAGAAGCTCACAGTCTGCAGAAGTTCAAAAACGCAGTATTTGTTCCTGTTTTTCCCCTGTTCTGGCCAAGTTAACTTTTAAAGGACACCTGGGAGGGGGAGAGCTTTTTCTTCCCTTTCTTATTTTACCCCTGCCAGCTGTTACCATGGAGACCAGTTGGTAACTTCTTTATCTTAGAAATGTAGCCATCTCTGTGAATCCCCAGCTCAAGGACAGAGGCCTTGTTCACATATTTTGTGAAAAACTAGTAAAAGGGTGTCTACCTGAGAAGTGCTGATTTTTTTAGCCACTGGCCAAGTAGAACAGGGCAACACGAAAAGAGGAAGTTTATCTACATTGAACTCTTTTATAGGGACTCTTTTGCTGAAAGTCCTAAAGTCAGCCATGGTGAAGACTTCTGGAGAAGGTCAGTTAAGACTTTTCTGTGAGCCTAGTGCAGAGGGGGAAGACGGGGAAGGTGGGCTGTGATCAGCTCCGTGGATCTGAGAATGAGGAAGGAGAGATGTAAAAGAATAATGGGAAACGGGTTTGAGATTTTCCTAGCAACAAAAACTTGAGCAGTAGAACAGGTAGAGCAGAGAGGGTGATGGGAGTGAGTATCTCAAAACGCATATGAGGGACGTTTAATTATTAGTAAACTGTTTTCAGTGATGACAAACCAACTTTAAAGGCCATTTTTATTACATCTTAGATAGGGGACTGAGGGCTCTCCTCAGCTGGTTTGAGCTTTGGTTTAGCTGGTAAGAAGACCTGGCGGGACCCGGTGCGGGCACTGACAGGACACGAGAGGAGTGAGTGGGTGGAGGGGTACTTCAGTAACTGCTGCCTCAGCAAGTAGGCAATGGTCTGAGAACCGGCAGAGGTTTGGGTTTTTGATCTAGTAATTGGAGGGGAGAAATCAGGTTGCTGAGGTGGGAGTGACAGCAGAATGTCTGGAGCAGAAGGCTGAGGGTGAGGATCTATTGGAGAAGCATAGTTCAGGATGTGAGTGAAGGAGGAAAAAGATCACGCAGAATTTGAGGATCTAGAGACCCCTCTGGGGGCCATCGGTTCTTCTTATCTAATTGGTAATATGGCCAATGATGTGTACTGAATTTGATGAGGAGTTTGGGTTCCATCAGGCAGCCCCTGTTTGCTCAAATCCCCATGACTTACAGAAGAAGTCGGCTTTCCCCCACACAGCCGTGACTGTGGCTTTGAGAGTCTGCCCGGCAAACATAGTAATCTAGGCTACCCAACCTGCATCTGGCTTGCATGTCCCTTCATCCATAATGTTTGTTTCCATTATCTATGCTACAGAAGTAATTTAATGGAATTTTAGTGGTATCCTCTTCATCAGGGGATATCCCAATAGGTAAGACCTATAGCCAGCTGACAAATGTCTGGGAGGAATGATGGCCACCAGGTCCCTCAGGGGGCTGTATGCGAGATAGATTATACTTCTTTTCCAGTAGGAATTGTGATCAGCCATCACTGCTGAATGGGCTGATGTGGCTTAGGACTACTTGTGGCCAAGGAGAGAGTCCACAGACTTATCCACATGGAGAATACGCAATTTGAAGGTTTTACCAGTCTTTTCCAGTTTCCAGCCAGAGTCTGGACAGGGCGCAGGCTTGAGATGAGAGGCATGGATCCAGAAATTGATTCCATCTACCTTTACCACTGGAGGTGTTATAAGTAGCACCGGCTATGGTCCTTTCCAGCGGGGTTTCAAGCATGATACCTGATGTCGTCTTACGTAGATGAAGTCTCTTACTTGATATCGATGTGGAGTCCCTTTGTCCCCAGTTTGGTAGGCAGTGGCCAGCTGTTTACACAGGTATCACTGAGTTCTTTTTAGAGCTTTAAGTCTGTCAAGCAAGGGGGTGTTGATGGAATGGTTAGGTCTTTGAGTCGGGCTTAGGTCCCTTACTGCAGGAGGGCAACAATAGAGAATTTCACAGGGGCTAAGGTTACTCAAAGAAACAGAGGGAGTATTTCTTGCATGAAACATTGCATAAGGCAGGAGCATAGTCCAATCTTTTATGCTGTTCTCTAAGTTTAATTTTCTTAAGGTCTCTTTAATGGTTCAATTTATTCTATCTGCCTGTCCTGAACTCGGGTATCTATAAGCACAATATAACTTCCAATTAATTCCCTGGTTCCTGGCTAACCCCTGACTTACCTGGGCCATGAACACCGGTCCATTATCAGACCCTATTACCGGCTTAGCTTCCTCCAATGGTAAAGAGGCTGAGTCAGCAGCAGGGAAATCCATTTGAGGGTGTTGTGGGTTAGGGGACAAGGGCAGGGGATTAGTAAGGGAAGAAGAGTCCAGTAGAGTCAAATCTGTGACTCGGGAAGAACAGGGGGTGGAGGAGGAGGAGGTTGAGAGGGTTTGAGAGATCATGGGGGAAGGAGTAGGAGCAGAGGCAGGGGCAGGAAAGGCTTCACCCATGGAGGAGGAGATTTGCAGATGTTCTGCCAAGTTAAGATATATGGCTGTTGATCCAGATGGCTATGTGTCCCGGCTGAGATAATATCTCTGAATTTTTAAATTAGTGCGAAGTAGAAAGATCCTTCTAGGGGCCATCCGAATTCAAAGGTGGGCCATTCTGAGGCACAGAGATTCTGCCAGGTCCAGCATTTTACTAAAACAAGAAAGATTCTGAGCTCTTAAGCGGACTTTGTTGCAGTGATCAAGGGTCAGGGACAGAGGCATTGAACTGCTCTGTCCCATAATGAAAGGTACACAAACAGCAAAAGCAAGGACACATGACACAGATAAGACAAGACCATAAACACAGGCAATGGACGTCAAACACTGAAACCAGGAATGAGTAGCCGGCAAAACCCGATGGGATGACAATACCGAATCTGAAACAAAATATCACTGAGTTGAGGAGACTATTGTTCCTTAATTTCCCGAGTTTTCTGCGGCGTCCCCCAGGGAGGTGCCCTGTGTCTCCGTGACACGTCTCTCAGCCACCTTCGGAGGGAGCTCAGGCTCTTCATCGCCAGAGATTTTGCCAAGCCCTAACATGAAACCTGAAACCAGAAAGAGGTGCCTTACTTGCTCCGAGAGGAGCCCATTGGGGTCTCTCGTCTGCCACTGCCAGAACTCTGTGGAACCTCAATATGTAAAGGTCGGGCGAGTGTCGAAGGAAGAGACCACCAAGAGTCTGTCTCATGCAACAGCAATGGTTTATTTGGGGTTCAGCATGCTGTGGCTCAGAACTCACTTAAATAGAGCAGAGAGCCCTGAGAACACCTTAAGCACAGCTTATATACTTTCCTTGGAGAGGGAAGAGAGGGAAGTTTACTAATGGGTGAGGGCATGTGGGCGGTTTGCATGACACTGAGTGAGGGAGTACATTCTGCAGTTTGGCAGTTGGGAACAGAACATTCTGGAAACAAGATTAGCAAACATTTCTCAAGATTTCAACAGTGTTTTGTTAAGCATACAGAAAAACAGAAGTGACAAGTACCTATTTTATTAACCTTTCACTACGGACTATCCCTTTTCGACTAGATGTTCCTTCTACATTAATTCATCCAAGGTACAAGGTCCTATGGCATTGTATATCGATTTAATTGAGACACCTCTGCAGAACGTAATTCAAAGCTGCATATCCCAATCAAGAGCCCAATGCCCTTCTGGACTTCAAATCATACTTAGATTTCTGTTTTCATACATATATTTCACCTATATATTCTTATACACATAGCAAGTTCCCAATACCATTATTCATCCAGCAGAATGATTTCTAACCCAAACCGAACATGTTATTAACCATAACCATACACTGTTCCCTCAATCTAACTTTACAGAAGAGCAGGGAAAGAGTTGATCTTACAATACTGAAATGTAGGGAATCTTCCACCTCCTGAGAACCTCAAAGGTACATGCAGAAATGATCCCTGTAGAAGAGGTAGGCAGCTATGAAGGACCTGAGAGACCAAAAGTCATCTTCCATGGCAAACAACCTGGTCAGGATAAAAGGTTGTGTATGAATCAGCTTCTCTTCTTAACGTAGAGAAGTTGGACCAAACTAGGCCTGTGTGGAGATCTATTCCTGGGTGCCTATTGTTGATATACCATTCTAACTTGTGAAAGTGTCACAGAAAGTAGGGGCAGCCTCCGTATCATGGGACCCTTGAAAGCAACAGTTAGGACAAAGTGGTTGCCAAGACAGTGACCTCATTCAATTTCTGAAGGAAGGGACCTCACTTAACTTCCTTGGTGATGGAACTCTCTGAATTTGGGATCCAGGAAGCCAGGCACCCAGAGCCAGTCCCTGTTCCAGTCCCAGTGGTCTCACTTGTTTGGATTCAGCAAGGACAGAGTCAGTCTTTGTTGGTACCTACAGATGTGAGGAAGGCCAAATGAGAGGAAATCTCTGAAGCGGGGCTTTCCTGAGAAAGCAGGTAGTGGCTCACCGCTGGCTACTGAGAACTTCACAGAGTTGGCCAAGGAGACCAGATCTGAGACAGGACAGGCCAATTTGGGGGAACATATTTTGGCCCACAAGTCAGAGGACACTCTGGATAGTCACAGACCTACTTGGGGGAAGGAGGTGCCTTTGTGGGTGTTGTTGTGGGTTTGTGGTTTTGTCTCATTTTCCTAGAATAGGTATTAAAGTCGGTTTGTTTGGATTGAAGTTTAGTGTTTCTAGTAAGTCTTTTGACATGGCGAGTGTTTCTATGTCTCAGTATTTCACTGTGTCCGTGGTTGTATGCATTAGAAAAGAGAATGCATCAATGGATGTGTCCTGTCTAGTAGAAAGCTTCTCAGCATTCAAATTGCCCCATTTATGAATGGACTGTAGCTTGCCCTATTGATGCGCAATACCTGCTATATTCCTAAGTTCCTGTTGTCTTTCTGAATTCTGGCCACTCTACAGAATAGGACCATGGTTTTTTGTTCACGATATGTACCACCTTCAAGCTCTGTGACTGGCCATGTACTGGATAGCTGAAAGAAATGGCAAGCATCTCATCTCAGAAAACTCAAGTATCAGTGTGACCAGGAAATTCTCAGTGGAGCAACCCTGCTTTGGACCATTTGCTTACCTATTGTTCTGTTTTCCTGAATTTCAGGAAGGTCTTTGACTCAGGCCACCCTTTTGTGAAGCCTGAAGAAAACAGTTTTCAAATGGAAATTATTGGGCATACATGTGGCTCTTTCCTTAACTGCTTTGAAAAGGGATGTGTCTGAATCAGCCCTTGGCTCTGTATGAGGCAGTGGCTTAGATTCTCAGCACCTGAGGGATCTAAAGAAATTTCCCATGCGTGCATTCAAAACCAAAATGGCCAAAAGAGCAGTCATTGGCATGAAGTCTCTAGCCTTCCTCTGTAAGGTTCCTGACCTCCATCAAGTGAGAATAGGAATCCTTTGGGTCAAACGAGTTCTTCAAAACCTGCAGAGGCTAGCCCATAGGTGCTTGGGTTTTCTCATGACTCCAATTCACATAAAGAATCAATATCTGACAGTCAGTAGGCCTCAAATTGGACAAGCAGAACAGTATTAACACCAGGCTATTTGATCACTCCTGGTTAACAGGAAGCGTGTCCAGGCCACCCTGACTTTAGGCAAATGAGGGGCAAGGTGATTATTGTGGATACTGTCTTGGTCTGCGCCCCTCATGGAAACCTCCAGCCCAGAGGTTATGATGAGTGTCTATATGAAAGGAGATGAGGTCCATATGGGAGTGTTTTGGTTTTAATTGTGGTCAATTGTGTGGTAGTTGGAAGAGATGACTGTGTCCACCGGAGCTTGAACTCTGGTGTGATTACCCTTAGAGACTGAGTTCTGGAACTGACCTCAGAGAAGTATTGCAAAAAATAGTGTTGGGATTTTAGGAGGTCACGCATGAGAATCACCCTTGTAATCCTGAGATCTAGGCCCAGGATGGCTTTCCACAGTGCTCGGGGATTCTGAGCCAGGATATCACATGATTTAATTCTTAAAGACTTGGGACCCTTAGTTGAGAATACAACACACATGGATCTCACTTTGTATACCTCAATGGGCTGGATTCATGTGACCTTTTGGCCACTCTTTGGGAAGCCTTCCCCGTGAGTGATCTCCAGAGCTTTCATTGAAATGAGCTTCCCACCATTTAATGGTTCCTGAATTAATTGAAACCCACAGTGCCTCCAACTTCATCCTTGAAAAATGGCTAGATAAATACCATGAAATTTTTGAAATTTCCATGACCAGGTGGCACTGGATAAACTTTGAATGTCCTGTTGCTGATCATGATGGTTCCAAACTGTGCCTTGATTGACTGGGTTTCGTGAAAATGTTGTAGAACAGAGATGCCAGTAAGTTGGAGCCTGCTGAGTAGTGGGCATAGAGCAGTGGACTGTAGGTGTGTAAATAAATATTTTTGGTAGGATCACCTGGATCTTCCATTGGCTTCCAAAAGACTTGCGACTGACATGGTGCAGGCAGCCGACCCTTATATGTAAAGGCATCTTTTTATATGGAGAGGTTCAGGGCAATGTTCAGAATCAGGTTGCTATAGTCAAGTGGGAAAGCTATGTGGGATTAAAGCCTGGTTCGTACATTCTCTTGTCGACCATGACAAACCACACGTGACAGAACTCCCTCTATCATTGTGTCGCAGTTGAACTCCTTGTATTTCATGAATCTAATACGAAACTCCCAGTTCAGGAGTAAGAAACACCCTGAAAATTGGAGCATGACCAAATGGCTTCACAGACCACACGGGAAGACACTTAGCTCCCAGTGGCCACAGTTTACCTACAAAGAGAGAATTCAGAACTGCTGCCTCATTTTCATTAGAAAATAAGGAACCATGTCCTCCAGGTCACATAGATGCAGACCCAGATTTCATGGTGTCACTACAAACGAAACTAAATTTCCTGACAATTACAAATATTTCATGTGCCCAACCACAGAGGAAGTTTCTCAAGAAGTCTTTAGGCCAGCAGAGCTCCATGTTTGTGAAGTGTTTACCCTCTCCCTTACTTTTGGAAACTGTTCTTCTACTTCCAGTGTTGTGAACTTCTGAGCATTTTACATTTCTCAAATGTATTCACAGATTTTCTAACTCCTCTCCTCTAATTGTGTCTTACTTGGAGTGATGGTTATGTCAAGCCATTTTTCTGGAAGAGAGTGGGAAATTGTTCCTGTAGTACATGTTTGCATACACATTAGATTAATTTTTCTATTTTCCATTTGAAATACTGAATCCCTGACACCAACCCATACCCTACTAGAATCTGACTACTAATCCTAATATGATGGAGAAAAAGAAACCTAACTGAATAGAAATACAGTCCTTCCATAGGAAGCATGGTGTATACTTGTATTTGCCTTCTGCTTTATCAAGAGTATGTGTTTTAAATCTAGTCAACTTTTTATTATAATATTTCTTCATGAGTTTTTAAAGTTATCACATATGTAAATTCCTGTCTCCCTTTCTCTGTATCCTATTCAGCACATGTATTTTTTATGCACATATACTATCCTACCTGGTATCCCACGTACATTCTTGTGAGCTCACTGACATTGGAATATAAAAATTGTGAAAAGAGATGACTCCCCCTAAATACTGATTGAACTGAAAATTCAACCTATGGGTGAGCTTCCTAGTAAAAAACATTATACATAAATCCATGTTAAGTAAAATGAATATTTTTGGATATGTGGATGAATTATATTTTATGATGAATTTCAATTGGCATATATATTTCTACATATTAATTTGTGTGTGTGTGTTTGTGTGTGTATTTGTCTGTATATATATATATATATATATATATATATATATATATATATATATATATTCTCCAGAATTTCCAAAATATGAAATATATGTATCTTACTATACACTCCCTAAATTCATTCGTATTCATGTATTTGGGTGTATAATCAACTTTACACAAGATTATTCTAAGAAATACTCAACCACCTGAAATACATATTGGTTTCCTACTACTGAAAACTAAGTTCAGTGAATGGTGCTTACAAATCCTAATATTTCTACTGTAACTGACCCAGTTTAACATCAATGCAAATAGATTTCTATGGGACATGATGTGTATTTTGAAGTTCATTTTTATTAAACACTGGTACATTAAAATTTCTTCAGTTTATGTACAACATAGGATATATTTTTTTCATTCACAACTTCACAAATTTATAGGCATTTGGTTCACTTTCAATAACTTACTATTTCAGAACACATGTATTCCTCCATATTTCTCTACTGTTCTTTTCACTTGACTTCATTCTAAACACATTATTTTTGATTCCATTATCATTGTTCAAGCAAAACTCACTCTTCATGATAAACTGTAACCCTAATATTACCATTAGATATATAACAGGTTGGAATGAATTTATGTATATCAATATAAGATTTCATATATTTTTTTCAGATGCAAATTCAATCCATTATTTAAAGTTGGAACCAGTTATATACTTTATTCACAATATGGTCTATTCATGCATCATCTGAATAATCATCAACACAGGGTACACCTTTTCGTATCCCCAGTACTAATTTATAAGTTTTCAGGATATTGCTCCCCATAATGGTGGAAGAAAGACTCATGTCACCTGATCTACATATACATTTATCACAGTAGTATTCTGGACACAAAATGCAAAGGTCACACTTATGATTGTACCAAAGCCTAAATGGAAAGTGAGCATGGATTATTAAAAACATCTGTCCAGGTTGAGTAATGCTCTCAAATGTCAATCCTCTTTGTTACTACATATTTGTTTTTTTTCCTAAGATTATATATTCAACCTCAAGCCTTTTGAAAATATCTAATCCTATCACTCACTTTATACTATGCCTGATTTCTTAATGTCCCTATTGATATCTGCTTTTCTACATATTGTCCCCAGTTCATCATTGTGACTGTAACTTCAAATGTGCTGACATTTACATTCACTCTCTATCTGAAACCCTATTGCTAAAGAACTTTTGGTCCAACTCCTATACTCACTATTCTTCCTAAACCTACTGACTATCTTCCTAATCCTACAGACTATCCCTTTTTGACTGCATGTTCTCTTCTACATTCAAACATCCGAGGTACACGGTCCTATGCCATTGTATATCAATTTATCTGAGACCTCGGTGCAGAACATAATTCAAGCTAAGTATACCAATCGTGGTTTCAATTCCTATCTGGGCTTCAAATCTTTCCTAGATCTCTGTTCTCATACATATATTTCACGTCTATATTCTTATAAATATCACAGGTTCCCAATACCATTATTCATCCAGCATAATTATTCCTAACCCAAATCGAACATGCTATTAACCCTAACCATACACTGTTCCCTCAATCTCATTTACAGAAGAGCAGGAACAGAGTTGGTCTTACAATACAGGAAGGTAGGGGATCTTCCACCAGCTGACAACATCAAAAGTCCATGCAGAAATAATCCCTGGAGAAGATGTAGGCAGCTATGAGGGACCTGAGAGAGCAAAAGTCATCTTACATGGAAAACATCCTGGTCATGATGAAAGGATGTGTCTGAATCAGCCTCTCTTTTCTTAATGTAGTGAAGATGGACCAAACCAGGCCTGTGTGGAGAGTTGATCCCGGGTGCCTACGGTTGATATACCATTCTAACTTGTGAAAATGTCAGAGCAAGTAGGTGCAGCCTCCATCTGATGGGACCCTCGGAAGGAACTGTTAGGAAAATGTGGTTGCCAGGGTAGTGACCTCATTCAGTTCCTGAAGGAAATGAACTCAACTTACTTCCTTGGTGATGAAACTCTCTGAACATGGGATCCAGGAAGCCAGGCACCCAAAGCCAGTCCCAGTGCAAGTCCCAGTGGTCAAACTTGTTTGGATTTACCAAGGACAGAGTCAGTCTTTCTTGGTACATACTGATGTGAGGTTGGCCAAATGCCAGGAAGATCTGAAGAGGGGCCTTTCCTGAGAAAGCAGGTAGTGGCTCATCGCTGGCTTCTGACAGCATCACAGAGTTGGCCACGGAGACCATATCAGAGACAGGACACCCCAATATGGGGGAATATATCATGGCCCACCAGTCAGAGGACACTCTGGATAGTCAGAGACCTACTGGGGGAAGGAGGTGTCTTTGTGGGTGTGGTTGTGGGTTTGTTGTTTTGTCTCCTGTTCTCAGAATAGGTAGGAAAGGTGGTTTGTTAGTTTTGGACTGGACTGTTTCTAGTAAGTCATTTGACAAGGCGAGTGTTTCTGTGTCTATATATCCCATTGTGTCCGTGGTTGTAGACATTAGAAAAGAAAATGCATCAAGGGATTTGTCCAGTCTACTAGAAAGCTTCCCAGCATTCATCCTGTGCAATTTATGAATGAACTGCAGCTTGCCTTATAAATGGGCAACACTCGCCATCTTCCTAAGTTCCTGTTTTCTTCCTGAATTCTGGCCACTCTCTAGAATACGCTCATGGTTTTGTGTCCAAGATATGTACCACCCCAAGCACTGTGACATGGCAATGTACTGGATAGCTGAAGGGAATGGCGAGTATCTCAGAAAACTCAGATATCAGTGTGACCAAGAAAGTCTCAGTGGAGAAACCCTGCTTTGGGCCTTTTGCTTCCCTGTCTGTTGCCCTGAATGTCAGGAAGGTCTTTGCCTCCGGCAACCCCTTTGTGAAGACTGAAGAAAACAGTTTTCAAATGGAAATAAATGTGCATCACCTGTGGCTCTTTGCTTAATTGCTTTGGAAAGGGATGTTTCTGAATCTGCATCTTGGCCCTGTGTGAGCCTGTGGCTTAGATTCTCAGCACCTGATGGATCTAAAGAAAGATCCCATGTGTGCATCCAAAACTAAAATGGCAAAAAGGGCAGTCATAGTGGATGAAGTCTCTTGCCTTCCTCCAGACAAAAGCTGAATAAAGATACTATAGAACTCAATAGCACAATCAATAACCTAGACGTAACCAACATATATAAAATATATCAAACATCATCAAGTGGATACACGTTCTTCTCAGCAGCACATTGATCCTACTCCAATATAGACCATATATTATGCAATAGGGAGACTCTTAGTAAATATAAAGGTATGGAGATAATACCATGCACCATATCTGATCATAATGGATTGAAACTTTAAATCAATGAAAAAAAAAAGGAAGGAAAAATTCTACATCACATGGAAAATGCACAATATGTTACTGAATGATCAGTGGGTTACAGAAGACATAAAGGAGGAGATAAAAAAATTCTTAGAGACAAATGACAATAGAGACACAACATACCGGTTTGTATGGGACACAATGAAAGCCGTTTTAAGAGGGAAATTCATTTCTTGTAATTCTTTCCTCAAAAAAAGAAAAAAACAACAACAAATAAATGAACTCACACTACACCTCAAAAACCTAGAAAAGGAAGAGCAAAAGAACATCAAATGTAGTAGAAGACAAGAAATAATTGAAATTAGAGGAGAAATCAATGAAATTGAAACAAAAAATCTACATTGTAAAAATTGAAATAAATAAGAGTTGGTTCTTTGAAAAAATAAATATGTTCGACAGGCCCTTAGCCATGCTAACGAAGAGAAGAAGAGAGAGAACTCAAATTACTAACATATGGAATAAAGATGGAAATATCACAACACACACTACAGAAACACAGAAGATAATTAGAAAGTATTTTGAAACCCTATATTCCAATAAAATAGAAGATAAAGAAGATATCGATAAATTTCTTAAGTCATATGATCTGCCCAGATTGAGTCAGGAAGACACCCACAATTTAAATAGACCAATAACAAAGGAAGAAAAATAAGAAACCATCAAAAGACAACCAACCAAAAAGAGCCCTGGACCGGATAGGTATACAGTGGAGTTCTACAAAACCCTCAAAGAAGAATTAATACCAATACTTTTCAAGCAATTTCAAAAAATAGAAAAAGAAGGAGTTCCTCCAAATTCATTCTATGAGGCCAACATCACCCTGATTCCAAAACCAGACAAAGACACTTCAAAGAAAGAAAACTACAGACCAATACCTCTAATAAACTTGGATGCAAAAATTCTCAATAAAATCATGGTGAATTGAATACAAAACCATATCAAAATAATTGTGCTTCATGATCAAGTAGGATTCATCCCTGGGATGCAAGCCTGGATCAATTTATGGAAATCAATAAATGTAATCCACCACATCAATAGACTTAAAGACAAAAACCATATGATCATCTCGATAGATGTAGATAAAGCGTTTGACAAAGTACAGCATTCCTTTATGTTCAAAACACTATAAAAATTAGGGATAACAAGAACTTACCTCAACATGGTAAAAGCTATATATGCTAAACCTCAGGCTAGCATCATCCTAAATGGAGAAAAACTGAAGGCATTCCCTCTAAAATCTGGAACAAGACAGAGATGCCCTCTATCACCACTTCTATTCAGTTTAGTTCTTGAAATACTAGCCAGAGCAATTAGACAGACAAAAGAAATTAAAGGCATAAAAATAGAAAAAGAAGAACTTAAATATTCGCTATTTGAGGATGACATGATAATATATTTAACAAACCCTAAAGGGTATGCAAAGAAACTGCTAGAGTTAATAAATGAATTCAGCAAAGTGCCAGTATATAAAATCAACAAGAAAAAATCAAAGGCATTCCTGTATATCAGCAACAAAACTTCTGAAATTGAAATGAGGAAAACCACTCCATTCACAATATCCTCATAGAAAATAAGATACTTGGGAATCAACCTAAAAAAAGAGGTGAAAGATTTATACAATGAAAGTTACATAACTCTAAAGAAAGAGATAGAAGAAGATGTTAGAAGATGGAAAAATGTACCCTGTTCATGTATAGGCAGAACTAACATCATCAAAATTGCGATATTACCCAAAGTTCTCTACAGGTTTAATGCAATGCCAATCAAAATCCCAATGGCATTTCTTGTAGAAATATATAAAGCAATCATGAATTTCATATGGAAAAACAATAGACACAGAATAGCAATAGCAATTCTAAGCAGGAAGTGTGAATCAGGATGTATAGCGATAACAGAGTTCAAACTGTACTACAAAGCAATAGTAACAAAAACAGCGTGGTACTGGTATCACAAAAGTCAGCTGGACCAATGGTACAGAATAGAGGACACAGAAACCAATCCACAAAAGTACAACTTTCTTATATTTGAAAAAGGGCCTAAAAGCATGCAATGGAGGAAGGATAGCATCTTCAACAAGTGGTCCAGGGAAAATTGGAAATCCATATGCAACAAAATGAAAATGAATCCCTTTCTCTCGCCATGCACAAAAGTTAACTCTAAATGGATCAAGGAGCAAGATATAAAATCAGAGACAATGCATCTAATAGAAGAAAAATTTGGCTACGATGTACATACTGTGGGGTTGGGCTCCAAATTCCTTAATAGGACAGCCATAGCACAAGAGTTAATAACAAGAATCAACAAATGGGACTTATTTAAACTAAAAAGTTTTTTTCGAAACAAGAGAAACAATAAGAGAGGTAAATAGAGAGCCTACATCTTGGGAACAAATTTTTACCCCTCACACTTCAGATAGAGCCCTAATATCTAGAATATACAAAGAACTCAAAAATTAAACAATAAGATAACAAATAAACCAATCCACAAATGGGCCAAGGACCTGAACAGAAACTTCACAGAGGAGGACATACAATCCATCAACAAGAACATGAAAAAATGCCCACCATCTCTAGCAGTTAGGGAAATTCAAGTCAAAACCACCCTAAGATACCATCTCACTCCAGTAAGATTGGCAGCCATTATGAAATCAAACAACAATAAGTGTTGGCGAGGATGTGGGGAAAAGGGTACACTTGTACACTGCTGGTGGGACTGGAAAATGTTGAGGCCAATTTGGAAAGCAGTATGGAGATATCTGGGAAAGCAGGGAAAGGATCCACCATTTGACCCAGCTATCTCACTTCTCGGACTATTCCCTGAGGATCTTAAAAGAGCGCACTATAGGGATACTGCCACATCACTGATCATAGCGGCACAATTCATAATAGCTAAACTGTGGAACCAAACTAGATGACCTTCCATAGGCGAATGGATAAAAAAGGGGCATCTATACACAATGGAGTATTATGCAGCATTAAAAAATGACAAAAATCATTGAATTTGAAGGGAAATGGATGGCATTAGAACATATAATGCTAAGCAAAGCTAGCCAATCCTTAAAAAACAAATGCCAAATGTTTTCTTTGATATAAAGAGAGCAAATAAGAACAGAACAGGGAAGAAGAGCATGAGGAAAATATTAACACTAAATGGAGATGAGTGGGGGGAGAGAAAGGGAGAGAGAATGGAAAGCATATGGAAATGGTAGGAGACACTTAATGTTACACAAAATTCCATATAAGAGGTTGTGAGGGGAAAGGGGGGAAACAAGGGAGAGAATTGAACAATAGCAGATGAGGTATAGAGGGTAGATGGTTGGGGAGGGGAGGGGGATAGTAGGGGATAGGAAAGGTAGAAGAATACAACAATCACTAATATGCCATTATGTAAAAACGTGAGTGTGTAACTGATGTGATTCTACGATTTGTATTGGGGTAAAAATGGGAGTTCATAACCCAAATGAGTCAAATGTATGAAAGATGATATAGCATGAGCTTTTGAACAACCAAAAAAAAAAAGACAAAAAAAGGAATTTAATTTCCAATATTTGAGACATTTTACAACTTTATTTTTTAATAAAATTGGCTTTTATTTGTTATCTTACTTGCTGTTATCTGCCTTTCAGTTTGAAAAAACGATGTGCTGTAGCCATTCATCCATGTAGTATGTAACAGAAAATTTTCAGTGTCTCCATATAACCAGATTGGCAAGGCATCAAGGTTTCCCTCACAAACAAGATAAAGGCTTTTGCATAAGAAATTTAATATTCTGCAATACAATTTTTTTTTAACTTTCCAATTAAATTTCAATTTTTTTTTAAAAAAGAAGAAACTAAACCCCACAGTAAGAAGGCCTCAAAGTGGAGAAGTGGAGCAGTATTAATGGCAGGCCTATTTAATCACTCCTGGTTCACAGGAAGGGTGTCCAGGCCACCCTGACTTTAGGCAAATGAGGGGCAAGAAAGCTTATTTGGGCCACCGTCTTGGGCTGTGCCCCTCATGAAAAACTCCAGCCAGAGGTTATGAGGAGTGTCTATGTGGAAGAAGATGAGGACAATGTGGGAGTGTTTTGGTTTTAATTGTGGTCATTTGTGTGGCAGATGGAAGAGATGACTGGGTCCAACTGGGCTTGAACACTGGTGTGATTCCCCTTAGAGAATGAGTTCTGGAACTGACCTCAGATAAGTATTGCCATGAATTGTGTTGCGATTTCAGGAGGCCACACATGAGAGTCGCCCTTTGAAACTGAGATCTAGGCCCAGGGTGGCTTTCCCAAGAGTACTGAGAATCTCAGCTAGGATATCACATGATTTTATTCTGAAAGACTTGGCACCCATAGTTGAGAGTCAAAACACACATGGACCTCACATTGTAGACCTCAATGGGCCTGGCTTCATGTGACCTTTTGGCCACTCTTTGGGAAGCCTTGCCTGTGAGTGTTCTCCAGATCTTTCATTGAAATGAGCTTCCTCAACATTTAATGGTCCCTGAATGAATTGAAACCCACAGTGCCTCCACCTTCATCCTTGAAATTTGTCTAGATCAATACCATGAATGTTTAGAAATTTTCATGACCAGATGGCACTGGAGAACTTTTTGATGTACTTTTGCTGATCATGAGTATACCAGACAGTGCCTTGATTGACTGGGCTTCATGAAAATGTTTAGAACAGAGATGCCAGAAAGTTGGAGACTGCAGAGTAGTGGGCCTAGAGCAGTGGTGGGAAGGTGTGTGATAAAACATCTGTGGTGGGGCCATGTGGATCTGCCATTGACTTTCAATTGTCTTGAGACAGACATGGTGCAGCCAACAGACCATTGTATATAAAGGCATCTTGTTATATGGAGAAGTTTCAGAGTAATGTTTAGAATCAGGTTGCTATGATCAAGGGGGCAAGCTATGTGGGATAGAAGCCTGGTTGGTGCATTCTACTGTAGACCAGGGTACACGTACCACACGTGACAGAACTCCCTCCAGCACTGTGTCCCAGTTGAACTCCTTGTATTTCGTGATGCCAATACCAAACTACCAGTGCAGCAGCAAGAAACACCACGAAAAGTGGAAGATGACCAAATGGTTTTCCAGTCCACACGGGGAGACACTTAGCCCCCACTGGCAATAGTTTACCTACAATGAGAGAATTCAGCATTGCTGCCTCATGTTCATTGGAAAATAAGATGCCATGTCCTCCAGGTCACATAGATGCAGACCCAGCTTAGATGGTCTCACTATAAAGGAAGCGAAAGCTCCTGAAAACAACATATATTTCAAGTGCCCAACCTCAAAGGCAGTTTCTCAAGAAGTGTTTAGGCCAGCAGATCTTCATGTCTGTGGAGTATTTCCCATGTCACTTACTTTTGGAAACTCCTCTACCACCTCCAAGGTTGTGCACTCCTGAGCATTTTCGTTGCAGATATATATTTACAGATTTTCTAACTCTTCTCCTCTAATTGTGACTTACTTGGGGCAATGGTAATGTCAAGTCATTCTTCTATATGAGAGAAGGAAGATTTTTTTGTAGCACATATTTGCATACACATTGGATTCATTTTTCAATTTTTCATTCGAAATTCTGAATCCTTGACACTAGCCCATACCCTTATAGACTCTGACTACTAATACTAATATGATGAGAAAAATAACCAAAACAGAATAGAAATACAAGCAGTTCAGAAGAGGCATGGTGTGTAGTTGTACTTGCCTTTTGCATGATATAAGGTAGGAGTTATAAATCTAGTCAATTATTTGTTGAAATAATTCTCCATGTGTTTTTAAAGTTAAGAAATATGTGAATTTCTGTCTCTCTTTCTCTTTAGCCTATTAAGCACATGTATTTTTATATGCAAAAATAGAATCCTACCTGGTTTCACACGTACATTCTTGTGAGGTGGCTGACTTGGCAGATACAAATTGTGAGAAGAGATCACTTCTCCTAAAGGCTATTGGAACTAAAAATTCAACCCATGGGTGACCTTCCTAGATGAACAACATTATACATAATCCATGTTCAGTATAATGAATATTTTTTGATATGCAGATGAGTTATTTTTCATGATGAATTTCAATTGGCATATATATTGCTACATTATAATGTGTGTGTGTTTGTGTCTATATATATATATATAGTCTCCAGATTTTCAAAATATGAAATATAAGTGTCTTACTATACACTGCCTAAATTAATTCATGTTCCTGTATGGGGATATATAATCAATTTTTCACAAGATTATTCTTAGAAATATACATCCACTGAAATACATATTTGTTTCCTAGTACTGAAAACTAACTTCAGGGAATGGTGCTAAGAAATCCTAATATTTCTACAGTGACTCACCCAGTTTAACATCAATGCAAGTAGACACCTATGGGACATGATGTGTATTTTGAAGTTCATTTTTATTCAACACTGGTACATTACTATTTCTGCAGTTTATGGGCAATATAGGATATATCATTTCATCCACAATTTTACAAATTTATAGGCATTTGGTTCAATTTCAATCACTTCCTACTTGAGAAGACATGTATTCCTCCATGTTTCTTGACTGTTCTTTTCATGAGATTCTTTCCAAACACATTATTTTCGATTTCCATAATCACTTTTGAAACAAAACTCACACACTCTTCATAATAAACCGTAACACTAATATTATCATTAGATGTATAACTGTTCGGAATGAATGTATGTATATCAATGTAAGATTTCTTGTATATTTTCAGATATCAATTAAATCCATTATTTAAATTTTGAACCAGTTATATTATTTATTCACAGTATGGTCTATTAAAGAATCATCTCTATATTCATAGACCCAGGGTATACCTATTTGTATCCCCAATACTAATTTATAAGCCTTTAAAATATTGCTTTAAAAATGGTGGAAGAAATATTCTAGTCACCTGATATACATATGCATTTCATCACAGTAATATTCCTGACAAAAAATGCAAGTGTCACACTTATGATTGTACCAAAGCCTATATTGAAAGTGAGCATGTATTACTAACAACATCCATGTCCTGATTCACTAATGATCTCGAATATCATTACTATTGGTGACTACATATTTGTTTCTTCCTAAGATTGTATATTCAAACTCAACCCTGTTAAAAATGTCTTATCCTATCACTCTCTTTGTACTTTGCCTGATTTCCTAATATCTCTATTGATATCTGCTTTCCTACACATTTTCCCCAGTTCATCACTGTGGCTGACTCTTCACATATGCTGAAATTTACATTCACTCTCTAACCAAAACCCTATATCTAAAGTCTTTTGATCCAACTCCTTGGTTCACTCAAATGGGTTCTTCAAATCCCTTCAGAGGGTAGCCCATAGGTGCTTGGGTTTTCTCATGACCCCAATTCTCATAAAGAATCTATACCCCACAGAGAGTAGGCCTCAAATTGGAGAAGTAGAGCACTATTAATGGCAGGCCTATTTGATCACCCCTCGTTCACAGGAAGGGTTTCCATGTCACCCTGACTTTAGGCAAATGAGTGGCAAGTGAGCTTATTTTGAACACTGTCTTGGGCTGCGCCCCTCATGGAAACCTCCAACCAGAGTTTATTATGACTGTCTATATGGAAGAAGATGAGGGCCATGTTGGAGTGTTTTGGTTTAATTGTGGTCATTTGTGTTACGGTTGGAAAAGATTCCAGGGTCAACCTGGGCTTTAACTCTTGTGTGATTCCCTTTAGAGACTGAGTTCTGGAACAGATCTCAGCGATGTATTGGCATGAATTGTGTTTGGAATTTAGGAGGCCACACATGAGAGTTGCCCTTGGAGACTGAGATCTAGGCCCAGGTTGGCTTTCCAAAGAGCACTGGGATTCTCAGCCAGGATATCACATGACTTTATTCAGAAAGACTTAGCAGTCATAGTTGAGAGTCAAAACACACATGGACCTCAATTGTAAACCTCAATGGGCCTGGCTTCATGTGACCTTTTGGCCACTCCTTGGGAAGCCTTGCCTGTGAGAGTTGTCCCGAGCTTTCATTGAAATGAGCTTCCTCACTATTTCATGGTTCCTGAATGAATTGAAACCCACAGTGCCTCCAACTTCATCCTTGAAAATTGGCTAGATAAACACCATAAAATTTTTGATATTCCTATGAACAGGTGGCACTAGAAAATCTTTGGATGTCTGTTGCTGATCACGAGTATACCAGACAGTGCCCTGATTGACTGGGTTTCATGAAAATGTTGTAGAACAGAGATGCCAGAAAGTTGGAACCTGCTGAGTAGTGGGCCTAGAGCAGTGGTTGGCAGGTGTATGATAAAACATCTGTCGTGGGGCCACATGGATCTTCCCTTGGCTTCCAAATGGATTGTGACTGACATGGTGCAGCCAGCAGACCCTTACAAATAAAGGGATCTTGTTATATGGAGAGGTTTCATGGCAATGTTCAGAATCAGGTTGCTATGGACATGGGTGCAAGCTTTTTGGGATAGAAGCCTGGTTGGTGCATTCTCCTGCAGACCCTCACTCACCAGACATGAGAGTACTCCCTCTAGGACTGTGTCCCAGTTTATCTCCTTGTACTTCATGAAGCCAATACCAAACTCAGAGTACTGCAGTAAATAACACCACAAAAATTCGAGTATGACCAAATGGCTTCACAGACCACACGGTTAGACACTTAGACCCCAGTGGCCTCAGTTTACCTACAAAGAGAGAATTCAGAACTGCTGCCTCATGTTCAATAGAAAATAAGGAACCATGTCATCCAGGTCACATAGATGCTGACCCAGATTTGATGGTCTCACTACAAAGGAAGCTAAAGCTCCTGACAACAACAAATATTTCAAGGGCCCAAACTCAGAGGCAGTTTCTCAAAAATTTATTAGGCCACCAGAGCTCCATGTTTGTGGAGTGTTTATCCTTTCTTTTACATTTGGAAATTCCTCTACCACCTCCAAGGTTGTGAACTCCATTCATTTTTTTTCCAGATATATATTCACAGATTTTCAAACTCTTCTCCACTAATTGTGTCTTACTTGTGGTGAAGGAAATATCAAGGCATTGTTGTGGAGGACAGTGGGAAGATTTTTGTCTAGCATATATTTGTATACACATTAGATTCATTTTCCTATTTTCTATTTGAAATACTGAATTCCTGACAGTAAGCCATACCCTAGTAGACTCTGACTGTTCCCGGGTGCCTATGGTTGGTATACCATTCTAACTTGTGAATGTGACACAGGAAGTAGGGGCAGCCTCCATGTCATGGAGCCATTGGAAGCAAATGTTAGAACAAAGTGGTTGCCAAGGCAGTGACCTCATTCAGTTCCTGAAGGAAGTGACCTACCTCACTTCCTTGGTGATGGAACCCTCTGAACTTGGGATCCAGGAAGCCAGGCACCAAGAGCCAGTCCCAGTCCCTTTCCCAGTGGGTTCACTTGTTTGGATTTAGCAAGGACAGAGTCAGTCTTTCTTGTGGATCACTAAATGCCAGGAAAGCTCTGAAGAGGGGCCTTTCCTGAGAAAGCAGGTAGTGACTCACCGATGGCTCCTGAAAACTTTAGAGAGTTGGTAAAGGAGACCAGATCTGAGACAGGACAGGCCATTTCGGGGGAACATAGTATGGCCTATCAGTCTGAGGACACTCTGGTTACTCACAGACCTATGTGGGTAAACGATATGCCTTTGAGGGTGTAGATGTGAGTTTATGGTTTTGTCTCATGTTCTGAGAATAGGTAGGAAAGGCAGTTTGTTTGGTTTGGAGTGGACTGTTTTTAATAAGTCATTTGACATGGTGAGTGATTCTATGTCTGTGTATCCCACTTTGTCGGTGGTTGAAGATATGAGAAAAGTGAATGCATCAATGCATGTGTCCTGACAAGTAGAAAGCATTCCAGGACACATCCTGCCCAATTTATGAATGGACTGTTGCTTGCCTTATCGATGGGCAACACCTACTATTTTCCTTAGTTCCTGTTTTCTTCCTGAATTCTGGCCATTCTCCAGAATAGGCTCATTTTTTTTTTGTCCAAGATATGTACCACCTCCGAGCTCTGTGGCATGGCCATTTACTGGATACCTGAAATGAATGGGGAGGATCTCAGAAAACTCAGATATCAGTGTGACCAGTAAAGTCTCAGTAGAGAAACCCTGCTTTGTGCCTTTTGCTTACCTACTGTTCTGTTGACCTGAATGTCAGGTAGGTCTTTGCCTCAGACCACCAGTTTGTGAAGCCTGAAGAAACTGCTTTCAAATGGAAATGAATGAGCATCACCCGTGGCTCTTAGATTAATTGCTTTAGAAAAGGATGTGTCTAAATCATCCTCTCGGCTCTGTGTGAGGCTGTGGCTTACAATCTCAGCACCTGATGGATCTAAAGAAAGATCCCATGTGTGCATCCAAAACCAAAATGGCAAAAAGATCAGACATTGTGGATGAAGTCTCTTGCTTCCTCTGTTAGGCTCCTCACCTCCATCAAGTACGAATAGGGATCCTTTGGGTCTAATGAGTTCTTCAAAGACGAGAAAAGGTGCTTGGGTTTCACATGACTCCAAATCACATAAAGAATCTATACCTCACGTTCAGTAGGCCTCAAAAAGGAGAAAAAGAGCATTATTAATGGCAGGCCTATTTGATCAATCCTGGTTCACAGGAAGGGTGTCCAGGAAACCCAGACTTTAGGCAAATGAGGGGCAAGGGAACTTATTTTGGACACTGTCTTGGGCTTCGCCCCTTGTGGAAACCTCCAGCCAGACGTAATGATGAGTGTCTATATGGAAGAATATAAGGGCCATGTGGTAGTGTTTTGGTTTTAATTGAACATGTTAATAACACTAACCATACATTGTTCCATCAATTTAAGTATTCAGAAGAGCAGGGACAGATTTGTTCTTACAATACAGGAATGTAGGGGATCTTCAACCTGCTGAAAACCTCAAAGGTCAATGCAGAAATTATCCCTGGAGAAGATGTAGGCAGCTATGAAGGACCGGAGAGAGCAAAAGTAATCTTCCATGGAAAACAACCTGGTCAGGATGAAGGGTTGAGTCTGAATCAACTCTCTATCCTTAACGTAGAGGAGATGGAGCAAACCGGGCCTGTGTGGAGAGCTGTTCCTGGGTACCTATGGTTGGTATACCATTCTAACTTTTGAAAGTGTCTCAGGAATTAGGGGCAGCATCCATCTCATGGGACCCTTGGAAGCAAGTGTTAGGACAAAGTGGTTGCCACGGCAGTGACCTCATTCAGTTCCCGAAGAAATGACCTTCCTAACTTCCTTGGTGATGGAACTCTCTGAACTTGTGACCCAAGTAGCCAGGCACCCAGAGCCAGTCCCAGTCACAGTTCCAGTGGGCTCACTTGTTGGATTTACCAAGGACAGCGTCAGTCATTCTTGGTACCTACTGATGTGAGGATGGCCAAATGCCAGGAGTGCTCTGAAGAGGGGCCTTTCCTGAGAAAGCAGGTAGTGGCTCAACACTGGCTCCTGACAACTTCACAGAGTTGTCCAAGGTGACCAGATCTGAGGCAGGACAGGCCATTTCAGGAGAACACAGTATGGCCCACAAGTCAGAGGACATTCCGGATAGTCACAGACCTACTTGGGGGAAGAAGTTGAATTTGTGAGTTCGGGTGGGGTTTGTGGTTTTGTCTCATGTTCTCAGAATAGGTAGGAAAGGAAGTTTGTTTGGTTTGGAATTATCTGATTCTTCTAAGTCCTTTGACAATGCGAGTTTTTCTATGTCTGTGTATCCCACTGTGTTAGTGGTTGTAGACATTAGAAAAGAGAATGCATCAATGGATGTGTCCTGTCTAGTAGAAAGCTTCCCAGCATTCATCCTGCCCAATTTATGAATGGACTGCGGCTTGCCTTATGGATGGGCAACACCTGCAATCTTCCTAAGTTCCTGATTTCTTACTCAATTCTGGTCACTCTCAAGAATAGACTCATGGTTGTGTGTCCAAGATATGTACCACCTCCAAGGTCTGTGAAATGGCCATGTACTGGATAGCTGAATGGAATGGCCGAGCATCTCAGAAAACTCAGATAGCAGTGTGACCAGGAATATCTCAGTGGAGAAACCCTGCTTTGGGCCTTATGCATACATATTTTTCTGTTGCCCTGAATGTCAGGAAGGTGTTTTCCTCAGGCCAAAACTTTTGGAAGCCTTAACAAAAGACTTTTCAATTGGAAATAAATGTGCATCTCCTGTGGCTCTTTGCTTAATTGCTTTGGAAAGGGATGTGTCTGAATCAGCCTCTTGGCCCTGTGTGAGGCTGTGGCTTAGATTCTATGCACCTTATGGATCTAAAGAAAGATTCCATATGTGCATCCAAAACCAAAATGGCTAAAAGTAGAGTCATTGTGGATGAAGTCTCTTGCCTTCCTCTGGTAGGGCACTTACTTCCATCAAGGAAGAATAGGGATCCTTTGTGTCAAATGGGTTCTTCAAAGCTCTGCAGTGGCTTGCCCATAGTTCTTGTGGTTTCTCATGCGTCCAATTCCCAAAAAGAATTTAAACCCCTCAGTCAGTAGGCCTCAAATTGGAGAAGTGGAGCAGTATAAATGTCAGGCCTATTTGATCACTCCTGGTTCATAGGAAGGGTGTCCAGGCAAACGTGACTTTAGGCAAATGAGGGACAAGGAAGCTTATTTTGGACACTGTCTTGGGCTGTGCCCTCATGGAAACCTCCAGCCAGAGGTTATGATGAGTGTCTATATGGAAGAAGATGAGGGTCATGTGGGAGTGTTTAGGTTTTAATTGTGAGAGATTACTGGTTCAACCTGGGTTGAATTCTGGTGTGATTCCCCTTAGAGACTCAGTTCTTGAACTGACCTCAGAGAAGAATTGCCATGAATTGTGTTAAGATTTTCGGAGGCAACGCATGAGAGTCGCCATTGGAAGCTGTGATCTAGTCCCAGGGGAACTTTCCACAGTTCACTGGGACTCTCAGCCAGAGAATCACATAATTTTATTCTGAAAGACATGGCAGCCACAATTGAGAGTCAAAACACACATGGACCTCACATTTTAGACCTCAATGGGCCTGGCTTCAAGTGACGTTTTGGCCACTATTTGGGAAGCCTTGCCTGTGAGAGTTCTCCAGAGCTTTCATTAAAATGAGATTCCTCACCATTTAATGGTTTCTGAATAATTGAAACCCACAATGCCTCCAACTTCATCCTTGAAAATGGTTACATAAATATCATGAAATTTTTAAAATTACCATGACCAGGTGGCACTGGAGAACCTTTGGATGTCCTGTTGCTGATCATGAGTATACCAGAGAGTGCCTAGATTGACTGGGTTTCTTTAACATGGTGTAGAACACAGATGCCAGTAAGTTGGAGTCTGCTGAGAAGTGGACCTAGAGCAGTGGTGGGCAGGTGTGTGATAAAACATCAGTGGTACGGCCATGAGGATCTAGCATTGGATTCCAAATGCCTTGTGACTGACATGGTGCAGGCAGCAGACCCTTCTATGTAAAGGCATCTTGTTATATGCAGAGGTTTCAGGGCAATGTTCAGAATCAGGTTGCTATGGTCAAGGGGGAAAGCTATCTGGATAGAAGCCTGGTTGGTGCATTCTCCTGCAGACACTGACCCACCACACGTGACAGAACTCCCTCCAGCACTGTGTCCCAGATAAACTCGTTGTATTTCATGAAGCAAACACCAAACTCCCAGTGCAGCAGCAAGAAACACAACGAAAAGTGGATCATGACCAAATTGCTTCACAGTCCAAACGGGGAGACACTTAGCCCCCAGTGGCCACAGTTTACCTGCAAAGAGAGAAACCAGCACTGCTGCCTCATGTTCATTGAGAAATAAGATGCCATGTCCTCCAGGTCACATAGATGCAGACCCAGCTTTGATGGTCTCACTAGAAAGAAGCTAAAGCTCCTGAAAACAACATATATTTCAAGTGCCCAAACTCAGAGGCATTTCTCAAGAAGTCTTTAGGCCAGCAGAGCTCCATGTTTGTGGAGTGTTTATCCTGTCCCTTACTTTTGGAAACTCCTCTACCACCTCCAAGGTTGTGAATTTCTGAGGATTTTTCATTGAATATATGTATTCACACATTTTCTAATTCTTCTCCTCTAATTGTGTCTTTCTTGGTGCGAAGGTAATGTCAAGGCATTTTTCTGGATGAGAGTGGGAAGATTTTTGTGTAGCATATATTTACATACACATTGGATTCATTTTCCAAATTTCCATTAGAAATACTGAATCCATGACACTAACCACTACATTACTAGACTCTGACTACTAATCCTAATATGATGGAGAATAAAAACCCAAACAGAATAGAAATATAAGCAGTTCAGAGGATGCATGTTGTATAGTGGGACTTGCCTTTTGCATTATATAGGGTAGGAGTTATAAATCTAGTCAATTTTCTGTTGAAATATTTCTCCATGTATTTCTAAAGTTAACAAATATGTGAATACCTGACTCCCTTTCTCTGCAGCCTATTCAGCACATGTAATTTTATATGCACATATAGAATCCTACCTGGAATCACACGTACATTCTTGTGAGATGGCTCACTTGGCAGATACAAATTGTTAGAATAGTTCACTCTTCCTAAATGATGCTGGAACTGAAAATTCAACCAATGGGTGAGCTTCCTGGTTGAACAACTTTACACAAAAACCCATGTTCAGTAAAATAAATATTTCTGATCTGTGGATGATATATATTTCATGGTGAATTTCAATTGGCATATATATTCCTACTTTTTAAAGTCTGTTTGTGTGTGTGTGTGTATACATACTCTCCAGATTTTTCAAAATATGAAATATGTGTCTTATTATACACTCCCTAAAATAATTCATATTCATGTATGTGGATTTTTAATCAACTTTTCACTAGATTATTCCCAGGAATATTCACACACCTGAAAAACATATTTGTTTCCTCGTACTGAGAACTATCTTCAGTGAATGGTGCATACAAATCCTTGTATTTCTGCAGTAACTTACCCAGTTTAACATCAATGCAAATAGATTTCTATGGGACATGATGTGTATTTTGAAATTCATTTTTATTCAACACTGGTACATTGCAATTTCTTCCGTTTATGCACATCATAAAATATATATTTCATCTAGAAATTCGAAAATTAATAGGCACTTGTTTCATTTTCAATCACTTCCTGCTTCAGAACACATGTATAACTCCATATTTCTTGACTGATCTTTTCATGAGGTTTCTTTTTCGATTTCCTTAATCATTTTTGAAGCAAAACTCACACACTCTTCATGATGAACCATAACCCTAATATTACCATTAGATGTATATTTGGTTTTAATGAATGTATATATATCAATATAAGATTTCCTCTATGTTTTCATTTATCAATTCAATCCATTATTCAAAGTTGGAACCAGTAATACTATTTATTCACAGTATGGTCTATTCATGCATTATCTCTATATTCATAGACACAGGGTACACCTATTTGTACCCCCAGTACTAACTTATACGTCTTCACAATATTGCTCCCAGAAATGGTGGAAGAAATACTCATGTCACCTGATCTACATGTACATGTTATCACAGTAATATTCTGGAAACAAAATGCAAAGGTCACAGTTATGATTGTACCAAAACCTAAATGAAAAGTGAGCATGGATTACTAAAAATATTCCTGTCCAGGTTGCTACCGCTCTCAAATGTCAATCCTATTGGTGACTATATATTTGTTTCCTCCTAAGATTATATATTCAACCTCAAGCCTGTTGAAAATGTGTAATCCTATCACTCACTTTATACTTTGCCTGATATCCTAATGTCTCTATTGATTTCTGCTTTCCTAAATATTTTCCCAGTTTATCATTTTGACTGACTCTTCACATGTGCTGACATTTAAATTCACTTTCTAACCGAAACCCAATTGCTAAAAACATTTCCTCCAAAACCTATAATCACTATTCTTTCTAAACCTACCGACACTTTTCCTAATCCTACCGACTATAGCTTTTTGACTGGATATTCTCGTGACATTCAATCATCCAAGGTACAAGGTCCTATGACATTGTATATGGATTTATTTAAGACATCTGTGCAGAACGTAAGTCAAAGCTAAGTATCCCAATTAAAGGCCCAATGCCCTTCTGGGCTTCAAATTTTACCTAGATTTCTGTTTTCATACTTATATTTCACCTAAATATTCTTGTAAATATCGCACATTCCCAATACCATTATTCATCGCTCAGAATGATTCTTAATCCAAATCGAACCTGTTATTAAGCCTAACCAAACACTGTTCCCTCAATCTAACTTTACAGAAGAGCAGCGACAGAGTTGGTCTTACAATACAGGAATGTAGGGGATCTTCCAGATGCTGAGATCCTCAAAGTTTTAAGCAGAAACGATCCCTGGAGAAGACATAGGCAGCTATGAAGGACCTGAGAGAGCAAAAGTCATCTTCCATGGCAAACAACGTACTCAGGATGAAGCATTGTGTCTGAATCAGCCTCTCTTTTCTTAATGTAGAGAAGAGGGACCAAACCAGGCCTGTGTGGAGAGCTGTTCCCGGATTCCTATGGTTGATATACCATTCTAACTGTTGAAACTGTCTCGGGAAGTAGGGGCAGCCTCCACCTCATGGGAACCTTGCAATCACCTGTTAGGACAAAGTGGTTGCAAAGGCAGTAAAGTCACTCAGTTCCTGAATGAAGCGACCTACCTCACTTCCTTGGTGAAGAAACTCCCTGACCTTGGGCTCCAGGAAGACAGAGAATACCAAGACCTTGTCACAGTTCCAGTGCCAGTGGGCTCCATTGTTTGGAAAAACCAAGGATAGACTAAGTATTCCTTGGTACCTACTGATATGAGGATTTCAAATGCCAGGAGAGCTATGAAGAGGGGCCTTTCCTGAGAAAGCAGGTAGTGGTTCACCGCGACCAGATCTGAGACAGGACAGGCCTTTTGGGGGAACATAGTATGGCCCACCAGTCAGAGGACACTCCAGATAGTCACAGACCTACTTGAATGAAGGAGGTGCGTTTGCGCGTGTGTGTGTGATTTTGTGGTTTAGTCTCTTCTTATGAGAATAGGTAGGAAAGGCGGTTTGTTTGGTTTGGAGTGGACTGCTTCTAGTAAGTCGTTTGACAAGGCGATTTTTTGCATGTCTTTGTAACCCACTGTGTTCGTGGTTGTAGACCTTAGAAAAAAGAATGCATCAATGTGTCCTGTCTAGTAGAAATCTTCCCAGCATTCATCCTGCCCAATTTAGGAGTGGACTGCCCCTTGCCTTATGGATGGGCAACACCTGCAATCTTCCTAAGTTTCTGATTTCTTCCTCAATTCTGGTCACTCTCAAGAATAGGCTCATTGTTTTGTGTCCAAGATATGTACAACCTCCAATCTGAGTGACATGGCCATGTACAAGATAGATGAAGGGAATGGCGAGCATCTCAGAAAACTCTAATATCAGTGTGTCCAGGAAAGTCTCAGTGGATAAACCCTGCTTTGGGCCTTTTGCTATTGTTCTGTTGCCCTGAATGTCAGGAAAGTCTTTGCCTCAGGCCATCCCTTTGTGAATCCTGAAGAAAACAGCTTTCAAATGGAAATAAATGGACATCAACTGTGGCTCTGTGCTTAATTGCTTTGCAAAGGGATGCGTCTGAATCAGCCTCTTGGTCCTATGTGAGGCTATAGCTTAGATTCTCAGCACCTGATGGATCTAAAGAAAGATCCCATGTGTGCATTCAAAACCAAAATGGCAAAAAGATCAGTAATTGTGGATGAAGTCTCTTGCCTTCCTCTGTAAGGTTCCTGACCTCCATCAAGTGAGATTAGGCATTCTTTGGGTCAAATGAGTTCTTCAAAGCCCTGTGGAGGCCATTAACAGGTGGCACTGGAGAACTCTTAAATGGTCTGTTGCTGATCATGAGTATACTAGCCAGGGCCTTTATTGACTGAGTTTCATAAAAATTATCTAGAACAGCAATGCCAATAAGTTGGAGCCTGCTGAGTAGTGGACCTAGAGCAGTAGTGTGTGATAAAATATCTGTGGTGGGACCATGTGGATCTGCTATTGACTTCCAAATGGCTTGTGACTGACATGGTGCAGCCAGCAGACCCTTCTATGTAAAGGCATCTTGTATATGGAGAGGTTTCAGGGTAATGTTAAGAATCAGGTTGCTGAGGTTAAGGGGACAAGCTATCTGGTATTGAAGCCTGGTTGGTACATTCTCCTGCAGAACGTGACCCACAACACGTGACAGAACTTCCTCCAGCACTGTGTTCCAGTTGAACTCATTGTATTTCGTGAAGCAAATACCAATGTCCCAGTTCAGCAGCAAGAAACACCACAAAAGTTGGAGAATGAACAAATGGCTTCAGAGTCCACATGGGGTGACACTTAGCCCCCAGTGGCCACAGTTTACATACAAAGAGAGAAATCAGCACTGCTGCCTCAGGATCATTGGAAAATAAGAAACCAAGATCTTCATGTCACATAGATACAGACCCAGCTTTGATGGTCTCACTAGAAAGGAAGCTAAAGCTTCTGACAAACACATATATTTCAAGTGCCCACCCTCAGAGGCAGTTTCTCAAGAAATCTTTTGGCCAACAGAGCTCCATGTTTGTGGAGTGTTTACCCTGTCCCTTACTTTTGGAAACTGCTCTACAACCTCCAAAATTGTGAACTTTTGAGCATATTCCACTACAGATATATATTCACAGATTTTCTACCTCTTCTCTTCTAATTGTGTCTTATTTGGGGTGAAGGTAATTTCAAGGCATTGTTGTGGATGAGAGTTGGAAGATTTTTTTGTAGCACATATTTGCATACACATTGGATTCATTTTCCAATTTTCCATTCGAAATACTGAATTCCTGACACTAACCCATAACCTACTAGAATCTGACTACTAATCCTAATATGATGGAGAACAATAACCCAAACAGAATAGAAATCCAAGAAGTTCAGAGGAGGCATGGTGTATAGTTGAACTTGCCTTTTGCATTATATAGTGTAGGAGTTATAAATCTAATCAATATTTTGTTGACATAGTTGTCCATGTGTTTTTAAATTTAACAAGTATTTGAATTCCTGTCTCCGTTTGTCTGTAGCCTATTCAGCACATGCATTTTTATATGCACATATAGAATCCTACCTGGTATCAAATGTACATTCTTGTGAGGTGGCTGACTTGGCAGATACAAATTATGAGAAGAGATCACTCCTCCTAAACGCTGTTGGAACTGAAAATTTAACCTAAGGGGGAGCTTCCTAGTTGAACAACATTATACACAAATCCATGTTCAGTAAATTAAATATTTTTGGATCTTTGGACGATATGTATTTCTACATCAATTTCAATTGGCATATATATTGCTACATTTCAATGTCTCTGTGTGTATATGTGTTTGTTTGTGTGTGTGTGTGTATATATATATATATATATATATATATATATATATATATACTCTCCAAATTTTTAAAAATATGAAATACTTCTGTCTTCTTTTACACACCCTAAATTCATTCATATTCATGTATGTGGATTTATAATAAACTTTTCACAAGATTATTCTCAGAATTATTCATCCACCTGAAATACATATTTGTTTTCTAGTACTGACAAGTAACATCAGTGAATGGTGCATACAAATCCTAATATTTTTACAGTAACTGACCCAGTTTAACATCAATCCAAGTAGATTACTATGGGACATGATGTACATTTTGACGTTCATTTTTATTCAACACTGGTACTTTACTATTTCTTCAGTTTATTCACATCATAGGATATGTATTTCATCCACAAGTTAGCAAAATTATTTGCATTTGTGTCACTTTCAATCACTTTCTACTTCAGAACACATGCATTCCTCTATGTTTCTTGACTGGTCTTTTCATGAGACTTCTTTCCAAACACATTATTTTCCTTTTCCATTCTCACTTTTGAAGCAGATCTCACACACCTTTCATGATAGAATATAACCCTAATATTACCATTAGATGTATAACTCATTGGAATGAATGATTCTATATCAATATAAGATTTCTTATATATTTTCAGATATCAATTCTAGCAATCCATTATTTGAAGTGGAATCAGTTATATTATTTATTCACAGTATTGTCAATTCATGAATTACTTCTATATTCATAGACACAGGGTACACCTCTTTGTACCCCCAATACTAATTTATTTTTTTTTATTTTGCATTCTTTCTTAAAGTATTTTTATATTATTTTCAACAACATTTGAAACAACAGGATTTTCTAAATAGACTTGTCTTTAGCATACCCAGATGAAAAAATATAATTCTATTTCATATCCCTTTGTGGGATAATGTGGGTTTTTTGTACTGAAAAAATGCTAGGAATATTAGAATATATGATCCGTTAGCCAACTTTGTTTGTTTGTTTGTTTGCTTTTGCAAAGCTAGGAATTGAACCCTAGTAGTAACTAGTAATTCTACTCATTCAGAAAAGTTAGTGTGTCATTTTATTGAAATAACCATACTGGATATAAAATAGATACACATGTGATACAATAGATTGCATGGTATATAAATTTGTATCTCAGTAAAGCTGTAATTAAAATAAAATTTAAAGTATTGAAATTCAGGCAAAGGATAGGAAAGATATTTGTGTCTGTTTTTCAGAAGTTTATTGTCATCCATTTAAAAAATCTTTTAAAAGAGATTGCATTTGAACAAAAGGTATTGTTTAGTGTGCTTTCTCTGTATTCTTAGTGGTTCTTCACTATTACTATTTTATTCACACCCACTTAATTTCTTATTGTTGAGCCAATTCTGCATCTAAATGTAGTGGCAAGATATATTCAGGAGTCTGGTGCAATAGTGCATGCCTGAAATCCCAGCTACTAAGACCCTTTCTCAAAACAACAAAAAAGTAGTGGGGGTGGGGAGCATGGATGTAGTTTAGCAGTCAAGTGCTTTCCGAAGCATGTGGAGGCCCTGGGTTCTATCTGCAGCACCGCAAAAGCAAAACAAACAAAAGACGTATTCCAGAGATTTTGATTATTTCTGCAGGAGACATGCAGTCAAGACTAAGTAATTTGAAACAGGAGTGGCACAAGAAGTGGAAGATAAAGTATCAATTTTTTTTTTCTTTTTTTTTTTTGGTTAGAATTAGTTCACTTTGCATTCCTTGCGTATGCGCCTCTACCTTTGGAACCACATTGGTAAAAGTTTGTGTAAGAATTGTTTGTTGGCATATCCTAGAGTGCTCAATTTATACGTCTTCAAAATATTGCTCCCAGAAATTGTGGAAGAAATACTCATGTCACCTGATCTACATATACATTTTATCACAGTAATATTCGGAACACAAAATGCAAAAGTCACACTTATGATTGTACCAAAGGGTAAATAGAAAGTGAACCTGTATTATTAAAAACATTCATGTCCAGGTTGCCTAATACTCTCAAATGTCAATCCTATTGGTGACTACATATTTGTTTCTTCCTAAGATTATATATTGAAACTCAACCCTGTTGATAATGTCTAATCCTATCACTCACTTTATACTTTGCCTGATTTCCTAATGTCTCTATTGATATCTGCTTTCCTACATATTTTCCCCAGTTCATCATTGTGACTCATTCTTCACATGTGCTGACATTTACATTAATTCTCTAACCGAAACCCTATTACTAAAGAACTTTTGGTCCAAATCCTATACTCACTCTTCTTCCTAAACCTACGGACTATATTCCTAATCCTACTGACTATCCCTTTTTGACTGGATGTTCTCTTCTACATTCAATCATCCAAGTAAAGGTCGGTCGAGTGTCGGAAGAGGAGACCACCAAGAATCTATCTCATGTAACAGCAAAGGGTTTATTGGGGGTCCAGCATGCTGGGGCTCAGAGTTCACTTGAAAAGAGTAGAGAGCCCTGAGAACAGCTTAAGCAGAGGTTAAATACTTTCCCTTGCGAGTGCAGGGAGGGAAGTTTATTGATGTGTCAGGGCGAGTGGTCAATTTGCATGCAACCTGGTGAAGGAGTACATTCTGCAGTTTGACAGTTGGGGACAGCACATTCTGGGAACAAGATTGGCAAACATTTCTCAAGATTTCAACAGTGTTTTGTTAAGCGTACAGAAAAACAGGAAGTGACAACTACATATTTTATTAACCTTTCATTCGACACTTCTTTTTCTGGCTACTTTTAATCATAAAAATGATCATTGGGGGGTGTCACATTCTATGTCTGCTAGTGGGGTATTACCATTAGTTTAACTTGTCCAATTTGAGCTTGGAGAAAATAAATTACATGGTTGAGCAAGCAGGGTTTAATAGTTAGCAATAATATGAGGATTATTATTGGACCGGCCAGCCGACAAGACAAGACAAGACAATAAAGACAAGACAAGACAATAAAGACAGGATATGGAAGTCCAACACTGAGACCAGGACTTAGTAGTTGGCAGAACCCGATCGGTTGGCAATAACGAATCTGAAACAAAATATCACTGAGTCATGGAGACTATTGTTCCTCAATTTACTGAGTCCTCTATGACGTCACCCAGGGACTTGGCCTGTGGCTCTGTGACATGACTGTCAGCCATCGTTGGAGAGAGCTCACGCTCTTCATTGACATCCATTTTGCCAAGCCCTGACCTGAAACCTGACCAGAAAGAGGCACCTTACTTACCCTGAGAGGAGTTTGTTGGGGTCTCTTGTCCACCGCTGCCGGATCTCAGTGGAACCTCCATATGTAAAGGTCCGGTGACAATCGGGGGAAGAGACCACCAAGAGACAGTCTCATGCAAAAGCAAAGGGTTTATTGGGGGTCCAGCATGCTGGGGCTCAGAGCTCACTTGAATAGAGCAGAGAGCCCAGAGAACAGCTTAAGCAGAGCTTATATATTTCCCTTGGACAGGGCAGGGGGGTAAGTTTATTGATGGGTCCGGGCGAGTGAGCGGTTTGCGTGCAACCGGTTGAGGGAGTACATTCTGCAGTTTGGCAATTGGGGACAGCACATTCTGGGAATAAGATTAGCAAACAGTTCTCAATATTTCAAAAGTGTTTTGTTAAGCATACAGAAAAACAGGAAGTGACAAGTACTTATTTTATTAACCTTTCACTGCGAACTATACTTTGCCAGAATTCCTAATGTCTCTATTGTGTTTGTTAAAGTTCATTTTTATTCAAACCTGGTACGTTATTATTTCTTTAGTTCATGGACATCATAAGATATTTCCTTTCATTCACAAGTTCACAAATTTATAAACATTTGGTTCACTTTCAATCACTTCCTCCTTCGGAAGACATATGTTCCTCCATGTTTCTTGACTGGTCTTTTTACTAGACTTCTTTCTAAACATATTATTTTCGATTCCATAATCATTTTTGAGGCAAAACTCACACACTATTCATGATAAATGATAACCCTAACATTACAATTAGATATATAACTGGTTGGAATGAATGTATGTATATCAATATAAGATTTTCTATATATTTTCAGATATCAATACAATCCATTATTTAAATATGGAACCAGTTATATAATTTATTCACAGTATGGTCTATTAATGCATCATCTCTATATTCATCAAAACAGGGTAAACCTAATAGTATCCCCAGTACTAATTTATAAGTTTTCAAAATATTGCTCACAGAAATGGTGAAAGAAATATTCATGTCACCTTAGCTACATATACATATTATCACACTAATATTCTGGACACAAAATGCAAAGGTCACACAGAACATAATTTAAGCTAAGTATCCCAATCAAGGGCCCAAAGTCCTTCTGGGCTTCAAATATTACCTAGATTTCTGTTTTCATACTTATATTTCACCTCCATGTTCTTGTAAATATCACAGGTTCCCAATATCATTATTCATCCAGCAAAATGATTCATAACCCAAATCGAACATGCTATTAACCCTAACCATTCTGTAAACTGAGATTGTTCACTCAATCTCACTTTACAGAAGAGCAGGGACAAAGTTAGTATTACAATACAGGAAGTTAGGAGATCTTCCACCTGCTGAGTACCTCAAAATCCATGCAGAAATGATCCCTGGAGAAGACGTAGGCAGCTATGAAGGACCTGAGACAGCAAAAGTCATCTTCCTTTGCAAACAACCCGATCAGGATGAAAGGATGTGTCTGAATCATCCTATCTCTTCTTAATGTAGGGAAGATGTATGAAACCAGGCATGTGTGGAGAGCTGTTCCCAGGTGCCTATGTTTCTATACCATTCTAACTTGTGAAAGTGTCACAGGAAATAGAGGCAGCCTCCTTTTCCTGAGACACTAGGAAGCAACTGTTAGGACAAAGTGGTGGCCAAGACAGTGGCCTCATTCATTTTCTGAAGAAAGTGACCTCACCTCACTTTTTTCATGATGGAACTCTCTGAATTTTGTGATCCAGGAAGCCAGGCACCAAGAGCCAGTACCAGTCCCAGTCCAAGTGGGCTCACTTGTTTAGATTTACCAAGTAAAGAGTCAGTCTTTCTTGGTACCTACTGATGTGAGGGTGGCCAAATGCCAAGAAAGCTTTGAAGAGGGTCCTTTCCTGAGAGGGCAGGAAATGGCTCACCACTGCCTCCTGAAAACTTCACAGAATTGGCCAAGGAGACCAGATCTGAGACAGGACCGGCCATTTCTGGGGAACATTCTATGGCCTACTCGTCAGAGGACACTCCGGATAGTCACAGACATACTTGGGGAAGGAGGTGACTTTGTGTGTGTGGATGTCAGTTTGTGGATTTGTCTCATATTCTGAGAATAGGTAAAAAAGGAGGTTTGTTTGGTTTGGAGTGGACTGTTTCTAGTAAGTCATCTGACAAGGAGACTGTTTCTATGTCTGTGTATCCCACTGTGTCCTTAGTTGTAGATATTAGAAAAGAAAATGGCTCACTGGGTGTGTCCTGTCTAGTAGAAAGCTTCACAGCATTCATCCTGCCCAATTAATGAATGGACTGAGGCTTGACTTATCCATGGGCAACACCTAGTATCATCCTAAGTTCTTGAATTCTTCCTGAATTCTGGCAACTCTCCAGAAAGGCTCATGGTTTTTTGTCCAAGATATGTACCACCTCCAAGCTCTGTGACATGGCCATGTACTAGTTAGCTGAAAGGAATGGCGAGCACACCGGAAAACTCAGATATTGGTGTGACCAGGAAAGTCTCTATGGTGAAACCTGGCTTAGGGCCTTTTGCTTAACTATTGTTCTGTTGCCCTGAATGTCAGGAACCTCTTTGCCTCAGGCCACCCCTTTATAAAGCCAGAAGAAAACAATTTTCAAATGGAAATGAATGGGCATCACCTGTGCCTCTTTGATGAATTGTTTTGGAAATGGTTATGTCTGAATCAGACTCTGGGCCCTGTGTGAGGCTGTGGCTTAAATTGTCAGCACCTCTTGCTGATCATGAGTGTACCAGACAGTGCCTTGATTGACTGGGATTTATGAAAATGGTGTAGAACAGAGATGCCATTAAGTTGGACCCTCCTGAGTAGTGAGCCCTGAGCTGTGGTGTGCAGGTGTGTGATAAATCTTCTGTGGTTGCGCCATGTGGTTTTGCCATTGAATTCCAAATGGTTTGTCACTGACACGGTGCAGTGACCAGACACTTATATGTAAAGGTGTCTTGTTAAATGGATAGTTTTCAGGGCAATGTGCAGAATCAGGTTGCTATGGAGAAGGGGGCAAGTTATGTGGGAATGAAGCCTGGTTGGTGCATTCTCTTGTAGACCCTGAAAAACCACAAATGACAGAACTCCCTCCAGGACTGTGTTCCAGTTGAACTCCTTGTATTTTGTGAGGCAAATACCAAACTCTCAGTGCTGCAGCAGGAAACTCTACGAAAATGGAGGATGAACAAAAGGCTTCACAGTCCACACAGGGAGACACTTAGACCCCAGTGGCCACAGTTTACATACGAAGAGAGAATTCAGCACTGCTGCCTCATGTGTATTGGAAAGCAAGAAAGAATGTCCTCCAGGTCACATAGATGCAGACCCAGCTTTGATGATCTCACTACAAAGGAAGCTAAAGCTACTGACAACATATATTTCAAGTGCCCATCCTCAGAGGCAGTTTCTCTAGAAGTCTTTAGGCCAGCAGACCTCCATGTTTGTGGAGTGTTTACCCTGTCCCTTACTTTGGGATACTCCTCTACCACCTCCAAGTTTGTGAACTCCTGAATATTTTCCATTCCAGATATGTATTTACAGATTTTCTAATTCTTCTCCTCTAATTGTTTCTTATTTGGCGTGAAGGTAACGTCAAGGCATTGTTCTGGATGAGAGTGGGAAGATTTTTGTGTAGCACATATTTGCATACACATTGGATTCATTTTCCAATTTTCCATTCCAAAGACTGAATCCCTGACACTAACGCATACCCTACCAAACTCTGACTACTAATCCTAATATGATGAAGAAAAATAACCCAAACAGAATAGAAATACAAGCACTTCTGAAGAGGCATGGTGTATAGTTGGACTTGCCTTTTGCATGATAAAGTGTAGGTGTTATAAACCTAGTCAATTTTTCATTGAAATAGTTCTCCATGTGTTTTTTTTCTTTTAATATTTATTGTTGGTTCTACAAAACATTACATAGTTCTTGACATGTCATATTTCACACTTTGATTCAAGTAGGTTATGAACTTCCATTTTTCTTCGTATACAGATTGCAGTATCTCATCAGTTACACATCCACTATTTTACATATTGCTATACTAGTGTCTGTTGTATTCTGCTGCCTTTCCTGTCCTCTACTATCTCCCATCCCCTCCCCTCCAATCCTCTCTCTCTACCCCATCTATTGTAATTCATTTCTTCCACTTGTTTTTGTCCCCTTTCACCTCACTTCATCTTGTATTTAATTTTGTATAACCATGAGGGTTTCCTTCCATTTCTATGTAATTTTCCTTCTCTTTCCTTTTCCCTCCCACCTCTCATCCCTGTTTAATATTAATCATCTTCTCATGCTCTTCCTCCCAACTCTGTTCTTAGTTACTCTCTTTATATCAAAGAAAACATTTGGCATTTGTTTTTTAGTGATTGGCTATCTTCACGTAGCATAATACGTTCTAATGCCATCGATTTCTCTGCAAATTGTATGATTTTGTCATTTTTTAATGCAGAGTAATACTCCATTGTGTATAAATGCCACATTTTTTTTAATCCATTCATCTATTGAAGGGCATCTAGGTTGGTTCCACAGTCTTCCTATTGTGAATTGTGCTGCTATGAACATAGATTTATCAGTGTCCCTGTAGCATGCACTTTTTGGGTCTATAGGGATTAGACCGAGAAGGGGAATTGCTGGGTCAAATGGCGGTTCCATTCCCAAGTTTCCAAGAAATCTCCATACTGCTTTCCAAATTTGCTGCACCAATTTGCAGTCCCACCAGAAATGTACAGGTGTACCCTTTTTCCCACATCCTCGCCAGCACTTGTTGTCGTTTGACTTCATAATGGCTGCCAAGCTTACTGCAGTGAGATGGTATCTTAGGGTGGGTTAGTTTAGCATTTCTCTGAATGCTCGAGATGGTGAGAATTTTTTGATGTACTTATTGATTGATTGTATGTCCTCCTCTGAGAAGTGTCTGTTCAGGTACTTGGCCCATTTGTTGATTGGGTAATTCATTTGCTTATTGTTTAATTTTTTGAGTTCTTTGTATAACTCTGGATATTAGGGCTCTATCTGAAGTGTGAGGAGTAAAGATTTGTTCCCAGGATGTAGGCTCCTTTTTTACCTCTCTTATTGTTTCTTTTTCTGAGAAAAATCTATTTAGTTTGAGTAAGTCCTGTTTGTAGATTCTAATTATTAACTCTTATGCTATGGGTGTCCTATTGAGGAATTTGGAGCCCGACCCCACAGTATGTAGATCATAGCCAAAGTTTTCTTCTATCAGATGCCGTGTCGCTGATTTGATATCAAGCTCCTTGATCCATTTTGAGTTAACTTTTGTGCATGGCGAGAGAAAGGGATTCAGTTTCATTTTCTTACATATTTAATTCCAGTTTTTCCAGCACCATTTGTTGAAGATGCTATCCTTCCTTCAGTTTATGCTTTTAGCTCCTTTATCAAATATAAGATTGCTGTAAATTTGTGGATTGATTTCTGTGTCCTCTATTCTGTACCATTGGTCCACCCGCCAGTTTTGGTACCAGTACCATGCTCTTTTTGTTACTATTGCTCCGTAGTATAGTTTGAGGACATGTATCGCTATACCGCCTGATTCACACTTCCTGCTTAGAGTTGTCTTTGCTATACTGGGTCTTGTATTATTGCATATGAATTTCATAATTGTTTTATCTATTTCTACAGGAAATGCCGTTGGGATTTTGATTGGCATTGCATTAAACCTATAGAGAACTTTTGGTAATATCGCCATTTTGATGATGTTAATTCTGCCTATCCATGAACAGGGTATATTTTTCCATCTTGTAAGATCTTCTTCTATTTCTCTCTTTAGGGTTCTGTAGTTTTCATTGTGTAAGTCTTTCACATCTTTTGTTACGTTGATAACCAAATATTTTATTTTATTTTTTTTGAGGATACTCTCAATGGAGTGGTTGTCCTCATTTCCGTTTCAGAGGATTTGTTGCTGATATTCAGGAATGCTTTTGATTTATGATTGTTGATTTTATATCATGCCACTTTGCTGAATTCATTTATTATCTCTAATAGTTTCTTGTAGACCCTTTTGGGTCTACTAGGTATAGAATCATGTCATCTGCAAATAGTGATAATTTAAGTTCTTCTTTTCCTATTTTTATGCCTTTAATTTCTTTCATTTGTCTAATTGCTCTGGCCAGTGTTCGAGAACTATGTTGAACAGAAATCGTGAGAGAGGGCATCCCTGTCTTGTTCCAGATTTTAGAGGGAATGCCTTCAATTTTTTCTCAATTCAGAATGATACTAGCCTGAGGCTTAGCATAGATTGCTTTTACAATATTGAGGTATGTTCCTGTTATCCCAGTTTTTCTAGAGTTTTAAACATAAAGGGATGCTGTACTTTATTGAATGCTTTTTCTGCATCTATTGGGGTGATCATATGGTTCTTATTTTTAAGTCTATTGATGTGGTGAATAACATTTATTGATTTCCGTATATTGAACCAGCCTTGTATCCCAGGAATGAATCCTACTTGATCATGTTGCACAATTTTTTAAATATGTTTTTGTATCTGATTCGCCAGAATTTTATTGAGGATTTTTGCATCTAGGTTCATTAGAGAGATTGGTCTGTATATTTGTTTCTTTGAAGGGTCTTTGTCTGGTTTAGGAATCAGGGTGATATTGGCCTCCTCTGCTGTATACCCATTCGGTCCTGGGCTTTTCTTAGTTGGTAGTCTTTGGATGGTTTCTTCTATTTTCTCAATTGATATTGGTCTGCTTAGGTTGTCTATATCCTCCTGACTCAATCTGGGCAGATCATATGACTTAAGAAATTTATTGATGCCTTCACTATCTTCTAATATAATTTCTGATTATCTTCTGTATTTCAGAAGTGTCTGCTGTGATATTGCCTTTTTCATCCCTTATGATAGTAATTTGAGTTCCCTCTCTTCTTCTCTTCATTAACATGGCTAAGAGTCTGTCGATTTTATTAATTTTTCAACTTTTAGTATTTTCAATTTTTTCAATTGTTTCTTTTGTTTCGATTTCATTAATTTCAGCTCTGATTTTAATTATTTCTTGCCTTCTACTTCTTTTTCTGTTGTTTTGCTCTTCTTTTTCTAGGATTTTGAAATGAACTATGAGATCATTTATTTGTTGTTGTTTTTTTTTTTTCTTTTTTTAAGGAAAGAACTCCAAGCAATGAATTTTCCACTTAGAACTGCTTTCAATGTGTCCCATAGATTCTGATATGTTCTGTCTGTCTTTTTCATTTATGTCTAAGAATTTTTTTTATTTTTCTCCTTGATGTCTTCAATAACCCATTGATCATTCAGTACGTATTGTTCATTCTCCAAGTGATGCATGAATTTTCCTTCCTTCTTTTATTGTTGATTTTCAGTTTCATTCCATTACGATCAGATAAGATGCCTGGTATTATCTATACTCCTTTATATTGTCTAAGAGTTGTTCTGTGACATAATATATGATCTATTTTTGAGAGGTATCCATGTGCTGCTGAGAAAACAGTGTAACTGCTTGATGTTGGGTGGTATATTCTATATATGTTAATTAAGTCTAGGTTATTATTTGTGTTATTGAGTTCTATAGTTTCCTAATTCAACTTTTGTTTGGAATATCTGTCCAGTAGTGAGAGAGGTGTGTTGAAATCTCCCATGATTATTGTATGGTGGTCTACCAGACTCTTGAACTTGAGAAGAGTTTGTTTGATTAACATAGCTGAACCATTGTTTGGGGCACATATATTTATGATTGTTATGTCTTGTTGGTGTATGGTTCCCTTGAGCAATATGTAGTGTCCCTCTTTATCCCTTTTGATTAACTTTGTCTTGAAATCTATTTTATTTGATATGAGTATGGACACTTCTGCTTGTTTCCGAAGTCAATATGAGTGATATGATTTCTCCCAACCTTTCACCTTTAGTCTATATATGTCTTTTCCTATCAAATGTGTCTCCTGTAGGCAGAAAATTTTTGGGTCTTCTTTCGTGATCCATTCTACTAGCCTGTGTCTCTTAATTGGTGAGTTTAAGGCATTAACATTTAGGGTTATTTTTGAAATATGGGTTGTTCTTCCAGCCATATTTGTTTATATTTATGTTAGGTTTGTTTTTCTCTTTGATTATTTTTCGCCCCTTTACTGTACTACCTCCCACTGTTGGTTTTTATTGTTATTTTCCATTTCGTCTTCCTATAATGTTTTGCCAAGGATCTTTTGAGGAGATGGTTTTCTAGCTGCAAATTCTTTTAACTTTTGTTTATCATGGAAGGTTTTAATTTCATCTTCCATCCTGAAGCTTAAAATCGCTGGATACACAATTCTTGGTTGGAACCCAATTTCTTTCAGTGATTGAAAAATGTTATTCCAGGATCTTCTAGCTTTCAGAGTCTGTGTTGAAAGATCAGCTGTTATCCTGATTGGTTTACCCCTAAATGTAATCTGCTTCCTTTCTTTTGTAGCTTTTAAAATTCTCTCTTTATTCTGTATGTTTGGCATCTTCATTATAATATGTCTCGGTGTTTATCTCTTATGATTTTGCACATTTGGCGTCCTGTAGGCTTCTAGGATTTGGGATTCTGTCTCATTCTTCATGTCTGGAAAGTTTTCTCATATTATTTCATTGAATAGATTGCTCAATCCTGTGGTTTGGACCTGTATACCTTCCTGTATCCCAATTACTCTTTAGTTTGGTCTCTTCATGTTATCCCATATTTCTTGGATGTTCTGCTCATGGTTTCTTAACAGTCTTGCTGAGCTTTCTATGTTCTTTTCAAGTTGAAATACTTTGTCTTCATTGTTCTAAGTGATCTATTCTGCTGGTAGTATTCTCAATTGAGTTTTTAAGTTGGTTTATTGCTTCCTGCATTTCTATGATTTCTGTTTGTGTGTTTTTTATAACCTCTATCTCCCTGTATAGTTGATCTTTTGCTTCTTGGATTTGTTTTTGTAATTCATTGTCAAAGTGATCTTTCATTGTCTGATTTTGCTGTCTAATGTCTCCCTGGAGACTTCAGATCATCTGAAGCAAGTATATCCTGATTCTTTATCTGACATTCCATATGCTGCAGATATTACCTCTTCTAATGTTGAGTTGACCTGCGTTGCTTGTGGTCCTTTCTTTCCTTGTCTTTCCCTACTGTTCACGTTTTTTTCGGCTTGGTGAAACTTTTGTGTTATTGAATTTTACCCCTAAATGTTTATATTGCTATTGTATTCTTGAAAAGTCTCCCTCACAGGCGTAAGCAGCGGCTCTGCCCCTCCTCCAATTGGGGCAATGTGCCTACCACACCAGCACGCCGCTGGGCCTGTTCTGCCTCTTGGTAGCTGGTCCGCCTACCTTGCAGGAGCGGGCAGTTGATCTACCCCTCTGCGGGTGCTGGTCCTGTTCAGCCAGTGGGTAACAGGTCCAGCTACCTTGCAGGCACAGGCGTCGGCTCTGCCCCTCCATGCTCCGCTGGGCCTCTTCTGTCTGTGGGTTGCAGGGCTGTCTACATTGCAGGCGTGAGTGGCATCTCTGCCCCCCCCCAAACCGGGGCGATGTGTCTACCACGCTGGTAGGTCGCTGGGTCTGTTCTGCCTCTGGGTGAGAGGTCTACCTGCTTTGCAGGCACGGGCAGCGGCTCGGCCCCTCCCCAAACCTGGTTATGTGTCTAGCACCCTGGCGGGGCCTAGCACCTGGTCTGTCGGTGTTCGCAGGTCCACCTACTTCGCAGGCACGGGGGCCGGCTCTGCCCCTCTGAAGGCAGCTGGGCCGCTTCAGCTGGTGGGTCGCAGGTTCACCTATCTTGAAGTCACAAGGGGTGTCTCTGCCCCTCCACGGGTGTCTGGGCCTCTTCTGCCTGTGGGTTGCATGTCCGCGTTCCTTGCACGCGTGCAGTGGCTCTGCCCAACCCCCAACCAGGGTGATGTGTCTTTCACGATGGCGGGCCGCTAGGCCTGTTCTATGGGTGGCTCGCAGGTCCGCCTACCTTACAGGCGCGGTTGGCGGCTCTGCCCCTCCCTTCTCCATGTGTTTCTAAAGTTAACAAATATGAGAATTCCTGTCTCCATTTCTCTGTACCCTATTCAGCACATGCATTTTTATATTCACATATAGAATCCTACCTGGCATCACATGTACATACTTGTGAGGTTGCTGACTTTGCAAATACAAATTGTGAGAAGGGATCACTCCTCCTAAATGCTGTTGGAACTTACAATTCAAACTATGGGTGAGCTCCCTAGTTGAACAACATTATACATAAATCGATGCTCAGAAAAATGAAGATTTTTGGATTTGTGGATGATATATAATTCATGATGTATTTCGATTGGCATATATATTGCTACTTTTTAATGTATACGTGTGTGTGTGTGTGTGTGTGTGTGTGTGTGCATATATATATGTATAAACTCTCCAGATTTTTCAAAATATGAAATGTATGTGTCTTATTATATACTCCCTAAATTCATTGATGTTCATGAATGTGGATTTATATTCAACTTTTCATAAGAATGTTCTCAGAAATATTAATCCACCTGAAATACATATTTGTTTCCTAATACTGAAAACTAACTTCAGTGAATGGTGCATACAAATCCTAATATTGCTATAGTAAATGACTCAGTTTAACGTCAATGCAAGTAGATTCCTATGGGACATGATATGTATTTTGACGTTCATTTTTATTCAAAACTGGTACATTAATATTTCTTCAGTTTTTGCACATAATAGAATACATATTTCATTCACAAATTCACAAATTTATAGGCATTTTTTTCACTTTCAATTACTTCCTGCTTCAGAACATATGTATTCCCCCAGGTTTCTTGACTGCTCTTTTAATGAGACTTCTTTCCAAGCACATTATTTTCAATTTCCATAATCATTTTAGAAGCAAAGCTCACACACACTTCATGATAAACCATAACAGTGATATTACCATTAGATGTATAACTGGTTGGAATGATTGTATGAATATCAATATATGATTTCCAATATATATTCAGATATCAATTCAATTAAATTATTTAAATTTGGAACCATTTATATTATTTATTCACAGTATGGTCTATTCATGCATTATCTTTATATTCATATAACACAGAGTATACCTATTTGTACCCACAATACTAAATTATATGTCTTCAAAATATTGCTCCCAGAAATGGTGGAAGAAATACTCATGTCACCTGATCTATATATACATTAATCACAGTAATATTGTGGAAACAAAAAGCAAGGTCACACTTATGATTGTACCAAATCCTAAATGGAAAGTGAGCATGGATTAAAAAAAAATCCATGTCCAGGTTGCCTAATGCTCTCAAAAGTGAATCCTATTGGTGACTACATATTTGTTTCTTCCTGAAATTACATATTCAACCTCAACCCTGTTGAAAATGTCTAATCCTATCACTCACTTTATACTTTGCCTGATTTCCTAATGTCTCTATTGAAATCTGATTTCCTGTATTTTTTTTCCCATTTCATCATTATGACTGACTCTTCACATGTGCTGACATTTACTTTCACTCTCTACCCAAAACCCTATTGCTAAAGATCTTTTGGTCCAAATGCTATACACACTCTTCATTCTAAATCTACCGAATATCTTCCTAATCCACCAACTATCCCTTTTGGACTGGATTTTCTCTTCGACATTCAATCATCCAAAAGACAAGGTCCTATGCCATTGTATATCAATTAATCTGAGACACCTGTGCAGAACATAATTCAAAGCTAAGAATCCCAATAGTGGGGCCAATTCCCTTCTGTGCTTCAAAAATTACCTAGATTTCTTTTTTCATACTTATATTTCACCTATATATTCTTGAAAATATAGCAAAATTCCAATACCATTATTCATCCAAGAGAATGATTCCTAACCCAAATGGAAGCTGTTATTAACCTTAACCATACAATGTTTCCTCAATCTAACTTTACAGAAGAGGAGGGACAGAATTAGTCTTCCAATACAGGAGTGTAGGGGATCTTCCACCTGCTGAGAACCTCAAAGTTTCATGCAGAAATGATCCCTGGAGAAGATGTAGGCAGCTATGAAGGACCTGAGAGAGCAAAAGTCATCTTCCATGGCAAACAACCCAGTCAGGATGAAGGGATGTGTCAGAATAAGCCTCACTCTTCTTAATGTAGAGAAGATGGACCAAACCAGTCCAGTGTAGACAGCTGTTCCTGGCTGCCTATGGTTGATATACAATCCTCAGTTGTGAACGTATCACAGGAAATAGGGGCAGCCTCCATCTCATGGGAACCTTGGAAGCAAATTTTAGGACAAAGTGGTTTCCAAAGCAGTGACCTCATTCAGTTCACAAAGGAGGTGACCTTCCTCACTTCTTTGGTGATAGAACTCTCTGAACTTGGGATCCAGGAAGCCAGGCTACCAGAGGCAGTCCCAGTACCATTCCCAGTGGGCTCACTTATTTGGATTTACCAAGAACAGAGTCAGTCTTTCTTGGTACATACTGATGTGAGAATGGCCAAATTTCAGGAGAGCTCAGCAGAGGGGCCTTTCCTGAGAAAGCAGGAAGTTGCTCACAGCTGGCTCCTGACCACTTCACATATTTGGCCAAAAAGACCAGATCTGAGACAGGACAGAACATTTCAGGGAACATAATAAGGCTCACAAGTCAGAGGACACTCCGGATAGTCACAGACCTCTTTGGGGGAAGGAGGTGCCTTTGTGGGTGTGGGTGTGAGTTTGTGGTTTTGTCTCATTTTCTGAGAATAGGTAAAAAAGGCGGTTTGTTTGGTTTGGAGTGGACTGTTCCTAGTAAGTCGTTTCACAAAGTGAGTGTTTCTATGTCTGTGTATCCCACTGTGTCTGTGGTTGTAGACATTTGAAAAGAGAATTCATCAATGGATGTGTCCTGTTTAGTAGAAACCTACCCAGCATTCATTCTGCCCAATTGATGAATGGACTGTGGCTTCCCTTATGGATGGGCAACACCTACTAATTTCCTAAGTTCCTGTTTTCTTCCTGATTCTGGCCACTCTCCAGAATAGGCTCATGGTTTTGTGTCCAAGATATGTACCACCTCCAAGCTCTGTGACAAGGCCATGTAATGGATAGCTAAAGGGAATGGCTAGCATCTCAAAAAACTCAGATATCAGTGTGACCAGGAAAGCCTCAGTGGAGAAACTCTGCTTTGGGTTTTTTGCTAACCAATTCTTCTCTTCCCCTGAATGTGAGGAAGGTCTTGGCCTCAAGACACCGCTTTGTGAAGCCTGAAGAAAACAGTTTTAAAATGGAAATAAATGGGCATCACCTGTGGCTCTTTGTTAATTTCTTTGGAAATGGATGTGTCGGAATCAGTCTCTTGGCCCTGTGTGAGGCTGTGGCTTAGGTTCTCAGCACCTGATGCATCTAAAGAATGATCCCATGTGTGCATCCAAAACCAAAATGGGAAAGAGATCAGTAATTGTTGATGAAGTCTCTCGCCTTCCTCTCTTAGGTTCCTGACCGCCATCAAGTGAGAATAGAGATCCTTTGAATCAAATGAGTTCTTCTAAGCCCTGCAAAGGCTATCCCATACATGCTTGTGTTTTCTCATGACTCCAAATCACATAAAGAATCTATACCTGACAGTCAGTAGGCCTCAAATTGGAGAAGCAGAGCAGTATTAAAGGAAGGCATTTTTGATCCCTTGTGGTTCACAGGAAGGGTGTACAGGCCACCCTGCCTTTAGGAAAATGACGGGCAAGCGAGGTTATTTGGACTCTGTGTTGGGCTGCGCCCCTCATGGAAACATCCAGCCAGAGGTTATGAGGAGTGTCTATATGGAAGAAGATGAGGGCCATGTGGGAGTGTTTTGGTTTTAATTGTGGTAATTTGTGTGGAAGTTGGAAGCGATGACTGGGTCCACCTGGGCTTGAACTCTGGTGTGATACCCTATAGAGACTGAGTCCTGGAACTGACCTCAGAGAAGTATTGTCATGAATTGTGTTGGGATATTAGGAGGCCACACATGAGAGTCACCATTGGAAACTGAGATCTATTCCCAGTGTGGCTTTCCACAGAGCACTGGGAATCTCAGCCAAGGTATCACATAATTTTATTCTGAAACACTTGGCAGCAATAGTTGAGAGTCAAAACACAAATGCACTTCACATTGTAGACCTCAATGGGCCTGGCTTCATGTGGCCTTTTGGCCACTATTTGGGAAGTCTTGGCAGTGAGAGTTCTCCAGATCTTTCTTTGAAATGAGCTTCTTCACCATTTAATGGTTACCGAATTAAATGAAACACTCAGTGCCTCCAACTTCAACCTTGAAAGATGGGCTCGATAAATACTATGAAATTTTTGAAATTCCATTATCCAGGAGGCACTGGAGAACCATTGGATATCCTGTTGGTGATCATGAGTGTACCAGACAGTGCCTTGATTGGCTGGGTTTCACGAAAATGGTGTAGAACAGAGATTCCAGTAAGTTGGAGCCTGCTGAATAGTGGGCCTAGAGCAAAGGTGGGCATGTGTGAGATAAAACATCTGTGGTGCTTCCATGTGGATTTCCCAATGGCTTCCAAATGGCTTGTGACTGACATGGTGCAGCCAGCAGACCCTTATATGTAAATGATTCTTGTTATATGGGTAAGTTTCAGGGCAATGTTCAGAATCAGGTTCCTATGGTCAAGGGGTCAAGCTATGTTGGACAGAAGCCTGGTTTGTGCATTCTCCTGCAGACCCTGTCCCACCACACGTGACAGAACTCCCTCCAGCACTGTGTCCCAGGTGAACTCCTTGTATTTCGTGAAGGAAATACTGAACTCCCAGTGTAGCAGCAAAAAATATCACAAAAATTGGAGGATGATCAAATGGCTTCACAGTCCACATGAGGAGACACTTAGCCCCAAGTGGCCACAGTTGACCCCGAAAGAGAGAATTCAGCAATGCTGCCTCATGATCATTGGTAAATAAGAAAGCATCTCCTCCAGGTCACATAGATGCAGACCCAGCTTTTATGGTCTCACTACAAAAAAAGCTAAAGCTCCTGACAACAACATATATTTCAAGAGCCCAACATCAGAGCCAGTTTTTCAAGAAGCCTTTAGGCTAGCAGAGCTCCATGTTTTTGGAGTGTTCACATTGTCCCTTACTATTGGAATCTCGTCTTCTACCTGCAAGTTTGTGAACTCCTGAGCATATTAAATTCCAGATATGTATTCACAGATTTTCTTACTCATCTCCTCTACATGTGTTACTTGGGACGAAGTTAAGGTCAAGGCATTGTTGTGGATGAGAGTCGGAAGATTTTTGTGTAGCACATATTTGCATACACATTGGATTCATTTTCCAATTTTCCTTTCGAAATACTGAATCCCTGAAACTAACCCATACCCTACAAGACTCTGACAACTAATCCTAACGTAATGGAGAAAAATAACCCAAATAGAACAGAAATACAAACATATCAGAGGAGGCATGGTGTACCATTGAATTAACTTTTCCATTATATAGGGAAGGAGTTTTAAATCTAGTCAATTTTTTGTTGAAAGAGTTGTCCATGTATTTTTAAACTTATCAAATATGTGAATTCCTGTCTCCCCCATTTCTTTGTATCCTATTCAGCACATGTATTTTTATATGCACATATAGAATTGTACCTTGTATCACACATATATTCTTGTGAGGTGGCTGACTTGGCAGATACAAATTGTGAGAAAAGTTCACTCCTCCTAAACGCTGTTGGAACTGAAAATTCAACCTATGGGTGAGCTTCCTAGTTTAACAACATTATACATAAATCCATGTTCAGTAAAATGAATATTTTTGGATACGTGGATGATATGTATTTCATGATGAATTTCGATTGGCATATATATTGCTAGTTTTTAATGTCTGTGTGTGTTTGTATATATATATATATATATATATATATATATATATATATATATACTGTCAAGATTTTTCAAAATATGAAATATATGTGTATTTTGGCCACTCTTTGGGAAGCCTTACCTGTGAGAGTTCTCGAGAGCTTTCATTGAAATGATTTTCCTCAACATTTAATGGTTCCTGAATGAATTGAAACCCACAGTGCCTCCAACTTCATCCTTGAAAAATGGCTCTATAAATACCATGAAATTCCCCTGACCAGGTGGCACTGGAGAACCTTTGGATGTCTTGTTGCTGATCATGAGTGTACCAGACAGTGCCTTGACTGACTCGATTTCATGAAAATTGTGCAGAACAGAGATGCCAGTAAGTTGGAGAGTGCTGAGAAGTGGGCCCAGGGCTGTGGTGTGCAGGTGTATGATAAAACATCTGTGGTGGGGCCATTTGGGTCTGCCATTGACTTCCAAATGGCTTGTGGCTTACATGGTACAGCTAGCCGACCCTTATCTGTAAAGGCATCTTGTTATATGTAAAGGTTTCAGGACAATGTTCAGAATCAGTTTGCTATGGATAATGTTTCAAGTTATGTGGGATAGAAGTCTGGTTGGTGAATTCTCCTGTAGACCCTGACCGTCCACACGTGACAGAACTCGCTCCAGCACTGTGTCCCAGTTGAACTCCTTGTATTTCATGAAAGAAAAACCAAAAGCCCAGTGCAGCAGCAAGAAACACCACGAAAATTGTAGGATGGCCAATTGACTTCACAGTCAAGACGGGGAGACACTTACCCCTCCGTGGCCACAGTTTACCTTCAAAGGAAGAATTGAGCACTGCTGCCTCATGTTCTTTTGGAAAATAAGAAACCATGTCCTCCAGGTCAGATAAATGAAGACCCATCTTTGATGGTATCACTACAAAGGAAGCTAAAGCTCCTGACAACAACATATATTTCAAGTGCCCAACCTCAGAGGCAGTTTCTCAAGAAGTCTTTAGGCCAGCAGAGTTCCATGAATTTGGACTGTTTATCCTGTTCCTTAAGTTTGAAAACTCCTCTAAAATGCTCAAGCTTGTGAACTCCTGAGCATTTTCCATTCCAGATATGTATTCAGAGATTTTCTAACTCTTGTCCTCTAATTGTGTCTTACTTGGGTGAAGGTAATGTCAAGGCATTGCTCTGAATGAGAGTGGAAAGTTTTTTTTGTAGCGCATATTTGCATACACAATGGATTCATTTTCCTTTATTTCCATTTGAATTACTGAATCCATGACACTAACGCATACCCTACTAGACTCTGACTACTAATGCTAATATGATGGAGAAAAATAACCCAAACAGAATAGAAATACAAGCAGTTCAGAAGAGGCATGGTGTATAGTTGGACTTGCCTTTTGCATGATAAAGGGTAGTTGTTAAAAATCTGGTTAATTTTTAATTGATATAGTTCTCCATGTGTTTTGAAAGGTATCAAATATGTGAATTCCTGTCTCCCTTTCTCTGTTGCCTATTCAGCACATGTATTTTTATATGCACAAATAGAATCCTACCTGGTACCACACGTACATTATTGTGAGGTGGCCTACTTGGCAGATACAAATTGTGAGAAGAGATCACTCCTCCTAAACGCTGTAGGAACTGAAAATTCAACCTATGCGTGAGCTTCCTAGTTGAACAACATTACACATAAATCCATGTTAAGTAAAATAAATATTTTTGGATCTGTGTATGATATGTATTTCATGATGAATTTTGATTGGCATATATATTGCTACTTTTTAATATCTCTGTATGTGTTTTGTGAAAAATCTGCACTCTATAGATTATTCAAAATATGAAATATATGTGTCTTATTATACACTCCTAAAATTCATTCATGTTCATGTATGAGACCACGGCTCATGCAACAGCAAAAGACATTTATTAAGGATCCAATCCAGTATGCTAGGGCTCCGTGGTCACTCAAGAAGGGAGAGCAGCCCAGATCTCCGAGCTGAGGTTGAGCAGTGCTTAAGTACACTTTTTGGGGAGGGCGAGACTTTACATATATCACAGTATCTTTTAAAAAATCATCATACACTGCGGGAAATTCAAACAACAAATCCTAAACATGATTAGTTCATTCATTGGTGGGAACATGTCAGGCAGGAGGGATAGGTCAGTTCTACAGCGGGGTACAGATTCAAATTGATTAGATTAGGCCCTGCGATGCATATGTGCCAAGCCACACAGGGTCCTAGGTTATTAAACAACCAGGCGATCAGGGGGAATATTTACTGGGCAGTCCAGAAATTGTCCTACAAGTAACAGGAATTTCAGATTTTTCATGTAGCATAGGAACTTAACAATACCTGGTCCTTTACATTTTAAATCAGGCCTTGAATCTTAGAAACTTTACAAACCCGGTCTTTTACACTTTAACTTTTACACTTTAATTTCAATTTCTTTTACCCTTAAAGATCACTCCTGGTTCACAAGATGGGTGTCCAAGCCACCCTGACTTCAGGCAAATGAGGGGCAAGGGAGCTTATTTTGGACACTGTCTTGGGCTGTGCCCCTCATGGAAACCTCCAGCCATATGTTATGATGAGTGTTTTTATGGAAGAAGATGAGGGTCATGTAGGAGTGTTTTGGTTTTAATTGTGGTCATTTGTGTGGCGGTTGGAAGAGATGACTTGGTCCACCAGGGCTTGAACTCTGCTCTGATACTCCTTAGAGACTGAGTTCTGGAACTGACTTGAGAGAAGTATTGCCATGAATTGTTTTGGGATTATATTAGGCCACACATGAGATTAGCCCTTGGAAACTGAGATCTAGGCCCAGGGTGGCTTTCCACCGAGCACTGGGAATCTCAGCCAGGGTAACACATGATTTTTTTACTGAAAGACTTGGAAGTCATAGTTGAGACTCAAAACACACATGTACCTCATATTGTAGACCTCAATGAGCCTGGCTTCATGTAAACTTTTGGGCACTCATTGGGAAGCCTTGCCTGTGAGAGTTCTTCAGAGCTTTCATTGAAATGAGCTTACTCACCATTTAATGGTTCCTGAATGAATTGAAACCCACAGTGCCTCCAACATCATCCTTGAAAAATGGCTATACAAATACCATGAAATTTTTGAAATTTCCATGACCAGGTGGCACTGGAGAAACTTTGGATGTCCTGTTGCTGATCATGTGTGTACCAGACAGTTCCTTGATTGACTGGTTGTCATGAAAATGGTACAGAACCGAGATGTCAGTAAGTTGGAGCCTGCTGAGTATTGGGGCTAGAGCAGTGGACTATACATTTGTGAATAAATATCTGTGGTGGGACCACGTGGATCTCCCTTTGGCTTCCAAAATACTTGTGACTGATATGGTGCAGGCAGCAGACCCTTATATGTAAAGGCATCTTGTTTTATTGAGAGGTTTCAGGGCAATGTTCAGAATCTGGTTGCTATAGTCAAGGGGAAAGCTATGTGGGATAGACCCATGTTTCGAACATTCTCCTGAAGACCCTGAGCAATCACACGTGTCAGAGCTCCCTCCAGAATTGTGTCCCAGTTGAACTCCTTGTATTTCATTAAGCCAATTCCAAACTCCCAGTGCAGCAGTAAGAAACACCACAAAAATGGAGGATGACCAAATGGCTTCACAGACCACACGGGGAAACTCTTAACTCCCAGTGGCCACAGTTTACCAAGAAAGAATTCAGAACTGCTGCCTCATGTTCATTAGAAAATAAGGAACCATTTCCTCCAGGTCACATAGATGCAGACCCACATTTGATGGTGTCACAATGAGGAAGCTAAATCTCCTGACAACTTCATATATTTCATGTTCCCAACCTGAGAGGCATTTTCTCAAGAAGTCTTAAGGCCAGCAGAGCTCCAAGTTTGTGGAGTGTTTAACCTCTCCCTTACTTTTGGAAACTGCTCTACCACATCCAATGTTGTAAACTCCTGAACATTTTCAGTTCCACATATGTGATCACAGGTTTTCGAACTCCTCTCCACTAATTGTGTCTTACTTGGAGTGAAGTTAATGTAAAGGAATTGTTCTGGATGAGAGTGGCAAGATTTTTGTGTAGCACATATTTGCATACACATTAGATTTATTTTCCTATTTTCATTTGAAATACTGATCCCCGACACTAACACATACCCTAATAGACTCTGACTACTAATGCTAATATGATGGATAAAAAGAAAACTAACAGAATAGAAATACAGGCCTTTAATAGGAGGCATGGTATATACTTGGAATTTCCTTCTGCTTTATCAAGGGTATGTGTTATAAATCTTGTCAAATTTTCATTGTAATATTTCTCCATGAGTTTTATATATATATATATATATATATATATATATATATATATATATATATATATATCTAGATTTTTCAAAATATGAAAAACATGTGTCTATTAAATACTATCTAAATTCATTCATATTCATGTATGTGGATATAAAATCAACTTTTCATAAGATTATTCTCAGAAACATTCAACCACCTGAAATACATATTTGTTTCCTCGTCCTGAGAACTAACTTCAGTGAATCGTGCTTACAAACCCTAATATTTTTACAGTAACTGACACAGTTTATCATCAAAGCAAGTAGATTCCTATAGGACATGATGTGTATATTGATGTTCATTTTTATTCAACAATGGGACATTAAAATTTCTTCATTTTATGCACATCGTAGGATATATATTTCCTCCACAGGTTAGCAAATATATAGGCATTTGTTTCACTTTCAATCACTTCCTGCTTCAGAACACATGTATTCCTCCATGTTTCTTGACTGGTCTGTTCATGAGACTTCTATCCAAACACATTATTTTCGATTTCCTTTATCACTTTAGAAGCAAAACGGACACACACTTCATGATAAACCATCACTGTAATATCACCATTAGATGTATTACTGGTTGGAATGAATGATTATATATCAATAAAAGATTTTTTATATATTTTCTGATATCAATTCAATACATTGTTTAAAGTGTAACAAGTTATATTATTTATTCACAGTATGGTCTATTCATGCATTATCTCTATATTCATAGACACAGGGTACACCTGGTTGTACCCCCAATACTAATCTATACATATTTGAAATATTGCTCCCAGAAATGGTGGAGGAAATACTCATGTCACCTGATCTACATATGCATGTTATCAGTGTAATATTCTGGACACAAAATGCAAAAGCCACACGTATGATTGTACCAAAGCCTAAAGGTAAACTGAACATGGATTACTAAAAACATCCCTGACCATGTTGCCTAATGCTCTCAAATGTCAATACTATTGCTGGCTACATATTTGTTTCTTCCTAAGATTATATATTCAACCTCAAAACTGTTGAAAATGTTTAATTTTTTCACTCACTTGATACTTTTGCCTGATTTCCTAATGTCTCTATTGATATCTACTTTCCTACATATTTTCTGCAGTTCAACATTGTGACTGACACTTCACATGTGCTGTCATTGACATTCACTCTGTAACGGAAACACTATTGCTAAAGATCTTTGGTCAAAATCCTATACTCGCTCTTCTTCCGAAACATACTGACTATCTTTCTGATCCTATCGACTATCCCTTTTTGAGTAGATGTTCTCTACTACATTCAATCATCCAAGGTACAAGATCCTATGCCATTGTATATCGATTTTTCTGAAACATGTATCTAGAACGTAATTCAAAGCTACGTATCGCAATCAGTTGCCCAATGCATTTCTGAGCTTCAAATCTTACCTAGATTTCTGTTTTCATACTTATATTTTATCTCTATATTCCTATAAATATTGCAGGTTCCCAATACCATTATTCATCCCGCATAATGATTCCTTACCCAAATCGAACTTGTTATTAACCCTAACCATACACTGTTGCTTCAATCTAAAATTACAAAAGAGCAGGGACAGAGTTCGCCTTACAATACAGGAATGTAGGGTATCTGCCAACTGCTGAGAACCTCAAAGTTCGATGCAGAAATAATCCCTGGAGAAGATGTCAGCAGCTATGAAGGACCTGTGAGAGCAAAAGCCATCTTCAATGGCAAACTATCTAGACAGGAAAAAGGGATGTGTATGCATCAGCCTCTCTCTTTTTAATGTAGAGAAGATTGACCTAACCAGACCTGCATGGAGAGCTGTTCCCAGGTGCCTATTTTGATATACAATTGAAACTAGTCAAATTTTCAAAGGAAGTAGGGGCAGCCTCTATCTAATGGAACCCTTGGAAGCAACGGTTAGGGCAAAGTTGTTGCCAAGGCAGTGACCTCTTTCAGTTCCTGAAGGAAGTGACCTACCTAACTTCCTTGGTGATGGAACATTCGGAAATTTTGATGCAAGAAGCCAGGCACCGAGAGCCAGTCCCAGTCCCTGTCCCAGTGGGCTCACTTGTTTGGATTTACCAAGTACAGATCAGACCTTCTTGGTACCTACTGATGTGAGGATGGCCAAATGTCAGTAGAGCTCTGAAGAGAAGCTTTTCCTGAGATAGCAGGTAGTGGCTAACGGTTGGCTCCTCAAAGCATCACAGAGTTGGCCAAGGAGACAAGATCTGAGACAGGAGAGGCCATTTTGTGGGGAACATAGTATGGCCCACCAGTCAAAAGACATTCCGGATAGTTACAGACCTACTTTTGGGAAGGAGGTGCCTTTGTGTGTGGGTGTGAGTTTGCGGTTTTGTCTCATGTTCTGAGAATAGGTAGGAAAGGTGGTTGGTTTGGTTTGGAGTCGACTGTTTCTAGTAAGTCTTTTGACAAGGCGACTTTCTATGTCTGTGTATCCACTGTGTCCGTGGTTTTAGACATTAGAAAAGAGAATGCATCAATGGAGGTGTCCTGTCTAGTAGAAAGCTTCCCAGCATTCATCCTGCTCAATTGATGAATGGACTGTGGTTTGCCTTATGGATCTTAAACACCTACTAACATCCTAAGTTCCTGTTTTCTTCCTGAATTCTGGCCACTCTCCAGAATAGGCTCATGATTTATTGTGCAAGATATGTACCACCTCCAAGCTCTGTGACATGTCCATGTTCTTGATAGCTGAAGGGAATGGGAACATCTCGGAAAACTCAGACATCAGTGTGAGCAGTAAAGTCTCAGTGGAGAAACCCTGCTTTGGTCCATTTGCTTAACTATGGTTCTATTGCCTTGAATGTCAGGAAGGTCTTTGCCTCAGGCCACCCTTTTGTGAAGCCTGAAGAAACAGTTTTCAAATGAAAATGAATGGGCATCTCCTGTGCCTCTTTGCTTAATTGCTTTGAAAAGGATGGTGTCTTAATCAGACACTAGGCCCTGTTTGAGGCTGTGGCTAAGATTCTCAGCTCCTGATAGATGTAAAGAAGATCCCATGTGTGCATCCAAAACCAAAATGGCAAAAAGATCAGTCATTGTAGATGAAGTCTCTTGCCTTCCTCTGATAGGTTCCGGAAATCCATCAAGTGAGAATAGGATTCCTATGGGTCAAATGAGTTATTCAAATCCTGCAGAAGTACTTGGGTTCTCTCATGATGCCAAATCACATAATGAATCTATACCTGACTGTCAGTAGGCCTCAAATTGGAGAAGCAGAGCAGCATTAACAGCAGGCCTATTTGATCACTCCTGGTTCAAAGGAAGGGTGTCCAGGCCACACTGAATTTAGACACATGGGGGGCAAGGGTGCATATTTTGGACATTGTCTTTGGCAGCGCCCCTCATGGAAACCTCCAGCTAGAGTTTATGATGAGTGTCTATATGGCTGAAAATGAGGGCCATGTGGGAATGTTTTGGTTTTAATTGTGGTCATTTGTGTGGCGGTTAGAAGAGTTGACAGGTTCCACATTGTCTTGAACTCAGGTGTGATTCCTCTTAGAGACTGAGTTCTGGAACTGACCTCAGAGAAGTATTGCCATTAATTGTTTTGGCATTGTAGGAGGCCACACATGAGAGTTGCCTTTGAAACCTGAGATCTAGGCCCAGGATGGCTTTCCTCAGAGAACTGAAAATCTTAGCAAGGATATCGCATAATTTTATTCTGAAAAACTTGGCAGCCATTGTTAAGAGTCAAAAGACACATGGACCTCCCGTTGTAGACCTCCATAGGCCTTGCTTCATGTGACCTTTTGGCCAGTGTTTGGGAAGCCTTGCCTGTTAGAGTTCCTCAGAGCTTTCATTGAAATGAGCTTCCTCCCCATGTAATGGTTCCTTGAAGAATGGAAACCCAAAAGTGCCTCCAACTTCATTCTTGAAAAATGGATAGATAAATACCATGATATTTTTGAAATTCCCAATGACCAAGTGGCACTGGAGAACCATTGGATGTTCTGTTGCAGACAGTGGCTTGATTGTTGTGTTACAGACAGTGCCTTGATTGACTGGGTTTCATGAAAATGGTGCAGAACAGAGATGCCAGTAAGTTGGAGCCTGCTGAGTAGTGGGCCTAGAGCAGTGGTGGGCAGGTGTGTGATAATACAACTGTGGTGTCGCCATGTGGATCTGCCATTGGCTTCCAAATAGCTTGTGACTGACTTGGTACAGCCAGCAGACCATTATATGAAAAGGCATCTTGTTATATGGAGAGGTTTCAGGGCAATGTTCACAATCAAGTTGCTATGGTCAAGGGGGCAAGTTATGTGGGATAGAACCCTGGTTGGTGAATTCTCCTGCACACCCTGACCCAACACACGTGACAGAACTCCTTCCAGCCCTATATCCTAGTTGAACTCCTTGTATTTCATGAAGCAAATACCAACCTCCCATTGCAGCATCAAGAAACACCACAACCTCGCCAGCACTTGTTGTTGTTTGATTTCATAATGGCTGCCAATCTTACTGGAGTGAGAAAAGGGTTCTCTTGTACATTGCTGGTGGGGCTGCAAATTGGTGCGGCCAATTTGGAAAGCAGTATGGAGATTCCTGGGAAAGCTGGGAATGGAACCACCATTTGACCCAGCTATTGCCCTTCTCGGACTATTCCCTGAAGACCTTAAAAGAGCGTATTACAGGGATACTGCCACATCGATGTTCATAGCAGCACAATTTACAATAGCTAGATTGTGGAACCAACCCAGATGCCCTTCAATGGATGAATGGATTAAAAAAATGTGGCATCTATACACCATGGAGTATTATGCAGCACTAAAAAATGACAAAATCTTGGAATTTGCAGGGAAATGGATAGCACTAGAGCAGATTATGCTTAGTGAAGCTAGCCAATCCCTAAAAAACAAATACCAAATGTCATCTTTGATATAATGAGAGCAACTAAGAATAAAGCAGGGAGGAAGAGCAGGAAGAAAAGATTAACATTAAACAGAGACATGAGGTGGGAGGGAAAGGGAGAGAAAAGGGGAATTGCATGGAAACGGAGGGAGACCCTCATTGTTATACTAAATTACATATAAGAGGTTGTAAGTGGAATGGGAAAATAAACAAGGTGAGAAATGAATTACAGTAGAAGGGGTAGAGAGAGAAGATGGGAGGGGAGGGGAGGGGGGATAGTAGAGGATAGGAAAGGTAGCAGAATACAACAGTTACTATTATGGTATTATGTAAAAATGTGGATGTGTAACCCATGTGATTCTGCAATCTGTACTTGGGGCAAAAAAGGGAGTTCATAACTCACTTGAAGCTAATGTATGCTAATGTATGAAATATGATATGTCAAGAGCTTTGTAGGGTTTTGAACAACCAATAAAAAAATAGAATTAAAAAAAAAGAAAGAAACACCACAAAAAGGGCAGGATGACCAAATGGCTTCACAGTCCACTCAGGGAGACAATAAGCTTCCAGTGGCCACAGTTTACCAACAAAGAGAGAAATCAACACTGGTACCACATGTTCAATGGAAAATAAGAAACGATGTCCTCCAGGTCACATAGATGCAGATCCAGGTTTGATGGTCTCACCAGAACTGAAGCTAAAGCTCCAGACAACAAGATATATTTCAAGTGTCCAAACTCAGAGGCAGTTTTACAAGAAGGCTATTGGCCAGCAGAGTTCCATGTTTGTGGAGTGTTTACACAGTCACTTACTTTTGGAAACTCCTCTACCACCTCCAAGGTTGTGAACTCCTGTGCATTTTCCATTCCAGATATGTATTCACAGATTTTCTAACTCTTCTCTTCGAATTGCATCTTACATGGGGTGAAGGTAATGTCAAAGGATTTATCTGGATGAGAGTGGGAAGACTTTTGTGTAGGACATATTTGCATACATATTGGATTCATTTTCCAATTTTCCATTTCAAATACTTTATCTCTGACACTAAACCACACCCTACTAGTCTCTGACTACTAATCCTAATATGAGGCAGAAAAATAACCCAAACATAATAGAAATACAAGCAGTTCAGAGGAGGCATGGTGTATAGTTGGACTTGCCTTTTGCATTTTAAAGGTTAGGGGTTATAAATCTAGACAATTTTTTGTTGCAATAGTTGTCCATGTGGTTTTAAAGATAACAAATATGTGAATTCTTGTCTCTCTTTCTCTGTAGCCTACTCAGCAAATATATTTTTATATACACATAGAGAATCCTACCTGGTACTACACGTACATTCTTGTGAGGTGGCTAACTTGGCAGATACAAATTGAGAGAAAAGATCACTCCTTCTAAATGTCGTTGGAACTGAAAATTCAACCTATGGGTGAGCTTCCTAGTTGAACAAAATTATACACAAATCCATGTTCAGTACAATGAATATTTTTGGATCTGTGGATGATATATATTTCATGGTGAATTTTGATTGGCATATATTGCTATTTTTAATGTCTCTGGGTGTGTATGTGTGTGTGTCTGTGTGTGTGTGTGTATATATATATATATATATATATATATATATATATATATATATATACACTCTCTCCTTCTATTTTTCAAAATATGAAATATATGTGTCTTATATACACTCCCTAATTTTATTCATGTTCATGAATGTGGATTTATAATCAACTTTTCACAAGATTATTCTCAAAAAATTTCATCCACCTGAAATACATATTTGCTTCCTAGTACTGAAAACTAACTTCAGTGAATGGTGCATACAAATCCTAATATTTCTATAGTAACTGACACAGTTTATCATCAATGCAAATAGATGCCTATGGAACATGATGTGTTTATCGATGTTCATTTTTATTCAACACTGGGACATTACAATTTCTTCAGTTTATGCACATCATAGGATATATATTTCCTCCACAGGTTAGCAAATTTATAGGCATTTGTTTCACTTTCAATCACTTCCTGCTTTAGAACACATGGATTCCTCCATGTTTCTTGACTGATCTTTTCATGAGATTTCTTTCCAAACACATTATTTTCGAATTCCTTTATCACTTTTGAAGCAAAACGGACACACACTGCATGATAAATCATAACTATAATATCACTATTAGATGTATAACTGGTTGGAATGAATGATTTTATATTAATATAAGATTTCTTATATATTTTCAGATATCAATTCAATACATTTTGTAAAGTGGAACCAGTTATATTATCTATTCACAGTATGGTCTATTCATGCATTATCTCTATATTCATAGACACAGGTTACACCTCTTTGTACCCCCAATACTAATTTATACATCTTCAAAATATTGCTCCCAGAAATGGTGGAAGAAATACTCATGTCACCTGATCTACATATGCATGTTATCACAGTAGTATTCTGGACACAAAATGCAAAAGTCACACGTATGACTGTAACAAAGCCTAAACGGAAACTGAACATGGATTACTAAAAACATCCATGTCCAGGTTGCCTAATGCTCTCAAATGATCATCCTGTTGGTGACTACATATTTGTTTCTTCCTAAGATTATATATTCAACCTCAATACCATTGAAAATGTCTAATTTTTTCACTCACTTTGTACTTTGCCTGATTTCCTAATTTCTCTATTGATATCTACTTTCCTACATATTTTCTCCAGTTCAACATTGTGACTGACCCTTCACATGTGCTGACATTGACATTCACTCTCTAACCGAAACCCTATTGCTTATGAACTTTGGTCCAAATCCTATACTCACTCTTCTTCCGAAACGTACTGACTATGTTCCTGATCCTATCGACTATCCCTTTTTGAGTAGATGTTCTCTACTACATTCAATCATCCAAGGTACAAGATCCTATGCCATTGTATATCGATTTTTCTGAAACATGTATCTAGAATGTAATTCAAAGCTACGTATCGCAATCAGTTGCCCAATGCATTTCTGAGCTTCAAATCTTACCTAGATTTCTGTTTTCATACTTATATTTCATCTCTATATTCCTATAAATATTGCAGGTTCCCAATACCATTATTCATCCCGCATAATGATTCCTTGCCCAAATCGAACCTGTTATTAACCCTAACCATACACTGTTGCTTCAATCTAAAATTACAAAAGAGCAGGGACAGAGTTCGCCTTACAATACAGGAATGTAGGGTATCTTCCAACTGCTGAGAACCTCAAAGTTTGATGCAGAAATGATCCCTGGAGAAGATGTAGGCAGCTATGAAGGATCTGAGAGAGCAAAATCCATCTTCATGGAAAACAACCTGAACAGGACGAAGGGATGTGTATGCATCAGCCTTTCTCTTCTTAATGTAGAGAAGATGGACCTAAGCAGGCCTGCGTGGAGAGCTGTTCCCAGGTGCCTATTTTGATATACCATTGTAACAAGTCAAATTGTCACACAAAGTAGGAGCAGCCTCCATCTCATGGAACCCTTGGAAGCAACGGTTAGGACAAAGTTGTTGCCAAGGCAGTGACCTCATTCAGTTCCTGAAGGAAGTGTCCTAGCTAACTTCCTTGGTGATGGAACTCTCTGAAATTGTGATGCAAGAAGCCAGGCACCGAGAGCCAGTCCCAGTCCCAGTCCCAGTGGGCTCACTTGTTTGTATTTACCAAGTACAGATTCAGACCTTCTTGGTACCTACTGATTTGAGGATGGCCAAATGCCAATTGAGCTCTGAAGAGAGGCCTTTCCTGAGATAGCAGGTAGTGGCTAACTGCAGGCTCCTCAAAGCATCACAGAGTTGGCCAAGGAGACAAAATCTGAGAGAGGAAAGGCCATTTCGATAGGAACATAGTATGGCCCACCAGTCAGAGGACACTCCAGATAGTCACAGATCCACTTTTGGGAATGAGGTGACTTTATGTGTGTGGGTGTGAGTTTGTGGTTTTGTCTCATATTCTGCGAATAGGTAATAAAGGTGGTTCGTTTGCTTTGGAGTCTACTGTTGATAGTAACTCTTTTGACAAGGCGAGTGTTTCTATGTCTGTGTATCCACTGTGTCCGTGGTTTTAGACATTAGAAAAGAGAATGCATCAATGGAGGTGTCCTGTCTAGTAGAAAGCTTCCCAGCATTCATCGTTCATAAGTGATGAATAGACTGTGGCTTGTCTTATGGATAGGAAACAACTACTAACTACCTAAGTTCCGGTTTTCTTCCTGAATTCTGGCCACTCTCCAGAATGAGCTCATGATTTATTGTCCAAGATATGTATAACCTCCATGCTCTGTGACATGGCCATGTTCTTGATAGCTGAAGGGAATGGGAACATCTCAGATATTAGTGTGACCAGTAAAGTCTCATTGGAGAAACCCTGCTTTGGGCCATTTGCTTACCTATGGTTCTGTTGCCTTGAATGTCAGGAAGGTCTTTGTTTCAGGCCACCCCTTTTTGAAGCCTGAAGAAACAGTTTTCAAATGGAAATGAATGGGCATCACCTGTGGCTCATTGCTTAATTTCTTTGGAAAGGGATGTGTCTTAATCAGACACTAGGCCCTGGTTGAGGCTGTGGCTAAGATTCTCAGCTCCTGATAAATCTAAAGAAGATCCCATGTGTGCATCCAAAACCAAAATGGCAAAAGGATCAGTCATTGTGGATGAAGTCTCTTGCCTTTCTCTGTTAGGTTCCTGACGTCCATCAAGTGAGAATAGGATTCCTATAGGTCAAATGAGTTATTCAAAGTCCTGCATAAGTGCTTGGTTTCTCTCATGATGCCAAATCACATAAGCAATCTATACCTGACAGTCAGTAGGCCTCAAATTGGAGAAGCAGAGCAGTATTAACGGCACGCCTATTTGATCACTCTTGGTTCACAGAAAGGGTTTCCAGACCACCCTAAATTTAGACAAATGAGGGGCAATGGTGGATATTTTGGACACTGTCTTGGGCTGCATCCCTCATGGAAACCTCCAGCCAGAGTTTATGATGAGTGCCTATATGGATGAAGATGAGGGCCATGTGGGAATGTTTTGGTTTTAATTGTGGTCATTTGTGTGGCGTTTGGAAGAGATGACAGGGTCCACATGGGCTTGAACTCTGGTGTGATTCTCCTTGGAGACTGAGTTCTGGAACTGACCTCAGAGAAGTATTGCCATTAATTGTGTTGGCATTGTAGGAGGCCACACATGAGAGTTGCCCTTGAAACCTGAGATCTGGGCCCAGGATGGCTTTCCACAGAGAGCTGAAAATCTCAGCAAGGATATCACATGATTTTATTCTGAAAAACTTGGCAGCCATAGTTAGAGTCAAAAGACACATGGACCTCACGTTGTAGACCTCAATGGGCCTGGCTTCATGTGACCTTTTGGCCAGTGTTTGGGAAGCCTTGCCTGTTAGAGTTCCTCAGAGCTTTCATTGAAATGAGCTTCCTCCCCATGTAATGGTTCCTGGATGAATGGAAACCCCAAAGTGCCTCCAACTTCATTCTTGAAAAATGGAAAGAAAAACACCATGAAATTTTTGAAATTCCCAATGACCAGATGGCACTGGAGAACCATTGGATGTCCTGTTGCTGATCATGAGTGTAACAGACAGTGCCTTGATTGACTGGGTTTCATGAAAATGGTGTAGAACAGAGATGCCAGTAAGTTGGAGCCTGCTGAGTAGTGGGCCTAGAGCAGTGGTAGGCAGGTGTGTGATAATACATCTGTGATGTGGCCATGTGGATCTGCCATTGGCGTCCAAATGGCTTGTGACTGACTTGATGCAGCCAGGAGACCATTATATGAAAAGGCATCTTGTTATATGCAGAGTTTTCAGGGCAATGTTCAGAATTAGGTTGCTATGGTCAAGGCGGCAAGCAATGTGGAATAGAAGCCCAGTTGGTGCATTCTCCTGCAGAGCCTGACCCACCACACGTTACAAGACTCCCTCATGCACTGTGTCCCAGTTGAACTCCTTGTATGTCATGAATCAAATACCAAACTCCCAGTGCAGCAGCAAAAAAACACCACGAAAAGTGGAGGATGACCAAATGGCTTCAAAGTCCACACGGGGTGTCACTTTGCCCGAAGAGGCCACAGTTTACCTACAAAGAGACTTCAGCACTGCTGCCTCATGTTCATCGGAAAATAAGAAACCATGTCCTCCAGGTCACATAGATACTGACCCAGGTTTGATGGTCTCACTTCAAAGGAAGCTAAAGCTCCTGACAACAACATATATTTCAAATGCCCAAACTCAGAGGCAGTTTCTCAAGAAGTCTTTAGGCCAGCATAGCTCCATGATTGTGGAGTGTTTACACTGTCCCTTACTTTTGGAAACTCCTCTACCACCTCCAAGGTTGTGAACTCCTGAGCATTTTCCATTCCACATATGTATTCACAGATTTTCTAACTCTTCTTTTCTAATTGTGTTTTACCTGGGGCGAAGATAATTTCAAGGCATTTTTCTGGATGAGAGTGGGAATATTTTTTGTGGCACATATTTGCATACACATTGGATTTATTTTCCTATTTTCCATTTGAAATACTGAATCCGTGACACCAACCCATACCCTACTTGTCTCTGACTACTAATCCTAATAAGATGGAGAAAAATAACCCAAACAGAATATAAATACAAGCAGTTCAGAGGAGGCATGGTGTATAGTTGGACATGGCTTTTGCATGACAAAATGTAGGTGCTATAAATCTAGTCGATTTAAATTGAAATAGTTCTCCATGTATTTTTAAATTTAACAAATATGTGAATTCCTCTCTCCCATTTTATGTAACCTATTGAGCACATCTATTTTTATATGCACATATAGAATACTACCTGGTATCACACATACGTTCTTGTGAGGTGTCTGACTTGACAGATACAAATGATGAGAAGTGATCACTCCACCTAAACGCTATGGGATTTGAAAATTCATCCTATGTGTGAGCCTCCTAGGTGAACAATATTATACATAAATCCATGTTCAGTAAATTGAATATTTTTCTATCTGTGTAAGATATATATATCACGGTGAATTTCGATTGGCATATATATTGCTACTTTTTAATGTCTCTCTCTCTCTCTCTGTGTGTATATATACACACTCCAGATTTTTTTAAAATATAAAATATATATGCCTTATTATACACTCCCTAAATTTTTTCATATTCATGTATGTGGATTTATAGTCAACATTTCAAAAGGTTATTCTCTGAAATATTCATCCACCTGAAATACATATTTGCTTCCTAGTAATGAAAACTAACTTCAGTGAATGGTGCATACATATCCTAATATTTCTACAATAATTGACCCAGTTTCTCATTAATACAAGTAGATTCATATGGGACATGATGTGTATTTTCATGTTCATTCTTATTCGCCACTGGTACATTACTATTTCTTCAGGTAATGCACATAATAGAGTATATATTTCATCCACAAGTTAGCAAAATTATGGGTATGTGTTTCACTTTCAATAATTTTCTGTTTCAGAACACATGTATTCCTCCATGTTTCTTGACTGGTCTTTTCATGAGACTTCTTACCAAACTCATTATTTTCGATTTCCATAATCCCTTTTGAAGCAAAACTCACACACCGTTCATGATAAACCATAACCCTAATATTACCATTAGATGTATAACTGGATGGAATGAATGATTGTATATCAATATAAGATTTCTTATATATTTTCAGATATCAAATCAATCCATTATTTAAAGTGGAACCAGTTATATTATTTATTCACAGTATAGTCTATTCATGCATTGTCTCTATATTCATAGACACAGGGTACACCTCATTGTAAACTCAATACTAATTTATACGTATTCAAATTATGGCTCCCAGAAATGGTGGAAGAAATATTCATGTCACCTGATCTACATATACAATTTAACCCAGTAATATTCTGGACACAAAAAGAAAAGGTCACACTTATGTTTCTACCAAAGCCTAAATGTAAAGTTAACATGGATTACTAAAAACATTCATGTCCAGGTTGCCTAATGCTCTCAAAAGTCAATCCTATTTGTGACAATATATTCGTTTCTTCCTAAGATAATATATCCAAAATCAACCCTGTTGAAAATGCCTAATTCTATCACACACTTTATACTTTGCCTGATTTCGTAATGTCTCTATTGATATCTGCTTTCCTTCATATTTTCCCCAGTTTATCATTGTGATGGTTCATATGTGCTCACATTTACATTCACTCTCTAACCAAAACCCTATTGCTAAAAAACTTTTGTTCCAAATCCTATACTCACTCTCCTTCCTAAACATACCGACTATCTTCCTAATCCTACCGACTATCCCTTTTTGACGGGATGTTCTCTTCTACATTCAATCATCCAAGTAATGTTCAGGTGAGCGTCGGAGGAAGAGACCACCAAGAGACTGTCTCATGGAACAGCAAAGGGTTTATTGGGGGTCCAGCATGCTGGGGCTCAGAGCTCCCTTGAATCGAGCAGAGAGCCCTGAGGACATCTTAAGCAGAGCTTATGTGTTTTCCTTGTAGAGGGCAGGGAGGGAAGTTTATTGATGGGTCAGGGCGAGTGGGCAGTTTGCATGCAACCGGGAGAGGGAGTACATTATATATTTTGGAAGTTGGAGACAGCACATTCTGGGAACAAGATTAGCAAACAGTTCTCAAGATTTCAACAGTGTTTTGTTAAGCATACAGAAAAAGAGGAAGTGACAAGTACCATTTTATTAACCTTTCGTTCCCCACGTCTTCTTCTGGCTACTTTTAATCATAAAAGTGATCATTGGAGTGCTGTCACATTCTATGTCTGCTAGTGGGGTATTACCATAAGTTTAACTTGTCTAATTTGAGGTTGGAGAAATGAAAATACATGGTTGAGCAAACAGGGTTTTATAGTTAGCAAGAATGTGAGTATTATTATTGGACTGGCCAAGGTTGATAAACGTATAGTTAACCAGGGGGACTGTGTGAACCAAGACTCAAACCACCCTTTTTGGGCCTCTCTCTTTCGTTGACACTCTTCAAGGCATCCTTTTATTTTACTCATAAATTTTTTACAACTCCAGTATTGTTGCCATAAAAATAACATTCTTCCCTCAATGCAGCACAAAGGCACCATTCTCTCATGAAGAGGAGGTCCAACCCTCGATTGTTGTATGAAACAACATCAGAGAGAGAGGTTAAAGATTCCCACAAAGCTGTGATGGAGGTTTCTAATATCTTTAAGTTTTGGTCTATTGCTGCTTCTAATTGGGTATTTTGCTTTGTACCATGGACCAAGGCAGTGGTTCCTGTGACCTCCCCTGCAGCAACTCATATTCCTAATAGGATGGCTGAAGTGAGGGATATATGTTCCCTGTGGAACCGGGTTGTATGCCCCCCTGTTTGATCTTCAAATGAACCTGCATCATGATAGAGCACTCTGGGTAACCTCTGCTCCATTACACATTTAATCACCACTGTTGACCATTTAATGAAAACATAAAAATGTTTAAGTATATAGAATTATACTCTTGTAGGAACAGTCAAGACAAGGCACCTAAGATAGCACCAAAGCTAGGGAAACAGTCTTATTTGGTTGCAAACGGATTCAGAGGGCATTGCTTCTGTTGTAATCAATTAATCCCATGAACCCCAAGTTTAGGAAGTTTCAGAATTTTGTACCCAACATGTAAGGGAATGTGCTCAGAAGTTCACAGTCAGCAGAAATTCACAAAAAGCAGTTTTTTTATGTTTTTTTCCTCTGTTCTGAGCAAATTAACTTTTCAAGGACACCTGGGAGGGGGAGAGATATTTCATCCCTTTCTTTTTTCCGCTTGCCAGCTGTTACCATGGAGCCAGTTGGTAACTTCTTTATCATAGAAATGTAGCCATCTCTTTGAAGCCCCAGCTCAAAGTCAGAGGCCTTGTTCACATATTTTGTGAAAAACTAGTAAGGGGGTGTCTAGCTTACAAGTACTGATTGTTTTAGCCAGTGGCCAAGTAGAACAGGGCCACATGAAAACAGGAAGTTTGTCTACACTGAACTCTTTTATAGGGACTCTTTTGCTGAACGTCCTAAAGTCAGCCATGGTGAAGACATCTGGAGAAGATCAGTTAAGACTTTTCTGTGGGTGTGGAACAGAGGGGAAAGAGAGGGAAGGCGGGACTTAGAGCAGTTCCGAGGATCTGAGAATGAGTACGGAGAGATGTAAAAGAATAATGGGAAAGGGGTTTGGGATTTTCTAGCAACAAAAACTTGAGCAGTAGAACATGTAGAAAAGAGGGGAAGATGGGAGTGTGTATCCAAAAAGCCTGTGAGGGACTTTAAATTCTTAGTAACCTGTTTTCAGTGATGACAAAGCAACTTTAAAGACCATTTTTATTACATCTTGGATAGGGGTCTTCTCAGCTATTTTGAGCTTTAGGTTAGCTGGTAAAAGGACCTGGTGAAACCCCGTATGGGTGCTGACAGGAGAAGAGAGGAGTGAGTGGGTAGAGTGGTAACTAAGTACCTGCTACCTCAGCAAGGGGGCAATGGTCTGAGAACCGGCGGATGTTTGGGTTGTTGATCTAGTAACGGGATGGGAGAAATCAGGTTGTTGAGGTGGGAGTGACAGCAGAGAGACTAGAGCAGAAGGCTGAGGGTGAGGATCTATTGGAGAAGCATAGTTCAGGATGTGAGCGAAGGACGGAAAAGGCCTCCACATAGGGGAATCTCTTTTCATGCTTTTGAGCCCTTCCCAAAGTTAAAAAGGTTCCACAGAATTTGAGGATCTAGAGACCCCTCTGGGTGCCATCGATTTAGGTTATCTTATTGGTAATATGGCCAATGCTGTGTACTGAATTTGATTAGGAGTTTGGGTTCCATCGTGCAGCCCCTGTATGCTCACATCCCCTTGATTACAGAAGAAGTCGGCTTTTCCCACACACAGCCATGGCTGTTTGTGGCTTTGATAGTTCACCGGGCAAACATAGTAATCTAGGCTAGCCGACCTGCATCTGGCTCACGTGTCCCTACATCCATAATGTTTGTTTCCATTACATATGATACGGAAGGGATTTAATGGAATTTTAGTGGGATCCTCTTCTTCAGGGATATCTGAATAGGAAAGACATATAGCCAGCTGACAAATGTCTGGGTGGAGAGATGGCCACCAGGTCCCTAAGGGGGCTGTATGCAAGATTGATTAAACTTCTTGTCCAGTAGGATTTGTGATCAGCCATCGCTGCTGAAAGGGGTGATGAGGGTTAGAAATACTGGTGGTCAAGGGGAGAGTCTATAGCCTTATCCACACGGCGAATGTGCAATTTGAAAGGGTTACCAGTCTTTTCCAGTTTCCAGCCAATTCCAGTTTCCAGTCAATGTCTGGACAGGGCCCAGGCTTGAGATGAGAGGCATGCATCCAGGAAGTGATTCCATCTACCTTTACCACTGTAGGTGTTATAAGTAGCACCTGGAATGGTCCTTTCCAGCGGGGTTCCAGCGATGTCACCTGATGTCGTCTTACGAAGACAAAGTCTCTTAGTTGATATCGATGTGGAGTCCCCTCGTCCCCAGTTTGGTAGGCAGTGTCCAGCTGTTTTCACAGGTGTCACTGAATTCTTTCAAGAGCTTTAAGTCTGTCAAGCAAGCTGGTGTGGAAGGGATTGTAAGGTCTTAGAGTTGGTGTTAGGTCCCTTACTGGAGGAGGGGCACCATAGAGAATTTCATAGGGGGTGAGGTTACACTAAAATCAGAGTGAGTATTTTCTTCATTTAACAGTGCATAAGGCAGGAGCATAGTACAATCTTTTATTCCGGTCTCTAAGCTTAATTTTTTTAAGGTCTGTTTAATGGTTTGGTTCATTCTTTCTACCTGTCCTAAACTCTGGGGTCTATAAGCACAATGTAACTTCCAATTAATCCCCAGGGTCCTGGCTAACCCCTGACTTACCTGGGCCATGAACGCCGGTCCATTATCAGACCCTATTAACTTAGGCAGGCTGTATCTTGGAAAAATATCTTCTAGGATATTCTTGACCAAAATTTGCGCTATTTCTTTTCTTTCTTTTTTTCTTTTTTTTTTTGTGGGGAAGGCTTAAATGCATCCTGAAAATGTATCTACAAAGACTAGGAGATATTTAAGTCCATACCTTGCTGGCTTTATTTCAGTAATGTCCACTTCCCAGTATTGTCCTGGTTTGGTTCCTCATATGTGCTTTCATACAGGAAGCTTGGAAGGGTAAGCATTTACCAATTGATGAACCCAACAGGCTTTTGTTACCCATTCAGTTATTTTCTTCACTGTGAGTCTGTTAGTGGAAAACTAAGTTCTTGATCCTTCAGGAATGCCTGCAGTTTCTTTGAACCAAGGTGAGTGAGTTGATGTACATTTTCTACTGACATAGTTAGAGCCGTGGCTCTTGGAGTTTTTACTGAAAGATTTAGAAATTCCACTTAAGGGCCTTCAGGGTTAAAATTTATTTTGGCCCAGAGCTTGGTGAGCAGATCTCCGCCGATCAATGGGGCCAGGCATTCTGGGACTACTAGGAAGGAGTGATGGATTTTTTCTTTTCCCAGGTCCATGGTCCTCTTAGTTGTCCAAGCCCGATATTTACTGCCATTAGCCCCTTGAAATAGAGATTTTTTATTTGATAGAGGGCCCAATGTGGCCTTATGGGCTCAGTATATTGCCCCTGTATCCACTTCAAAGTTTACTGGGGTCCCCTCCACTTCAAAAGTTACTCTGAGCTCAGGGAGGGGATCTGAGCCCCGACTTTCTTAGTCATCCTCCAGAGTCAGAATGGCTGGCTGGCGTGGCTGTCGCTTTCTATGTCAATTTTGGCCCAGTGTCCTTTTTGTTTGAGTAGGCACATTGATCTGAGGCCAAGGGTGGCCTCTGTCGTGGGCCAATGTATACCTTCTTGTCTCCCTGTTTCTTAATTTTTGGCCTATTTGTTGTTGTGACCTGGACCTTAGTCAACGCCTTACTCTGCCTTTTGTTTCTTTTATCCTCCATTTGCTCCCTTGTCTTCCTCAGTTTCTCTCTTATAGGATACCTTCTCAGCTTCTCTGACTAAATCTCTCAAAGTCATATCTTGTAATCAATCTAAGCTTTGTAACTTTGTTTTAATATCCAGGGCAGTTTGCCCAATAAGGCCATCGTGACAGATGCCTTTTGATTCTCTGCCTGACGATAAAAAGGATTATAGCTCCTATATGCCTCCATAATTCTCTCTAGAAACATAGAGGGAGATTCATCAGGCCCCTGATAATCTCTCTTACCTTGGCCAAATTAGTTGGTCACTAGCGGCTGCTCGGAGACCCACTATTAGAGCCCGGCGATAAGTGGACAGATGCTCCCTACCTTCAAAGGTGTTGGGGTCCCAGTTGGGTCGGTTCAAGGGAAAGCCGGCTTTGATTATGTTGGTAAGTTGTGTCGGATGCAAACCTGGTCCAAGGATTTTTTTTTAGCTTCCTGGAGAATTCCCTTTTTTTCCTCTGTCATGAAGAAAGTCCCTAGCAGTTGTTGGCTGTCATCCGAAGTAGGCTGGTGTGAAAACATCAATGACTCAACCACACCTGAGAGCCGGGTGGGGTCCTCGGTAAAAGGGGGATTGCTATTTTTTAAGTTACATAGGTCTGAAGAGAAGAACGGCCAATACTGGTAGGCTTGAATTTTCCCCCAATGGCCATTGTCAATCATTGGTCCATAGGGTCGAAGGGGAGGCATCCCAAGAGTTCCAGGGTTTTCAATCATTCACCGCCAGCGAGTTCCTTTAGCAGGGCCAGCTTCCTCCATGGGAGGAGGTGCTGTGTGTGCTGCAGGGGAATTACCTGGAGGGCGCTGGGCCGGCTTAGCTTCCTTCAATGGAGGAGAGGCTCAGTCAGCAGCAGGGGTATCACTTAGAGGGTGTTGGGGGTTAGAGGATGAGGGCAGGGGATAAGGAGGGGGAGGAGAGTCCAGTAGACTCAAATCTGGTGACACAGGGAAAACAGAGTGTGGAGGAGGAGGAGGAGCAGAGTGTTTGTGAGTTCCTGGGGGAAGGAGTCATTGCGGGGGCAGGGGCAAGGAAAGGCTTGACCCATTGAGGAGGAAATTTGCAGAAGTCCTGCTGAATTAAAATATATGGCTGTTGATCCAGATGACTATCTGGCCACGGCTGAAAGACAATATCTCTGAATTATAAATTAGTGGGAAGTAGAAAGATCCTTCTAGGGGCCATCCGACTCCAAAGGTGGGCCATTCGGAGCTACAGAGAGTCTACCACATCCGGGGCTTTACTGAAATAAAGAGATTCTGAGCCCTTAAACGGACTTTGGTATAGTGATCAAGGGTCAGGGACAGAGGCATTGAAGTGCTCTGTTCCATAATGAGAGATACACAAACAGTGAAAGCAAGACACATGACACAGGCAAGACAAGACAATAAAGACAGGCAATGGACGTTCAACACTGAGACCATGACTGAGTAGCCGGCAAAATCCGATGGACTGGCAATACTGAATCCGAAACAAAATATCACTGAGTCAAGGAGACTATTGTTCCTCAATTTCCCGAGTCCTCTCAGGCGTCCTCCAGGGACGTGGCCTGTGGTTCTGTAACACGACTGTCAGCCACCATCACAGAGAGCTCACACTCTTCATTGACAGCCATTTTGCCAAACCCTAACATGAAACCTGAAACCAGAAAGAGGCGCCTTACTTATCTGAGGGGGGTCCATTGGGGTCTCTCGTCCACCGCTGCTTGATCTCTGTGGAACCTCCATATGTAAAGGTCGGGCTAGTGTCAGAGGAAGGGACAACCAAGAGACTTTAACATGCAACAGCAAAGGATTTACTGGGGGTCCAGCATGCTGGGGCTCAGAGTTCACTTGAATAGAGCAGAGAGTCCTGAGAACAGCTTCAGCAGAGCTTATATACTTTTCTTGGAGAGGGCAGGGAGGGAAGTTTATTGATGGGTAAGGGTCAGTGGGCAGTTAGCGCTTAACCGGGTGAGGGAGTACAATCTGCAGTTTGGCAGATGGGGACAGCACATTCTGGGAACAAGATTAGCAAACAATTCTCAAGATTTCAACAGTGTTTTATTAAGCATACAGAAACACAGGAAGTGACAAGTACCTATTTTATTAAACTTTCACTACCAACTATCCCTTTTTGACTGGATGTTCGCTTCTACATTCAATCATCCAAGGTACAAGGTCCTATGTCATTGTATATGGATTTATCTGAGACAACTTTGCAGAAAGTAATTCAAAGCTAAGTAGTCCCAATCAAGGGACCAATGCCCTTCTGGGCTTCAAATCTTACTTAGATTTCTGTTTTCATACATATATTTTACCTATGTATTCTACATATATTCAATATATATATATATATATATATATATATATATATATATATCATAGTATATATATTTCATCCAGAGTTTCACAAATTTATAAGAATTTTTTTTCATGTTTAATCAATTCCTTCTTCAGAACACATTTATTCCTCCAGGTCTCTTGACTGGTCTTTTCATGAGACTTCTTGCCAAACACATTATTTTTGACTTCCACAATCACTTTTGAAGCAAAACTCACACACTCTTCATGATAAACCATAACACTCATATTACCATTAGAATGTAACAGGATGGAATGAATGATTGTATAGCAATATAAGATTTTCTGTATATTTTCAGATATCAATTCAAAAAATTATTTAAAGTTGGAACCAGTTATATTATTTATTCTCAGGATAGTCTATTCATGCATTATCTCTATATCCAAAGACTCCAGGTACACCTAATTTTACACCCAACACTTATTTATACGTCTTCAAAATATTGCTCACAGAATTGGTGGAAGAAATACTCATGTCACCTGATGTCCATATACATTTTATCACAGTAATATTCTCGACAAAAAAGCAAAGGTCACACTTTGATTGTACGAAAGCCTAAATGGAAAGTGAGCATGGATTACTAAAAACATCTATGTGCAGGTTGCCTAATGCTCTCAAATGTCAATCCTATTGTTGAGTACATATTTGTTTCTTCCTTAGATTATATATTCAACAACAACCCTGTTAAAAATGCCTAATCCTATCACTGACTTTATACTTTGCCTGATTTCATAATGTCTGTATTCATATCTGCTTTCCTATATATTTTCCCCAGTTCATCATTGTGACTGACTCTTCACATATACTAACTTTTACATTCACTCTCTCTCTGAAACCCAATTGCTGAAGAACTTTTGCTGCCAATCCTATACTCACCCTTCTTCCTAAACCTACCAACTATCTTTCTAATAATACCGACTATCCCTGTTTGACTGGATGTTCTCTTCAACATTCAATCATCCAAGGTACAAGGTCCTATGCCATGGTATATCGATTTATCTGACACATCTGTGCAGAACAAAATTCAAAGCTAAGTATCCCAATCAAGAGCCTAATGCTCTTCTGGGCTTCATATCTTACCTAGATTTCTGTTTTCATACTTATATTTCACTTGTATATTCTTGTAAATATCACAGGTACCCAATACCATTATTCATCAATCAGAATGATTCCTAAGCCAAATCGAACCTGTTATTAAGCCTTACCATACACTTTTCCCTCAATCTAACTATACAGAAGAGCAGGGACAGAGTTTGTCTTACAATACAGAAATAGAGGGGATCTTCCACCGGCAGAGAACCTCAAGGTCCATGCAGAAATGATCCCTGGAGAAGATGTATGCAGCTATTTAGGACCTGAGAGAGCAAAAGTCATCTTCCATGGCAAACAACCTGCTCAGAATGAAGGGATTTGTCTGAATCAGCCACTTTCTTCTTTATGTAGAGAAGACGGACCAAACGAGGCTTGTATGGTGAGCTGTTCCCAGGTGCCTATGGTTGATATACCATTTTAACTTGTGAAACTGTCACAGGAAGTAGAGGCAGCCTCCATCACATGAGACCCTTCGAAGCTACTGTTAAAACAAAGTAGTTGCCAAGGTAGTGTCATAATTCAGTTCCTGAAGGAAGTGAACTAACTAATTTATTGGTGATGGAGCTCTCTGAACTTGGGATCCAAGAAGCCTGGCATCCAGAGACAGTCCCAGTCACAGTCCCAGTGGGCTAACTTATTTGGATTTACCAAGAACAGAGTAAGTCTTTTTTGGTACCTACTGATATGATGATGGCCAAATGCCAGGAAAGCTCTGAAGAGGGGTCTTTCATGAAAAAGCAGGTAGTGGCTCACCCCTGGCTCCTGACAACTTCACAGTGTTGGCCAAGGAGACCAGATCTGAGACAGGACAGGCCATTTTGGGGGAACAAATAATGGCCAACCAGTCAGAGGACACTCCGGATATTCACAGACCTTCTTGGGTAAAGAAGTTGCCTTTGTGGGTGTGGGTGTGTGTTTGTGGCTTTGTCACATGTTCTGAGAATTGATAGGAAAAGCAGTTTGTTTGGTTTGAAGTGGACTATTTCTAGTAAGTCATTTGACAAGGCGAGTGTTTCTAGGTCTGTGTATCCCACTGTGTCCGTGGGTGTCGACATTAGAAAAGAGAATGTATCAATGGATGTGTCCTGTCTAGTAGAAAGCTTCCCAGCATTCATTCTGCCCAATTTGTGAATGGACTGCGGTTTGACTATTCGATTGGCAACACCTCCTATCTCCTTAAGTTTCTGTTTTCTTCCTGAATTGTGGGAACTGTCCAGAATGGGCAAATGGTTTTGTGTTCAAGATATGTACCACCACCAAACTCTGTGACATGGCCATGTACTGGATAGCTGAAGGAAATGGTGAGCATCTCAGTAAACTCAGATACCAGCGTGACCAGAAGAGTCTCAGTGGGAAACCCTGCTTTAAGCCTTTTGCTTACCTATTGTTCTGTTGCCCTGAATGTCAGGAAGGTCTTTGCCTCAGGCCACACCTTGGTGAAGGCTGAAGCAAACAGTTTTCAAATTGTAATGAATGGGCATCACCTGTGGCTCTCTGCTTAATTGCTTTGAAATGGGATGGGTCTGAATAAGCCTCTTTGCCCTCTGTGATGCTGTGGTTAGATTTTCAGCACTTGAGGGATCTAAAGAAAAATCTCTTCTGTATCCAAAACCAAAATAGCCAAAAGAACAGTCATTGTGGATGAAGTCTCTCGCCTTCCTCTAAGGATCCTGACCTTTATCAATTGTGAATAGGGATCTTTCGGTCAAATGAGTTCTTCAAAGCCCTGCAGAGGCTAGCCCAGAGATGCGTGGGTTTTCTCATAACTCCAATTCACATAAAGAATCTAAACCCCAGAGCCAGTAGGCCTCAAATTGGAGAATTGGAACAGTATTAACAGCAGTCCTATTTGATCACTCATGGTTAACAGGAAGGGTGTCCAGGACACCCTGATTTTAGGCAAATGAGGGGCAAGGAAGTTTATTTTGGACACTGTCTTGCACAGCGCCCCTCATGAAAACCCCCAGCCAATGGATATTATGTGTGTCTATTGGAAGAAGATAAGGGCCATGTGGGAGTGTTTTGGTTTTAATTGTGGTCATTTGTTTGGCGTTTGGAAGAGATGACTGGGTCCACCTAGGATTGAACTCAGGTGTGATTCCCCTTAGAGACTGTGTTCTGTAACTGACCTCAGAGAAGTATTGCCATGTATTGTGTTTGTATTTTAGGAGTCCACCCATGAGAGTCGTCCTTGGAAACTGAGATCTACGCCCAGGGGGGCTTTCCACAGAGCACTGGGAATCTCATCCAAGATATGCCATGATTTTATTCTGAAAGATTGGCAGCCGTAGTTGAGAGTAAAAACACACATGGACCTCACATTGTAGACCACAATGTGACCTTTTGCCTACTCTTTGGGAAGCCTTGTCTCTGAGAGTTCTCCAGAGCTTTCATTGAAATGAGCTTCCTCATCATTTAATGGTTCCTGAATGAATTGAAACCCACAGTGCCTTCAACTTCATTTATGAAATTTCAAAAACTTCATTTTTGAAATTTCCATGACCAGGTGGCACTGGAGAACCTTAGGATGTCCTGTTGCTGATCATGAGGGTACCAGACAGTGCCTTGATTGACTGTGTTTCATGAAAATGGTGTAGAACTGAGATGTCAGTAAGTTGGAGCTTTCTGAGTAGTAGGCCTAGAGCAGTGGTGTGCAGGTGTGTGATAAAACATCTGTGGTGGGGTCATGTGGATCTTACACTGGCTCCAAATGACTTGTGAATGACATGGTGCAGCCAGCACACCCTTGTATATAAAGGCATATTGTTACATAGAGAGTTTTCAGGGCAATGTTCACAATCTGGTTGCTATGATCAAGGGGGCAAGCAATGTTGGATAGAAGCCTGGTTGTTGCATTCTCCTGCAGACCCTGACCCCCCACATATTACAGGACACCCTCCAGGACTGTGTCTCAGTTGAACTCCTTATATGCCTTGAAGCAAATACAAAACACCCAGTGCAGGAGCAAGAAATAACACGAACACTGGAGGATGACCAAATGGCTTTCAAGTCCACATGGGGAGACACTTAGCCCTAAGTGGTCACAGTTTAGCTACAAAGAGAAAATTCAACACTGCTGCCTCATGTTCATTGAAAAATAGGAAACCATGTCCTCCAGGTCACATAGATGCAGACACAGCTTTGATGTTCTCACTAAAAAGGAAGCTAAAGCTCCTGACAACAATGTATATTTCAAGTGCCCAACCTCATTGTCAGTATCTCCAGAAGTCTTTAGGCCAGTAGAGTTCCATGTTTGTGGAGTTTTACCCTGTCCCTAAGTTTTGGAAGCTCCTCTAAAGCCTCAAAAGTTTTAAACTTCTGAGAATTTTCCATTCCATATATGTATTTACAGATTTTCTGACTCTTCTCCTCTAATTTTGTCTTTCTTTGGGCGAAGGTTATGTCAAGCCATTTTCTGAATTAGAGTGGGAAGTTATTTGTGTAACACATATTGCATACACATTGGATTCATTTTCCAATTTTCCATTTGAAATACTGAATCCCTGACACTAACTTATACCCTACTACACTCTGACTACTAATTCTAATATGATGCAGAAAAGTAACCAAATCAGAATTGAAATACAAGCAGTTCAGAAGAGGCATGGTGTATTCTTGAACTTGCCTTTTGCATGATAAAGGTTAGGTGTTATAAATCCAGTCTATTTTTAATTGAATTAGATATCCATGTGTTTTTAAAGTTAACAAATATGTGAATTCCTGTCTCCCTTTGTGTGTAGCCTATTCAGCACATGTATTTTTATATGCACATATCGAATCCCAGCTGGTATCACACCTACATTCTTGTGAGGTGGCTGACTTGGCAGATACAAATTTTGAGAAGGGATCACTCCTCGTAAACGCTGTTGGAACTGAAATTCAAACTATGGGAGAGCCTCCTAGTAGAACAACATTATACATAAATCCCTGTAAAGTAAATTGAATATGTTTGGATCTGTGAATGATGTGTATTTCATGGTGAATTTCGATTGGCATATATGTTGCTACATTTTAATATCTGTGTGTGTGTGTGTGTGTGTGTGTGTGTGTATACACACACACTCTACAGATTTTTCAAAATATGAAATATATATGTCTTATTTGCACTCCCTAAATTCATTCATGTTCAAGTATGTGGATTTATAATCAACTTTTCACCAGATTATTGTCAGAAATATTCATCCACCTGAAATACATATTTGTTTCCTAGTACTGAAAACTACCTTCAGTGAATGGTGCATACAACTCCTGTTCATAGCTGCAGCCTAAGGGGCCCAGCAAACTTCCAGCTGCCTGCAAACTTTCAGATGCCGGCTGATGATTGGCTCACAGTGGCCCCAGCAACATCTAGCTGATTGGCTCCTCTGCGGTGATGCTCATTGGAGATGCTCATTGAGCTGTTTCCCCACCCTTTCAGACTGCCAGCTGATATTTGGCTCACAGCGGCCCCAGCAACATCTAGCTGATTGGCTCCTCTGCGGTGATGCTCATTGGGCTGCTTCCCTGCCTTTTCAGATCACAGAGCTGCTCATTGGGGGACTTTTTTGACTCCACACGTGACCCAGCCAATCGGTCTCAAGAGCAGGAGGATTGTGGGAAGAGGAGAGAGGCTTGTGTGGGAGGGAAAGGCTTGTGGGAAGCCGGTGGTGACAGTTGGGGCTCTGAGGGTTTTTCCTGAGAGGCTCTTTTGCTTGGCGTGTGTGGTTCTAAAAATAAAGTTGCTTTCTTTTGAAAAGTGGCTCCTGATTGTGCCCAGCCAGACTGCAGCATTTGGTGGCTCGCATGGGGAGCGACTGAGGGTAACTGATAAGGTAAACTGCTTGCCCCTGAGGGCAGGACAAGAGGATGGGTAGCCATTTTAAGATTCCTCTTTTGTTTTGCTTCACATTTGCTTTAAATTGCCTGTCCCTGGAGACGAGTGAGACGGAAGAAAAACCGCTCACATCTGAGGAAAAACTATTTGTGTCTGAGGAACAGATAGAGAGAAAGGCTATAATGATATTTTGTTTTTCCATTTTTATTTCATTCTATCTCTGTTTTGTTTGGTGTTATCTTGTTGGGTTGTATTATAGTAGAAATATGGCATCAGAAATTAAAAAAAAAAACAAACTGAAAAAGTGTTAAGTAAATTGTTAGAGGAAGGAGGCATCCCAGTAAAATTAAGAGCAGTCAGGGCATACGTTGATACAATACAAAAATGTAGCCCATGGCTTTTTAAGGAGGAGTTGTTAAATATATCACAATGGAACCATCATGGTGAAGATTTAAAAAGAATAGAAAAGAAAAGCCCAGGGACTCTGCCAGTTGGCACATTGCCATTGTGGACTTTCGTATCTTGTTTGTTTAGTCAAAAGCCTTCAGTTCAGACAATGGTAGAGGAAGGAGAAGACATATTGATTCAAGTAAAAGAGAAGGTCTCTCAAGTTAGTCAGACAGAGGAAAAAATTCAAGTAAAAGAGAAGGTCTCTCGAACCAGTCAGACAGAGGAAAAAAATCATGTAAAAGAGAAGGCCTCTCAAGCTAGTCAGACAGAGAAAGAAAGTGTAAAACAGTAAAAGCCATCAGGGGGAAATTTACAAGAGGAGACTACTACTAACACCTTTCTATCACCAGAGGGTGTAAGTGTCCAACCAACAGAACCACCTCTACAGGAGACTGCTACTAATACTTTTCTATCACCAGAGGACGTAAGTGTCCAACTAACAAGGCCACCTCCATATGCTGGGAAGCCCCCAACCCCCACAGTTGATAGTTGGGATCCTGAGACAAGATCTCAAATATTAACATGCTCTATATTTGAGGTAGGAGGGCAGCGAGTTTACCATGCTTTAAATTTCAAAACAGTGAAGCAGATAAAAGAGGCTGTAACAACCTATGGTCCTCAAGCACCCTTCACTGTAAGCATGGTCGAAACCATTAACAACTTGAACATGAAGCCAGCGGATTGCGCTAATATGTGTAAAGTTGTGCTAAATGGAGGACAATACCTGTTATGGAAGGTTGACAATGAGGAATTTTGCAAGGAGACGGCTATGCGAAATGCAGCAGCTGGTTATCCTCAGAGAAATCTAGATATGTTGTTAGGAAAGGGACCTTATGAGGATCAGCAGCAACAAATTGCATATGATTCTGGTGTATGTGCATAAATTGCTGTAGATGCAATTAAGTCATGGAAGACTTTACAAGGACTTGGAGGTTTACAAGGTCAATTATCTAAAGTAATACAAGGAGCTAATTAACTTTATGCTGAATTTGTCGATAGGCTTATTCAAACAGGTACCAGAGGTTCTGGGAAAACAGAACAAGCAATGCTATTACTAAAAAAACTGGCTTATGAGCAAGCGAATAGTTGGTGCAGAGATATAATTAGACCATGGAAACATGAAGATTTAAACACATATATTAAATTATGTAGAGACATTAATGAACAAGAGCAAGTCGTGGCAACTGCAGTAAAACAGGCTTTAGATGCCAGAGACATTAATGAAGAAGGGCAAATTGTGGCAGCTGCACTAAAACAGGCATTAGATGCCAGGCCAAGAACATGCTACAATTGTGAACAAACAGGACATTTTAAAAGGAATTGCCCATAGGAGGAGGGTTTAACAAAATTACTTATAGATATTAAAGGTTTTTTTTTTTTCAATTCCAATTCATCCTGAGGATAGTCCACGTTTTGCATTTACTATCCCTGCACTGAATCATGAAGGTTCTGATCAGAGATATGAATGGAAAGTACTGCCTCAAGGGATGGCTAACAGCCCAACAATGTGTCAAATTTATTTTAACAAAGTAATCAAGCCACTTAGAAATCAAAATCCTGAACTACAAATATTTCACTATATGGATGATGTATTATTAGCACACAAAGCTAAAAACACATTGCTAGAATGTTATGCCACACTTACAAACTTATTAAAAAATAATCTAGATATAGCAATAGATAAAGTACAATTAAATTTTCCAATTAATTATTTAGGTGTTCTATTATCCTCAACCATGTACCGCCACCAAAAATTCAAATACAAGTAGATCAACTCAAATCACATAACGACTTTCAAAAGTTATTAGGAGACATAAATTGGATAAGGCCTTATCTAGGTATACCAACAGGAGAGTTGGGATATTTATTTGATATCCTAAAAGGTCCATCATATCCCAATTCACGGTACATGTTAACGCCTGAAGCAAGAAAGGCATTAAAAATCATTGAAACATATATGGAAAATATGCAATTGGATAGAATTGATATAAGTTTGCCTTTATTATTTATTGTCTACCAACAAAAAATATTCCTACAGGAGTATTTTTGCAAGAAGGTCCATTATTATAGATACATTTATCTTATTCTCCTAACACTATTCTTACTAGGTACCCTGAGGCTATAGGACAATTAATACCCAAAGGAATAAAAGCAGCAAAGTGAGTGCTTGGGATTGCTCCCAATAAAATTATTACTCCACATACTCTGAATCAAATTGATGAGTTAGTTAATGAGTTAAATACTTGGGCAATAATCATGTGCAAATCTAATGTTTCATTTCATAATCACTTACCATCTAATCCTTTATTGTCTTTTTGGTCATCGCATCCTGTAATTTTTCCAAAATTGACAAGAAAAACACCTATCATGAATGCTCCAAATATATTTACTGATGGATCAAATAATGGTACAGCAGCAATAGTTACACCTGATCAAACTTTTACATTTCTAGTACCCAAACAATCAGCTCAAAATGTAGAGCTTAATGCAGTATTACAAGCTTTTGTGATGTTTAAAGATTCTGTATTTAATTTATTTTTGATAGTCAGCATATAGTTAATGCTATAGTATGCCTTGAAGATGCTGGTAGGATTTCCCATTCCTCTACTGTTTTCTCCTTGCTTTCCACTATACAAAGTATAATCTGGGACAGAAAAGATAAATTCTTTATAGGACATATCAGGGCACATACAGGATTGCCTGGAGCCATCAGTTTGGGCAATGATTTAGCAAATAAAAGTACACATGACATACATATTTTCTCTACACTAGAAGAAGCTATAAATTTTCGTAAAAAGTTCCATGTCAAAGCTAATACCTTACAAAAGCCTTCTAAAATAACTAAGGAAAAAGCTAGACAAATAATAAAACAATGTCAAAATTGTGTGACCTTTTTACCACAAGTTAATCTTGGAGTCAATCCTAGAGGATTGATACCTAATCATATTTGGCCGATGGACATCACACACTTGCCAGGATTTGGAAAATTAAAATATTTGTATGTTACAGTTGATACTTCTTCTGGATTTTTGATGGGCACCCTTCATGCCGGAGAAAAAACTAAAGATATTATCACTCATTGCTTACAAAATTTTGCCACTGTGGGCGTTCCCAAACAGTTAAAAACAGATAATGCCCCTGGTTATACTTCTACCTCTTTTAAACAATTTTGGTCCTCATTTGGCATTACTCATATAACATTAATCCCATACAATCCACAGGGACAAGGCATAGTTGAAAAAGCTCATCAAACTATTAAAAAGTACTTATTAAAGCAAAAAAGACGCAATTGGGAAAGGGTATATATTCCCCAAGAACAAACTTAAAATAACCCTTTTTATTCTAAACTTTTAAAATTTGGATTCATCAGGACTTAGTGCTGGGGAAAGGCATATGTGTCCAAAAAATGTGCATAAGCCCAAGGTTCTTTTGAAAGATATTCTAACAGGACAATGGAAAGGTCCTGACCCAGTAATTGTCTGGAGTCGGGGGTCTGTTTGTCTGTTTCCACAGGAAAAACAGTAGCCGATTTGGATTCCAGAGAGATTAACCAAGGTCCTGACCCAATGATTGTCTGGAGCCAGGGGCCTGTTTGTGTGTTTCCACAGAGAGAACAACAGCCGATTTGGATTCCAGAGAGATTAACTGAAGCGATTTCTACAGAACAAAAAGAAGATGATTTGACTCAAGTCCATATCAGCTGATATCCAAAATTCCAGTTTGGCTACCCTTACATCTAAGATAGAACCAGGATGCTTTTTTCAATATCTATTTTATTATTGCCTTTTCCCACATTTTATTTTGTTTTTTTGAGCTCATACATACCTAGTTTAATGTTTTGGTGATCAGTTCTATTTTTTGACAATAGAGTTTTTAAACATTGCAATGGAGATTTCACATGTAAAAAGTTATAAGGCCTTTACTATTAGGTTATGTGTTGTATGTATTATATTATGTGTGCACACTTGTGTTTTGTGTTATATGTTTGAATGTTCATATGTCCATATATCATATATGATGAGGGCTCATGAAAAAATTGATCCAAATATTTTTTTATTCACATTATTTAAATGGTTTAATTTAAATTGGGTAAACAGCTGTTGAGGATTGTTTTAAAATGTGAACAAAAAAGGAGGTTAACAGATCTGTTTGTTTTCTTTCACATTTCCTTTTCATTATATTTAATAATTCTCTCCAAGACAATGTAAATTGTTAAGAAAATTGTTTTCTTTCAGTGTTTTCTGGAATGTTACATAATTTTTTCTTTAGCCATTATTGCCAGAATTTCTATCTTCGTCACAGTGCTGGTGAAATCAAAGATAAAACCAATCTACAGCTTCTGCAATAGCCATCACTGAACTGCTTGCAGAACTTGCCTGGACACATTGTGAACTCACATGTATGCATTGTAAACTATCTGTTTGTGCAGCAACTTGTGGTAGTGTTGGGTTATATTTGCTGATGATGTCATTGGTGGTACAATTTTTTCAAAAGGAGCCGTCAATTGGCTTGGTGTATCTTCCTCCCTTCTGAGATTCCAAAAGTAAGGGACAGGGTAAACACTCCACAACCATGGAGCTCTGCTGGCCTAAAGACTTCTTGAGAATCTGCCTCTGACGTTGGGCACTTGAAATATATGTTGTTGTTGGGAATTTTAGCTTTCTTTGTAGTGAGACCATCAAATCTGGGTCTGCATCTATGTGACTTGGAGGTCATGGTTTCTTATTTTCCAATGAACATGAGGCAGCAATGTTGAATTCTCTCTTTTAGGGTAAACTGTGGCCACGGGGGGCTAAGTGTATCCACATGTGGACTGTGAAGCCATTTGGGCATCCTTCACTTTTTGTGGTGTTTCTTGCTGCTGAAATGGAATTTTTGTATTTGCTTCACGAAATACAAAGAATTCAACTGTTACCCAGTGCGTGAGGGAGATCTGTCACCTGTGGTAGGTCAGGGTCTGCAGAAGAATGCATCAACCAGGCTTATATTCAACATAGCTTGCCCCCATGACCATGGCAACCCGATTCTAAACATTGCCCTGAAACCTCTCCATATAACAAGATGCCTTTACATAGAAGGGACTGCTGGCTGCACCATGTCTGTCACAAGGCATTTGGAAGCCAATGGGAGATCCACATGGCCCCACCACAGATGTTTTATCACACACCTGCCCACCACTGCTCTATGCCCACTCCTCAGCAGGCTTCAACTTCTTGGCATCTCTGTTTGGCACCATCTTCATAAAAACCAGTCAATCAAGGCACTGACTGGTATACTCATGATCATCCTCAGGATATCCAAAGATTCTCCAGTGCCACCTGGTCATGGGAATTTTAAAAATTTCATGGTATTTATCTAGCCACTTTTCAAGGAGGAAGTTGGAGGCACTGTGGGTTTCAATTTATTCTGGAACCATTAAATGGTGAGGAAGCTCATTTCAATGAAATCTCTGGAGAACCCTCACAGGAAGGTTCCCAAACAGTGGCCAAAATGTCACATGAATCCAGGCCTATTGAGGTCTACAATGTGATGTCCATGTGTGTTTTGACTCTCAATTATGGCTGCCAAGTTTTTCAGAATAAAATCATGTGATATCCTGGCTGAGATTCCAAGTGCTCTGGGAAAAGCCTCCCTGGGCCAAGATCTCAGTTTCCAAGGGTGACTCTCATGCGTGGCCTCATAAAATCCCAACACAATTTATGCCGGTACTTCTCTGAGGTCTGTTCCAGAACTCATTCTCTAAGGGGAATCACACCAGAGTTCAAGTCCAGGTGGACCCAGGCATCTGTTCCAACTGCCACACAAATGACCACAATTTAAACCAAAACACTCCCACATGGCCCTCATCTTCGTCCATACAGACACTCATCATAACCTCTGGCTGGAGTTTTCCATGAGGGGTGCAGCACAAGACAGTGTCCAAAATAACCACCCTTGCCCCTCATTTGCATAAAGACATGTTGGCCTGGACACCCATCTTGGGAACCAGGAATGATCAAATAGGCCTGCTGTTAATACTGCTCTGCTTCTCCAATATGAGGCCTACTGACTGTCAGGTATAGATTCTTTTTTTTTTTTTTTTTTTTTTTTTTAGAAAGAGTGAGAGAGTGAAAAGACGGGGAGAGAGAGAGAATTTTAATACTTTTCTTTTTTAGTATTTGGCGAACACAACATCTTTGTCTGTATGTGGTGCTGAGGATCGAACCCGGGCCGCACGCATGCCAGGCGAGCACGCTAGGGCGTGAGCCACATCCCCAGCACCAGGTATAGATTCTTCATGTGATTTGGATTCAGTTGAAACCCAAGCACCTATGGGCTAGTTTCTGCAGGGCTTTGAAGATCTTATTTGAACCAAAGGTTCGTATTCTTACTTGATGGAGGTCAGGAACCTTACAGAGAAAGGCGAGAGAATTCTTCCACAATGAATGCTCTTTTAGCCAATGTAGTTTATGATGCACACATGGGATCTTTCTTTAGATGCATCAGGTGCTGAGAATCTAAGCCACAGCCTCACAGAGGACCTATAGCCTGATTCAGACACATTCCTTTCCAAAGCAATTAAGCAAAGAGCCACATGTGATGCCCATTCATTTGCATTTGAAAACTGTTTTCTTTATGCTTCCCAATGGGTGGCCTGAGGCAAAGATCATCCTGACATTCAGGGCAACAGAAAAATAGGTAAGCAAAAGGCCCAAAGCAGTGTTTCTCCACTGAGACTTTTCCTGATCACAGATATCTGAGTTTTCTGGGACGCTCGCCATTCCCTTCAGCTATCAAGTACATGGCCATGTCACTGAGTATAGAGTTGGTACATATCTTGGAAACAATATCATGAGCCTATTCTGGAGAGTGGCCAGGATTCAGAAAAAAAACCAGAAACTTAGTAAGATATCAGGGGTTGCTCATTGATAAGGCAAGCCGCAGTCCATTCATAAATTGGGAAGTATGAATGCTGGGAAGCTTTCTACTACACAGGACACATCAATTGAAGCTTTCTGTTTTCTAAAGTCTACAACCACGTACACGGTGGGATACACAGACCTAGAAACACTCGCCGTGTCAAACGACTTACTAGAATCAGTTCACTCCAAAGTAAACAAACCGCCTTTCTTACCTATTCTCAGAACATTAGACAAAACCACAAACCCACACCCACACCCACAAAGGCACCTCCTTCCCCCAAGTAGGTCTGTGACTATCCGGAGTGTCCTCTGACTTTTGGCCATACTATGTTCCCCCAAAATGGCCTGTCCTGTCTCAGATCTGGTCTCCTTGGCCAACTCTGTGAAGTTGTCAGGAGCCAGCGGTGAGCCACTACCTGCTTTCCCAGGAATAGCCCCGCTTCAGAGCTTTCTTGCATTTGGCCTTCCTCACATCTGTAGGTACCAAGAAAGACTGACTCATACAGGAACATGAATGAATTTAGGGAATGTATAATAAGACACACTTATTTCATATTTTGGAAAATCTGGAGAGTATATATATATATATATATATATATATATATATATATATATATACACACACACACACGCACACACACACACACACACATTAATATTTAGCAATATATATGCCAATTGAAATTCATCACGAAATATAATACATCCACATGTCCAAAAATATTCATTTTACTGAACATGGATTTATGTATAATGTTTTTCACTAGGAAGCTCACCCATAGGTTGAATTTTCAGTTCCATCAGTATTTAGGGGAAGTAATCTCTTCTCACAATTTTTATATCCAAAGTCAGTGAGCTCACAAGAATATACGTGTGTTACCAGGTAGGATACTATATATGCTTAAAAAAATACATGTACTCAATAGGCTACAGAAAAAGAGAGACAGGAATTTACATATATGTTAACTTTAAAAGCTCAGGGAAAAATACTACAATGAAAACTTGACTAGATTTATAACACATACTCTTGATAAAGCAGAAGGCAAATCCAAGCATACACCATGCTTCCTATGAAAGGCCTGTATTTCTATTTAGTTAGGTTTCTTTTTCTCCATTATATTAAGATTAGTAGTCAGAGTCTAGTAGGGTATGGGTTAGTGTCAGGGATTCAGTATTTCAAATGGAAAATAGGAAAATGAATCTAATGTGTATGCAAATATGTGCTACACAAAAATCTTCCCACTCTCATCCAGAACGAAGCCTTGACATAACCATTGCTCCAAGTAAGACACAATTAGTTGAGAGGAGTTAGAAAATATGTGAATACATATGTGGAATGGAAAATGCTCAGGAGTTCACAACACTGGAGGTGGTAGAACAGTTTCCAAAAGTAAGGGAGAGAGTAAATACTGCACAAACATGGAGCTGTGCTGGCCTAAAGACTTCTTGAGAAACTTCCTCTGAGGTTGGGCACATGAAATATATGTAATTGTTAGGAGAATTAGCTTCATTTGTAGTGACCCCATCAAATCTGGGTCTGCATTTATGTGACCTGGATGACATGGTTACTTATTTTCTAATGAACATGAGACAGCAGTTATGAATTCTCTCTTTGTCGGTAAACTGTGGCCACTGGGAGCTAAGTGTCTCCCCGTGTTGTCTGTGAAGTCAGTTGGTCATCCTCCACTTTTAGTGGTGTTTCTTACTGCTGCACTGGGAGTTTGACATTGGCTTCACGAAATACAAGGAGTTGAACTGGGACAAAATGCTGGAGGGAGTTCTGTCACGTGTGGTTTGTCAAGGTCTCCAAGAGAATGTACAAACCATGCTTCTATTCCAAATAGTTTTCCCCTTGACTATAGCAACCTGATTCTGAACATTGCCCTGAAACCTCTCCATATAACAAGATGCCTTTACATATAAGGATCTGCTGCCTGCACCATGCAAGTCACATGTCTTTGGAAGCCAATGGCAGATCCAGGTGGTCCTACCAAAAATATTTATTCACACACCTACAGTCCACTGCTCTACACTCACTACTCAGCAGGCTCCAACTTATTGGCATCTCTGTTCTACACCATTATCACGAAACCCAGTCAATCAAGGCCCTGTCTGGTACACTCATGATCAGCAACCGGACATCCACAGGTTCTCCAGTGCCACCTGGTCATGGGAATTTCAAAAGTTTCATGGTATTTATATCACCATTTTTCAAAGATGAAGTTTGAGGCACTGTGGGTTTCAATTCATTCAGGAACCATTAAATGGTGAGGAAGCTCATTTAAATGAAAGCTCTGGAGAACTCTCACAGGCAAGCCTTTCCAAAGAGTGGCCAAAAGGTCACATGAATCCAGGACCATTGAGGTCTAAAATGTGAGGTCCATGAGTGTTTGGAATCTCAACTATGGCTGCAAAGTCTTTAAGAATAAAATATTGGGATATCGTGGCTTAGATTTCCCAAGCTCTGTGGAAAGCCATCCTGGGAATAGATCTCATTTTCCAAGGGCGATTCTCATGCATGGCCTCCTAAAATTGCAACACTATTTATTGCAATACTTCTCTGAGGTCAGTTCTAAAACTCAGTCTCTAAGGGGAATCATACCAGAGTTCAAGCCCAGGTGGACAAAGTCATCTCTTCCAACCACCACACAAATGACCACAGTTAAAACCAAAACACTCCCATATGGCCCTCATCTTCTTTTATATAGACACTCATCATAACCACTGGCTGGAGGTTTCCATGAGGTGCGCAGACCAAGACAGTGTCCAAAATATGTTCCCTTTCCTCTCATTTGCCTAAAGTCAGGGTGGCCTGGACACTTGCTGTGAACCTGGAGTAATCAAATACTCCTGTCATTAATTCAGGTCCACTTCTCCAATTTGAGGCCAACTGACCGTGGGGTTTAGAATCTTTATTTGAATTGGAGTCATGGAAAACCGAAGCACCTATAGCCTAGCCTCTGTAAGTTGGAAAAATTCATTTCACTCAAAGAATCCCTATTCTCACTTGATGGAGGTCAGGAACCTTACAGAGGAAGGCGACAGACTTCATCCAAAAGACTGCTCTTTTGGCCATTTTGGTTTGGGATGCACACATGGGAAATTTCTTTAAATCCATCAGGTGTTGAGAATCTAAGCCACAGCCTCACTCAGGGCCAAGGGGCTGATTCAGACAATCCCTTTCCAAAGCAATTAAGCAAAGAGCCACAGGTATACCCATTCATTTCCATTTGAAAACTGTTTTCTTCAGGCTTCACAAAGGGATGGCCTGAGTCAAAGACCTTCCTGACATTCAGTGCAACAGAACAATAGGTAAGCAAAAGGCCCAAAGCAGGGTTTCTCCACTGAGACTTTCCTGGTCACACTGATATCTGAGTTTTCTGAGATGCTCGCCATTCACTTCAGCTATCCAGTTCATGGCCATGTTACAGAGTTTGGAGGGGGTACATATCTTGGACACAAAACCATGGGCTTATTCTGGAGAGTGGCCAGAATTCAGGAAGAAAACAGGAACTTAGAAAGATAGTAGGTGTTGCCCATCCATAAGGCAAGCTACAGTCCATTCATCAATTTGGCTGGATAAATGCTGTGAAGCTTTCTACTAGATAGGACACATCCATTGATGAATTTTTTTTAATGTCTACAACCCCGGACACAATGTGATACACAGACATAGAAACACTCGCCTTGTCAAACGACTTACTAGAAACAGTCCACTCCAAACTAAACAAACCTACTTTTCTACCTATTCTAAGAACATGACACAAGACCACAAACTCATAACCACAAAAAAAAGGCACCTCCTTCGCCCAGGTAGGTCTGTGACTATCCGGAGTGTCCTCTGACTTGTGGGCCAATAATGTTCCCCCGAAATGGCCTGTCCTGTCTTAGATCTGGTCTCCTTGGCCAACTCCGAAGTTGTCAGGAGCCAGCGGTGAGCCTCTACTTGCTTTCTCAGGAAAAGCTCTGCTTCAGAGCTTTCTTGCATTTGGCCTTCCTCACATCTGTAGGTACCAAGAAAGACTGACTCTGTCTTTGTAAATCCAAACAAGTGAGACCACTGGGGCTGGGACTGGGACTGGCTATGGGTGCCTGGCATCCTGGATCCCAAGTTCAGAGAGTTCCATCACCACTGAAGTGTGATGGAACTGTTTTTAGTTCCTCCTTCAGGAACTGAATGAGGTCACTCTCTTGGCAACCACTTTGTCCAAACGTTGCTTCCAAGGTTCCCATGAGATGGAGGCTGGCCCTAATTCCTGTGACACTTTAACAAGTTTGAATTGTATATCAACCATAATCTCCCAGGAACAGATCTACACACAGGCCTGGGTTGGCTCATGTTCTCTGCTTTAAGAATAGAAGCTGATTCAGACACAACCCTTTATCCTGACCAAGCCGTTTGCCATGGAAGATGCCTTTTGCTCTCTCAGGTCCTTCATAGCTGCCTACATATTCTCCAGGGATCATTTCGCCATGGACATTTGAGGTTATCACCAGGTGGAAGATCCATTACATTCCAGTATTATTAGACCAACTCTTTCCCTGCTTTTCTGTAAAGTAAGATTGAGGGAATACTGTATGGTTAGGGTTAATAACAGGTTCGATTTGGGTTAGGAATCATTTTGCTGGGTGAATAATGGTATTGGGATCCTGCGATATTTATAACAATATAGAGGTGAAATGTATGCATGAAAACAGAAATCTAAGTATGATTTGAAGCCCAGAAGGGCATTGGGCCCTTGCTTGGGATACTTAGCATTGAATTAACTTCTGAACAGATGTCTCAGATAAATCGATATACAATGGCATATGACCTTGTACCTTGGATGATTGAATGTAGAAAAGAACATCCAGTCAAAAAGGGATAGTCAGTAGGATTAGAAAGATAGTAGTTAGGATTAGGAAGGAGAGTGCATGTAGAATTTGCAACAAAAGTTCTTTAGCAATAGGTTTTCGGTTAGAGAATGAATTTAAATGTCAGCACATGTGAAGAGTCAGTCACAATGATGAAATTGGGAAAATATGTAGGAAAGCAGATATAAATAGAGACACTAGGTAATCAGGCAAAGTATATAGTGAGTGATAGGATTAGACATTTTCAACAGGGTTGAGGTTGAATATATTATCTTAGGAAGAAACAAATATGTAGTCACCAATAGAATTTACATTTGAGAGCATTAGGCAACCTGGACATGATATTTTTAGTAATCCATGTTCACTTTCCATTTAGGCTTTGGTACAATCATAAATGTGAACTTTGAATTCTGTGCCCAGAATATTTCTGTGATTAAATATATATATATATATATATATATATATATATATATATATATATATATATATATATATATATATATGTAGATCATTTGACATGAGTATTTCTCCACCATTTTTAGGAGCAATATTGACTGACTACTACTGACTGATAGGTATAGATTCTTTATGTGATTTGGCGTCATGAGAAAACCCAAGCACCTCTTCATGGCTTGAAGAACTCATTTGACCCAAAGAGCCACAAGTGATGCTCATTCATTTCCGTTTGAAAACAGCTTTCTTCAGGCTTCACAAAGGGGTGACCTGAGGCAAAGAACTTCCTGATATTCTGGGCAACAGAACAATAGGTAAGCAAATGGCCCAAAGCAGGGTTTCTCCACTGAGACTTTCCTGATCACACTCTCCCAGCTCACGTGTAAAGTTAGATTGAGGGAAAAGTCTATGTTTAGGGTTAATAACATATTCGATTTTGGTTAGGAATCATTCTGAAGGATGAATAATGGTATTGGGAGACTGGGATATTTACAAGAATATATAGGTGAAATACAAGTATGAAAACAGAAATCTAGGTACAATTTGAAGCCCAGGAGGGCATTGGGCCCTTGAGTGGGTTACTTAGCTTTGAGTTATGTCCTGCCCAGATGTCTCAGATAAATCGATATTCAATGGCATAGGACCTTGTACCTTGGATGATTGAATGTTGAAGAGAACATCCAATTAAAAAAAGAAAGTCCGTAGGATTAGGAAGATAGTTGCTAGGTTTAGAAACAAGAGTGAGTATAGGATTTGGACAAAAAGTTCTCTAGCAATAGGTTTTCAAGTAGAGAGTGAATGTAAATATCAGCACATGTGAAGAGTCAGTCACAATGAGAACTGGGGAAAATATGTAGGAAAGCAGATGTCAATAGAGACTTTAAGAAATCAGGCAAATTTTAAAGTGAGGGATAGGATGAGATATTTTCAACAGGCTTGAGATTGAATATATAATCTTAGGAAGAAACAAATATATAGTCAACAATAGGATTTACATTTGAGAGCATTAGGCAACCTGGACATGGATGTTTTTAGTAATGCATGCTCACTTTCCTTTTAGGCTTTGGTACAATCATAAGAGTGACCTTTGTTTTCTGTGTCCAGAATGTTACTGTGATAAAATGTCTATGTAGATTAGGTGACATGAGTATTTCTTCCACCATTAGTGGGAGCAATATTTTGAAGACGTATAAATTCGTATTGGGGGAACAAAGAGGTGTACCATGTGTCTATGATTATAGAAATAATGCATGAATAGACCATACTGTGAACAAATAATGTAACTGGTTCCAACTTTAAATAATTGATTTAATTAATATCTGAAAATGTAAAGGAAATCTTAAATTGATATACATACATTCATTATAACCAGTCATAAATCTAACGGTAATATTAGGGTTATGGTTTATCAAGAAGAATGTGTGAGTTTTGCTTCAAAAGTGATTATGAAAATCGAAAATAATGTGTTTGAAAAGAAGTCTCATGAAAAGACCAGTCAAAAAATCTGGAGGAATATATGTGTTCTGAAGCAGGAAGTGATTGAAATTGAAACAAATGCCTATAAATTTGTGAACTTGTGGATGAAATATATATCCTATGATGTGCATAAACTGAGAAAATAGTAATGTACCACTGTTGAATAAAAATGAACCGGAAAATACACATCATGTCCCATAGGAAACTACTTGCATTGATATTAAACTGGGTATTACTGTAGAAATATTAGGATTTGTATGCACCATCCACTGAAGTTATCTTTCAGTACTAGGTAACAAATATGTATTTCAGGTTGATGAATATTTCTGAGAATTATCTTGTGAAAAGTTGATCATAAATCCACATACATGAATATGAATGATTTTAAGGAGTGTATAATAAGACTCATATATTTCATATTTTGAAAAATTTGTAGAGTGTGTATTCCAATCAAAATTCATCATGAAATATATATGTCATCCACAGATGCAAAAATATTTATTTCACTGAAAATGGATTTATGTATAATGTTATTCTACTAGGAAGCTCACCCATATTTTGAATTTTCAGTTCCAACAATGTTTAGGAGGAGTGATCTCTTCTCATAATTTGTATCTGCCAAGTCAGCCACCTCACAAAAATGTACATGTGATAACAGATAGGATACTATATGTGCATATAAAAATACATGTGCTGAATAGGCTACAGAGAAATGAGACAGGAATTTGTTGAGAGCCACAGCTGAAGGGGCCCCAGCAAACTTCCAGCTGCCAGCAAATTTCCAGCTGCCGGCTGATTATTGGCTCACAGCGACCTCAGCATCATCTAGCTGATTGGCTCCTCTGTGGTGATGCTCATTGGGCTGTTTCCCTGCCCTTTCAGACCATGGAGCTGCTCCTTGGGGAACTTTTTTGGCTCCACCCAGCCAATCGGCCTCAAGAGCAGTAGGATTGTGGCAGGTGGAGAGGCTTGTGTGTGTGAGAGAGACTTTACAAGGAAGCCAGTAGTGGCAGTTGGGCTCTGAGGGTTTTTCCTGAGGAGTTGTTTTGTTTGCCGTGTGTGGTTCTAAAAATAAAGTTAGTTTTTTTTTTTTTTTTGACAAGTGGCTCCTGAATCATGCCCAGCCAGACTGCAGCATTTTGTGGCTCACATGGGGAACGACTGAGGGTAAGTGATAAGGTAAACTGCTTGCCCCTGTGGGCAAGGTGAAAGGATGGGTAGCCATTTTAAGATGACTCCTTTGTTTTGCTTCACTTTTGTTTTAAGTTGCCTGTTCCTGGAGATGAGTGGGATGGAAGAAAAACCACTCACATCTGAGAAAAAACTATTTACGTCTGAGGAACAGATAGGTATAAAGGACGGATGCACATGTCAGGAGGATAGAAAGGCTATAATGACTTTTTGTTGTTCCCTTTTTAATTCATTCTGTCTCAGTTTTGTTTGGCGTCATCTTGTTGGGTTGTATTATAATAGAAATACGGGATCAGAAATTAGTAAAAAAACAAACTGAAAGAGTGTTAAATAAATTGTTAGAGAAAGGAGGCATCTCAGAAATATCAAGGACAGTCAGGGCATTTGTTGATACAATACAAAAATGTAGCCCATGGCTTTTGAAGGAGGAGTCATTAAATATATCACAATGGAACCATCATGGTGAAGATTTAAAAGGATTAGAAAAGAGCAGCCGAGGGACTATGCCAGTTGGCACATTGCCATTGTGGACGTTCATATCTGGTTTGCTTAGTCCAAAGCCTTCAGTTCAGACAAAGATAGAGGAACCAAGTTTAGAGCATAAAAAGCAATCAGGGGCAAAGTTAAAAAAGGAGACTGCTACTAACACCTTTCTGTCACCAGAGGATGTAAATGTCCAACTAACAAGGCCACCTCCATGTGCTGGGAGGCCCCCAACCCCAACAGTTGATAGTTCGGATCCTGAGACAGGATCTCAAGTATTAACATGCCCTGTATTTGAGGTAGGAGGGCAGCGAATTCACCATGCTTTAAATTTCAAAATAGTGAAGCAGCTAAAAGAGGCTGTAACAACATATGGTCCTCAAGCACACTTCATTGTAAGCTTGGTCGAATCCATTAACACCTTGAACATGACGCCAGCAGATTGGGCTAATATGTGTAAAGCTGTGCTAAATGGAGGTCAATACCTATTATGGAAGGTTGCCAGTGAGGAATTTTGCAAAGAGATGTCTAGGCGAAATGCAGCAGCTGGTTATCCTCAGAGAAATCTAGATTTGTTGTTAGAAAAGAGACCTTATGAGGATCAGCAACAACAAATTCCATATGATCCTGGCATATACGCACAAATTGCTGTAGAGGCAGTTAGGGCATGGAAGACTTTACAAGGACATGGAGGTTTACAAGGTCAATTATCTAAGGTAATACAAGGAGCTAATGAATCTTACGCTGGATTTGTAGATAGGCTTATTGAAACAGCTACAGAGTTTTTGGAAATACAGAACAAGCAATGCCATTATTAAAACAACTGGCTTATGACCAAGCGAATCATTGCTGCAGAGGTATCATTAGACCATGGAAACATGAAGATTTAAACACATTTATTAAATTTGGTAGAGACATTAATGAACAAGAGCAAGTCGTGGCAGCTGCAATAAAACAGGCTTTAGATGCCAGAGACATTAATGAAAAAGGGCAAATTGTGGCAGCTTTAGTAAAACAGGCTTTAGAAGACAGGCCAAGAACATGCTACAATTGTGAACAAACAGGACTTTTTAAAAGGAATTGCCCCATAGGAGGAGGGTTTAACAAAACTAGGTATCAAAGGACTAGAATACCGGGTATTTGGCCACAATGACATAGAGGGAGACATTGGGCTAATGAATACCATTCTCAAACCACCATAGAGGGTACTTCATTTTCAAAAAACAAACAAGCACCAGGTGTTTATCCACGATATCATGAAGAAAGGCATCCGGCTCCATTGCCAAAAAATGGACAGGGGGGCCCAATGCTCTGGGGCCCGAAACCGCAAATATATGGAGCACTGGAGGAAACCAGCAACCCCATCAGTGTAGTGCCCACGACACATTGTTCATCAGATCCCTCATCAGACAAACCAGAGGGAGCGCAGGGTTGGACATCTGTGCCTCCGCCAGATCAATACTAACTCCAGAGATGGGAGTTCAAATCATTCCCACAGGGGTGAAACGACCTCTTCCCAAAAGAACAGTAGGCTTATTATTGGGATGCAGCTCTTCTACTCTAAAAGGACTTATGATGAGTCCTGGGGTAATTGATCCCGATTATGAAGGTGAAATAAAAATTATAGCCAGTTTTCCAAAGGGTATATCAGTAATTTCTCCAGGAGATAGAATAGCACAATTAATAATAATACCCAGCCCACATGATAAATTTTACAGTTATGCTGTAGAAAGGGGTTCCAAAGGATTAGGCTCCACAGGTGTAGATTGGGCTATGCTTTCTTTAAATTTATATTCTCGCCCCATGCTAAAACTAAATATTCAAGGACATGAATTCAATGGGCTACTGGATACAGGTGCAGACCTTAGCATCATCTGTCGTCAAGAATGGCCAAAACATTGGCCATTACAACAAGCCACTCAAACGCTTCGAGGCCTAGGAGTGGCGACTAATCCCCATAAAAGTGCAACGGTATTAGATTGGAAGAATCCTGAAGGATGTGAAGGAACTATACAGCCATATGTATTGGAACATCTTCCCATAAATTTATAAGGATGAGATGTCCTAGATCAATTAGGTTTGACATTAACAAATAACATCAATCAAAATTCACCCACTATTATGGCTAGACAAGATTTTAGGAAAGGAAAAAGATTAGAAAAGCAAGAACAAGGTATAGCAACACCAATACAAAAAGATCAAGGAACAGATAGATATGGGTTGGATTTTCAGAAAGGGCCACTGAGACAATAAATATTACTTGGAAATCAGAAAGACCAGTATGGGTTCCTCAGTGGCCCCTGACTAAAGAAAAGATACAAGTAGCCCATGACCTGGTCCAACAACAATTAGCGGAAGGACATATACAACCTTCTGTGTCTCCCCATAATACTCTCATTTTTGTCCTTAAAAAGAAATCTGGTAAATGGAGATTATTGCAAGATTTAAGAGCCATTAATAATGGGATGGTTTTTATGGGACCTGCTCAATCAGAGATTCCTCAATTGTGTGCTTTGCCAAAAACTTGGTATGTTTTCGTTGTAGATATTAAAGATCGTTTTATTTTCAATTCCAATTCATCCTGAGGATATTCCAAGTTTTGCATTTACTATAACTGCACTGAATCATGAAGGTCCTGACAAGAGATATGAGTGGAAAGTACTCCCTCAAGGGATGGCTAACAGCCCAACTATGCGTCAAATTTATGTTAACAAAGTAATCCAGCCACTTAGAAATCAAATTCCTGAAATACAAATTTTTTACTATATGGATGATGTATTATTAGCACACAAAGTTAAAAACCTATTGCTAGAATGGTATGCCACACTTACAAACGTATTAAAAAATTATAACCTAGAGATAGCAATAGGTAAAATACAATTAAATTTTCCAATTAATTATTTAGTAGCTCTATTATCCTCAACCATGGTCAGTCAACCAAAAATTCAAATACGAGTAGATCAACTCAAATCAATTAATGACTTTCAAGAGTTATTAGGAGACTTAAATTGGATAAGGCCTCATCTAGGTATACCAACAGGAGAGTTGGGACCTTTATTTGATATCCTAAAAGGACCATGAGATCCAAATTCACTCAGAATGTTAACGCCTGAAGCAAGAAAAGCAATAAAAATCATTGAAACATATATGGGAAATATGCTTTTGGATAGAGTTGATATAATTTTGCATTTATTATTTATTGTACTAACAACAAAAAAAATATTTCTACAGGAGTATTTTGGGAAGAAGGTCCATTATTATGGATACATTTATTTTATTCTTCTAACACTATTATTACTTGCTATCCTGAGGCTGAGGGAGAATTAATACTCATAGGAATAAAAGCAGCAAAAAGAGTGTGTGTGGAATTTCACCCAATAAAATTATTACTCCATATACTATGAATCAAATTGATGAATTAGCTAATTAGTTAAATACTTGGGCAATAATCGTGTGTAAATCTAATGTTTCATTTGATAACCACTTACTATCTTATCTTTTATTGTCTTTTTGGTCATCGCATCCTGTAATTTTTCCAAAAATGACAAGAAAACACCTATCGTGAATGCTCCAAATATATTCACCGATGGGTTAAATAATGGTACAACAGCAATAGTTACACCTGATCCAACTTTTATATTTTTAGTACCAAAACAATCAGCTCACAAGGTAGAGCTTAGTACAGTATTACAAGCTTTTGTGATTTTTAAAGATTCTGTATTTAATTTATTTTCCGATAGTCAGTATATAGTTAATGCTATAGTATCCCTTGAAGATGCTGGTAGGATTTCCCCTTTCTCTACTGTTTTCTCTTTGCTTTCCACTATACAAAGTCTAATCTGGGACAGAAAAGATCCATTCTTTATAGGACATATCAGGGCACATACAGGATTGCCTAAAGCCCTTAGTTTGGGCAATGATTTAGCAGATAAAACTACAATTGACATACATACATATTTTCTTTACACTAGAAGAAGCAATAAATTTTCTTAAAAAGTTCCATGTCAATGCTTATACTTTACAAAAGCATTTCAAAAAAACTAAGGAACATCTAGACAAATTATAAAACAATGTCAAAATTGTGTGACCTTTTTACCACAAGTTAATCTTGGAGTCAATTCTAGAGGATTGATACCTAACCATATTTGGCAGATGGACGTCACACACTTGCCAGAATTTGGAAAATTAAAATATTTGCATGTTACAGTTGATATTTGTTCTGGATTTTTAATGGGCTCCCTTCATGCTGGAGAAAAAAACTAAAGATGTTATAGCTCATTGCTTACAAAATTTTGCCACTGTGGGCATTCCAAAACAGTTAAAAACAGATAATGCCCCCGGTTACACTTCTAACTCTTTTAAACAATTTTGCTCATCATTTGGCATTACTCATATAACAGGAATCCCATTCAATCCACAGGGACAAGGCATAGTTGAAAGAGCACATCAAACAATAAAAATGTACTTATTAAAGCACAAAGACGGAATTGAGAAGGGGTATATATTCCCCAAAGATAAACTTAAATTAACGCTTTTTACTCTAAACTTTTTAAACTTGGATTCATCAGGACTTAGTGCTGTGGAAAGGCATATGTTTCCAAAAAATGTGCATAAGCCCAAGGTCCTTTGGAAGGATATTCTAATAGGACAATGGAAAAGTGTTGACCCAGTAATTGTCTGGAGTCGGGCGTCTGTTTGTGTGTTTCCACAGGAAGAACAGCAGCTGATTTGGATTTTGGAGAGATTAACTAAAGTCCTGACCCAGTGATTGTCTTTAGTCAGGGGTCTGTTTGTGTGTTTCCACAGGAAGAACAGCAGGCAATATGGATTCCAGAGAAATTAACTAAAGTGATTTCTATAGACCAAAAAGAAGATGATTTGGCTCAAATTCATAACAGCTGATATCCAAAACTCCAGTTTGGCTATCCTTACATCTGCGACAGAACCAGGATGCTTTTTTCAATATCTATTTTATTATTGCCCTTTCCCACATCATGAAGTTCTATTTTCTATTTTTTTTTTTTTTGAGCTCATACAGACCTAGGTTAATGTTTTGCTGATCAGTTCTATTTTTTGACTATAGAGTTTTTAGACATTCCAATGGTGATTTCACCTGTAAAAAGTTATAAGGCCTTTACTATTATGTTATGTGTTGTATATATTATATTATTTGTGCACACTTGTGTTTTGTGTTTTATGTTTGAATGTACATATATCCATATATCATATATGATGTGCGCTCATGAAAAAATGGATCCAATTTTTTTTTTATTCACGTGATTTAAATAGTTTAATTTAAATTGGGTAAACAACTGTTGAGGATTGTTTTAATATGTGAACAAAAAAAGGAGTTTAGCAGAACTGTTTGTTGACTTTCACCTTTCCTTTTCATTATATTTAATAATTCTCTTCAAGATAATGTAAATTGTTAAGATAATTGGGTTTTTTAGTGCCTTCTGGAATGGTAAGTAATTTTTTCTTTAGCCATTATTGCCAGAATTCCAATCTTCAACCCAGTGCTGGTGAAGACAAAGATAAAACCAATCTACAGCTTCTGCAATAGCCATCACTGAACTGCTTGCAGAACTTGCCTGGAATATATATCACTTGTATGCATTGTGAACTAACATGTATGCATTGTGAACTATCTGTTGGTGCAGCGACTTGTGGTAGTGTTTGGGTAATTTTGCTGATGCTCTCATTGGTGGTACAATTTTTCCAAAAGGAGACATCAATTGGCTTGGTCTATCTTCCCTATTCTCACTTTATAGAGGTCAGGAACCTTACAGAGGAAGGCGAAAGACTTCATCTGCAATGACTGTACTTTCGGCCATTTTGGTTTTGGATGCACACATGGGATCTTTCTTTAGATCCATAAGGGGCTGAGAATTTAATCAACAGCCTCACACAGAGCTAAGAGGCTGATTCAGACACATCCCTTTCCAAAGCAATTAAGCAAAGAGCCACAGGTGATTTCCATTCATTTCCATTTGAAAACTGTTTTCTTCAGGTTTCACAAAGGGGTGGCCTGAGGCAAAGAACTACCTGACATTCAGGGTAACAGAACAATATGTAAGCAAAAGTCGCAAAGCAGGGTTTATCCACTGAGACTTTTCTGGTCACAGTGATCTGAGTTTTCTGAGATTCTCGCCATTCACTTCAGCTATCCAGAACATAGCCATGTCACAGACCTTGGAAGTGATTCATATCTTGGACACAAAACCATGAGCCTCTTCTGGAGAGTGGCCAGAATTCAGGAAGAAAACAGCAACTTAGGAAATTAGCAGGTGTTGCCCATCGATAAGGCAAGCCAAAGTCCATACATAAATCGGGCAGGATGAATGCTGGGAAGCTTTCTACCAGACAGGACACATCCATTGAATCATTCTCTTTTCTAATGTCTACAACCACGGACACAGTGCGATACACAGACATAGAAACAGTCGCCTTGTCAAATGACTTATTAAAAACAGTTCACTACAAACCAAACAAACCACCTTTCCTACATATTCTCAGAATATGAGACAAACCAAAAAACCACACCCACATAACAAAGGCACCTCCTTCCCTCAAATGGGTCTGTGACTATCCGGAGTGTCCTCTGACTGGTGGGCCACAATATGTTCCCCTGAGATGGCCTGTCCTGTATGAGATTAGGTCTCCTTGGTCAACTCTGTGAACTTGTCAGAAGCCAGGGGTGAGCCTCTACCTGCTTGCTCAGAAAAGGCCCCTCTTGAGAGCTTTCCTGTTATTTGGCCATTCCCACATCGGTAGGTATCAAGAAAGATTGACTCTATCCTTGGAAAATCAAAACAAGTGAGACCACTAAGACTGGGACTTGGACTGGCTCTGGGTGCCTGGCTTACTGGATCTAAGTTCAGAGAGTTTGATCACCACGGAAGTGACGTAAGTCACTTCCTTCAGGAATTGAATGAGTTCACTGCCTTGGCAACCACTTTGTCCTAAGAGTTGACTCCAAGGGTCCCATGAGATGGAGGCTGCCCCTGCTTCCTGTGACACTTTCACAAGTTAGAATGGTATATCAACCATAGGCACACAGGAACAGCTCTCCACACAGGCCTGGTTTGGTCCATCTTCTCTACATTAATAAGTGAGAGGCTGATTCATACATATCCCTACATCCTGACCAGGTTGTTTTCCATGGAAGATGACTTTTGCTCTCTCAGGTCTTTCATAGCTGCCTACAACTTATCCAGGTGTCATTTATGTAGGACATTTGAGGTTCTCAATAGGTGGAAGATCGCCTACATTCCTGTATTGAAATACCAACTCCTTCCCTGCTCTTCTGTAAAGTTAGATTGAGGGAAGAGTGTATGATTAGGGTGAATAACAGGTTCGATTTGGGTGAGGAATCATTCTGAGGGTTGAATAACAGTATCGGGAACCCGCAATATTTACAAGAATATATAGGTGAAATATAAGTATGAAAACAGAAATCTAGTTAAGATTTGAAGCCGAGAAGGGCATGGGAACTTGATTGGGATACTTAGCGTTGAATTACGTTCTGAACAGATGTCTCAGATAAATCGATATACAATGGCATAGGACCATGTACCTTGAATGATTGAATGTAGAAGAGAACATCAAGTCAAAAAGGAATACTCGGTAGGAACAGGAGATAGTAGTTTTAGGAAGAAGAGTGAGTATAGGATCTGGACCAAAAGTTCTTTAGCAATATGGTTTCAGTTGAGAGTGAATGTAAATGTTAGCACATGTGAAGAGTCAGTCACGATGATGAACTGGGGAAAATATGGAGGAAAGCAGATATTAATAGAGACATTAGGAAATCAGGCAAAGTATAAACTGAGTCATAGGACTAGACATTTTCAACAGGGTTGAGTTTGGATATATAATGTTAGAAAGAAACAAATATGTAGTCAACAATATGATTGACATTTGAGAGCATTAGGCAACCTGGACATGGGTGCATTTAGTAATCCATGCTCATTTTCCATTTAGGCTTTGGTACAATCATAGGAGTGACCTTTGTTTTATGTGTCCAGAATATTACTGTGATAAAATGTATATGTAGATCAGGTGACATGGGTATTTCTTCCACCACTTCTGGGAGCACTATTTTGAAGAAATATAAATTAGTATTGGGGGTAAAAAGGGTATACCCTGTGTCATAGAATATATTGATAATGCATCAATTGACCATCATGTGAATAAATAATATAACTGGTTCCACTTTAAATAATGGATTGAATTGATATCTGAAAATATATAAGAAATCTAATATTGATATACAGTCATTCATTCCAACGAGTTATACATCTAATGGTAATATTAGGATTATGGGTTATCATGAAAGGTGTGTGGGTTTTGCTTCAAAAGTGATTACGGAAATCGAAAATAATGTGTTTGGAAAGAAGTCTCATGAAAATATCAGTCAAGAAACATGGAGAAATACATGTGTTCTGAAGCAGGAAGTGACTGAAAGTGAAACAAATGCCTATCAATTTGCTAACTTGTGGATGAAATATGTATCCTATGATGTGCATAAACTGAAGAAATAGCAATGTACCAGTGTTGAATAAAAATGAACTTCAAAATACACATCATGTCCCATAGTAATCTACTTGAATTGATGTTAAACAGGGTCAGTTACTGTAGAAATGTTAGGATATGTATGCACCATTCAACGAAGTTAGTTTTCAGTGCTAGGAAACAAGTAAGTATTTTAGGTGGATGAGTATTTCTGAGAATAATCTTGTGAAAAGTTGATTATAAATCCACATACATGAATATGAATGAATTTAGGGAGTCTACAATAAGACACATGTTTCATATTTTGAAAAATCTAGACAGAGTGCATATATATATATATATATATATATATATATATATATATATATACATATATATATATACACACACACAGAGAGAGAGACATTAAAAATTGCAATATATATGCCAATCGAAATTTATCGTGAAATATATATCATCATCAGATCCAAAAATATTAATTTCACTGAACATGGATTTTTGTATAAGGTTGTTCAAATAGGAAGCTCACCCATGGGTTGTATTTTCAGTTCCAACAGCGTTTACGAGGAGTGGTCATTTCTCACAATTTGTATCTGCCAATCAGCCTCCTCATGAGACTGTATGTGTGATAACCAGGTAGGATTCTATATGTGCATATAAAAACACATGTTCTGAATAAGCTAGAGAGAATGGGAGACAGTAATTTACATATTTGTTAACTTTAAAAACACATGGAAAACTATTTCAATTAAAAATTGACTAGATTTATTACTCCTACCCTATATAATGCAAAAGGCAAGTCCAACTATACACCATGCCTCCTATGAAATGCTTGTATTTCTATTTTGTTTGAGTTATTTTTCTCCATCATATTAGGATTAGTAGTCAGAGTCTATTAGGATATGGGTTAATGTCAGGGATTCAGTATTTCAAATAAATGCTGCACACAAATTTTTGCACTCTCATACAGAAAAATGCCTTGACATTACCCTCGCCTGAAGTAAGACACAATTAGAGGAGAAGAGTTAAAAATTCTGTGAATACATATCTGGAATGGAATACGCTCAGGAGTTCACAACCTTGGAGGTGGTAGAGGAGTTTCCAAAAGTAAGGAACAGGGTAAACACTCAACAAACATGGAGCTCTGCTGGCCTAAAGACTTCTTGAGAAACTGCCTCTGAGGTTGCGCACTTGAAATATAAGTATTTGTCAGGAGCTTCCTTTGTAGTGAGACCATCAAAGCTGGGTGTGCATGTATGTGACCTGGAGGACATAGTTTCTTATTTTCCACTGAACATGAGGCAGCAGTGCTGATTTCTCTCTATGTAGGTTAACAGTGTCCACTGGGGGCTAAGTTTCTCTCTGTGTGGACTGTGAAGCCATTTGGTCATCCTCCACTTTTCGTGGTATTTCTTACTGCTGCACTGGGAGTTTGTTATTTGCTTCACGAAATACAAGTAGTTCACCTGGTACAGTGCTGGAGGGAGTTCTGTCACCTGTGGTGGGTAAGGGTCTGCAAGAGAATGCACCAACCATGCTTCTATCCCACATAGCTTTTCCCTTGACCATAACATCCTGATTCTGAACATTGCCCTGAAACCTCTCCAAATAACAAGATGCCTTTACATATAAGGGTCTGCTGGCTGCACCATGTCAGTCACAAGCCATTTGGAAGACAATGGAAGATCCCCATGGCCCCACCACAGATGTTTTATCACACACCTGCCCTCCACTGCTCTAGGCCCACTACTCAGAAGGCTCCAACTTACTGGCATCTCTGTTCTACACCATTTGCATGAAACCCAGTGAATCAAGGCACTGTCTGTTATACTCATGATCAGAAACCGGACATCCAAACTTTCTCCAGTGGTACCTGGTCCTGGGAATTTCAAAAATTTCATGGTATTTATCTAGCCATTTTTCAAGGATGAAGTTGGAGGCACTGTGGGTTTCAATTCATTCAGGAACCTTTAAATTTTGAGAAAGCTGATTTCAATGAAATCTCTATAGAACTCTCACAGACAAGGCTTCTCAAAGAGTGGCCAAAAGGTCACATGAAACCAGGCCCATTGAGGTCTACAGTGTGAGTTTCATGTGTGTTTTGACTCTCAACTATGGCTGCCAAGTCATTCAGAATAAAATCATGTGATATCCTGGCTGAAATTTCCAATGCTCTGTGGAAAGCCACCCTGGGCCTAGATCTCAGTTTCCAAGGGCAACTCTCATGTGTGGCCTCTTATAATCCCAACACAATTCATGACACCTCTTCTCTGAGTTCAGTTCCAGAACTCAGTGTCTAAGGGGAATCACACCAGAGTTCACACCCAGGTGGACCCAGTCTGTTAGGGTAAAAGAAATTGAAGTTAAAGTGTAAAATAGCGGGTGTTGTAAAGTTTCTAAGCTGCAAAGCCTGAGTTAAAATGTAAAGGACCAGGTATTGTTAAGTTCCCATGCTAAACCTAAAACCTGAAATTCCTGTAGCTGTTAGGACAATCCTTTCACTGCCCATTAAATATTCCCCCTGACCATCCAGTTGTTTAATAATCTAGGACCCTGTGCAGCTTGGCACCTAAGCATATCAGGGCCCAAACCAATCAGTTTGAATGTACCCCCCTCCTTAGGATCGACCTATCACCCCCGCCCGACCTGATTCCACCAATGAATGTGCTAATCAAGTTGGAGAGTTGTTGTTCGATTTTCCGGCTGATCAAGATGATTTCCTCTGATATATATAAAGCCTCTGCCTACCCAAAAAGTGTACTGAAGCACTGCTTAACCTCTTCTCGGGGATCTGGGCCGCTGTTGCTTGTTGAGTGAGCACAGAGCCCCAGCGAACTGAATTGGATCCTCAATAAATCCCCATCGCTGTTGCATGAGCCAGTCTCTTGGTAGTCTCTTCCTCCGACATCTGCTGGAATCTTACAAGTAATCTCTTCCAACTGCCACACAAATGACCACAATTAAAACCAAAACACTCCCACATGGCCCTCATATTCTTCCATATAGACACTCATCATATCCTCTGGCTAAAGGTTTCCATGAGGGGCGCAGCCCAAGACAGTGTCCAAAATAAGCTCCCTTGCCTCTGGTTTGCCTAAAGTCAGGGTGGCCTGTACAACCTTCCTGTGAACCAGGAGTGGTCAAATAGGCCTGCCATTAATACTACTTCGGTTCACCAATTTGAGGCCTACTGACTGTGGGGTTTAGATTCTTTATGTGAATTGGAGTAATCAGAAAACCCAAGCACCTATGTGCTAGCCTCTGCAGGGCTTTTAAGAACTCAATTGACCCAAAGGATCCCTATTCTCACTTGATGGAGGTCAGGAACCTTACAAAGGAAGGTGAGAGACTTTATCCATAATGACTGCTCTTTTGGCCAGTTTGGTTTGAATGCACACATGGGATCATTCTTTAGATCCATCAGGTGCTGATAATCTAAGCCACAGACTCACAAAGGGCCAAAAGGCTGAATCAGACACATCTCCTTCCAAAGAAATTAAGAAAAGAGCCACAGGGGATGTCCATTCATTTCCATTTGAAAACTGTTTTCTTCAGGTTTCAAAAAGAGATGGCCTGAGGCAAAGACCTTGCTGACATTCAGGTCAACAGAACAATAGGTAAACAAAAGGCCCAAAGCAGGGTTTCTCCAATGAGACTTAAATGGTCACTCTGATATCTGAGTATTCTGAGATGCTCTCCATTCCCTTCAGCTATCCAGTACATGGCCATGTCACAGAGCTTTTAGGTGGTACATATCTTGGAGAGAAAACCATGAGCCTATTCTGGATATTGGCCAGAATTCAGGAAGAAAACAGGAACTTAGAAAGATAGCAGGTGTTGCCCATCGATAAGGAAAGCCTCAGACCATTAATAAATTTGGCAGGATACATGCTGGGATGCGTTCTACTAGACAACACAAATCCATTGATCCATTCTCTTTTCAACTGTCTACAACCACGGACACAGTGGGATTCAGAGACATAGAAACACTCGCCTTGTCAAATGACTTACTAGAAACAGTTCACTCAAAACCAAACAAACCGCCGCTACTACCTATTCTCAGAACATTAGACAAAACCACAAACACACACACACATACAAAGGCACCTCCTTCCCCCAAGTAGGACTGTGACTATCCAGAGTGTCCTATGACTGGTGGGTCATACTATGTTCCACTGAAATGGCCTGTCCTTTCTCAGATCTGGTCTCCTTGTCCAACTCTGTGAAGTTGTCAGGAGCCAGTGGTGAGCCACTACCTGCTTTCTCAGAAAAGGCCCCTCTTCAGAGCTTTCCTGGCATTTGGCCATCCACACATCAGTAGTTACCAAGAAACTCTGACTCTCTCCTTGGTAAATCAAAAAAATTGAGACCCCTTGGACTGGGACTGTGACTGGCTCTGAGTGCCTGGCTTCCTGGATACCAAGTTCAGACAGTTCCATCACCAAAGAAGTGTGATGAGGTCACTTCCTTCAGGAACTGAATGAGGTCACTATCTTGACAACCTCTTTGCCTTCACAGTTGCTTCCAAAGGTCTCATGATATGGAGGCTGCCCCTACTTTCTGTGATACTTTCACAGGTTATAATGGTATATCAACCATAGGCACCTAGGGACAGCTCTCCACATAGGCCTGTTTTGGTCCATCTTATCTATATGAAAAAAAGAGAGGCTCATTCAGACACAACCCTTTATCCTGACCAGGTTATTCACCATGGAAGATGTCTTTTGCTCTCTCAGGTCCTTCATAGCTGCCTACATCTTCTCCATGGATCATTTCTGCATGGGCCTTTTAGGTTCTCAGCAGGTGGAGAATCCCCTACATGCCTGTATTTTGAGACCAACTCTGTCCCTGCTCTTCTGAAAAGTTAGATTGAGGGATCAGTGTATGGTTAAGGTTAATAACATGTTTGATTTGGGTTAGGAATCATTCCGCTCAATTAATAATGGTATTGGGAACCTGTGACATTTTTAAGAATATATAGGTGAAATATAAGTATGAAAACAGAAATCTAGGTAAGATTTGAAGCCCAGAAGGGCATTGGGCCTTTGATTGGGATACTTAGCATTGAATTATGTTATGCACAGATGTCTCAGATAAATCGATATACAATGAAATAGGACCTTGTACCTTGGATGATTGAATGTAGAAGAGAACATCCAATCAAACAGGGATAGTCTGTAGGATCAGGAAGATAGTCGGTAGGTGTTGAAATGAGGGCGAGTATAGACTTTGGACCAAAAGTTCTTTAACAATAGGGTTTCGGTTAGAGAGTGAATGTCAATATCAGCACATGTTTAGGGTCACTCACAATGATGAACTGGGGAAAATATGTAGCAAAGCAGATATCAATAGAGATATTAGGAAATCAGGTATAGTACAAAGTGAGTGATAATATTAGACATTTTCAACAGGGTTGAACTTGACTGTATAATCTTAGGGAAAAATAAATATGGAGTCACAAATAGATTGACATTTGAGAGCATTAGGCAATTTAGACATAGATGTTTTAGTAATCCATGGTCAATTTCCATTTAGGCTTTGGTACAATCATAAAGGTGAACTTTGCATTTTGTGTCCAGATTATTACAGTGATAAAATGTATATGTAGATCAGGTGGAGTATTTCTTCCACTGTTTCTGGGAGCAATATTTTGAAGATGCATAAATTAGTATTGGGGGTACAAATGGGTGTACCATGTGTTTATGAATATTGAGATAATGCATGAAGAGACCATACTGAGAATTAAAAATATAACTGGTTCCAACTTTAAATAATGGAATGAATTGATATCTGAAAATATACATGAAATCTTATATTGATACACATACATTCATTACAACCATTTATACATCTAATGGAAATATTAGGGTTATGGATAATCATGAAAATTGTGTATATTTTGCTTCAAAAATCATTATGAAAATCAAAAATAATGTGTTTGGAAAGAAGTTTCATGATAAGACCAGTCAAGTAACCTGCAGGAATACGTGTGTTCTGAAGCAGAAAGTGATTGAAAGTGAAACAAATACCTGTAAATTTGATAACTTTTGGATTAAATATATATCCTATGATGTGCAAAAAAAGAAGAAATAGTAATTTACCAGTGTTGAATAGGAATAAACGTCAAAATACATAAAATGTCCCATAGGAATCAACTTGCTTTGATATTAAACTGGGTCAGTTACTATAAAAATATTAGGATTTGTGTGCACCGTTCACTGAAGTTAGCTTTCAGTACTAGGTAACAAATATGAATTTCAGGTGGATGAATATTTCTGGAATAATCTTCTGAAAAGTTGATTATAAATCCAAGTACATGAACATGAATAAATTTATGGAGTGTATAAAAGACACATATATTTCATGTTTTGAAGAACCTGGAGAATATATATATATATACAAAAAACACACACAGAGACATTAAAAACTGGCAATATATATGCCAATAGAAATTCATCATGAAATATATATCATCCATTGAAGCAAAAATATTTATTTTACTAAACATGGATTTAAGTAAAATGTTGTTAAACTAGGAAGCTCACCCATAGGTTGAATTTTCAGTTCCAACAGTGTTTAGGAGGAGTGATCTCTTCTCACAATTTGTATCTGCCATGTCATCCACCTCACAAAAATATAAGTGTGATACCAGGTAGGATTCAATATGTGCATTAAAAATACATGTTCTGAATAGGCTTCAGAGAAAGGGAAACAAGAATTCACATATTTGTTAACTTTAAATCACATGGAGAACTTTTTCATTTAAAAATTGACTAGATTTGTAACACCTACCCTTTATCATGCAAAAGGCAAGTCCAACTATACAACAGGCCTCCTCTGAACTGGTTGTATTTCTATTTTGTTTGGGTTATTTTTCTCCATCATATTAGGATTAGTAGTGAGAGTCTAGTAGGGTATGGGTAAGTGTCAGGGATTCAGAATTTCGAATGGAAAATAGGAAAATTAATCTCATGTGTATTCAAATATGTGCTACACAAAAATCTCCCCACTCTGATCCAGAACAATGCCTTGATATTTCCTTCACCACAAGTAAGACACAATTAGAGGAGAAGAGTTAGAAAATTTGTGAATACATATCCGGAATGGAAAATGCTCAGGAGTTCACAACCTTGGAGTTGGGAGAGGAGTATCCAAAAGTAAGGGATAGGGTAAACACTCCACAAACATGAAGTTCTTTTGGCCTAAAGACTTCTTGACAAACTGCCTCTGAGTTTGGGCACTTAAAGTATATGTTGTTGTCAGGAGATTTAGCTTCCTTTGTAGTGAGACCATCAAATCTGGAATGGCATCTATGTGACCTGGAGGACATGGTTTCTTGTTTTCCAATGAACATTAGGCAGCAGTGATGAATTCTATCTTTGTCGGCAATTTTTGGCCACCTGGGTCTAAGTGTCTGCCCGCGTGGACTGTGAAGTCATTTGGTCATCCTCCACTTTTCGTGGTGTTTCTGGCTGCTGCACTCGTAGTTTGGTGTTGCTTCAAAAAATACAAGGAGTTCATCAGGGACACAGTGCTGGAGGGAGTTCTGTCAGGTGTGGTGGGTCAGGGTTTACAGGAGAATGCACCAACCAGGCTTCTATCCCACATAGCTTGCCCCCTTGACAAGAGCAACCTGATTCTGAACATTGCCCTGAAACCCCTCTATATAATAAGATGCCTTTACATATAAGGGTCTGCTGGCAGCAGCATGTCAGTCACAAGCCATTTGGAAGTCAAAGACATATTCACATGGCCCCACCACAGATGTTTATCACACACCTTCACACCACAGCTCTAGGCCCACTACTCAGCAGGCTCCAACTTACAGGCATCTCTGTTCTACTCCATTTTCATGAAACCCAGTCAATCAAGGCATTGTCTGGTACACTCATGATCAGGAACCAGATATCCAAAGGTTCTCCAGTGCCACCTGGTCATGGGAATTTCAAACCTTGCATGGTATTTATCTAGCCATTTTTCAAAAATGAATTTGAGACACTCTGGGTTTCAATTAATTCAGGAACCATTAAATGGTGAGGAAGCTCATTTCAATGAAAGCTCTAGAGAACTCTCATAGGCAAGGCTACAGAAACAGAGGCCAAATGGTAACATAAGCAAGGCCCATTGAGGTCTACAATGTTAGGTCCATGTGTGTTTTGACTCTCATCGACGGCTGCCAAGTCTTTCAGAATAAAATCATGTGATATCCTTGCAAAGATTCCCAGTTTTCTGTGCAAAGCCACCCTGGGCCTAGATCACAGATACCAAGAGCGAATCTCATGCGTGGCCTCCTAAAATCTCAAAACAATTCATGGCAATACTTCACTGAGGTCAGTTCCAGAAAGCAGTCTCTAAGTGGAATCACACAACAGTTCAAGCCCAGGTGAACACAGTTATCTCTTCCAACTGACACACAAATGACCACAATTAAAACCAAAACACTTCGACATGGCCCTCATTTTCTTCCATATAGACACTCATCATAACCTCTGGCTGGAGGTTTTCATGAGGAGCGCAGTCCAAGACAGTGTCCAAAATAAGCTCCCTTGCCACTCATTTGCTAAAGTCAGGGTGGCCTGGACATACTTTCTGTGAACCAGGCGTGATGAAATAGGCATGCTGTGAAGACTACACCGCTTCTCTACTTTGAGGCCAACTGACTCAGAGGTTAAGATTCTTTATGTGAATTGGAGTCATGAGAAAACCCAAGCACCTCTGCAGGGCTTTGGAGAACTCCTCTGACCCAAAGGATCCCTATTGATGGAAGTCAGGAACCTCACAGAGGAAGGCGAGACGTCATCCACAAGGACTGCTCTTTTGGCCATTTTGGTTTTGGATGCACACATGGGATCTTTCTTTAGATCCATCAGGTGCTGAGAATCTAAGCCACAGCCTCACACAGGGCCAAGAGGCTAAATCACACACATCCCTTTCCAAAGCAATAAAGCAAAGGGCCACAGGTGATGCCCATTCATTTCCATTTGAAAACTGTTTTCCTCAGGCTTCACAAAGGGGTGGCCTGAGGCAAAGAACTTCTTGAAATTAAGGGCAACAGAACATTATGTAAGCAAAAGGCCCAAAGCAGGGTTTCTCCACTGATACTTTACTGGTCACACTGATATCTGAGTTTTCTGAGATGCTCGCCATTCCCTGCAGATATCCAGTACATGGCCATGTCACAGAGCTTGGAGGTGGTACATATCTTGGACAAAAAAACATGAGCCAATTCTGGAGATTGGAAAGAATTCATGAAGAAAATTGGTAATTAGGAAGATAGTAGGTGTTGCCCATCCTTAAGGAAAGCCGCAACCCATTCATAAATTGGGCAGGTTGAATGCTGGGAAGCTTTCTACTAGACAGGACAAATACATTGATGCATTCTCGTTTCTAATGTATACAACCACGGACACAGTGGAATACACAGACATAGAAACACTCGCCTTGTCAAACGACTTACTAGAAACAGTACACTCCAAAAAAAAAAAAAAACTAACCGCCTTTCCTACCTATTCTCAGAAGATGAGACAAAATCATAAACCCACAACCACACCCACAAAGTCACCTCCTTCCCCCAAGTAGGTCTGTGACTCTACGGAGTGTCCTCTGACTGGTGGGCCATACAATGTTTCCCCGAAATGTCCTGTCCTGTCTCAGATCTGGTCTACTTGGCCAACTCTTTTAAGTTGTCAGAAGGGAATTTTGAGCCACTACCTGCTTTCTCAGGAAAGGCCCCTCTTCAGAGCTCTCCTTGCTTTTGGCATCATAATATCAGTAGGAACAAAGAAAGACTGACTCTGTCTTTGGTAAATCCAAGCAAGTGAGCCCACTGGGACTGGGACTGGGACTGGCTCTGTGTGCCTGGCTTCCAGGATCCCAAGTTCAGAGAGATCCATCACGAAGGAAGTGAGGTGAGGTCACTTCCTTCAGGAACTTAATGAATTCACTGTCTTGTAAACCATTTTGTCCTAATAGTTGCTTCCAAGGGTCCCATTAGATGGAGGGTTCCCCTACTTCCTCTGAAATGTTCACAAGTTAGAATGGTATGTCAACCTTAGGAACCCGGGAATAGCTATCCACACAGGCCTGGTTTGGTCCTTCTCCTCTACATTAAGAAGAGAGAGGCTGATTCAGACACATCCCTTCATCCTGACCAGGGTGTTTGACATGGAAGATGACTTTTGCTCTCTCAGGTCCTTCATAGATGACTATATCTTCTCCAGGGTTCATTTCTACATGGATCTTTGAAGTTCTCAGCAGGTGGAAGATCCCCTACATTCCTGTATTGTAAGACCAACTCTGTCCCTGCTTTTCATTAAATTTAGATTGAGGGAACAGTGTATTCTTAGGGTTAATAAAATGTTTGAATTGGGTTAGGAATCATTCTGCGGGATGAATAATGGTATTGGGAACCTGCGATATTTATAAAAATATAGAGGTTAAATATATGAATAAAAACAGAAATCTAGGTAATTTTGAAGCCTAGAGGGCATTGGGCCCTTGATTGGGATACTTAACTTTGATTTACATTGTGCACAGATGTCTCAGAAAAATAGATATATAATGGCATAGAACCTTGTACCTTGGATGATTGAATGTCGAAGAGAACATCCAGTCAAAAACGGATAGTCGGTAGGATTAGGTAGATAGTAGGTTTAGGAAGAAGTGTCAATATAGGATTTGGAATATATGTTCTATCGCAATAGTGTTTTGGTTAGAGAGTGAAAGTAAACATAACTTCATGTGAAGGGTCAGTCACAATGATGAACTGGGGAAAATATGTAGGAAACCACATATCAATAGAGACATAATGAAATCAGGCAAAGTATAAAGTGAGTGATATGATTAGGCATTTTCAACAGGGTAGAGTTTGAATATATAATCTCTGGAAGAAACAAATATGTAGTCACCAACAGGATTGATAATTGAGAGGATTAGGCAACATGGACAGGAATGTTTTTAGTAATCCATGTTCACTTTCCATTCAGACTCCGGTACAATCATAAGTGTGACATTTACTTTTTGTGTCCCGAATATTACTGTGATAAAATGTGTATGTAGATCTGGTGACATGAGTATTTCTTACACCATTTCTGGCAGTAATATTTAGAAGACATATACATAAGTATTGGTTGTACAAAGAGGTGTGCCCTGTGTCTATGAATATAGAGATAATGCATGAATTGACCACACTGTGAATAAATAATATAGCTGATTCCACTTTAAATAATGGATGGAATTGATATCTGAAAATATTTAAGATATCTTATATTGATATAAAATCATTCATTCCAACCAGTTATACATCTATTGTTAATATTAGTGTTATTGTTTATCATGAACGGTGTCTGAGTTTCGCTTCAAAAATGATTATGAAAATTGAAAATAATGTGTTTTGTAAAGAAGTCTCATGAAAAGACCAGTCAAGAAACATGGATGAATACATGTGTTCTGAAGAAGGAATTGATTGAAAGTGAAACAAATGCCTATAAATTTGCGAAACTGTGGATGAAAAATATATCCTATGATGTGCATAAACTGAAGAAATCATAATGTACCAGTGTTGAATAAAAATGAACGTCAAAACACACAGCATGTCCCATTGGAATCTACTCGCATTGATGTTAAACTGGGTCAGTTACTGTAGAAATATTAGGATTTGTATGCAACATTCACTGAAGTTAGTTTTCACTAGTAGGAAAAAATATGTATTTCAGGTGGATGAATATTTCTGAGAATAATCATGTGAAAATTTGATTATAAATCCACATACATGAATATGAATGAATTTAGAAAGTGTGTAATAAGACACATATATTTCATATTTTGAAAAATCTGGAGACTGTATATATATATATATATATATATATATATATATATATATATATATACACACAGACATTAAAAAGTAGCAATATATATGCCAATCGAAATTCACCATGAAATATAAATCATCCACAGATGCAAAAATATTCATTTTACTGAACATGGATTTATGTATAATGTTGTTCATCTAGGAAGCTCACCCATAGGTTTAATTTTCTGTTCCAACAGTGTTTAGGAGCTGTAATGTCTTCTCGCAATTTGTATCTGCCAAGTAAGCCACCTCACAAGATTGTACGAGTGGTACCAGGTAGGATTCTGTATGTGCATATAAAAATACATGTGCTGAATATGCTACGGAGAAAGGGAGACACGAATTCATACATTTGTTTACTTTAAAAACACATGGAGAACTCTTTCAATAAAAAAATTAACTAGTTTATACCTTCTACCCAATATAATGCAAAAGACAATTCCAACTACACACCATGCCTTCTCTGAACTGCTTGTATTTCTATTCCGTTTGGGTTATTTTACTCCACCATATTAGGATTAGTAGTCAGAGTCTAATAGGGTATATGTTAGTGTCAGGGATTTAGTATTCTGAATGGAAAATTGGAAAATGAATCCAATGTGTATGCAAATATGTGCTACACAAAATTTTTCCCACTCTCATCCAGAACAATGCCTTGACAATACTTTCACCCCAAGTAAGACACAATTAGGGAAAAAGAGTTAGGAATTCTGAGAATACAAATCTGGAATGGAATATGATCAGTAGTTCACAAACTTGGAGGTGGTAGAGGAGTTTCCAAAAGTAAGGGACAGGGTCAAAACTCTCCATATAACAAGATGCCTTTACAAATAAGGGTCTGCTGGCTGCATCCTGTCAGTCACAAGGCATTTGGAAGCCAATGGCAGATCGAAATGGCCCCAGCGCATATTTTGTGTCACACACCTGCCCAACATTGCTCTAGGCCCACTGCTCAGCAGGCTCCAACTTACTGGCATATCTGATCTACACCATTTTCATGAAACCCAGTCAATCAAGGCACCGTCTGGTATACTCATGATCAGCAACAGGACATCCAAAGTTTCTCCAGTGCCACCTGGTCATGGGAATTTCAAAAATTTCATGGTATTTATCTAGCCATTTTTCAAGGATGAAGTTGGAGGCACTATGGGTTTCAATTAATTCAGGAACCATTAAATGGTGAAGAAGCTCATTTCAATGAATGCTCTGAAGAACTCTCACAGGCAAGTCTTCCCAAAGAGTGGCCAAAAGGTCACATGAAGCCAGACCCATTGAGGTCTACAATGTGAGTTCCATGTGTGTTTTGACTCTCAACTATGGCTGCCAAGTCTTTAAAAATAAAATCATGTTATATCCTGGCTGAGATTCCCAGTGCTCTGTGGAAATCCACACTGGCCTTAGATCTCAGTTTCCAAGGGTCACTCTCATGCGTGGCCTAATAAAATCCCGACAAAATTTATGGCAATACTGCTCTGAGGTCAGTTCCAGAACTCAGTCTCTAATGGGAGTCACACCAGAGTTCAAGCCCAGGTGGACCCAGTCATCTCTTCCAACCACGATACAAATGTCCACAATTAAAACCAAAACACTCCCACATGGCCCTCATCTTCTTCCATATAGACACTAATCATTACCTCTGGTAGCAGGTTTCCATGAGGGGCGCAGCCCACAACAGTGTCCAAAATAAGCTCCCTTTTTCCCTCATTTTCCTAAAGTCTGTGTGGCCTAGACACCCTTCCTGTTAACCAAGAGTGATCAAATAGGCATGCCGTTAATGCTGCTTTGCTTCTCCAATTTGAGGCCAAATTACTGTGCGGTTTAGATTCTTTATGTGAACTGGAATCATGAGAAAACCCATGCACCTATAGGCTAGCCTCTACAGGGCTTTAAATATCTCATTTGACCCAAAGTATCACTATTCTCACTTAATGGAGGTCAGGAACTTTACATAGGAAGGCGAGAGACTTCATCTACAATATCTGCTCTTTTAGCCATTTTTGTATTGGATGCACACATGAGATATTTCTTTGGATCCATCTAGTGCTGAGAATCTAAGCCACAGCCTCACACAGTGCCAAGAGGCTGATTCAGACACATCCCTTTCCAAAGCAATTAAGCACAGAGCCACAGGTGATGCCCATTCATTTCAATTTGAGAACTCTTTTCTTCAGGCTTCACAAAGGGGAGGCCTGAGGCAGAGACCTTCCTGACATTCAGGGCAATAAAACAATAGGTAAGCAAAAGGCACAAAGCAGGCTTTCTCCACTGAGACTTTACTGGTCATACTGATATCTGAGTTTTCTAAGAAGCTCGTCATTCCCTTCAGGTATCCAGTACATGTTCATGTCACAGAGCTTGGAGGTGGTACATATCTTGGGCACAAAAGCATGAGCCTATTCTTTAGAGAGGCCAGAATTCAGGAAGAAAACAGGAACTTTGGAGGATAGCAGATGTTGCCCATCCATAAGTCAAGTAGCAGTCCATTCATAAATTGGGCAGTATGAAGGCTGGCAAGCTTTCTACTAGACAGGACACATCCATTGATGCATTCTCTCTTCTTATGTCTACAACCACGAACACCGTTTTATATACAGACATAAAAACACTCGCCTTGTCAAAGTACTTACCAGAAAGAGTTCACTCAATCCAAACAAACCACCTTTGATACCTATTCTCAGAACAAGTGAAAACCACAAACATACACCTACACCCATAAAGGCACCTCCTTTCCCTAAGTAATTCTGAGACTATTTGGAGTGTCCTCTGACTAGTGGGCCACAGTATGTTCCCTTTAAATGGCATGTTCTCTCTCAGATCTGTCCTCCTTAGCCAACTCTGTAAAGTTGTCAGGAGCCAGCATTGAGCAACTACCTTTTTCTCAGGAAAGGCCCCTCCTCAGAGCTCTCTTGGCATTTTGCCATCCTCACATCAGTAGGTACCAAGAAAGACTGACTCTGTCTTTGGTAAATCCAAACAAGTGAGACCACTGGGACTGGGACTGGGACTGGCTCTGTGTGCCTGGCTTCCTGGATCCCAAGTTCAGATAGTTCCATCAACAAGAAAGTGAGGTGAGGTCAATTCCTTCAGGAACTGAATGAGGTCACTGCCTTGGCAACCACTTTGTCCTAACATTTGCTTCCAAGGGTCCCATGAGATGCAGGCTGCCCCTACTACCTGTGACAGTTTCACAAGTTAGAATGGTATATCAACCATAGGCACCCGGGAACAACTCTCTAAACAGGCCTGGTTTTGTCCATCTTCTCTACATTAAAATTTGAGAGCCTGATTCAGACACAACCCTTCATACTGACCAGGTTGTTTTCCATGGAAGATGACTTTTGCTCTCTCAGGTCCTTCATAACTGCCTACATATTCTCCAGTGATCATATCTGCATGGATCTTTGAGGTTCTCAGCAGATGAACAATCCCCTACATTCCTGTATTGTAATACCAACTCTGTGCCTGCTCTTCTGTAAAGTTAGATTGAGGGAAGAGTGTATGGTTATGTTTAATAACATGTTTGATATGGGTTAGGAATTATTCTGCTGGATGAATAATGGTATTGGGAACCTGAGATATTTATAAGAATATAGAGTTGGAATATTGTAATGGTCGGGCAGGCATAGGAGGAAGAGACCACCAAGAGACTGTCTCATGCAACAACAAAGGGTTTATTGAGGGTCCAGCATGCTGGGGCTCAGAGCTCACTTGAATAGAGCAGAGAGTCCTGAGAACAGCTTAAACAGAGCTTATATACTTTCCTTGGAGAGGGCAGGGAGGGAAATTTATTGATGCGTCAGGGAGAGTGGGCAGTTTGCTTTCAACGGGATGATGGAGTACATTCTGCAGTTTGGCAGTTGGGGACAGCACATTCTGGGAACAAGATTAGCAAACAGTTCTCAAGATTTCAACAGTGTTTTATTAAGCATACAGAAAAATAGGAAGTGACAAGTACCTATTTTATTAACTTTTTATTCCCCAATTCTTCTTCTGGTTACTTTTAATCATGAAAGTGATCATTGAAGGGTGTCACATTTTATGTCTCCTAGTGGGGTATATTGTTGTCTGATTACCATAAGTTTAAATTGTCCAATTTGAGCTTCGAGAAAGGAAACTACATGGTTGAGCCAACAGGGTCCTACAGTTAGCAATAATATGAGGATTATTAATGGACAGGCCTGGGCTTATGAAAGCATAGTTAACCAGAGGGACTGTGTGAACCAAGACTCAAACCACCCTTTTTGGGCCTCTCTCTCTCGTTGACACTCTTAAAGGCATTTTCTTAATATACTCATAGGTTCTTATACAACTCCAGTATGGTCGGCATAAAAACAACCTTCTTCCCTCAATGCAGCACAAAGTCCCCCTTCTCTCATGAAGAGAAGGTTTAACCCTCGCCTGTTCTGTAAAACAACTTCAGAGAGAGAGGTTAAACATTCCTGTAAAGCTGTGATGGAGGTTTTATTATCTTTAATTTTTGCTCTATTGCTGCTTCTAATTGGGTCATTTGTTGTGTCCCATGGACTAGGGTTCCTGTGCTCACTCCTGCAGCAACTCCTATTCCTAATAGGATGGCTAAAGTGAGAGATACAGGTTCCCGGTGGAAACAGGTTGTATGCCCTCCGATTTGATCTTTAAATGAACATGCATCATCCTAGAACACTCTGGGAAACATCTGCACCATTACATAATTAATCACATCTGTTGACCATTTCATGAAAACATAAACAATGTTTAAGTATATAGAATTATACTGTTGTAGGTACGGAAAAGGAAAGGAATCTAAGATAGCACCGAAGACAGGGAAACAGCCCTATTTGGTTGCAAACGGATTTAGAAGGTATTGCTTCTGTTGTAATCAATTAATCTTCTGAACCCCAAGTTTAGGTAGTTTCAGAATTTGTACCCAACATGTAAGGGAAGGGGCTCAGAAGTTCACAGTCTGCAGAAGTTCACAAAAAGCAGTTTTTGTTTCTGTTATTTTTTCCTCTGTTCTCGGCAAGTTAACTTTTCAAGGACACTTGGGACAGGGAGAGCTTTTTTTTTTCTCTTTTTTTTCTCCCTGCCAGCTGTTACCATGGAGCCTAGTTGGTAACTTCTTTACTTAGAATTGTAGCCATCTCTGAGAATCCCCAGCTCAAGGCCAGAGGCCTTGTTCACTTATTTTGTGAAAAACTCGTAAGGGGGTGTCTAGTTTAGGAGTGCTGATTTTTCCAGCCACTGGCCAAGTAGAACAGGGCGACATGAAAACACGGAGTTTATCTACATTGAATTCTTTTATAGGGACTCTTTTTCTGAAAGTCCTAAAGTCAGCAATGGTGAAGACTTCTGGAGAAGGTCATATAAGACTTTTCTGTGGGCCTGGTGAAGAGGGGCAAGACGTGGAAAGCAAGGCTGAGAGCAGCTCCGTTTATCTGAGAATTAGGAATGAGAGATGTAAAAGAATATTGGGAAAGGGGTTTGTGATTTTCCTGGCAACAAAAACTTGAGCAGTAGAACAGGTAGAGCAGAGGGGACGACAGGAGTGAGTATCCCAAAAAGCCTGTGAGGGACTTTAAATTCTTAGTCACCTGTTTTCAGTGATGACAAGGCAACTTTAAAGGTCACTTTCATTACATCTTGGATAGTGGTCTGAGGGATCTCCTCAGCTGGTTTGAGCTTTGGGTTACCTGGTAAGAGGACCTGATGGGACCTGCTCTGGGCACTTACTGGAGAAAAGAGGACTGAGTGGGTGGAGGGGTACCTCAGTACCTGATACCTCAGCAAGGGCGCAATTGTCTGAGAACCGGCCGAGGTTTGGTTTTTTGATCTAGTAAATGGAGGGGAGAAATCAGGTTGCTCAGGTGGGAGTGAAAGCAGAGAGTCTGGAGCAGAAGGCTGAGGGTTAGGATCTATTGGAGAAGCATAGTTCAGGACGTGAGTGAAGTAGGGAAAAGGTCTTCACATAGGGGAATCTCCTTCCACCCTTTTCATCACTTGTAGAAGTTAAAAATGTCATGCATAATTTGAGGATCTAGAGAGCCTTCTGGGGTCCATCGGTTTTGGTTGTCTAATTGGTAATATGGCCAATGCTGTGTACTGAATTTGATGGGGAGTTTGGGTTCCACCAGGCAGTCCCTGTATGCTAACATCCCCATGACTTACAGAAGAAGTTGGCTTTTTCCCCTCACAGCCGTGGCTCTTTGTGGCTTTGATAGTCTGCCATGCAAACATAGTAATCTGGGCTAGCCAACCTGCATCTTGCTCGCGTGTCCCTACATCCATAATGTTTGTTTCCATTATCGATGATACAGAAGGTATTTAATAGAATTTTAGTGGGATCCACTTTATCAGATATATCCCAATAGGAAAAACCTATAGCCAGCTGACAAATGTCTGGGTGGAGAGATGGCCACCAGGTCCCTATGGGGGCTGTAAGCGAGATAGACCATACTTCTTCTCTAGTAGGATTTGTGATCAGCCATCGCTGATGAACCACCTGATGAGGTTTAGGACTACTGGTGGCCAAGGGGAGAGTCTATAGCCTTATTCATATGGTGAATACACAATTTGAAAGGGTTACTAGTCATTTCCAGTTTCCAGCAAGAGTCTGGACAGAGCGCAGGCTTGAGATGAGAGGCATGGATCCAGGAATTGATTCCGTATACATTTACTGATGTAGGTGTTATAAGTAGTACCTGGTATGTTCCTTTCGATCGGGGTTCCAGGAATGAAACCTGATGTCTTCTTATGTAGATGAAGTCTCTTACATTATATTGAAGTGGAGTCCCCTTGTCCCCAGTTTGGTAGGCCGTGGCCAGCTGTTTGAACAGATATCAATGAGTTCTTTCAAGAGCTTTAAGTCTGTCAAGCTAGGGGGTGTGGAAGGGATCCTTAGGTCTTAGAGTTGGGGTTAGGTCCCTTACTGGAGGAAGGGCACCATAGAGAATTTCACAGGTGGTGAGGTTACACAAAGAAACAGAGGGAGTATTTCTTGCATGAAACAGTGGATAAGGCAGGAGCATAGTCCAATCTTTTATGCAGGTCTCTAAGAGTAATTTCGTAAAGGTCTATTTAATGGTTCTATTTATTTTTTCTACCTGTCCTGAGTTCTGGGGTCTATAAGCATAATGTAACTACCAATTAATAACCAGGGTACTGGTTAACCTATACTCAGAACATGAGACAAAAAACGAATCCCACACCAACACCCACAAAGGCACCTGCTTCCCCCAAGTACATCTGTGACTATCTGGAGTATTCTCTGACTGGTGGGTCATACTATGTTCCCCAAAAATAGCCTGTCTTGTCTCAGATCTGGTCTTCGTGGCCAACTCTGCGAAGATTTCAGGAGCCAGCATGAGCCACTACCTGCTTTCTCAGGAAAGGCCCCTCTTCACAGCTCTTCTGGCATTTGGCCATCCCCACATCATTAGGTACCATGAAAGACTGACTCTGTCCCTGGTAAATCCAAAGAATTGAGCCCACTAGGAGTAGGACTGGGACTGGCAATGGGTGCCTGGCTTCCTGGATCCCAAGTTCAGAGAGTTCCAACACCAAGGAAGTGACGTGAGGTCACTTCCTTCAGAAACTGAAAGAGGTCACTCCCTTGGCAACCACTTTGTCCTAACAGTTGCTTCCTATGGTCTCTTGAGATGGAGGATGCCCCTACTTCCTGTGACACTTTCACAAGTTAGAATGGTATATAAACCATAGGCACTCAGGAATAGCTCTCCACACAGGCCTGGTTTGATCCATCTTCTCTACATTAATAAGAGAGAGGCTGATTCAGATACACTCCTTTATCCTGACCAGGTTGTTTGCCATGGAAGATGACTTTTGCTCTCTCAAGTCCTTCATAGCTGCCTACATCTTCTCCAGGAATGATTTCTGCATGGACCTTTGAGTTTCTAAGCAGGTGGAAGATCCCCTACATTCCTGTATTGTAAGACCAACACTGTCCCCGCTCTTCTGTAAAGTTAGATTGAGGGAACAGTGTATGTTAGGTTTAATAACATGTTCAATTTGGGTTAGGAATCATTCTTTGGGATGAATAATAGTATTGGGAAACTCTCTCAGATCTGGTCTCCTTGGCCAACTCAGTGAAGTTTTCAGGAACCAGTGGTGAGACACTGCTTGCTTTCTCATGAACTGGCCCTCTTCAGAGCTCTCCTGGCATTTGGCCATCCTCACATCAGTAGGTACCAAGAAAGTCTGACTCTGTCCTTGGTAAATACAAACATGTGAGCCCACTGGGATTGGGACTGGGACTGACTCTGGGTGCCTGGCTTCTTGGATCCCCAGTTCAGAGAGTTCCATCACCAAAGAAGTGAGGTAGGTCACTTCATTCAGAAACTGAATGAGGTCACTGCCTTGGCAAACACTTTGTCCTAAAAGTTGTTTCCTAGGTTCCCATGAGATGGAGCCTGCCCCTACTTACTGTGACACTTCAAGCTAAGAATTGTATATCAAAAATCGGCACCCGGGAACAGCTCTCCACACATGCCTGATTTGGTCCAACTACTCTACATTAAGAAGAGAGAGGCTGATTCAGACACATCCCTTCATTTTGACCTGGTTGTTTTCCATGGAAAATGAATTTTTCTCTCTCAGGTCCTCCATAGCTGTCAACATCTTCTCCAGGGATCATTTCTGTAAGGACCTTTGAGGTTCTCAGCAGGTGGAAGATCCCCTACATTCCTGTATTGTAAGACAAACTGTGTCCTTACTCTTTTGTAAAGTTAGATTGATGGAAGAGTGTATGGTTAGGATTAATAACATATTCGATTTGAGTTAGGAATCATTCTGCAGGATGAATAATGGTATTGGGAATCTGCGATATTTACAAGAATAAATAGGTGAAATGTAAGTATGAAAACAGAAATCTAGGTAAGACTTGAAGCCCAGAAGGGAATTGGGCCTTTGATTGTGACACTTAGCTTTGAATTATGTTCTGCACAGATGTCTCAGATAAATCGATATAAAATGGCATAGGACCTTGTACCTTGGATGATTGAATGTCGAAGAGAATATCCAGTCAAAAGGGGACAGTAGGTGGATTAGGAAGATAGTAAGTAAGTTTAGAAAAAAGAATGAGTATAGGAATTGGACCAAAAGTTCTTTAGCAACAGGGTTTCGGTTAGTGAGTGAATGTCAATGTCAGCACATGTGAAGAATGAGTCACAATGATGAACTGGGAAAAATATGTAGGAAAGCAGATATCTATAGAGACATTATGAAATCAGACAAAGTATAAAGTGAGTGATAGTATTAGATATTTTCAACAGGGTTGAATTTGAATATATAATCTTAGGAAGAAACAAATATGTAATCATTAATAGGATTGACATTTGAGAGCATTAGCCAAATTGGACATGGATTTTTTTAGTAATCCATGTTTACATTCCATTTAGTCTTTGGTACAATCATAAGTGTGAACTTTGCATTTTGTGTCCAGAATATTACTGTGATAAAATGTTTATGTACATCAGTTGACAGAGTATTTTTTTCCACCATTTCTGGGAGCAATATTTTGAAGACATATAAATTAATATTGGGGGTACAAAGAGGTGTACCCTGTGTCTATGTATGTAGAGATAATGCATGAAGAGACCATACTGTGAATAAATAATATAACTGATTACACTTTAAATAATTGATTGAATTTATATCTGAAAATATGCAGAAAATCTTATATTGATATACAATCATTAATTCCAACCAATTATACATATAATGGTAATATTACTTTAATGGTTTATCAAGACGGGTGTGTGAGATTTGCTTCAAAGCGATAATGGAAATTGAAAATAATGTGTTTGGAAAGAAGTCTCATGAAACGAGCAGTCAAGAAACATTAAGGAATACATGTGTTCTGAATCAGGAAGTGATTGAAAGTGAAACAAATGCCTATCAATTTGATAAATTGTGGATGAAATATTTATCCTATGATGTGCATTAACTGAAGAAATAGTAATGTACCAGAGTTGAATAAAAATGAACGTCAAAATACACTTCATGTCCCATAGGAATCTATACGCATTGATGTTAAACTGGGTGAGTTACTGTAGAAATATTAGGATTTGTGTGCACCATTCACTGAAGTTTGTTTTCAGTACTAGGAAACAAATATGTATTTCAGGTGGATGAATATTTCTGATAATAATCTTGTGAAAAGTTGATCATAAATCCACATATATGAATATGAATGAATTTAGGGAGTGTATAATAAGACACATATATTTCATATTTTGAAAAATCTGGAGAGTATATATATATATATATATATATATATATATATATATATATATAAAACACACACACACACAGACATTAAAAAGTAGCAATATATATGGCAATCTAAATTAATCATGAAATATATATCATCCACAGATCCAAAAATATTCATTTTACTGAACATGGGTTTATGTATAATGTTGTTCAACTAGGAAGCTCACCCATAGGTTGAATTTTCAGTTCCAACAGCGTTTAGAATGAGTGATCTATTCTCACAAATTGTATCTGCCAATTCATCCACCTCACAAGAATGTACGTGTGGTACCAGGTAGGATTTGATATGTGCATATAAAAATACATGTGCTGAATAGGCTACAGAGAAAGGGAGACAGGAATTCAAATATTTGTTAACTTTCAAACACATGGAGAACTATTTAAATTGAAAATTTGCTAGATTTATAACTCCTACACTACATAATGCAAAAGGCAAGTCCAACTATGCACCATGCCTCCTCTGAACTGCTTGTATTTCTATTTTGTTGGGGTAATTTATCTCCATCATATTTGCATTAGTAGTCAGAGTCCAGTAGGGTAGGTTTTAGTGTCAGGGATTAAGTATTTCGAATGAAAAATTAGATAATGAATCCAATGTGTATGCAAAAAATCTTCCCATTCTCATCCAGAACAATGCCTTGACATTACATTCGCCCCAAGTAATACACAATTAGAGGAGAAGAGTTAGAAAATCTGTGAATACATATCTGGAATGGAAAATGCTCAGGAGTTCACAAGCTTGGATGTGGAAGGGGAGTTTCCAAAAGTAAGGGACAGGGTTGATAGACCCAACCTGATCATTTATTAAAATTGGGAGCCCACTTGCCAGAAAGCCATGAAAAGATAATTTTGGATTTATTATAAATTACTGCAAATTCTGAACCTGCTTGGAATGTTTGCCCATGCCTTAAACTCACCCATGCCTGTCTCTCTGACCAGATTGCAGCCCTCTCTGAAACTTTAGTGACACCTCATAAATATTTTCTTTCCCTGGCCAGACAACGAGTCTCTGAGGCTCTAATGGTCCTCATAATTTCTGATGTTGGGGTGAGCTTAAAAAAAAAATGTAAACTACCGTTAGTGTGATGCTTGTTAAAGTTCTGTTATCTGTAACCCCCTTTTTGTGCATCTTTCTGGGCTATATAGCTGGGCTATAGGAAAGGTGGGTTTGCTGTCTTGCTCCCGCCATTTTGGGAGGGAGAGGTAGCCTTTCCCTTTGAAATAATTAGCTTGCCTTAATTTGATTTTACTAGGAGTCAGTGGTCTTTACATTCGTTCCTGGTCTAATATTTTGGAGTTCCCCAGTGAGATGACCCTGCCGGACAAGATCACAAGACCAGACTGCTGTAAATTCTGAAGTTGGCCTTCCTTCCAGGGCTCCAAGCTTGAGAGCAACTCTAGGGTTTGTGCAACTTGAGATGGTCCAAGGCCTTGGAGTTAGCCTTCAGTTCAGGGAGCACTGCAGTGAACCACCGCATTAAAACTATTAGCAAGCACCTGGTGGAGGAGGCATCCATAGGTAATTGGTGCCTTTATAACATCTGATATCCGGTTAAGGGAGATCTCTTCTGATGACAGAGAGGTGGACTGAGGAGGCTCACATATACTCCTGTCTGGGACAGTAACAAGAATCATTCTGTCATCTGTTCTGTTCTCTAGGGAATTCATCTGGAAGGGTAGAGAGGTGCCAACGGGCACGCATGCGCTCCTACGGGGAGCTTTAGGAAGACATTGCATTGCTCCTCTGTTTTCCTGTTTCGGCGCCGGATTTCTGTTTTTTTTTTTTTTTTTTTGTTGTTGTTGTTTTGTTCTGTGTTCTATATGTTTTTTGTTTGTTTGTTTTTGTGCATTTTGTTGTGTGATTTCTGTGGTGAAAACTTAAGGATATCGGACATGAAAATAAAGCAAGTAAGCCTGACACCCTTTGGACTGAGTTTAAAGGAACTCCATTGAACTTTACACCCGTTTGTTAAGCAGTATGATAGAAGCCCCTAGCTGGCTGCCTGGAGCACACTCACTGCAGAGGGCAGTGCCTGCGGGGGACCTAAGAACTGAGTATCTCCCAGGTTAATAAGTGAAACTCCTTTAAAATCCCTTGTCGCTCCAGATAAAGAGAGTCACAACCTTTTGGCAGAGTCCCTGTGTTTATCTTTGTTAGCAAAGCAATAAACCTTCGTTTTTCTTTTTCTCAAAACCCTGTCCTCATTTTTAAATTGGCATTAATTGGCTTCAAGTTCAGGAACCCAACTTTAAGTTACAAATTTTGATAACCCACCCGCACCCTGGAACTTTTTGAGAGCTGACTACAGAAATGTTAGGAGATGGAGCATGCTTGTGGTGGAACTGAAACAGAGGAGCAAATCCTGTAAGTAAAAGGAGGGACTGAGGGACTCCCAGCAGCTGCTGAAGCCTTATTTTTTCAGAGAATTCCCTAGGTCTTTCCCTGCAATTTAACGATAATGCCACCTCTGTCATCTTAAAAAAGAGGGAAAAAAAGGGGACACTAAATGCAGGAAAGTCACTATGGAGACCCTTGATTTTACATTTCAGGATGCTCCTCTGTGAAAACACCTGGTCCCCTTGTGGGGACATCTGTGGTGCAACTGGTGTAGGAGATTTTTCTCTTATCTGCTCTGTTTTAAAGGCTTCTGTCTGTCAGTCATAGTCTGGAGCTCCTTTCTGTCTGTCGTGTGTCTTTGTTTCTGGCACTTTAAGACATGTGCAATAATGTGTTGATATTATATATTGTTTCTTGGGAATGATTTTACCTGAATGTGTGTCTAAATGATGATGTTTTATTGTAACAATCTGGTAGCTTATTGGGTTTTTGAAGCATTGCAGAATCGTGCCGTTAAAAGTCAGATTGAGATAATTGTTTAGTTTATGATTTCAGATAATTCATGCCAGAGAACTTAAATACTTAGGATGGAAAACTAAAGAACTCTACTTCCAAGTTGGCAAGAAATTTTCCAATCATTCAGTCTTTTTTTTTCACCAATTTTTAATTGGGTAGCCTGGGAAAATGTCACTGTGTGTACCAGTGCATTAATTTGGACAAGGATAGTAAATCATAGTATGGTATCTGTTGACAACACAAGATGTAAAGATATAAAATTTTGTGAATTGTATCTTAAACTTGTAGCATAATTTTCAACATCCTAACCAGAAAATTATGGTTAAAATGCCTTAGGCCTGAGGTGTCTGCTCAGAATAGCAGTTTTTTCCTGCTCCTTCCAGACCTCAGCCAGGACTTAGATTGAAATGCAAATGAAAGAAGCCTGCAAGATCAGTAGGAGACTGATATGAGGCTTAAGGAAAAAAAAAAGTAAATAGTATGGTATTTACTAATTACTGGTCAGTTATTTTTTCTAGGACTCTTATTTTTTTCCTTAGATCCTTTAATTTTTCTAACTCATAATTTTGATCCTACAGACCTAGGTTAATGTTTTTCTGATCAGTTCTATCTTTGACCAACTGTGGAGTTTTTAAAACATGGCAATGGAGATTTCACCTGCTAAAAGCTACAAGGCCTTTACTATTATTATGTGTGCACACTTTTGTTATTTGTTGTATGTCTATATATATATATATATTCTTAATCATATATATGATACAGAAATTAACATATATAAGGAGCGCTCATAATAAAAAAAGCACTCATAAAAACAAATTTTAAGGGATGCCCTCTCTCACCACTTCGGTTCAACATAGTTCTCGAATCACTGGCCAGAGCAATTAGACAGACGAAAAAAATTAAAGGCATAAAAATAGGAAAAGAACTCAAATTATCACTATTTGCAGATGACATGATTCTATACCTAGCAGACCCAAAAGGGTCTACAAAGAAACTACTAGAGCTAATAAATGAATTCAGCAAAGTGGCAGGATATAATATCAACACACATAAATCAAAGACATTCCTGTATATGAGCCACAAATCCTCTGAAATGGAAATGAGGACAACCACCCCATTCACAATATCCTCAAATAAAATAAAATACTTGGGAATCAACCTAACAAAAGAGGTGAAAGACTTATACAATGAAAACTACAGAAACCTAAAGAGAGAAATATAAGAAGATCTTAGAAGATGGAAAAATATACCCTGTTAATGGATAGGTAGAACTAACATCATCAAAATGGCGATATTACCAAAAGTTCTCTATAGGTTTAATGCAATGCCAATCAAAATCCCAACGGCATTTCTTGTAGAAATAGAGAAAGCAATCATGAAATTCATATGGAAAAATAAAAGACCCAGAATAGCAAAAACAATGCTAAGCAGGAAGTGTGAATCAGGCGGGATAGCTATACCAGACTTCAAACTATACTATAGAGCAATAGTAACAAAAACAGCAGGGTACTGGTACCAAAACAGGTGGGTGGACCAATGGTACAGAATAGAGGACACAGAAACCAATCCACAAAACTACAACTATCTTATATTCGATAAAGGGGCTAAAAGCATGCAATTGAAGAAGGATAGCATCTTCAACAAATGGTGTTGGGAAAACTGGAAATCCATATGCAACAAAATGAAACTGAATCCCTTTCTCTTGCCATGCACAAAAGTTAACTCAAAGTGGATCAAGGAACTTGATATCAAATCAGAGACATGGCGTCTGATAGAAGAAAAAGTTGGCTATGATCTACATACTGTGGGGTTGGGCTCCAAATTCCTCAATAGGACACCCATAGCACAAGTGTTAATAACTAGAATCAACAAATGGGACTTACTCAAACTAAAAAGTTTTTTCTCAGCAAAAGAAAGAATAAGAGAGGTAAATAGGGATCCTACGTCCTGGGAACAAATCTTTACTCCTCACACTTCACACAGAGCCCTAATATCCAGAATATACAAAGAACTCAAAAAATTAGACAATAAGATAACAAATAACCCAATCAACAAATGGGCCAAGGGCCTGAATAGAAATTTCTCAGAGGAGGACATACAATCAATCAACAAGTATATGAAAAAATGCTCACCATCTCTAGCAGTCAGAGAAATGCAAATCAAAACCACCCTAAGATACCATCTCACTCCAGTAAGATTAGCAGCCGTTAGGAAGTCAAACAACAACAAGTGCTGGCGAGGATGTTGGGAAAAGGGTACTCTTGTACATTGCTGGTGGGACTGCAAATTGGTGCAGCCAATTTGGAAAGCAGTATGGAGATTTCTTGGAAAGCTGGGAATAAAACCACCATTTGATCCAGCTATTCCCCTACTCGGTCTATTCCCTAAAGACCTAAAAAGAGCACACTATAGGGACACTGCTACATCCATGTTCATAGCAGCACAATTCACAATAGCAAGACTGTGGAAGCAAAACCTAGATGCCATTCAATAGACGAATGGATAAAAAATATGTGGCATTTTTACACAATGGAGTATTACTCTGCATTAAGAAATGACAAAATCATAGAATTTGGAGAGAAATGGATGGCATTAGAGCAGATTATGCTAAGTGAAGCTAGCCAATCCCTCAAAAACAAATGGCAAATGTCTTCTTTGATATAAGGAGAGTAACTAAGAACAGAGTAGGGACGAAGAGCATGAGAAGAAAATTAACATTAAACAGGGATGAGAGGTGGGTGGGAAAGGGAGAGAGAAGGGAAATTTCCTGTAAATGGAAGGAGACCCTCAGGGGTATACAAAATTACATACAAGAGGAAGTGAGGGGAAAGGAGGAAAAATATGAGGGGGGAGAAATGAATTACAGTAGAGGGGGTAGAGAGAGAAGAGGGGAGGGGATGGGGGAGTGGGGATAGTAGAGGATAGGAAAGGCAGCAGAATACAACAGACACCAGAATGGCAATATGTAAATCAATGGTTGTGCAACTGATGTGATTCTGCAATCTGTATATGGGGTAAAAACGGGAGTTCATATCCCACTTGAAACAAGTGTGAAATATAATATATCAAGAACTATGTAATGTTTTGAACAACCTACAATAAAAATTAATTTAAAAAAAGTGGATCCAAAGATCTTTAATTCACGTGATTAAAATTGTTCAATTTAAATTGGATAAACAGATAAAAATAAATGTTTTTAAATTTAAGCTTACAAGTTTTTATAGGTGTTCAAAAATCTAATAAAATATTAATATCTACAAAATGTCTAAAATGCCTTGATTCTAGGACTTTTCCTTCAACAAAAAAATGGTTTACACTCTTCAATACATTTGTCTAATATTTTAATAAATAAGTAAAGTAAATTTGATGTGGAATTTCTCATTCTTGAGTACATTTATTAGATACCCGATTGATTTACTAAGGTCTGTATCAGATTGTAAAAATCAGTCATGTGTTAAAGAGACAAAAATTTCTGAAAACATAAGTTTACCCATAACATTGTGTTTATTAAGTTTTATTTTTTCTAGAGCAAGCAACCATAAAAATTAAACAACTGATTAAATAAGAACTGTTATTTTAGAGCACTCTACTGCCTTTTCTTTAAAAGCTAAACTTGGTTAATCTAGAAATATCAATGTAATTTTGATGCTATTAATGTGCTCATATCTTCCAGGTATACAAGTCTGTAAGTTAGAAACATTTAAAGAGCATTATATCAAGCTGGTATTCTGAAGTTGTATGGTAAAAAAAATGTACTGGGGATTTATTTACCTGTTATCAATAAGATATGTAAAGTTTTATGTTACTTTTTTCATTGGGGAACAATTTAAATGTATTTTTAAGTTAATCAGAGCCTAATATATGTAAAGGTTAAAATCTTTCAGCCTTTCTTTAATCCATGTTTTAAATGTGATGTCATATGATGTTAGATAATGTTCATGTGACCTCAAACAATTTATGTAAACTTTGTAAAATGATATTTAAAAAACAATGATCAGCTTTAGAACTAAAACACTTAATATTTATAAAGAGGCCTGCCTTACCTGAGATAAGGCTCTGTGTCCCATCTTACTACATGTGAGAATGACTACAAAAGGAGTAGGTCAGATTTTATTTCATTTAAAGTTATGTTTAAAAGTTCTTTTGTTTTTCTGTGAAGATTACTAGGATCTCAAACAGGGCATATAATGTATAAATCAGCCAAAAAATTCAGGGTAGCTATTACAGAATCTAAGTATTTTTACTCTTGTTAAAAAATTTTATTTTTAATTTGCTTATAAGTGATCTAAAGATTCCCTGTTAGTCTTTTACAGAAGTGTTGCTTTAATAACACAACATGGGTTAATTTAAGATAATAAGTCATCACCTACAAGACAGACAGAATAATACATATCCCAATTAATGAAAAGATAAATAATAATTAAGTTATAGATATTAAAGCCCAGTACTCTCAATATAAGGCTGTTAAAATTTATTTGCTGGATGTTTAAGATTAGGATTTAAAATTAAAGTTAAATGAATCGGCCAAGAAAACAAATATTAATATTTTAAGGTATACACTTTATGTTAGCCTCCCAAAATAAGTAAGACTGGAGGTTACAAAGAAGGATTCTCAGACAGGAATGCCTGATAACTATAAAAAGAGACTATTAAGAGGAGCTGCCAGAGGCAGAAAATTTAGTTTAGGGCCTACAGATATTCCTAACCTACAGAGGTAGGCTTGGTGTTTGCTAGTACGATTATCCAGCCCTGAGTAACAGAATTAAAGGTTTCTCTATTAGACACAGAGGTCATACTAGAAAAAGGATTTTGCAAGATCAGATGACATTAAATTAATAAACTGTATCTTATGGGGAGGGACAACTGTAGAACAAAAAATTAAATATTAAGTTGACAGTCCTGATAACTGAGGATATTAAAGAATGGTGAGGGAACTTCTATACGGTGACATGTTCCAGCTGCTGCAACATTTATTCATTACTCATGGTTTTTGTTACTCTCATAGAAGAACCCATTCCCAGATGACTTTACAACCTGTTCTTCCCCAACCAGACTTCAAACCAAGCTGAAATCTAAAAGGTAACTCATGTCCCTCAACTAAATTCTAAAAGGCAACTCATGTCCCTCATGCCATGACCCTTACGTCACCCTCTCTCAGCGCAGAAGAATCCAAAATGCGTGAGGCCTCCCTTCTTACAACAATGGAGCCAAAAATAAATAGACTATCAATATACGTAATTAATTAAGTCAGGTAAAATCAGGGAGACCCGTTTTGGGTGAGTTCTAGAAATTTGGAGACTGTTACCTGAGGGATTTAAATTTCCTCAGTGCACTTCCCTTAATCTATCAAAGATTTGAAAGGAACACATAAGAAAAGGGGGGAATGATAGGCCCAACCTGATCTTTTATTAAAATTGGGAGCCATCTTGCCACAAAGCCATGATAAGATAATTTTGGCTTTACTATAAATTACTGCAAATTCTGAACCTGCTTGGAATGCCTGCCAATGCCTTGAACTCACCCATGTCTGGCTCTCTGACCAGATAGCAGCACTCTGTGAAATATTAGCGACACATCATAAATATTGGCCTTCCCTGGACAGACAATGACCATCTCTGAGGGTCTAATGGTCCTCACAAATTCTGATGTTGGGGCCAGCAAAAAAAAAAAAAAAAAATATATATATATATATATATAAACTACCATTAGTGTGATGCTTGTCCGAGTTCTGTTATCTCTAACCCCCCTTTTGTGTAACTTTCTGGGCTTTAAAGCTGGGCTGTAGGTAAGTTGGGGTTGCTGTCTTGTTCCGGCCGTTTTGGGAGGGAGAGTTAGCCTGGCTGGTGAAAATAATAAGCTTAGTTTAATTTGATTTTAATTGGAGTCAGTGGTCTTTTCTTGCATCCTTGTCTAACAGGTAAACACTCCACAAACATGGAGCTCTGCTGGCCTAACGACTTTTTGAGAAACTGCCTCTGAGGTTGGGCACCTGAAATATATGTTGTTTTCAGGAGCTTTAGCTTCCTTTGTTGTGAGACCATCAAAGCTGGCTCTGCATCTATGTGACCTGAAGAAATTGGTTTCTTATTTTCCAATGAAAATGAGGCAAAGTGCTGAATTCTCTCTTTGTAGGTAAACTGTGGCCACTGAAGGCTAAGTGTCTCCCTGTGTGGACTGTGTACCCATTTAGTCATCCTCCACTATTCATGGTGTTTCTTGCTGCTGCACTGGGAGTTTGGTATTTGCTCTACGAAATACAAGAAGTTCAACTGGGACACAGTGCTGAAGGTAGTTCTGTCACGTGTGGTCGGTCAGAGTCTGCAAGAGAATGCACCAACCAGGATTCTATCCCACATAGCTTGCCCACTTGAAGATAGCAACCTGATTCGTAACATTGCCCTGAAACCTCTCCATATAACAAGATGCCTTTACATATAAGGGTCTGCTGGCTGCACCATGTCAGTCACAAGCCATTTGGAAGTCAATGGTAGATCCAAATGGCCCCAACACAAATGTTTTATCCCACACCTGCACACCACAGTTCTGGGCCCAATACTCAGCAGGCTCCAACATACTGGCATTTCAGTTCTACACCATTTTCATGAAACCCAGTCAATCAAACCACTGTCTGGAACACTCCTGATCAGCAACAGGACATCCAAATGTTCTCCTCTGACACCTGGTTATGGGAATTTCAAAAATTTCTTGGTATTTATCTAGCATTTTTCACGGATGAAGTTGGAGGCACTGTAGGTTTCAATTCTTTCAAGAACCATTAAATGGTATGGAAGCTCATTTCAATGAAAGCTCTGGAGAATTCTCACAGTCAAGGCTTCCCAAAGAGTGGCCAAAAGATCACATGAACCCAGGCCCATTGAGGTCTAGAGTGTGAGGTCCATGTTTGTTTTGAATCTCATCTATGGCTGCCAAGTCTTTCATAATAAAATCATGTGATATCCTGGCTGAGATTCCCGATGCTCTGTGGAAAGCCACCCTGGGACTTGATCTCAGTTTCCAAGGGCGACTCTAATGCGTGGCCTCCTAAAATCCCAAGAGAACTCATGGCAATATTTCTCTGAGGTCAGTTTCAGAACTCAGTCTGTAAGGGGAATCACACCAGACTTCAAGCCCAGGTGGACCCAGTCATCTATTTCAACCACCACACAAATGACCACAATTAAAACCAAAACACTCCCACATGGCCCTCATCTTCTTCCATATAGACACTCATCATAACCTCTGGCTGGGGTTTTCCATGAGGGGCAAAGCTCACGACAGTGTCCAAAATAAGCTCCCTTACCCCTCATTTGCCTAAAATCAGGGTGGCCTGGACACCCTTCCTGTGAACCAGTAGTGATCAAATATGCCTGCCATTTGTACTGCCCAGCTTCTCCAATATGAGGCCTACTGACTGTTTGGTATAGATTTTTTATGTGAATTGGAGTCATGAGAAAACCCAAGCAATTACGGGCTAGCCTCTGCAGGGTTTTGAAGAACTCATTTGACCCAATGGATCCCTCTTCTCACTTGATGTAGGTCAGAAACCTTACAGAGGAAGGCGAGGGACTTCAACCACAATGACTGCCCTTTTGGCCATTTTGGTTTTGGAAGCACAAAAGGAATGTTTCTTTAGATCCATCAGGTGCTGAGAATCTAAGCCACAGCCTCACACAGGGCCAAGAGGCTGATTCAGACACATCCCTTTTGGAAGAAATTAAGCAAAGAGCCACAGGTGATGCCCATTCATTTCCATTTGAAAACTGTTTTCTTCAGGCTTCACAAAGGGTTGGCCTGAGGCAAAGACCTTCCTGACATTCAGGGCAACAGAACATTATGTAAGAAAAGGCCCAAAGCAGGGTTTCTCCACTGAGATTTTACTGGTCACACTGTTATCTGAGTTTTCTGAGATGCTCGCCATTCCCTTCAGCTATCCAGTACATGGCCATGTCACAGAGTTTGGAGGTGGTACATATCTTGGACTCAAAACCATGAGCCTGTTGTGGAGAGTGGCCAGAATTCAGGAAGAGTACAGGAACTTAGGAATATTGTAGGTGTTGCCCATCCATAAGGCAAGCCACAGTCCTTTCATAAATTGGGCAGGATGAATGCTGTTAAACTTTCTCCTGGAGAGGACAAATCCATTGATGCATTATCTTTTCTAATGTCTACAACCAGAGATACAGTGGGATACACAGATATAGAAACACTTGCCTTGTCAAACAACTTACTAGAAACAGTCCACTCAATACCAAACAAATAGCCTTTCCTACCTATCACGCCTTTCCTACTGTATCAACATACACTAGTTATTCATCACCCCCTGCCCCGGTTATTTTGCTGCAGTGGGACTGCTGCAGATGGTGGCCCATACAGGGAGCCCTGGGACACTTGGGGGTAAGTGACGAATAAAAGCTGCCCATCCATAGATAGGATGGGAGCAAATCTGCTCATCCCTAGGCAGATAGGGGGAGAGGAAAAACGGTCATTTCAAAAAATGGAGAAGATTGATACAGTATGATTGTGTCTTGTTTTATCTCAGTGTATTGTATGGTCTTTGTGATGAAAATAAGGAAGGGGTGAGAAGTAAATTGATAATGGAAAGAGGCACCCCAGTGGAAACAAGTGCAATTAGGGCATGTGTTGATGGAAGCCCAGGAAGTCTAATCAGAAAGAAAAAGAAAGTTAAGAAGAAGAAGGATTATCAGGAAAAAAGTTTCAGCAAAAGGCTGTTACTGAATACTTTTCGTTTCCGGAGTGTGTGTGAATAGGCGCCTCGGCTGCCACATGCTCAAGCCAGTCACTGTGCAGCAAGGGCTTTTCAAGCAGTGGCAGCCGGCAATTCCCCGCCCCCAGCCTGGGGAGCGGGGCCCCGTGGCAGTTTGAGTCCTGGACACTCCCCAGGGCCATCTCTGGCTGCCCAGGATGCTACAGCCAGCCATAGATGCTACTGGCTCCCTGATGTTTGGTCATTTTCAATGCCAATAACTAAGCTACAATGGTTCTCCCACACCCGGAAGATAATAAATAATAAGCACTATTAAGGCTTTTTTCAAATGTAAAAAACCTTGAGATAATGTACTAAATTTTTCAGAAGGTTGTTTTCTTAGCACCTGGTGGAATACTATAGGATTTTCTTTAGCCAGTGGTAGGAGTTCCTGCCTTCATCCCAGTGCCGGTGAGGACAAGGGTGGAAGAATTTCCAGTGTTGCTGAAAACCGGAGGAGACTTCGGCTGAGAAACGGAGGAGACTTTGGATCAAGCTAGCTGCCTTCAGAACTTTCCTGGGCTGTGATTTAAGCTAGCTGCCTGCAGAATTTACATGGACTGTGATTTAAGCTAGCTGCCTGCAGAACTTACCAGGACTGTGATTTAAGCTAGCTGCCTGCAGAACATACCTGGACTGTGGTTTACCTGAACTGTGAGTTAATCTATTGAGACACTGCTTTACCTGGACTGAGACAACAAACTGTAATCTATAACAAATTTTAACTCGGTGTCTTTGCTAACAGTGTCATTGCTGGTATTATTTCTCCAAGTGCTTCATCAATTGGCTTGTATTGTGACATTTTGTATCCTCCCTTTCTGTTTGTAGCAGGTTATTTATGGTGTTTCTGTAAAAACCACTGTGGTCTTTATTTAAATTAAATAAAAGGGGGAAATGTTAGAGTCTGTAAACATGTCAAAATAACACCTGGCATTTTGCCAGGGGAATGTTAGAGTGTGTAAACAAGTCTGGATGATGCCTGGCAAAATGCCAGAGGGAGTGGTTTGAGATGTAACAAAAGCGAGCCATTAAGTGTGGAGATTCCTGATTGGTTGACTGCAGTATCTAGTTTATGTTAATTAGATAACCTGGGTGGAATGTATAAATACCTCTATTGTCCTACAATAAATGGCTTCCACTCCTGCTGTATCAACATACACATGTTATTCATAACCCCCACCCCCCGGTTATTTTGCTCCAACCGGACCGCGGCAGTATCTGCCAAGTCAGAAACCTCTCAAGTATGAACATGTGATACCAGGTAGGATTCTATATGTGCATATAAAAATACATGTGCTGAATAGGCTACACAAAAAGGGAGAGAGGAATTCACATTTTTGTTAACTTTAAAAACACATGGAGAACTATTTTAATTAAAAATTGACTAGATTTATAACTCCTACCCTATATAATGCAAAAGGCAAGTCCAACTATACAACATGACTCCTCTGAACTGCTTGTATTTCTATTTTGTTTGGGTTATTAATCTCCATCATATTAGGATTAGTAGTCAGAGTCTAGTAGGGTATGGGTTAGTGTCCAAAATAAGCTCCCTTGCCCCTCATTTGCCTAAAGTCATGGTGGCCTGGACACCCTGCATGTGAACCAGGAGTGATAAAATAGGACTGCAGTTAATACAGCTCTGCTTCTCCAATTTGAGGCCTACTGAGTGTCAGGTAACAATTCTTTATGTGATTTGGAGTCATGAGAAAACACAACCACTTCTTCAGGGCATTGAAGAATTCATTTGAACCAAAGGATTCCTATTCTCACTTGATGTAGGTCAGAAACCTAACAAAGGAACGCAAGAGACTTCATTCACCATAACAGATCTTTTTGCCATTTTGGTTATGGATGCACACATGGGATCTTTCTTTAGATCCATGAGGTGCTGAGAATCTAAGCCACAACCGCACACAGGGCCAAGAGGCTGATTCAGACACATCCCTTTACAAAGAAATTAAGCAAAGAGCCACAGGTGATGCCCTTTCATTTCCATTTGAAAACTGTTTTCTTCAGGCTTAACAAAGGGGTGGGCTGAGGGAAAGAACTTCCTGACATTCAGGGCAACAGAAATATAGGTAAGAGAATGGCCAAAGCAGGATTTCTCCACTGAGACTTTCCTGGTCACACTGATATCTGAGTTTTCTGTGATTCTCCCATTCCATTCAGCTGTCCAGTACATGGCCATGGCACAGAGCTTGGAGGTGGTATATATCTTGGACACAAAACCATGAGCCTATTCTGGAGAGTGGCCAGAATTCAGGAAGAAAACAGGAACTTAGGAAGATAGTAGGTGTTCCCCATCCATAAGACACACCGCAGTCCATCCATCAGTTGAGCAGGATGAATGCTGGGAAGCTTTCTACTAGACAGGATGCATCCATTGGTGCATTCTGTTTTTTAATGTCCAAAACCACGTACACAGTGGGATACACCGAACTAGAATCACTCACCTTGTCAAACGATTTACTAGAAACAGTCCATTCCAAACCAAACAAACCACCTTTCCTACCTATTTTCAGAACATGAGACAAAACCACAAACTCACACCCACACCCACAAAGGCATCTCCTTCCCACAAGTAAGTCTCTGACTCTCCAGTGTGTCCTCTGTCTGTTGAGCCAAACTATGTTCCCCGAAATGGCCAGTCCTGTCTCAGTTCTGGTTGCCTTGGCCAACTCTGTGAAGTTGTCAGGATCCAGTGGTGAGCCACTACCTGCTTTCTCAGGAAAGACCCTCTTCATATCTGTCCTGGCATTTGGCCATTCTCTCAGCAGTAGGTACCAAGAAAGACTGACTCTGTCCTTGGTAAATCCAAACAACTGAGCCCAGTGGGAGTGGGACTGGGACTGGCTCTGGGTGTCTGGCATCTTGGATCCCAATTTCAGAGAGTTCCAATACCAAGGAAGTGAGGTAGGACACTTCCTTCAAGAACTGAATGAGTTCACTCCCTTGGCAACCACTTTGTCCTAACAGTTGGTTCCAAGGGTCCCATGAGATAGAGGCTGCCCCTACTTCCTGTGACACTTTCACAAGTTAGAATGGTATATCAACCATAGGCACCCGGGAACATCTCTCAACAAAGGCCTGGTTTGGTCCACCTTCTCTACATTTAGAATAGAGAGACTGATTCAGACACGACCCTTCATCCTGACCAGGTGGTTTGCCATGCAAGGTGACTTTTGCTCTCTCAACTCCTTCATAGCTGCCTACATCTTCTCCAGGTATCATTTCTGCATGGACCTTTGAGGTTCTCAGCAGGTTTAAGATGACCTACATTCCTGTATTGTAAAAACAACTCTGTCCCTGCTCTTCTGTAAACTTAGATTGAGGGAAGAGTGTATGGTTAGGGTTAATAAAAGGTTCGATTTGGGTTAAGAATCATTCTGCAGGATGAATAATTGTATTGGGAACCTGTAATATTTACAAGAATGTAAAAGTGAAATATTAGAATGAAAACAGAAATCTAGGTAAGATTTGAAGCCCAGAAGGGTATTGGGCCCTTGATTGGGATACTTAGCTTTGAATTATGTTCTGCAGAGATGTCTCAGATAAATCGATGTACAATGGCATAGGACCTTGTACCTTGGATGATGGAATGTCGAAGAGAACTTCTAGTCAAAAAGGGATACTCGGTATTATTTGAAAGATAGTCAGTAGATTTAGAAAGCAGAGAGAGTGTAGGATTTAAACCAAAAGTTCTTTAGCAATAGGGTTTCGGGTAGAGAGTGAATGAAAATGTGAGCACATGTGAAGAGTCAGTCACAATGATAAACTGTGGAAAATATGTAGGAAAGCAGATATTAATAGAGACATTAGTAAATCAGGCAAATGATAAAGTGATTGATAGGATTAGACATTTTCAACAGGCTTGAGGTAAAATATATAATCTTAGGAAGAAACAAATATGTAGTGACCAATAGGATTCACATTTGAGAGCGTTAGGCAACCTGGACATGGATGTTTTTAGTAATGCATACTCACTTTCCTTTAAGGCTTTGGTAAAATCATAAGTGTGAACTTTGCTTTTTGTGTCCAGAAAATTACTGTGATAAAATGTATATGTAGATCAGATGACATAAGTATTTATTCCACCGTTTCTGGGAGCAATATTTTGAAGATATATAAATTAGTACTGGCGTTACAAATGGGTGTACCCTGTGTCTAGGAATATAGAGATAATGCATGAATAGACAAAACTTTGATTAAACAATGTAACAAGTTCTAAATTTAAATAATGGATTGAATTGATATCTGAAAATATACAGGAAATCTTATATTGATATGCAATCATTCAATCCAACCAGGTATCCATCTTATTTTAATATTAGGCTTATGGATTATCATAAAGAGTGTGTGAATTTTGTTTCAAAGGTGATTATGGATTTCAGAAATAATGAGTTTGGAAAGAAGTCTCATGAAGAGACCAGACAAGAAACCTGGAGGAATACAAGAGTTTTGAATAAGGAAGTTATTGAAAGCGAAACAAATGCCTATAAATTTGTGAACTTGTTAATGAAATATATATCCTATGATGTGCATAAACTGAAGAAATAATAATGTACCAGTTTTGTTAAAAAATGAACGTCAAAATACACATCATGTCCCATAGGAATCTACAAGCATTGATGTTAAACTGGGACAGTTACTGTAGAAATATTTGGATTTGTATGCACCATTCACTGAAGTTTGTTTTTAGTACTAGGAAACAAATATGTATTTCAGGTGGATGAATATTTTTGAAAATAATCTTGTGAAAAGTTGATTATAAATCCACATACATGTACATGAATGAATTTAGGGAGTATATAATAAGACACATATGTTTCATATTTTCAAAAATCTGGAGAGTGTATATCTATCTATCTATCTATCTATCTATACACACACACACACACACACTCAAACAGACATTAAAATGTAGCAATATATATATATATATATATCATGAAATATATATAATCCACAGAGCCAAAAATATTAATTTTACTAAACGTGGATTTATGTATAATGTTGTTCAACTAGGAAGTCACCCATAGTTTGAATTTTCACTTCCAACAGCATTCAGAGGAGTGATCTCTTCTGACAATTTGTATCTGCTAAGTCAGCAACCTCTCAAGAATGTACATGTGATACCAGGTAGGATTCTAAATGTGCATATAAAAATACATGTTCTGAATAGGCTACAGAGAAAGTGAGAGAGGAATTCACATGGTTGTGAACTTTAAAAACACATGGAGAACTGTTTCAATTAAAAATTGACTAAATTTAAAACTCCTACCCTATATAATGCAAAAGGGAAGTACAACTATACAACATGAATCCTCAAAACTTCTTGTATTTCTATTCTGTTGGGGTTATTATTCTCCATCATGTTAGGATTACTAGTCAGAGTCTAGTAGGGTATGGGTTAGTGTCCAAAATAAGCTCCCTTGCCGCTCATTTACCTAAAGTCATGGTGGCCTGGACACCCTGCATGTGAACCAGGAGTGATAAAATAAGACCGCAGTTAATACTGATCTGCTTCTCCAATTTGAGGCCTACTGACTGTCAGGTATAGATTCTTTATGTGAATTGGAGTCATAAGAAAACCCAAGCACTTCTTCAGGGCTTTCAAAAATTTATTTGAACCAAAGGATCCCTATTCTCACTTGATGTAGTTCAGGAACCTAACAAAGAAAGGCAAGAGACTTCATCCATCATAACTGATCTTTTTGAAATTTTGGTTTTGGATGCACACATCGGATCTTTCTTTAGATCCATCAGGGGCTGAGAATCTAAGCCACAACCGCACACAGGGCCAAAGGGTAATTCAGACACATCCCTTTGCAAAGAAATTAAGCAAAGAGCCACAGGTGATGCCCATTCATTTTCATTTGAAAACTCTTTTTTTCAGGCTTCACATGAGGGTGGCCTGAGGCAAAGAACTTCCTGACATTCAGGGAAACAGATACATAGTAAGAGAATGGCCCATAGCAGGGTTTCTCCACTGAGACTTTCCTGGTCACACTGATATCTGAGTTTTCTGATATTCTCCCATTCCCTTCAGCTGTCCAGTACATGGCCATTTAACAGAGCTTGAGGTGGTACATATCTTAAACACAAAACTATGTGCCTATTCGGGAGAGTGGCCAGAATTCAGGAAGAAAACAGGAACTTAGGCAGATAGTAGGTGTTGCCCATCCATGAGGCAAGCCGCAGTCCATTCATCAATTGGGCAGGATGAATGCTGCGAAGCTTTCTACTAGACAGAACACATCAACTGATGCATTCTCTTTTCTAATGTCGACAACCACGGACACAGTGGGATACACAGACATAGAAAGACTCGCCTTGTCAAACGACTTACTAGAAACAGTTCACTACAATCCAATCAAACCGCCTTTCTTTCGTATTCTCAGAACATGAGACAAAACCACAAACCCACACCCACACCCGCAAAGGCACCTCCTTTTCCCAAGTAGGTCTGTCATATCCGGAGTGTCCTCTGACTGGTGGGCCATACTATGTTCTCCCAAAATGGCCTGTCCTGTCTCAGATCTGCTCTACTTTGCCAACTCTGTGAAGTAGTCAGGAGCCAGCGGTGATCCACTACCTGGTTTATCAGGATAGGACCCTCTTCAGAGGTTTCCTGGCATTTGGCCATCCTCAAATCAGTAGGTACCAAGAAATATTGACTCTGTCCTTCGTAAATCCAAACAAGTTAGACCACTGGGACTTGGACGGGTTATGGCTCTGGGTGCCTGGCTTCCTGGATCCCAAGTTCAGAGACTTCCATCACCAAGGAAGTGAGGTGAAGTCACTTCCTTGAGGAACTGAATGAGGTCACTGCCTTGGAAACCACGTTGTCCTAACATTTGCCTCCAAGGTTCCCATGAGATGGAGGATGCCCCTACATCCTGTGACACTTTCACAAGTTCGAATCGTATATCAAACATAGGGACCAGGGAACAGCTCTCCACACAGGCATGGTTTGGTCTATCTTCTCTGTATTAAGAAGAATGAGGCTGATTCAGACACATTCCTTAATTCTACCAGGTTGTTTGCCATTGAGATGACTTTTGCTCCCTCAGGTCCTTCATCGCTGCCTACATCTTCTCCAGGGATCATTTCTGCATGTACCTTTGAGGTTCTCAGCAGGTGGAAGATCCCATGCATTCCTGTATTGTAAGACCAACACTGTCACTGCTCTTCTGTAAAGTTAGATTGAGGGAACAGTGTATGGTTACGGTTAATAACATTTTCATTTTCGGTTAGGAACCATTCTGCTGGATGAATAATGTTATTGGAACCTGTGATATTTATTAGAATACAGACGTGAAATATATGTACATAAACAGAAATCTAAGTAAGATTTGAAGCCCAGAAATCATTGGGCCCTTGATTGGGATACCTATCGTTGAATTACATTCTGCAAAAATGTCTCAGAGAAATCGATATACAATGGCATAAGACCTTGTAACTGGATGATTGAATGTAGAAGAGAACCTCCAGTCAAAAAGTGATAGTCGGTATGATTAGGAAGATAGTAGGTAGGTTTTAAGAAGAAGAGTGAATATAGGATTTGGACCAAAAGTTCTTTAGCAATAGGATTTCGATTAGAGTGTGAATGTAAGTTTCAGAACATGTGAAGATTTAGTCACAATGATGAACTGTGGAAAAGCAGATACCAATAGAGACATTACAAAAACAGGCAAAGTATAAAGTGAGTGAGAGGATTAGACATTTTCAACAGGGTTGAGTTTGAATATATAATCTTTGGAAGAAACTAATTTGTAGTTACCAATAGGATTTTCATTTGAGAGCATTAGGCAACCTGGACATGGATGTTTTTAGTAATCCATGTTCACTTTTCATTTAGCTTTGATACAATCATAAGTGTGACCTTTGCTTTTTGTGTCCAGAATATTTCAGTGATAAAATGCATATGTAGATCAGGTGACATGGGTATTTCTTCCAACATTTCTGGGAGCAATATTTTGAAGACGTATAAATTAGTGTTGGGGGTACAAAGAGGTGTACCCTGTGTCTATGAATATAGAGATAATGCATGAAAATACCACATTGTGAATAAATAATATAACTGGTTCCACTTGAAATAATGGATTGAATTGATATCTGAAACTAAGTAAGAAATCTTATATTGATATACAATCATTCATTCCAACCAGTTGTACATCTAATGGTAATATTAGGGTTATGGTTTATTATGAGGGGTGTGTGAGTTTTGCTTCAAATGTGATAATGGAAATCGAAAATAATGTGTTTGGAAAGAAGTTTCAAGAAAAGACCAGTCAGAAACGGAGGAATACATGTTTTCTGAAGGAGGAAGTGATTGAAAGTGAAATAAATGCCTATAAATTTGTGAACGTGTGGATGAAATATATATCCTATAATGTGCATAAACTCAAGAAATAGAAATGTACCAGTGTTGAATAAAAATAAACTTCAAAGTACATATCATGTCCCATAGGAATCTACTTGCATTGATGTTAAACTGGGTCAGTTACTGTAGAAATATTAGGATTTTTTTTTTTGGTGTTATACTACAATTTATTTTAGCACTAGAATGCCACAGAATGTAGAGGAAAGAGCAATGGATTTTTAGTTATAGCACTAATAATCCAACATTTAATGACTTTTTTGGGGAGTCTAGAAATTACATAAGGCTATGTAACATATATTTTATTATTTAACATTCATAAATGCTTGGGATTTTAGTAATATTTCTAGTTTTTTATTTTTTATTTTTTAAGTTGTTGATGGATCTTCATTTTCTTTATTTGTATGTGGTGCTGAGAATAGAACCCAGTTCCTCACACATACTAGGCAAACATGTTAACACTGAATCACAAACCCAGCCGCTCCACTTTTGTCTTAACATCGAACACGCCTCTCCCTCTTCTTTACTCACTTTCTTCCTCATTTTTCCCCTTCTCTCTCTTCCTTTTTCGTTTTTCCTCCATATCTATTTTTCTCTCATGGCATTACAAACAGTTGTATGCTATGAAATTTAAATTTGAGACTGTTTTTTATAGTCACTATTTTTTTTAAAAAAATTTAATAATTATAATCACCTGATAGATATATTACAATACATTTATTATACATATGTGTCTATATTCATGCATATGCATTACATATATTATGTATATATATATATATATATATATATATATATATATATATATATATATATATATATACATATATATTTAAAAGTACTTTGATTAGCCTGTTAGAAATAATATACACCAAGACTTTCTTAATTCTGAAGTCTTCCAGAATTAACATCTTACAATGAAAATCAAATAAACATATTTAAGAAAAAAGGTATCATTCTTTATTATGAATATTGATAATTTAATGTTTTTTATCACGTTACGCTGTAATATGGCATATTATATCTTATGAATTAGAGAAATTTTTTTGAACAACCTATTATTTAAGGACCATATGCACTGACATTTTAAATGGCTTTCTTATGATTTCAATTTCTATCAATTATGTATTAATTGCCAAATACTTATTTTAGTACTTTTCATATTCATAATTGATATAAAGTGAATTGTTTAATTTTTCTGGTAATTAGTTACTTAGTACAGTAGGGACATTATTAATAGTTCTAAATTTTTATAAGTAAATGGTACAAAGATATTTTCATGCAAAATTAAGAATAATTGCATGCTCTAAATGTTTGATTGTTGATACATATAATACAGAGCTTTTGATGAGTCTCTTCCCAGTAAAACATAAAATGCAAAGATATCGTTGGGTATGTATGTCCAAATAAAGATAATGAAAAATACACATTATCAGCTAGAAACTATTAAATAAAAGATGAAAAGAACAATCCAACACATTGTACCAACTTATCAGATGAGGCAGTATTCTGAAAGAATAGCCTAAGACTAGACCTGGTCCATGACAAAATATTTACCAAAAATTGAAATATGAAAAATATAGGAAATGCTATGAATTTTTCATGAAGGTAGGTGGATTATCCTTTAATCTCAATTAAGTGTATTTTCAAAAGCCAGTTTTCTGGTAAAATAAATTTGTGATAGATACAACTACACAAAACAAAGTTTCTGCTTAGCAAAATGAATGCATCTCAACACTTTTTTAGCTGATTTCTTGCCACTCAATTTTAAACCTTTATTTATTTATTTATTTTTATTGATTGTTCAAAACATTACAAAACTCATGATATATTATCTTTCATACATTTGACTCAATTGGGTTATGAACTCCCATTTTTCCCCAAATACGAATTGTAGAAGCACATTGGTTACACATTCACATTTGTACATAATGGCATAATAGTGATGTTGTATTCTGCTACCTTTTCTATCCCCTACTATCCCCCCTCCCCTCCCCTCCCATCTTTCCTCTCTACCTCATCTGCTGTTGTTCAATTCTCTCCATTGTTTTCCCCCCATTTCCCCTCACAAGCTCTTATATGTAATTTTGTGTAACATTGAGGGTCTCCTACCATTTCCATATGCTTTCCCTTCTCTCCCCCTTTCTATCCCCCCACTCGTCTTTGTTTAATGTTAATCTTTTTCTCATGCTCTTCCTCCCTGTTCTGTTCTTAGGTGCTCTCTTTATATCAAAGAAGACATTTGGCATTTTTTTAAGAATTGGTTAGCTTAGCTTAGCATAATCTGCTCTAATGCCATCCATTTCCTTGCAAAGTCTATGATTTTGCCATTTTTTAGTGCTGAGTAATACTCCATTGTGTATAGATGCCACAGTTTTTTAACCATTCATCTATTGAAGGACATCTAGGTTGGTTCCACAGTCTAGCTATTGTGAATTGTGGCGCTATGATCATTGATGTGGCAGTATTCCTATAGTACGCTCTGTTAAGACCCTCTAGTCCGAGAAGGGTGATAGCTGGGTCAAATGGTGCATTCATTCCCAGCTTTCCAAGAAATCTCCATACTGCTTTACAAATTGGCCTTATCAATTTTCAGTACCACCAGTAGTGTACAAGTGTACCCTTTTCTCCACATCCTCGCCAACACTTATTGTTGTTTGACTTCATAATGGCTGCTAATCTTACTGGAGTGAGATGGTATCTTAGGGTGGTTTTTATTTGCATTTCTCTGACTGATACAGATGGTGAGCATTTTTTTATGTACTTGTTGATTGATTGTATGTCCTCCTCTCTGAAGTGTCTGTTCAGGTCCTTGGCCCATTTGTTGATTGGGTTATTTGTTATCTTATTGTTTAATTTTTTGAGTTCTTTGTATATTCTGGATATTAGAGCTCTATCTGAAGTGTGAGGGGTAAAAAATTGTTCCCAGGATGTAGACTCTCTATTTACCTCTCTTATTGTTTCTCTTGCAGAGAAAAAACTTTTTAGTTTAAGTAAGTCCCATTTGTTTATTGTTATTATTAACTCTTGGGCTATGGGTGTGCTATTAATGAATTTGGAGCCCGACCCCACAGTATGTAGATCATAGCCATCTTTTTCTTCTATCACATGCAGTGTCTCTGATTTCATCACTAGCTCCTTGATCCATTTTGAGTTAACTTTTGTGCATGGCGAGAGAAAGGGATTCAGTTTCATTTTGGTGCATATGGATTTCCAATTTTCCCAGCACCATTTGTTGAAGATGCTATCCATCTCCCAATATGCTTTTAGCCTCTTTATCATATATAAGAATGTTGTAATTTTGTGGATTGATTTCTGTGTCCTCTATTCTCTACCACTGATCCACCTGCCTGTTTTGGTACCAGTACCACGCTGCTTTTATAACTATTGCTTTGTAGTAGAGTTTGAACTCTGGTATCGCTATACCTCCAGATTCAAATTCCTGCTTAGAATTGCTTTTGCTATTCTGGGTCTTTTGTTTTTCCATATGAATTTCATGATTGCTTTATCATTTCTACAAGAAATGCCGTTGGGATTTTGATTGGCATCCATTTTAACCTGTAGAGAACTTTGGGTAATATCACCATTTTGATGATGTTAGTTCTGCCTATCCATGAACAGGGTACATTTTTCCATCTTCTAAGATCTTCTATCTCTCTCTTTAGGATTCTGTAGTTTTCATTATATAAATCTTTCACCTCTTTTGTTAGGTTGATTTCCAAGTATCTTATTTTCTTTGAGGATATTGTGAATGGAGTGGTTTTCCTCCTTTCCATATCAGAAGTTTTGCTCCTGATATACATAAATGCCTTTGATTTATGCGTGTTGATTTTATATCCTGCCACTTTGCTTAATTCATTTATTATCTCTAGCAGTTTCTTTGTAGACCCTTTTGGGTCTGTTATATATATTATCATGTCATCCACAAATAGTGATAATTTCAGTTCTTGTTTTCCTATTTTTATGCCTTTAATTTCTATTGTCTAATTGCTCTGGCTAGAATTTCAAGAACTAAATTGAATAGAAGTGGTGATAGAGGGCATCCCTGTCTTGTTCCAGATTTTAGAGGCAATCCCTTCAGTTTTTCTCCATTTAGGATGATGCTAGCCTGAGGTTTAGCATATATAGCTTTTACAATGTTGAGGTAAGTTCCTGTTATCCCTAGTTATTCTGGTGTTTTGAACATAAAGGGATGCTGTACTTTGTCAAATGTTTTTTTCTGCATCTATCGAGATGATCATATGGTTCTTGTCTTTAAGTCTATTGATGTGGTGAATAGTATTTATTGATTTCCGTATATTGAACCAGCCTTGCATCCCAGGGGTGAATCCTACTTGATCATGGTGCACAATTTTTTTTGAAATGCTTTTGTATTCGATTCATCAGGATTTTATTGAGAATTTTTGTATCCAAGTTCATTAGAGATATTGGTCTGTAGTTTTGTTTCTTTGAAGTGTCTTAGTCTGATTTCAAGATCAGGGTGATTTTGGCCTCATAGAATGAATTTGAAAGAGCTCCTTCTTTTTCTATTTCTTGAAAGAGCTTGAAAAGAATCAGTATTAATTCTTCTTTGAAGGTTTTGTAGAACTCCGCTGTTTACCCATCCGGTCCAGGGCTTTTTTTCGTTGGTTATCTTTTGATGGCTTCTTCTATTTCTTCCTTTGTCATTGGTCTGTTTAAATTGTGTGTGTCTTCCTGACTCAATCTGGGCAGATCGTATGACTTAAGAAATTTATTGATATCTTCACTATCTTCTATTTTATTGGAATATAGGGTTTCAAAATACTTTCTAATTATCTTCTATATTTCTGTAGTGTCTGTTGTGGTATTGCATTTTTCACCCCCTATGTTAATAATTTGAGTTCTCTCTCTTCTTCTCTTCGTTATCATGGCTAAGGGCCTGTCAATCTTATTTATTTTTTCAAAGAACCAACTTTTAGTTTATCAATTTTTTCAATGATTTTTTGTTTCAATTTCGTTGATTTCTGCTCTTATTTTAATGTCGTCTACTACATTTGCTGTTGTTTTGCTCTTCCTTTTCTAGGTTTTTGAGGTGTAGTGTGAGTTCATTTATTTGTTGTTGTTTTTTTCTTTTTTTGAGGAAAGAACTCCAAGAAAAGAATTTTCCTCTTAAAACTGCTTTCATTGCGTCCCATAGATTACAGTAGGTTGTGTCTGTATGGTCATTTGTCTCTAAGAATTTTTTTGTCTCCTCCTTAATGTCTTCTGTAACCCATTGATCATTCAGTAGAATATTGTTCATTTTCCATGTGATGTAGGATTTTTCCTTCCTTCTTTTATCATTGATTTCCAGTTTCATTTCATTATGATCTGATATGGTGCATGGTATTTCTCCACGCCTTTATATTAACTAAGAGTTGCCCTATGACCTAATATATGGTCTATCTTTGAGTAGGATCCATCTGCTGCTGATAAGAAGGTGTATCCACTTGATGATGGTTGATATATTCTATATATGTCGGTTAAGTCTAGGTTATTGATTGTGCTGTTGAGTTCTATAGTTTCTTTATTCAGTTTTTGTCTAGAGGATGTGTCTAATGGTGAGAGCGGTCTGTTGACGTCACCTATAATTATTATGTTGTAGTCTATTTGACTCTTGAACTTGAGAAGAGTTTGTTTTATGAGTGTGGCAGCTCATTTGTTTGCTGCATACAAATTGGTAATTGTTATGTTATGTTGGTGGATGGTTCCTTTTAACGTTATATAGTGTCCTTCTTTATCCCTTTTGATTAACGTAGGTTTGAAGTTGATTGTATTTGATATGAGTTTGGCCACTCCTGCTTGCTTCCGTGTGCCCTGTGAGTGGTATGATTTTTCCCAACCTTTTACTTTCAGCCTGTGTATGTCTTTACCTATCATATGAGTCTCCTGAAAGCAGCATATTGTTGGATTTGTTTTTTTGATCCAGGTTACTACCCTATGTCTCTTGAATGGTGAGTTTAGGCCATTAACATTTAAGGTTACAATTGAAATATGATTTGTACATCCATTCATGTTAATTTATTTATTTATTTTAGTTTGGCTAGTTTTTACTTTTTGGTTATTTTCCTCCCCCTTTACTGAGATACCTCCCACTGTTAGTTTGGGGCACTATTTTTCAATTCTTCTTCTTGTAGTATTTTGCCCAAAATCCTTTGCAGTGCTGGTGTTATGGGTGTGAATTCTTTTAGTTTTTATTCATTGTGAACGATTTTAATTTTATTGTCAAATCTGAAGCTTAATTTTGCTGGATACAGTATTCTTTGTTGGAATTCATTATTTTTCAGTGTTTGAAATACATTGTTCCAGGATCTTCTCACTTTCAAAGTTTGTGATGAAAAATCAGTCGTTAATCTAATTGGTTTACCCCTGAATGTAATCCGCCTCCTTTCTCTCGTAGCTTTTAATATTCTCTCCTTGTTCTGTATTTTGGCTATCTTCATAATTATATGTCTTGGAGTTGGTCTATTATGGTTTTGAATGTTTGGGGTCCTGTAGGCTTCAAGGATTTGGCAATTCATTCCATCTTTCATCTCTGGGAAGTTTTCTAGAATTATTTCATTTAATATGTTGTCCATTCTTTCGGTTTGAATCTCTATGGCTTCTTCTATTCCGATGACTGTGAAATTTGTTTTTTTTATGACATCCCATATCTTTTGAATAGACTGCTCTTGGGACTTAAGCATCTTTTCTGTGTTGACTATATTCTTTTCAAGTTGATAAACGTTGTCGTCATTATCTGATGTTCTGACTTCTATTTGATCTAGTCTATTTGTAATATTCTCGTTTGAGTTTTAATTAATAGTTTCCTGCATTTCTAGGATTACTGTTTGATTTTTTTAAGATCTCTATCTCCTGGTAAAGCTTGTTCTTTGCCATTTGAATTTGTTTAATTCATTTTCAAAATATACTTTTATTGCTAGGACTTGCTGATTCATGTATTCTCTAATATCCCTTTCCATCTGAGTTAGGTAAGCCTTGAGTTTTTTTCCCTATCCCTGTTTCTGATGATTCTAGGTCCTCCTGTAGAATTAAGTTGTCCTGCATTGTTTGTACACATTTTTTTCCTTTGTTTTTTCATGATGTTCACGTTGTTTTCCATCTCTATTTGATTGCTGTTTTTCTGCTCTATTCTATAGATTTGTTTTGGTTTAATATATCTGTTGTCTCTCCTTTGTGTTGGTAGACTATGCCTGCTAAAGTGAATTCTGCTTGGAAGGAATTGCGATGGCCGAGCTCCAGTGATGTCACCTGTCTGCTATGGCGGGCCCCAGGCTCCTTGCAGGGTGTTCAAATGGGAGTGGGCTGGGACTGATCTGTCTCTGTTTGTTTTCAACTCCCGGTCGCCGGCGGGCGGGCGGTCTCCAGCTGTCCAGTCACACAGTCAGCGGGTGGGCTGTCACTGGTGGGCGGGAGATCTCTAGCCACCCAGTTGCACGTGCAGCCAGCGGGCGATTGGTCGCTGGTAGGCAGGCGGGCACCAGCCACCCAGTCGCACCAGCAGCGGGCTGTTTGTGACCAGTGGGTGGGCGTTCTCCAGCCGCCCAGTCACGCGGGCCTGGCCTCTAGTCCCCTGTTATCTCCTGCTAGTCCTGGTTTCTCATGCTAGATCAGATTTCCCCTGAGTGATGCCTCTCGGCAGCTCATACTGTCCTCTGGGCCTGCCGTTTCTTGGGTGTGAATGGTGTCTATGGGGAACCCCGGCACTCTATTGTTTTGATTTTTTCCTCTTGCCCCTCTCCCAGCTCTGGCTAGACAGGTTTCGTTTTCGCCGCTGATGGGAGGGGAAGTTGAAGGTCAGGTGCCTGTAGTTTTCCCGACGTCTTTATGCAGGCTCTCTCTGATAATCTCTCCAATGGAAAGCCTAAGAGAGATTTTATGTGAATTCCCTGCTGTATGGGAGATGAGCTGAGTAACACAAACCTGTTTTATTGTTGCAATCTGTTGGAGAGTGGCGGTGGTTACTTCTGCTCTCCAAGATGGTGACCGTTGGTTTCCTTGGTGGAGTTTTTATTGTGGGGGGATAGAACTGTAGCACTTCCTTCCCCGTTTGAAATCCCAAACTCAGCCCGGGGCTCAGTTGGAGGTCAGCCAGCAGGATTCCACAGAATCTGCAGCAACGTTTCTCCCTGCCAGCTGGTCGCTTCTAGGTGGTGCCCTGCTGTCTCTAGCCACGGGGCAGGCCACACAGATTTGTCAGCCCGGATCTCCGGTCGCACATTTGGCTCGTGTTTGAGACTCAATTACCGGACCTCATTGGTGGAAATCATTCTTCTAGGTTTCGGTGCACACCCATTTTTCTGTAAGATCCTAACAAGATAATTTTTTGTCGTTCTAACTCGTTATTCACCTGTGAAGTGGCGCAGTTCACAGGGTGTGAGTGGCAGATTCAGAGACATCCCTTCATCCTGACCAGGTTGTTTGCCATGGAAGATGACTTTTGCTCTCTCAGGTCCTTCATAGCTGCCTACATCTTCTCCATGGCTTATTTCTCCATGGACCTTTGAGGTTCTCAGCAGGTGAAAGATCCCCTACATTCCTGTATTATAAGACCAACTCTGTCCGTGCTCTTCTTTAAAGTTAGATTGAGGGAACACTGTAGGGTTAGGGTTAATAACATGTTTGATTTGGGTTAGGAATCATTCTGTTTATGAATAATTCTATTGAGAAGCTGTGATATGTATAAGAATATATAGTTGAAATATATGTAGGAAAACAGAAATCTAAGTAAGATTTGAATCCCAGAATGGCATTGGGCCCTTAATTGGGATACTTAGCGTTGAATTACGTTCTGCACAGATGTCTCAGGTAAATTGATATACAATGTCATAGGACCCTGTACCTTGGAAGATTGAATGTAGATGAGAACATCCATTTAAAAAGGTATAGTTGTTATTGAATGGTTAATTAAATAGGTACTTGTCACTTCCTGTTTTTCTCTATGCTTAACAAAACACTGTTGAAATCTTGAGAACTGTTTGCTAATCTTGTTCCCAGAATGTGCTGTCCCCAGTTTTCAAACTGCAGAATTTACTCTCTCACCTGGTTGCATGCAAACTGCCCACTCCCACTGACCCATCAATAAACTTTCCTCCTTGCCCTCGGCAAGGAAAGTATATAAGCTCTGCTCAAGCTCTTCTCAGGGCTCTCTGCTGTATTCAAGTGAGCTCTCAGCCCCAGCATGCTGGAACTCCAATAAACCCTTTGCTGTTTCATGAGTCAGTTTCTTGGTGGTCTCTTCCTCCAATGCACGCCTGACCTTTACACATGAAGTTTCCACTGATATCTGGCAGCGGCGGATGAGAGACCCCAACGGGCTACTCTTGGGGTAAGTAAGTCTCCTATTCCTGGTTTCAGGTTTCAGGTTAGGACTTGGAAAAATGGCTATTGATGAAGAGTGTGAGCTCTCTCCGACAGTGGCTGACAGACGTGTCACAGAGCCACAGGCCACGTTCCTGGAGGACGCCCCAGAGGACTTGGGAAATTTAGTTATAATAGATTCCTCGACTCAGTGATATTTTGTTTTGGATTCGGTATTGCCAGCCCATTGGTTATTGCCGGCTACTCAGTCCTGATCTCAGTGTTGGACGTCCATTGCCTGTCTTTATTGTCTTGTCTTGTCTGTTTCATGTGTCATTGCTTTCACTGTTTGTGGATCTTTCATTATGGGACAGAGCACTTCAATGCTAGATCTCAGTTTAAAGGGCGACTCTTATGCGTGGTCTCATAAAATCCCAACACAATTAATGGCAATACTTCTCTGAGCTCAGTTCCAGAACTCAGTCTCTAAGGGGAATCACACCAGAGTTCAAGCCCAGGTGGACCCAGTCATCTCTTCCAAATGCCACACAAATGACCACAATTAAAACCAAAACACTCCCCAATGGCCCTCATCTTCTTCCATATAGACACTCATCATAACCTCTGGCTGGACGTTTCCATGAGGGGCATAGCCCAAGACAGTGTCCAAAACATGCTCCCTTGCCGCTAATTTGCCTAAAGTCAGGGTGGCCTGGAAACCCTTCCAGTGAACCAGGATTGATCAAATACACCTGCCATTAATACTGATCTTCTTCTGCAATTTGAGGCCTACTGACTGTCAGGTGTAGATTCTTTATGTGAATTTCAGTCATAAGAAAACCCAACCACATCTGCAGTGCTTTGAAAAACTCATTTGACCCAAAGGATCCCAATTCTCACTTGATGGACGTCAAGAACCTAACAGAGGACGGAGAGAAACTTCACCCACAATGACTGCTCTTTTGGCCATTTTGGTTTTGGATGCACACATGGGATCTTTCTTTAGATCTATCAGTTGCAGAGAATCTAAGACACAGCCTCACACAGGGCATAGAGTTGGATTCAGACACATCCATTTCCAAAGCAAGTAAGCAAAGAGCCACAGGTTATGCCCATTCATTTAGATCTGAAAACTGTTTTCTTCAGGCTTCACAAAGGGGTGGTCCGAAACAAAGAACTTCTTGACATTCAAGGCAACAGAATATTATGTAAGCAAAAGGCTCAAAGAAGGGTTTCTCCACTGAGAGTTTACTGGTCACACTGATATCTGCGTTTTCTGAGATGCTCGCCATTCCCTTCATCTATCCAGTACATGGCCATGTCACAGAGCTTGGAGGTGGTACATATCTTGGACACAAAACCATGAGCCTATTCTGGAGATTGGCGAGAATTCAGAAAGAAAATTGAAAATTACTAAGATCGTTGGTGTTGCCCATCCTTAAGGAAAGCTGCAATCCATTCATTAATTGGGCAGGATGAATGCTGGGAAGCTTTCTACAAGACAGGACAAATCCATTGATGCATTCTCTTTTCTAATGTCTACAACCACGGACATAGTGGGATACACAGACATAGAAACACTCGCCTTGTCAAACGTCTTACTAGAAACAGTTCAACCCCAAAAAACAAACCACCTTTCCTACCTATTCTCAGAACATGAGACAAAATCATAAACCCAAAACCACACCCATATTGGCACCTCCTTCCCCCAAGTAGGTTTGTGACTCTAGGGAGTGTCCTCTGACTGGTGGGCCATACAATTTTCCCCTGAAAAGTCCTGTCCTGTCTCAGGTCTGTTCTCCTTGACCAACTCTGTTAAGTTGTCAGAAGCTAGTGTTTAGCCACTACCTGCTTTCTCAGGAAAGGCCCTTCTTCAAAGCTCTCCTTGCTTTTGCCATCCTAACATCAGTAGGTACAAAGAAAGACTGACTCTGTCCTTGGTAAATCCAAACAAGTGAGCCCATTGGGACTGGGACTGGGACTGGCTCTATGTGCCTGGTTTCCAGTATCCCAAGTTCAGAGAGATCCATCACCAAGAAAGTGAGGTGAGGTCACTCCCTTCAGGAACTGAATAAATTCACTGCCTTGTAAACCATTTTGTCCTAATAGTTGCTTCCAAGTGTCCCATTAGATGGAGGCTTCCCCTACTTCCTTTGAAACTTTCACAAGTTAGAATGGTATGTCAACCTTAGGAACCCGGGAATAGCTATCCACACAGGCCTGGTTTGGTCAATCTCCTCTACATTAAGAAGAGAGAGGCTGATTCAGACACATCCCTTCATCCTGACCAGGGTGATTGCCATGGAAGATGACTTTTGCTCTCGCAGATCCTTCATAGCTGACTATATCTTCTCCAGGATTCATTTCTGCATGGACTTTGGAGGTTCTCAGCAGGTGGAAGATCCCCTACATTCCTGTATTGTAAGACCAACTCTGTCCCTGCTTTTCTTTAAATTTAGGTTGATAGAACAGTGTATTCTTAGGGCTAATAAAATGTTTGATTTGAGTTAGGAATAATCCTGCGGGATGAATAATGGTATTGGGAACCTGAGATATTTATAAAAATATAGAGGTTAAATATATGAATTAAAACCGAAATCTAGGTAATTTTGAAGCTCAGAAGGGCATTGGGCCCTTGATTGGGATACTTAACTTTGATTTACATTGTGTACAGATGTCTCAGATAAATAGATATACAATGGCATCGGACCTTGTAGCTTGGATGATTGAATGTTGAAGAGAACATCCAGTCAAAAACGGATAGTAGGTAGAATTAGGTACAGAGTTGGTTTAGGAAGAAGAGTGAGTATAGGATTTGGAACAAAAGTTCTGGAGCATTAGGGTTGTGGTTAGAGAGTGAAAGTGAACATAAGTTCATGTGAAGGGTCAGTCACAATGGTGAACTGGTGAAAATATGCAGGAAACCACATATCTTTAGAGACATTATGAAATCAGGCAAAGTATAAAGTGAGTGATATGATTATGCATTTTCAACAGGGTTGAGTTTGAATATATAATCTTAGGAAGAAACAAATTTCCCCTTCCTCTCCTGTTTTCTCTTTTCTTTCCACTATACAAAGTCTAATCTGGGACAGAAAAGATCCGTCCTTTATAGGGCATATCAGGACATATACAGGATTGCCTGGAGCCCTTAGTTTGGGTAATGATTTAGCAGATAAAACTACGCATGACATACATATTTTCTCTACAGTAGAAGAAGCTACAAATTTTCATAAAAAATTCCATGTCAATGCTAATACTATACATAAGCGCTTTAAAATAACTAAGGAACAAGCTAGACAAATAATAAAACAATGTCAAAATTGTGTGACCATTTTACCACAAGTTAATCTTGGAGTCAATCCTAGAGGATTGATACCTAACCATATTTGGCAGATGGACGTCACAAACTTGCCAGAATTTGGAAAATTAAAATATTTGCATGTTACAGTTGATACTTCTTCTGAATTTTTGATGGACTCCCTTCATGCCGGAGAAAAAAAACTAAAGATGTTATAGCTCATTGCTTACAAAAATTTGCCACTGTGGGCATTCCAAAACAGTTAAAAACAGAGGTTGCCCCTGGTTATACTTTTACCTCTTTTAAAGAATTTTGCTCATCATTTTGCATTACTCATATAACAGGAATCCCATACAATCCGCAGGGACAAGGCATAGTTAAATGAGCTCATCAAACTATTAAAACGTACTAATTAAACAAAAAAAAAAAAAAAGGAATTGGGAAGGGGTATATATTCCCCAAAGATAAACTTAAAATAACCCTTTTTACTCTAAACTTTGGAAATTTGGATTCATCAGGCTTATTCCTGTGGAAAGGCATATGTGTCCAAAAAATGTACATAAGCCCAAGGTACTTTGGAAGGATATTCTAACAGGACAATGGAAATGTCCTGACCCAGTAATTGTCTGGAGTTGGAGGTCTGTTTGTGTGTTTCCACAGGGAGAACAGCAGCCTATTTGGATTCCAGAGAGACTAACTAAAGCGATTTCTACAGATTAAAAAAATATGATTTGGCTCAAATCCATAACAGCTGATATCCAGAACTCCAGTTTGGCTATTCTTACATCTCTGACAAATCCAGGATGCTTTTTTCAATATCTATTTTATTATTACCCTTTCCCATGTCATGAAGTTCTATTTTGTTTTTTGAGCTCATACAAACCTAGGTTAATGTTTTGCTGATCAGTTCTATTTTTGGACTATAGAGTTTTTAGACATTGCAATGGAGATTTCACCTGTAAAATGTTATAAGGCCTTTACTCTTATGTTATGTGTTGTATGTATTATATTACGTGTGCACACTTGTGTTTTTTGTTATATGTTTGAATGTACGTATGTCCATATATCATATATGATGAGCGCTCATGAAAAAATGGATCCAAATATATTTTTATACACTTGATGTAAATGTTTTAATTTAAATTGGGTAAACACCTGTTGAGGATTGTTTTAAAATGTGTACAAAAAAGGAGGTTAACAGATATGTTTGTTTACTTTCACCTTTTCTTTTCATTATATTTAATAATTCTCTTCAAGACAATGTAAATTGTTAAGAAAATTGTTTTCTTTTAGTACCTTCTGGAATGTTACATAATTTTTCTTTGGCCATTATTGCCAGAATTCCTATCTTCATCCCAGTGCCTGTAAAGACAAAGATAAAACCAATCTACAGCTTCTGCAATAGCCATCACTGAACTGCTTGCAGAACTTGCCTCGACTATGTATCACCTGTATGCATTGTGAACTCACCTGCATGCATTGTGAACAATATGTTGGTGAATTGACTTGTGGTAGTGTTGGGGTATTTTTGCTGATGATGTCATCGGTGGTACAATTTTTCCAAAAGGAGCCGTCAATTGGCTTGGTGTATCTTCCTCCCTTCTGCTGTCATGGTCGTTCAGCTAAAATTTGGGGGCCAACAGAGGTGAGACAAAGAACCTCACCCCCCGCTGGTACAAAGACCTCTCCACAGGTGTGACTGTATACTGGACCTGTAGCTAGTGACGGGTAAGATCCAATTGCAATGGTACCAATCTAAGACTGGAGGCTGATACCTTGAGGTCAGCTCATTCGATAATGGGTAAGCACCATATGTACTATTGGACAACCTAAGGCAGGCATGGTCCCTAAGCCACATGCTTGTTGTTTAAACAGAGAGGGGGAGGTGTTGAGAGGCACAGCCCAAGGGGCCAAACAAACTTTCAGACTGCCGGCTGATGATTGGCTAACAGCGGCCCCAGCAACATCAAGCTAATTGGCTCCTCTGCGGTGATGCTCATTGGAGATGCTCATTGAGCAGTTTCCCCACCCTTTCAGACTGCAAGCTGATGATTGGCTCACAGCAGCCCCAGCAATATCTAGCTGATTGGCTCCTCTGTGGTAATGCCATTGGGCTGTTTCCCCACCCTTTCAGACAACGGAGCTGCTCATTGTGGGACTTTTTGGGCTCTGCCCACACGACCCAGCCAATCGACCTCAAGAGAAGGAGTGTGGAGGTTGAGAGCTTGTGGGAAGCCAGTAGTGGCAGTTGGGCTCTGAGGGTTTTTCCCGAGGAGCTAATTTTTAGTCATGTGTGGTTCTAAAAGTAATTTTAGTTTCTTTTGACAAGTGGCTCCTGAATTGTGCCCAGCCAGATTGCAGCAATCCTAAAGTGATGGAGAAAAAGAACCCAAACAGAATAGAAATACAAGCAGTTTAGAGAGGCATGGTGTATAGTTGGATTTACCTTTTGCATGATAAAGGGTAGGTGTTATAAATCTAGTCAATTTTAAATTGAAATAGTTTGTCATGTGTTTTATAGTTAACAAATATGTGAATTCCTATCTCCCTTTATCTGTAGGCTATTCAGCACATGTATTTTTGAATGTACATATAGAATCCTACCTGGTATCACATGTACATTTTTGTTAGATGGCTGACTTGGCAGATACAAATTTTTAGAAGAGGTCACTCCTCCTAAACGTTGTTGGAATTGAAAATTAAAACTATGGGTGAGCTTCCTAGTTGAACAATATAATACATAAATCCATGTTCAGTAAAATGAATAGTTTTGGATCTGTGGATGTTATATATTTCATGATGAATTTCGATTGGCATATATATTGCTACCTTTTAATGCCTCTCTCTCTCTCTCTCTCTCTCTCTCTATATATATATATATATATATATATATATATATATATATATATATACACACACTCTCCAGATTTTTCAGAATGTAAAATATATGTGTCTTATTATACAATCCCTAAATGCATTCATGTTCATGAATGTGGATTTATAACCAAATGTTCACAAAGTTATTTTCAGAAATATTCATCCACCTTAAATACATATTGTATCCTAGTACTGAAATCAAAATTCAGTGAATGGTGCATAGAAGTCCTAATTTTTCTACAGTAACTGACCCACTTTAACATCAATGCAAGTAGATTCCTATGGGACATGATGTGTATTTTGACCTTCATTTTTATTCAACACTGTTACATGACTATTTCTTCAGTTTATGCACATCATAGGATATATATTTCATTCACAATTTTGCAAATTGATAGGCTTTTGTTTCACTTTTAATCACTTCTTGCTTCAGTACACAAGTATTCCTCTATGTTTTTTGACTGGTCTTTTCATGATACTTCATTTTATTTTAGATTTCAATAATCACTTTTAAAGCAAAACTCACACACTCTTCATGATAAACCATAAACCTAATATTACCATTAGATGTATAAATGGTTGTAATGAATGTATGTATCTCAATATAAGATTTCCTGTAAATTTGTAAATATCAATTCAATCCAATATTTAAAGTTGGAACCAGTAATATTATTTATTCACAGTATGGTCTATTCATTCATTTTATCTATATTCCTAGACACAGGGAACACCTATTTGTACACCCTATACTAATTTATACACCTTCAAAATATTGCCCACAGAAATGGTGGAAGAAATACTGATGTCACCTGATCTACATATGCACTTTATCACAGTAATATTCTGGAAACAAAATGCAAAGTTCACACTTATGACTGTGCCAAAGCCTAAATGGAAAGTGTGCATGGATTACTAACAATATCCATGTCCAGATTGCCTAATTCTCTCAAATGTCAATCCTATTGGTGACTAAATATTTGATTCTTTCTAAGATTTTATACTCAACCTCTACCCTGTTGAAAATGTCTAATCCTATCACTCAATTTATACTTTGCCTGATTTCTTAATATCTCCATTGATATCTGCTTCCCCATATATTTTCCCCAGTTCATCATTGTGTCTGACTCTTCACATGTGGTGACATTTACATTCACTCTCTACCGCAAACCCTATTGCTAAAGAACTTTTTGTCCAAATCCTATACTCACTTTTCTTCCTAAACCTACTGACTGTCTTCCTAATCCTACCAACTATGCCTATATGAGTGGATGTTTTCTTCTACATTCAATCATCCAATTTTCAAGGTCCTATGCCATTGTATATCGATTTATCTGAGACATCTGTTTAGAAGATATTTAAAAGCTAAGTATCCCAATCAAGGGCCCAATGCTCTTCTGGGCTTCAAATCTTACCTAGATTTCTGTTTTTATACTTATATTTCAACTATATATTCTTGTAAATATCACAGGTTCCCAATACCATTATTCATCCAGCAGAATGATTCCTATCCCAAATAAAACCTGTTATTACCCTAACCATACACTGTTCCCTCAATGTAACTTTACAGAATAGCAGGGAAAAAGTTGGTCTTACACTACAGGAATGTAGGGGATCTTCAACCTGCTGAGATCCTCAAAGGACCATGCAGAAATGATACCCTGGAGAAGTTGTAGGCAGCTATGAAGGACCTGAGGGAGGAAAACTCAACTTCCATGGTAAACAACCTGGTCAGAATGAAGGGATGTGTCTTTATCAGCCTCTTTCATCTTAATGTAGAGAAGATTGACCAAACCAGGCCTGTGTGGAGAGCTGTTCTCGGGTGCCTATGGTTGATATACCATTCCAACGTGTGAAAATGTCACAGGAAGTAGGGGCACCCTCCATCTCATGGGACCCTTGGAAGCAACTCTTAGGACAAAGTGGTTGCCAAGGCAGTGACTTCATTCACTTCCTGATTGAGGTTACCTCACATAACGTCCTGGGTGATGGAACTCTCTAAACGTGGGATTCAGAAAGCCAGGCAAGCACAACCAGTCCCAGTCCCAGTCCCAGTGGTCTCACTTTTTTTGGATTTACCAAGGACAGAGTCTGTCTTTCTTGGTACCTACTGGCCAAAAGACAGGAAAGCTAAGAAGAGGGGCCTTTCCTGATAAAGCAGGTAGTAGCTCACCACTGGCTTCTGACAACTTCACACAACATTCCTCCCTCAATGCAGCACAAAGGTCCCTTTCACTCATGAAGAGGAGGTCCAACCCTCAACTGTTCTGTAAAAGAACTTCAGAGAGAGAGGTTAAAGATTCCTGCAAAGCTGTTATGGAGGTTTCTAATATATTTAAGTTTTGGTCTATTTCTGCTTCTAACTGGGTCATTTGTTGTGTCCCATGGACCAGGGCAGTGGTTCCTGTGCCCACCCTTGTGGCAACTCCTATTCTTTATAGGATGGCTAAAGTGAGGGACATATGTTCCCAGTGAAACCGGGTTGTATGTCCCACCTATTCGATCTTCAAATGAACCTGCGTCATGATAGAGCATTCTGGGTAACATATGCACCATTACACAATTAATCACATCCGTTTTTCATTTCATGAAAACATCAACAATGTTTTAGTATATAGAATTATACTGTTGTAGGGACGGACAAGGCAAGGCACCTAAGATAGCACCAAAGACAGTGAAACAGTCCTATTTGGTTGCACCCAGATTCAGAGGGCATTGCTTCGGTTGTAATCAATTAATCTTCTGAATTCCAAGTTTAGGTAGTTTCAGAATTTTGTACCCAACATGTAAGAGAAGTGGCTCAGAAGATCACACTCTGCAGAAGTTCACAAAAAGCTGTTTTTGTTTCTGTTTTTTTTTTCTCTGTTCTGGGCAAGTTAACTTTTCAAGGACAACTGGGTGGGGGAGAGCTTTTACTTCCCTTTCTTTTTTTCCCCCTGCCAGCTGTTACCATGGAGCCCAGATGGTAACTTCTTTATCTTAGAAATGTTGCCATCTCTGTGAAGCCCCAGTTCAAGGCCAGAGGAATTGTTCACATATTTTGTGAAAAACTAGTAAGGGGGTGTCTAGCTTAGGAGTGCTGATTATTTTTAGCCAGTGGCCAAGTGGAACAGGGCAACATTAAATGAGGAAGGTTATCTACACTGAAATCGTTTATAGGGACTTTTTTGCTGAAAGTCCTAAAGTCAGCCATGGTGAAGACTCCTGGAGAAGGTCAGTGAAAACTTTTCTGTGGGCCTGGTACAGAGGGGGGAGACAGAGAAGTCGGGGCTTAGAGCAGCTTCATGGATCTGAGAATGAGAAAGGAGAGATGTAAAAGAATAATGGGAAAGGGGTTTGGGATATTCCTAGCAACAAAACTTGAGCAGTAGAACAGGTAGAGCAGAGGGGAAGAAGGGAGTGAGTATCCACAAAGCCTGTGAGGGACTTTAAATTTTTAGTAACCTGTTTTCAGTGATGAAAGAGCAACTTTAAAGGCCATTTTCATTACATTTGGATAAGGGTCTGAGGGCTCTCCTCAGCTGGTTTGAGCTATGGGTTAGCTGGAAAGAGGACCTGGTGGGACCCAGTGCGGGCAGTGACAAGAGAAGAGAGGAGTGAGTCGGTGGAGGGGTACCTCAGTACCTGCTTCTCAGCCAGGGGGCAATGGTCTGAGAACCGGTGTTGGTTTGGGTTTTTGATCTAGTAATTGAAGGGAAGAAATCAGGTTGCTGAGTTTGGAGTGACAGCAGATAGTCTGGAGATGAAGGCTGAGGGTGAGGATCTATTGGAGAAGCATAGTTCAGGATGTGAGCAAAGGAGGGAAAAGGCCTCCACATAGGGGAATCTCCTTTTACCCTTTTGAGCACTTGCAGAAGTTAAAAAGGTCACACAGTATTTGAGGATCTAGAGACCCCTCTGGGGGCCATGGGTTTTGGTTATCTAATTGGTCATATGGCCAATGCTGTATACAGAATTTGATGAGGAGTTCGGGTTCCATCAGGAAGCCCCTGTATGCTCACATCCCCATGACTTACAGAAGAAATTGGCTTTTCCTCCACACAGCTGTTGCTGTTTGTGGCTTTGATTGTCTGCCGGGCAAACATAGTAATCTAGGCTAGCCAACCTGCACCTGGCTTACCTGTCCCGACATCCATAATGTTTGTTTCCATTATTTATGGTACAAAAGGTATTTAATGAAATTTTAGTGGTATCCTCTTCATCAGGGATATCCTAATAGGAAAGACCTATAGCCAGCTAACAAATGTCTGGGTGGAGAAATGGCCACCAGGTCCCAAAGTGGGCTATATGTGAGATAGATTATACTTCTTCTCCAGTAGGATTTGTGATCAGCCATCGCTGCTGAAAGGGCTGATGAGGGTTAGAACTACTGGTGGTCAAGGAGAGACTCTATAGCTTCATCCACCTGGCGAATACACAATTTGAAAGGGTTACCAGTCTCTTCCAGTTTCCAGGCAGAGTCTGGACAGGGTGCAGGCTTGAGATGAGAGGCCAGGATCCAGGAAGTGATTCTGTCTACCTTTACCACTGTAGGTGTTATAAGTAGAACCTGGTATGGTCCTTTCCAGTGGGGTTCCTGGGATGACACCTGATGTTGTCTTACATAGACAAAGTCTCCTACTTGATATTGATGTGGAGTCCCCTCATCTCCAGGTTGGTAGGCAGTGGCCAGCTGTTTTCACAGGTATCGCTGAGTTCTTTCAACAGCTGTAAGTCTGTCAAGCATGGTGGTGTGGAAGGGATCGTTAGGTCTTAGAGTTGGGGTTAGGTCCCTTACTGGAATAGGGGCCCCATAGGGAATTTCATAGTGGGTGAGGTTACACAAAGAAACAGAGAGAGAATTTCTTGCATGAAACATTGCATAAGGCAGAAGCATTGTCCAATCTTTTATGTCGGTCTCTAAGCTTAATTTCATTAAGGTCTCTTTAATGGTTCTATTCATTCATTCTACCTGTCCTGCACTCTGTGGTCTATAAGCACAATGTAATCCCCAGGGTACTGGCTAACCCCTAACGTACCTGGGTCATGAATGCAGGTCCATTATCAGACTGTGTTACCTTAGGCAGGTCGTATCTTGGAAAAAAATCTTCCAGGATCTTCTTGACCACCATTTGTGCTGTTTCTTTCTTTCTTTCTTTTTCTTTCTTTCTTTCTTTCTTTCTTTCTTTCTTTCTTTCTTTCTTTCTTTCTTTCTTTCTTTTTTTTTGGTGGGGAAGGCTTTAATCCATCCTGAAAATGTATCTACAAAGACTAGGAGATATTTAAGTCCATACCTTGCATGCTTAATTTCAGTAAAGTTCACTTCCCAGAATTGTCCTGGTCTTTTTCCTCCTAGGTGCTTTCCTCCAGGAAGCTTGGAAGGGTAAGCATAAACCAATTGATGGACCCGACAGGCTTTTGTTACCCATTCAGTCCTTTTGCTGTGATTTGGTCAGTGGAAAACTCTGTTCTTGATCCTTCAGGAATGCCTGCAAGTTTCTTTGAACAAAGTTGAGTGAGTTGATGTACATTTTCTACTGACATAGTTAGAGCCATGACTATAGGAGTTTTTACTGAAGGATTTAGAAATCCCACTTGGTTGCCTTCAGGGTTAAAAGTTATTTTGGCCCAGAGCTTGGTGAGCAGATCTCTGCCCATCAATGGGGCCAGGCATTCTGTGATTACTAGGAAGGATTGATGGATTTTCCTTTTCCCAGGTCTATGGTCCTCTTAGTTGTCCAAGCCCGATACTTACTGCCATTTGCCCCTTGAACTAGAGACCTTTAATTTGATAGATGGCCCAATGGGGCCTTGAGGGCTGAGTATATTGCCCCTGTATCCACTTCAAAGTTTACTGGGGTCCCCTACACTTCAAAAGTTACCCTGAGCTCCGGGAGGGGATGTTAGCCCCGACTTTTGGAGTCATCCTCAAGAGTCAGAATGGCTGGCAGGAGTGGCTGTCTCTTTCTAGGGAACTCTTTGGCCCAGTGTCCTTTTTTTTACAGTAGGCACAGTGATCTGAGGCAAGGAGTGGCCTCTGGCGTGGGCCCAGGTATCCCTTCCTGTCTCCCTGTTTCTTAATTTCTGGCCTATTTGTTGTTGTGACCAGGACCTTAGTCAGCGCCTTAGTCTGTCTTTTGTTTCTTTTATCCTCCCTTTGTTCCCTTCTCTTCCTCAGTTTCTCTCTTAAAGTATACCTTCTCAGCTTCTCTGACTAAATCTCTCAAAGTCATATCTTGTAATCCATCTAAGCATTTTAACTTTCTTTTAATATCCGGGGCAGCTTGCCCAATAAAGGCCATTGTGACAGATGACTTTTGATCCTCTGCCTGAGGATTGAAAGGAGTGTATCTTCTATATGCCTCCATAATTCTCTCTAGAAACATAGAGAGAGGTTCTTCAGGCCCTTGAATAATCTCTCTTACCTTGGCCTAATTAGTTGGTCGCCTAGCGGCCGCACGGAAACCCACTATTAGAGCCCGGTGATAAGTGAACAGATGCTCCCTACCTTCAAAGATTTGGGGGCCACAGTTGGGTTGGTTCAAAGGAAAGCTGGCTTTGATTATCTTGGGAAGTTGTGTCAGTCACGCATCTGGTCAGAGGATATTTTTTTCCAGCTTCCAGGAGTATTCTATTTTGATCCCCTGTCATGAAGACAGTCCCTATGAGTTGTTGGCAGTCATCTCAAGTAGGCTAGTGTGAAAACATCAATGACTCAACCAGACCTGTGTGCCAGGTGGGGTGCTCAGAAAAAGGGGGATTGTTATATTTCCAATTATGTACGTCTGAAGAGGAGAATGGCCAAAACTGGTAGGCTTGCATTTTTTCCCCCATGGCCGTCGTCAATCTTTGGCCCATAGGGATGGAGGGGGAGCATCATGGGAGTTCCAGTGTTTTCAACTATTCACTGCTGGCGAGTTCCTATAGCCGGGCCAGCTTCCTCAAGGGAAGGAAGGGCTGTGTGTGCCACTGGGGAGCTATCTGGAGGGTGCTGTGCTCCTCCAATTGCAGAGAGGCTGAGTCAGCAGCAGGGGAATCACTTAGAGGGTGTTGGGGATTGGGGGAAGAGGGCAGGGGATAAGGAGGGGGAGGAGAATCCAGTAGAGTCAAATCTTGTGACTCAGGGAGAACAGAGGGTGGAGAAGGAAGAAGAGCAGAGGGTTTGAGAGATCATGGGGGAAGGAGTAGGAGCAGGGGCAGCGGTAAGGAAAGGCTTCACCCATGGAGGAGGAGATTTGCAGAGGTCCTGCAAAGTTAAGATATATGGCGGAATGATCCAGATGGCTATGTGGCCCTGGCTAAAAGACAATATCTCTAACTTTTTAAATTAGTGGGAAGTAGAAAGATCCTTCTAGAGGCCATCCGACTCGAAAGGTGGGTCATTCTGAGGCACAGAGCGTCTTCCAGGTCCAGTGTTTTACTAAATAAAAAAGATTCTGAGCCCTTATGTGGACTTTGGGCCAGTGATCAATGGTCAGGGACAGAGGCATTGAAGTGCTCTGTCCCATAATGAAAGATACACAAATAGTGAAAGCCACGACACATGGGGTCTCACATTCGCCGCTGCTGGATTTCAGTGGAACCTCCATATGAAAAGGTCGGGCAAGCCTTGGAGGAAGAGACCACAAAGAGATTGTCACATGCAACAGCAAAGGGTTTATTGGGGGTCCAGCATGCTGGGGCTCAGAGCTCAATTGAAAAGAGATGAGAGCCCTGAGAACACCTTAAGCAGAGTTTATATAATTTTCTTGGAGAGGGCAGGGAGGAAAGTTTATTGATGGGTCCGGGTGAGTGGGCAGTGTGCGTGCACACGGGTGAGGGAGTACATTCTGCAGTTTGGCAGTTGGGGAGAGCACATTCTGGGAACAAGATTAGCAAAGAGTTCTCAAGATTTCAAAAGTGTTTTGTTAAGCATACAGAGAAACAGGAAGTGACAAGTACCTATTTTATTAACCTTTAACTACCGACTATCCCTTTTTGACTGGATGTTCTCTTCTACATTCAATCATCCAAGGTACAAGGTCCTAGGCCATTGAATATTGATTAATCTGACACATCTGTGCAGAACCTAATTCAAAGCTAAGTATCCCAATCAAGGGCCCAATTCTCTTCTGGGCTTCAAAACTTACCTAGATTTCTGTTTTCATACATGTATTTCACCTATATATTCTCATACATATCACAGGTTCCCAATACCATTATTCATCCACCAGAATGATTCCTAACCAAATCGAAAATGTTATTAACACTAACCGTACACTTTCCCCTCAATCTAACATTACAGAGAGGAGGGACAGAGTTAGTCTTACAATACAGGAATGTAGTGGATCTTCCACCTGCTGAGAACCTCAAAGGTCCATGCAGAAATGTCCTCTGGAGAAGATGTAGGCAGCTATGAAGGACCTGGGAGAGTAAAAGTCATCTTACATGACAAACAACCTGGCCAGGATGAAGGGTTGTGTCCAAATCAGCCTCTCTCGTCCTAATGTAGAGAAGATGGAACAAACCAGGCCTCTGTGGAGAGCTGTTCCCAGGTTCCTATGGTTGATATACCAATCTAACTTGTGAAAGTGTCACAGGAAGTTGGGGCAGCCACCATCTCATGTGACCCTTGGAAGCAACTGTTAGGACAAAGTGGTTGCCAAGCCAGTGAACTCATTCAGTTCCTGAAGGAAGTGACCTCACCTCACTTCCGTGGTGATGGAACTCTCTGAACATGGGATCCAGGAAGCCAGGCATCCAAGCCAGTCTCAGTCACAGTCCCTGTGGGCTCACTTGTTTGGATTTACCAAGGACAGAGTCAATCTTTCTTGGTACCTACTGATGTGAGAATGGCCAAATACCAGAAAAGCTCTGAAGAGGGGCCATTCCTGAGAAAGCAGGTAGTGGCTCACCACTAGCTCCTGACAACTTCACAGAGTTGACCAAGGAGACCAGATCTGATAAAGGACAGGCCATTTTGGGAGAACATAGTATGGTCCAGAAGTCAGCGGACACTCTGGATAGTCACAGACCTACTTGAGGGAAGCAGGTGCCTTTTTGGGTGTTGGTGTGGGTTTGTGGTTTTGTCTCATGTTCTGAGAATAGGTAGGAAAGACGGTTTTGAGGTTTGGAGTGAAATGTTTCTACTAAGTCGTTTCACAGGGCGTGTGTTTCTATGTCTGTGTATCTCACTGTGTCCGTGGTTGTAGACATTAGAAAAAAAGAATGCATCAATGGATGTGTACTGTCTATTGGAAAGCTTCCGAGCATTCATCCTGCCCAATTAATGAATGGACCAGGGCTTGCATAATCAATGGGTAACACCTGCTATCTTCCTAAGTTCCAGTTTTCTTCCTGAATTCTGGCCACTCTCCAGAATAGGCTCATGGTTTTGTGTCCAAGATATGTACCACCACCAAGCTCTGTCACATGGCCATATACTGGATAGCTGAAGGGAATGGCGAGCATCTCAGAAAACTCAGATATTAGTGTGACTACTAACATCTCAGTGGAGAAACCGTGGTTGGGCCTTTTGCTTAACAATTGTTCTTTTCCCCTGAGTCAGGAAGGACTTTGCCTCAGGCCAACCCGTTTGTGAAGCCTGAAGAAAACCGTTTTCTAATGGAAATGAATGGGCATCACCTGTGTCTCTTTGCTTAATTGCTTTGGAAAGGGATGTGTCTGAATCAGGCTCTTGGCCCAGTGTGAGGCTGTGGCTTAGATTGTCAGCACCTGATGGATGTAAAGAAAGATCCCATGTATGCATCCAACACCAAAATGGCCAAAAGAGCAGTCATTGTGGGTGAATTCTCTTGTCTTTCTCTGTAAGTTTCCTGACCTCCATCAAGTGAGAATAAGGATCCTTTGGGTCTAATGAGTTCTTTAAAGCCCTGCAAAGGCTAGCCCATTGGTGCTTGGGTTTTATCATGACTCCAATACACATAAATAATCTAAATCCCACAGTCAGTAGGCCTCAAATTGGAGACGTGGAGCAGTATTAAATGCAGGCCTATTGGATCACTCCTGTTTCACAGGAAGGGTGTCCAGGCCACTCAAACTTTAGGCAAACGAGGGGCAAGGGAGCTTATTTTGGATACTGTCTTGTACTGTGCTCCTCATGGAAACCTCTAGCAAGAGGTTATGTTCAGTGTCTATATGAAATAAAATGAGGGCCATGTGGGATTTTTTTGGTTTCAATTGTTTTCATTTGTGTGGCGGTTGGAAGAGGTGACTGGGTCCACCTGGGCTTGAACAGTGGCGTGATTCCCCTTAGAGAGTGAGTTCTGAAACTGACCTCAGAGAAGTATTGCCATGACTTGTGTTGGGATTTTAGGAGGACACGCATGAGAGTCGCCCATGGAAACTGAGATATAGGCCCAGGGTACCTTTCCACAGAGCACTGGGAATCTCAGCCAGGATATCACATGATTTTATTCTTAAAGGCATGTCAGCCATAGTTGAGAATCAAAACAAACATGGACCTCACATTGTAGACCTCAATGAGCCTGGCTTCATGTGACCTTTTGGCCACTCTTTGGAAAGTCTTGCCTGTGAGAGTTCTCGATAGCGTTCATTGAAATGAGCATCCTCACCATTTAATGGTTCCCGAATGAATTAAAACCCACAGTGCCTCCAACTTCATCCTTGAAAAATGCCTAGATAAATACCATGAAATTTTTGAATTTCCCATGACCTGGTCGCACTGGGAACATTTGGATGTCCTACATCATTCATGAATCTATCAGGCAGTGCCTTGATTGACTGGGATTCATAAAAATGGTGTAGAACAGAGATACCAGTAAGTTGGAGCCTACTGAGTGGTGGGCCTAGAGCAGAGGTGGGAAGGTGTATGATAAAACATCTTTGTGAGGCCATGTCAATCTGCCATTAGCTTCCAAATTGCTTGTGACTGACATGGTGCAGTCAGCAGAATGTTCAATGAAATGGCATATTGTTATATGGAGAGGTTTCAGGGCAATGTTCAGAACCAGGTTTCTATGGACAAGGGGGCAAGCTATGAGGGATAGAAGCCTGCTTGGTGCATTCTCCTGAGAACCCTGACCCACCGCACAAGACAGAACTTCCTCCACCACTGTGTCCCATTTGAACTCCTTGTATATCGTGAAGCAAATACCAAAGTCCCAGTGCAGCAGCAAGAAACACCATGAAAATTGGAGGATGACCAAATGGCTTCACAGTCCCCCAGGGAGACACTTAGCCCACAATGGCCACAGTTTACCTACAAAGAGAGAATTCCGCACTGCTACCTCATGTACATTGGAAAATAAGAATCCATGTCCTCCAGGTCACATAGATGCAGACCCAGCTTTGATGGTCTCACTAGAAAGAAATCAAAAGCTCCTGAAAACAATATATATTTCAAGTGCCCAACCACATAGGCAGTTTCCCAAGAAGTCTTTAGGGCACCAGAGCTCCACATTTGAGAAATGTTTACTGTGTCCCTTACTTTGGGAAACTCCTCTAACACCTCCAAGGTTGTGAACTCCTGAGCATATTCCATTCCAGATATGTATTCACAGATTTTCTAACTCTTCTTCTCTAATTCTGTATTACTTGGGGCGGAGTTAATTACAATAAATTTTTCTGGAAGAGAATAAGAAGATTTTTGTGTAGCACATATTTGCATACACATTGTGTTCATTTTCCAATTTTCCATTCGAAATACTGATTCCCTGACACTAACCCATAGCTTGCTAGACTCTGACTACTAATCCTAATGTGATGGAAAAAAATAACTCAAACAGAATAGAAATACAAGCAGTTCAGAGGAGGGGTGGTGTATAGTTGGGCTTGCCTTTTGCAATACATAGGTTTGGAGTTATAAATCTAGTCAATTTTTAATTGAAGTAGTTCTCCGTGTGTTTTTAAAGTTAACAAATATGTGAATTCCTGTCTCCCTTTCTCTGTAGCCTATTAAGCACATGTATTTGTATATGCACATATTGAATCCTACCTGGTATCACACGTACATACTTGTGAGGTGGCCAACATGACAGATAAAAATTGTGGAACAGAAAATTCAACCTATGGGGGAGCTTCCTAGGTGAACAACATTATATATAAATCCATGTTCAGTAAAATAAATATTTTTGGATATGTGGATCATATAAATTTCACGATGAATTTTGATTGGCATATATATTGCTACTTTTTAATTGCTCTGTGTGGGTTTTGTGTGTGTGTGTATATATATATATATATATATATATATATATATATATATATATATATATATATATTCTCCAGATTTTTCAAAATGTAAAATATATGTGTCTTATTATACACTCCTAAATTCATTAATGTTCATATATTTGGATTTCTAATCAACTTTTCACAAGATTATTCTCAGAAATATTCATCCACCTGAACTACATATCTGTTTCCTAGTACTGAAAACTAAATTCAGTGAATGGTATATACAAATGCTAATATTTCTACAGTAACTTACCCAGTTTAACATCGGTGCAAGTAGATTCCTATGTTCCATGATGTCTATTTTGACGTTCATTTTTATTCAACACTGGTATATTAGTTTTCTTCATTTTATGCACATCATACGATATATATTTCTTCCACAATTTAGCAAATTTATAGGCATTTGTTTCACTTTCAATCACTTCCTGCTTCAGAACACATGTATTCCTCCAGCTTTCTTGACTGGTTTTTTTCATGAGACTTCTTTCTGAACACATTGTTTTCGATTTCCATAATCACTTTTGGGGCAAACTCACACACCCATCATGATAAACCATAACTCTATTATTACCATTAGATGTATAACTGTTTGGAATGAATGATTGTATATCAACATAAAATTTCTTATGTATTTTCAGATATCAATTCAATCCAATATTAAAAGTGGAACCTGTTATATTATTTATTCACAGTATGGTCTATTAAGGCATCATCTCTATATTCATAGACCCAGGGTCTATGTATTTGTATCCCCAATACTAATTTATAAGTCTTTAAAATATTGCTTTCAGAAATGGTGGAAAAAATACTCTAGTCACCTGATATACATATACATTTCATCACAGTAATATTCCTGACACAAAATGCAAGGGTCACACTTATGACTGTACCAAAGCCTAAATTGAATGTGAGCATGTATTACTAACAACATCCATGTCCTGGTTCCCTAATGCTCTCAAATATTATTCCTATTGGTGACTACATATCTGTTTCTTCCTAAGATTATATATTCAAACTCAACCCTGTTAATAATGTCTTATCCTACCACTCACTTTGTACTTTGCCTGATTTCCTAATGTCTCCATTGATATCTGCTTTCAAATACCTTTTCTCCAGTTCATCATTGGGAATGACCCTTCAAATGTGCTGACATTTACATTTACTCTCTCACCAAAACCTTATTGCTAAAGAACTTTTGGTCCAACTCCTAGACTCACTCAAATGGGTTCTTCAAAGCCCTGCAGAGGGAAGCCCAGAGATTCTTGGGTTTTCTCATGACTCCAATTCACATAAAGTATCTAAACCCCACAGTCAGTAGGCCTCAAATTCGAGAAGCAGAGCAGCATTAATGGCAGTCCTATTTGATCACTCCTGGTTCACAGGAAGGGTGCCCAGGCCACCCTGACTTTAGGCAAATGAGGGGGAAGGGAGCTTATTTTGGACACTGTCTTGGACTGTGTCCCTCATGGAAACCTCTAGCAAGGGATTATGATGAGTGTCTACATGGAAGAAAATGAGGGCCATGTGGGAGTGTTTTGTTTTTAATTGTGGTCACTTGTGTGGCGGTTGGAAGAGATGAATGGGTCCACCTGGGCTTGAACTCTGGTGTGATTCCCCTTAGAAACGGAGTTTTGGAAATGACCTTAGAGATGTATTGCTATGAATTGTGTTGGGATTTTCGGAGGCCAGGCATGAGAGTCGCCCATGCATGACAATACGCGTCAAATTGGAGAAGCAGAACTTAATGTCCAAATCCTTTACTCACCCTTCTTTTTAATCCTACCGTCTATCTTCCTAATCTCAGATAAATACCATGATATATTTGAAATTCCTATGACCAGGTGGCACTGGAGAATCTTTGGATGTCCTGTTTCTGATCATGAGTGTACCAGACAGTGGCTTAATTGACTTGGTTTTATGAAAATGGTGTAGAACAGAGATGCCAGTAAGTTGGAGCCTGCTGAGTAGTGGGCCTAGAGCAGTGGTGTGCAGATGTGTGATAAAATATCTGTGGTGGGGTCATGTGGATCTTCCATTGGCTTCCAAATGGCTTGTGACTGAAATAGTGTAGCCAGCAGACCCTTATATGTAAAGGCATCTCGTTATATGGAGAGGTTTAACGTCAATTTTAAGAAACAGGTTGCTATGGTCAAGGGGACAAGCTATGTTGGATAGAAGACTTGTTGGTGCATTCTCCTGGAGAACCTGACCCACCACACATGACAGAACTCACTCTAGCATTTTGTCCCAGTTGAACTCATTGTATTTCGTTAAGTAAATACCATACTCCCAGTGCAGCAGCAAGAAACACCACAAAAAGTGGAGGATGACCAAATGGCTTCACAGTCCACATGGGGAGACACTTAGACCCGAGTGGCCACAGTTTACCTACAAAGAGAGAATTCAGCACTGCTCCCTTATGTTCATTAAAAAAAAAGAAACCATGTTCTCCAGGTCACATAGATGCAGACCCATCTTTGATGGTCTCACTACAAATGAAGCTAAAGCTCCTGACAACAACATATATTTCAAGTGCCCAAACTCAGAGACAGTTTCTCAAGAAGTTTTTAGGCCAGCAGAGCTCCATGTTTGTGGAGTGTTTACCCTGACCCTAACTTTTGGAAACTCCTCTACCACCTCCAAGGTTGTGAACTCCTGATTATGTTCCATTCCATATATGTATTCACAGATTTTCTAACTCTTCTCCTCTAATTGTGTCTTATTTGGGGTGAAGGTAATGGCAATTCATTGTTCTGGATGAGAGTGGGAATATTTTTGTGTGGCACATATTTGCATACACATTGGATTCATTTTCTTATTTTCCAATCAAAATACTGAAACCATGACACTAACCCATACCCTACTAGACTCTGACTACTAATCCTAATATGATGGAGGAAAAATAACCAAAACAAAATAGAAATACATGCAGTTCAGTGGAGGCATGGTGTATATTTGGACTTGCCTTTTACATGATAAAGGGTAGGTGTTATAAATCTAGTCAATTTTTGGTTAAAATAATTCTCCATGTGTTTTTAAAATTAACTAATATGTGAATTCCTGTCTCCCTTTCTCTATAGACTATTCAGCACATGTATATTTATATGCACATATAGAATCCTACCTGGTATCACAGGTTAATTTTTTTGTTTTGTCTGACTTGGAAGATACAAATTGTGAGAAGAGATCCCTCCTCCTAAACGCTGTTGAAACTGAAAATTCAACCTATGGGTGAGCTTCCTAATAGAAAAACATTATACAAAAATCCATGTTCAGTAAAATAATTATTTTTGCATATGTGAATTATATATATTTAATGATGAATTTCGATTAGCATATGTATTGCTACTTTTTATAGTCTGTGTGTATGTTTTGTGTATATATATATATATATATATATATATATATATATATACATACTCTCCAGATTTTTCAAAATATGAAATATATGTGTCTTATATATACTCCCTAAATTTATTCATGTTGATGTATTTAGATTTATAATCGATTTTTCACAAGATTATTCTCAGAATTATTCATCAACTTGAAATATATATTTGTTTCCTAGTACTGAAAACTGACTTCAGTGAAAGCTGCACACAAATCCTAATATTTCTAGAGTAACTGACCCAGTTTAATATCAACGCAAGTAGACTCCTATGGGACATGACATATAATTTGACGTTCATTTTTATTCAACAATGGTACATTACTATTTCTGCAGTTTATGCACATCGTAGGATATATATTTTATCCACAAGTTCACAAATTTTTAGACATTTGTTTCAATGTCAATCACTTCCTGCTTCAGAACACAAGTATTCCTCCATGTTTCTTGACTGGTCTTTTCATGAGACTTCTTTCCAAAAATATTATATTTGATTTCCATAATCAGTTTGAAGCAAAACTCACACACACTTCAGGATAAACCACAACCCTAATATTACCATTAGATGTATTACTGGTTGAAATGAATGTATGTATATCAATATAAGATTTCCTGAATATTTTTAGATATCAATTTAATCCATCATTTAAAGTTGGAACAAGTAATATTATTTATTCACACTACGCTCTATTCATGCATTATCTCTATATTCATAGACACAGGGTACATCTATTTTTACCCACAATACTAATTTATACATCTTCAAAATATGGCTCCAAGAAATGGTGGAAGAAATACTCATGTTACCTGATCCACATATACATTTTATCACAGTAATATTCTGGTCAGAAAATGCAAACATCACACTTATGATTGTACCAAAGTCTAAATGGAAAATGAACATGGATTACTAAAAACATCCATGTCCAGGCTGCCTAATGCTCCCACTTGTCAATCTTTTTGGGGACTACATATTTGTTTTTTCCTAAGATTATATATTGAAACTCAATCATATTGAAAATGTCTAATCCAATCACTCACTTTACACTTTGCATGATTTCCTAATGTCTCTATGGATATCTGCTTTCCTACATATTTTCCCCAGTTCATCATTGTGACTGATTCTTCACACGTTCTGACATTCATATTCACTCTCTACCCGAAACCCTATTGCTAAAGAATTTTTGGTCCAAAACTTATACTCACTCTTCTTTTTAAACGTACAAACTGTCTTCCTAATACTACCAACTATCCCTTTTATCCTGGATGTTCTCTTCGACATTCAATCATCCAAGGTACAAGGTCCTATAACATTGTATATCGATTTATCTGAGACATCTGTGCAGAACATAATTCAAAGCTAAGTATCCCAATGAAGGTCCCAAAGTCTTTCTGGGCTTCAAATCATACCTAGATTTCTGTTTCCATACTTATATTTTACCTATATATTCTTGTAAATATCGCAGGTTCCCAATACCATTATTCATCCAACAGAATGACTCCTCACCAAAATCGAACCTGTTATTAACCCTAACCATACACTGTTCCCTCAATCTACCTTTACAGAAGAGCAGGGACAGAGTTTGTCTTACAATACAGGAATGTAGGGGATCTTCCACCTGCTTAGAAACTCAATGGTCCAAGCAGAAATGATCCCTGGAGAAGTATTAGGCAGCTATGTAGGACCTGAGAGAGCAAAAGTCATCTTCCATGGCAAACAACCTTGTCAGGATGAAGGGTTGTGTCTGAATCAGCCTCTCTATTCTTAATGGAGAGAATATGGACCAAACCAGGACAATGTGGAGAGCTGTTTCTGGTTCCATATGGTTGATATACCATTCTAACTAGTGAAAGTGTCAGAGGAAGTAGGGTATCCTCCATCTCATGGGACCCTTGGAAGCAACTGTTATAACAAAGTGGTTGCCAAGGCAGTGAACTCATTAAATTCTTGAAATAAGTGACCTACCTCACTTCCTTGGTGATGGAACTCTCTGAATTTGGGATCCAGGAAGCCAGGCACACAGAGCCAGTCCCAGTCTCAGTCCCAGTGGGCTCACATGTTTGGATTTACCAAGGACAGAGTCTGTCTTTTTTGGTACCTACTGATGTGAGGATGGCCAAATGCGAGGAGAGTTCTGAAGACGGGCCTGCCCTGAGAAAGCATGTAGTGGTCAGAACAGGCTCCTGACAACTTCACAGTGTTTGACAAGGAGACCAGATCTAAGACAAGACAGGCCTTTTCGGGGGAACATAAAATGGCCCACCAGTCAAAGGACACTCTGGATAGTCACAGACTTACTTGGGGGAAGGAGGTGCCTTTTTGAGTGTGTGTGTGAGTTTGTGGTTTTGTCTCATGTTCTGAGACTAGGTAGGAAAGGCGGTGTGTTTGGTTTGGAGTGGACTATTTCTAGAAAGAACTTTGACAAGGCAAGTGTTTCTGTGTCTGTGTCTCCCACTGTGTCCATGGTTGTAGACATTAGAAAAGAGAATGCATCAATGGATGTGTCCTGTCTAGTAGAAAGCTTCCCAGCATTCATCCTGTCCATTTTAGTAATGGACTGCAGGTTGCCTTATCGATGTGCAACACCTACTATCGTACTAAGTTTCTGTTTTCTTCCTGAATTTTGGCCACTCTCCAGAATAGGTTCATGGTTTTGTGTCCAAAATATGTACCACCTCCAAACTCTGCGACATGGCTATGTTCTGGATAGCTGGAGGGAATTGGAGCATCTCAGAAAACTCAGATATCAGTGTGACCAGAAAAGCCTCAGTGGAGAAACCCTGTTTTGGGCCTTTTGCTAACCTATTGATCTTTTGCCCTGAATGTCAGGAAGGTCTTGGCCTCAGGCCACCCCTTGGTGAAGCCTGAAGGAAACAGTTTTCAAATGGAAATGAATGGGCATCACCTGTGGCTCTTTGCTTAATTGCTTTGGAAAGCCATGTGTCTGAATCAGCCTCTTGGCCTTGTGAGAGGCTATGGCTTAGATTTTCAGCGCCTGATGGATCTAAAGAAACATCCAATGTGTGCATCCAAAACCAAAATGGCAAAAACATAAGTCATTGTGGATGATGTCTCTTGCCTTCCTCTGTTAGGTTCCTGACCTTCTTCAAGGGAGTATAGGGATTTTTTGGGTCAAATGAGTTCTTCCAAGCTCTTCAGAGGTGCTTGGGTTTAATCATGAATCCAAATCACATAAGGAATTTATACCTGACAGTCAGTAGGCCTCTAATTGGAGAAGTAGAGCAGTATTAGCGGCAGACGTATGTGATCAATCCTAGTTCACAGGAAGGGTGTCCAGGCCACCCTGAGTTTAGGCAAATGAGGGGCAAGGAAGCTTATTTTGGACACTCTCTTGAGCTGCGCCATTCAAGGAATCCTCCAGCCAGAGGTTATGATGAGTGACTCTATGGAAGAAGATGAGGGCCATGTGGAATTGTTTTGGTTTTAATTGTGGTCATTTATGTGGTGGTTGGACAAGATGACTGGGTGCACCTAGCCTTGAACACTGGTGTGATTCTCCTCAGAGACTGAGTTCTGTAACTGACCTCAGAGTAGTAATTGCTTTGAAATTGGTTGTGTCTTAATTAGCCTCTTGGCCCTGTGTGAGGCTGTGACTTAGATTATCAGCACCAGATGGATCGAAAGAAAGATCCCATGTGTGCATCCAAAACCAAAATGGCCAAAAGAGCAGTCATTGTGGATTAAGCCTCTTGCCTTTCTCTGTAAGGTTCTGAAAGAATAAAAGAAATTGAAATTGAAATTGAAATGTAAAGAACCAGGTTTGTAAACTTTCCAAGCTGCACTTTCCTGTGGCAGTTTAGACAATTCCCGGATCTGCCCATTAGATGTGTGTTGAAATCTTCCCTGACTACCTAGTTACTTAACAACCCTTTCCCAGAATCCCTGCAGCTCAGCAAGTATACATCTCAGGTATTCAACCAATCAGTTTAAATTTATACCCCTTCTTAGGGCTGACCAATCACCCCCTGCCCGAATTGTTCCCGCAAATGAAAGTGCTAATCATGCTTTAGAGTTGTTATTTGATTTTCCCATGGTATATGATGAATTGCTAAAGGAGGCTATCATGTATGTAAAGTCCCTGCCGTCTCTAAGGAATGTATATAAACTCTGCTCAAGTTGTTCTCAGGGCTCTTTGTTCTTTGCTCCTCTAAAGTGAGCTCTGAGCCCCAGCATGCTGGACCCCCAATAAAACCTTTGCTGTTGCATGAGAAAGCCTCTTGGTGGTCTTTTTCTCTGACGTTCGCCCCACCTATTCATCTGGAGGCCCCAGGTGAGATATCCGGCAGCGGCGGACAAAAGACCCCAATGGACTCCTCTCGGGGTAAGTAAGTCACCTCTTTCTGGTTTTGGGTTTCAGGTTATGGATTGGCAAAGTGGCTGTCAGTGAAGAGCATTAGCTCTCTCTGATGGTGGCTGACAGATGTGTCACAGAGCTACAGGCCACGTTCCTGGGGGACACTCCAGAGGACTAGAGAAATCAAGGAATACTAATTTCTTCAACTCGTTTATATTTTGCTTCAGGATTCGGTTCGCCAGCCCATCAGGTTTTGCCGGCTACTCAGTTTTGGTCATTGTTCTGAACTCATGTTGAGTTTTCCGGCTGTCTTTATTGTCTAACCCATCAGGTTTTGGCAGTTACTCAGTTCTAATCTTTGTCTTGGACTCATGTTAAACGTTTACTGTTTGTCTTTGTCTGTGTTGCGTTTGTGTCTTCACTGTCCCTGTTTGAGTAACTCTCATTATGGGACAAAGCACTTCCACTTCTCTGTCCCTGACACTTGATCATTGGACTGATGTCTGCTCAAGGGCCCAGAATCTTTCTTTTTCAGTAAAATGCCGTACCTGGCAGATTCTCTGTGCTTCAGAATGGCCTATTCTCAGAGTCAGGTGGCCCCCCAGAAGGATCCTTCTACTTCCCTCTAATCCGAAAAGTCAGAGATATTGTCTTTCAGCTGGGGCCACGTGGCCACCCAGATCAACAGCCATATACCCCTTCCCCCAGCATCCTATCATTCAAACCTTCCACTCCTCCCCCTCTTCCTTCCATTCTCCCTGAGTCACAAGACTGGACACTCCTCCCACTCCTTATCCTCTACCCTCGCTCTCCAACCCCCAACACGTTCCAGATGATATTCTCGCCGCTGACTCAGCCTCTCCGCCGCTAGAGGCAATTGGGCCAGACCCAAGCACTCCAGGGGACTTCTCTGCAGCAGCAGCAACCCCTCCTCCCATGGAGGAAGCTGGGCCACCTAAAGGAACCCGCCGGTGACGGATAATAGAAAACTCGGAAGCCCCTATGATGCTTCCTCTCCGTCCCTACGGGCCAATGAACCGATCCAACTGGCACCCAAACACCTTTAAATGTAGGTAGCATCTGTCCACTTATCGCCAGACTCTAATAGCGGGTCTCCGAGTGGCCGCCAGAGGGCCGACTAATTTGGCCAAGGTAAGAGAGATTATCCAAGGGCCTAATGAGTCTCCCTCTATGTTTCTGGAGAGAATTATGGAAGCATATAGGAAATATACTCCTTTTGATCCTCAGGCAGAGGATGAACAAGCATCTGTTGCAATGGCCTTTATCGAGCAGGCTGCCCTAGATATTAAGAGAAAGTTACAACGTCTAGATGTATTACAAGATAAGACCTTGAGAGATTTAGTAAGAGATGCTGAGAAAGTATATTATAAGAGAGAAACTGAGGAGGAAAGGGAACAGAGGAGAGAGACGGAAAGGGAACAAAAGGAGGATGAAAGGAGCAAAAGACAGACTAAAGCATTGACTAAGGTTCTGGTCAGAGCACCAAATATGCCAGAAGTTAAAAAGCAGGGAGTCAGAAAGGGATACCTGGGCCCCCGCCAATGGCTGCCCCTGACCTCAGATCAGTGTGCCTACTGTAAAGAAAACAGGACACTAGGCCAAAGAGTGCCCCCGAAAGAAGCAGAGATGCCAGTCCGCCGTGCTGACTCTAGAAGAGGACTAGGAAAGTCGGGGCTCGGATCCCCTCTCCGAGCTCAGGGTAACATTTAAAGTGGAGGGGACCCCAGTGAACTTTGAAGTGGATACAGGAGCAGTATAATCAACCTTTAAGACCCCACTGGGCCCCCTATCAAATAAATGGTCCCCTGTTAAAGGTACTAATGGCAGTAGATATTGGGCTGGGACAACTAAGAGGACTATGGACCTAGGAAATGGAAAATCCACCACGCTTTCCAAGTAATCCAAGAATGCCCAGCCCCATTGATGGGCTGGGATCTGCTTACCAAACTCTGGGCTAGAATAACCTTTAACCCTGATGGTCCCCAAGTGGAGTTTCTAAAGCCTTCAGTAAAAACTCCCATAGTCATGGCTTTGACAACATCCGTAGAAGATGAACATCAACACTTCGCGCCTCCTAGGACTGATCAAACAGGCAAACTACCCCAGAAATGGATAAAAGATTATCCTAATGCCTGGGCAGAAACTGCTGGGTTAGGTCTAGCCATATAACAACCTCCAATAGTAGTAGAATTAAAAGCCTCTATCTCTCCAATCAGTGTTAAACAATATCCTCTAATCAAAGAAGCTAAGGATGGGATAAGGGTCCATATTCAGAAATACCTGGCTCTTGGGGTCTTAAGGCCCTGTCATTTGTCCTAGAATATCCCCCTGCTACCAGTAAGAAAGCCAGGAACTGGGGACTACCGGACGCTTCAATACCTAAGAGAGATCAACAACAGAGTGCAGGACATTCACCCCACTGTACCGAATCCATATAATTTGCTTAGCGCTCTGAATCTGGAGCAGGAATGGTACACTGTGCTAGACTTAAAAGATGCTCACTTTTGCTTGCCCGTACATAAGGACACTCAGTTGCTGTTTGCTTTTGAGTGGATAGACCCCGAAAAAGGAACATCTGTCCAACTAACCTGGACTAGACTCCCACAGGGGTTCAAAAACTCTCCCACTCTCTTTGATGAACCCCTCCACAAGGACTTCAATGACTTCAAAACTGCACACCCCGATGTCACCATACTCCAATATGTGGATGGTCTGCTACTGGCAGCCGACACCAAAGAGAACTATGAGTCTGGGACCCAAGCATTATTTTCCAAGCTTGCTCGGCTTGGATATAGGGCTTCTGCCAAAAAGGCCCAAATTTGTCAGCAAGAAGTAATCTTCCTGGGTTATTCTCTTAGGGGTGGCAAAGGATGGCTCACTGAGCCCACAAAACGAACCTTTGTGCAGATACTGCCCCCATCTAATAAGAGACAACTCAGGGAGTTTCTTGGGACTGCCGGCTTTTGCAGGTTATGGATTCCTGGGTTCGCGTCTCTGGCTGCCCCTTTATACCCGCTGATAAAGGGGGATGCCCACTTCCAATGGACCCCTGAGCACCAACAAGCTTTTGATAATGTCAGAAAAAAGGTGCTGCTATCTGCTCCGGCCTTAGCACTCCCAGATATAGAAAAACCCTTCAGTCTCTACATCGAGGAAAAGAAAGGAATAGCACGGGTTGTGCTCACTGAGACTTTGGGACCTTGGAAAAGGCCGGTAGAATACTTATCAAATAAACTGGACCCAGTGGCTAGTGGGTCGCCCCATTGCTTAAGAGCTATAGCAGCGGCAGCCCTTCTAATAAAAGATGCTGATAAATTAACGTTGGGACAGAAGCTAACGATTATAGTCCCCCATGCCCTGGAGTGCATCATCTGTCAGCCTCCAGAGATGTGGCTATCAAACTCTAGAATAACCCACTACCAGAACCTCTTGCTTGACAAAGACAGAATCACGCTGGGGCCCGCTGCTCCACTCAACCCGGCTACACTGCTGCCAGAAGAATCATCAAGACCCGTTGCTCATGAGTGTCAACACATACTGGCAGAGGAAACCAGTATACGACGAGACTTGAAGGATCAGCCACTGCCTTGCCCTGAAGTTGTATGGTTTATGGATGGCAGCAGCTTCCTCCAAGATGGTAAGCGGTGGGCTGGAGAAGCAGTAGTTAGCAAAATTAATGTCATCTGTTCCTCTGGTCTCCCAGAACTGACATCAGCCAAAAAAGCAGAACTGATTGCCCTTACGAAAGTATTGGAACTAGCAACAGGCAAAAGGGCCACCATATACACTGATAGCCGCTATGCATTTGCCACTGCAAATGTGCACGGGGCTATTTACCATCAAAGGGGGTTATTAACCTCCACCTGGAAAGAAATAAAGAACAAAGATGAGATCCTCCAACTTCTCTCAGCAGTGCAGGGCCCTAAGGAACTAGCTATAGTGCACTGCCCAGGGCACCAGAAGGGAAACGAACCCTTGGCGGTTGGAAAAAGAAGGGCAGATGAGGAAGCTTAATTGGCAGCCCTAAATGGAGTGACTGTGTTAACTTTTTCCACACCAGGGGGAACAACAATCAGGAGACTTGGCCGCACCGGAACATTCAGGCAACTTATCATCTGAGGAGACAGATACAGAACTCTGGGATCCTACAGAGCCAAGTTTACAATTTCAAAAAGCCCACCTTTATGTCAAAGACGTACACCAGCTCACCCACTTAGACTCAGAGAAGACATAGGCACTCTTAAAGGACCGGAGAAAGGACTTATTATTGACTGACTCACAGAGGAAAGAAATAGCTGAGCAGGTGACTAGAGCTTGTCAAGTCTGCCAAGTAGTTAATGCTTACCCCTCCAAGCTTCCTGCAGGGAAGCGCTTACAAGGAACCAGACAAGGACAATTCTGGGAATTGAACTTTACTGAAATTAAGCCAGCAAGGTATGAACTTAAATATCTCCTAGTCTTTGTAGATACTTTTTCAGGATGGGTCGAAGCCTTCCCCATGAAGAAAGAAACAGCTCAGATGGTAGTCAAAAAGATCGTAGAAGACATTTTTCCAAGGTTCGGCCTGCCTAAGGTAATAGGGTCCGCTAACGGACCGGCATTCATGCCCCAGGAAAGTAAGGGATTTGCCAGGACCCTGGGGATTAATTGGAAGTTACATTGTGCTTATAGACCCTATAGCTCAGGACAGGTAGAAAGGATGAATAGAACCATCAAAGAGTACTTAACAAAATTAAGCTTGGATACTGGCATAAAAAATTGGACTATGCTCCAACCTTATGCACTGTTTTGTGAAAGAAATACCCCCCCCCCGCCTCTTTGTGTAACCTCACCTCTTATGAAATTCTCAATGGTGCCCTTCCTCCAGTAGGGGACCTAATCCCAACTATGAGACTTAATGATTCCTTTCACACCCCCTTGCTTGACAGATTTAAAGCCCTTTAACAAACCCAGCACCCAGCGATACCTGTGGAAACATTTGGCCTCTGCTTATCAGACTGGAGACGAGGGAACCCCACATTGATATCAAGTGGGAGGCTTCGTCTACGTGAGATGGCGTCAGGTGTCATCCCTGGAACTCCACTGGAAAGGACCATACCAGGTGCTGCTTATAACACCCACAGTGGTGAAAGTGGATGGGATCACTTCCTGGATCAATGCCTCCCATCTCATGCCTGAGCCCTGTACAGACTCTGGCTGGAAACTTCTACAGACTGGTATCCATCTCAAGTTGCGTGTCCGTCATGTGGGTAGGGCTATGGATTCTTCCCATGACCACCAGCAGCCCTAATCCCCATCAGCGTGCTCAGCAACAAGGGCAAGTAATGAATCCTAATGGGCAAGTAGTGTGATCTATTTCACAAACAGCCACCTTATGGACTTGGTGGCCATCTCTCCACCCGGAAATTTGTCAGCTTGCCATAGGCTTCCCTGACTGGGATCTCCCTGACATAGAGGACCCCACACAGATCCCACTCAAACCCTAACTAGGGCAACATAGACCACCTTAACCCATGAATTGTGGATGTCATCTCCCCCAGCTCAGGTGTAAACTAGCCAGTCTTGACTATTATGTGTGCCCACCTGATTTCCAAAGTCATAAAACAGGCCCAAACCTGTGGAGGACCCAGTGACTTTTATTGTAGATCTTGGGGTTGTGAACAAACGAAAGCTGCATGGTGGAACCCAAACTCCCCAGAAAGGTATGATTCCGGTAGGATGAAATGACACCTGGATTGATCCCAAGAAATGTGCTGCTTGCCCAGTGGTGTCAAAAACTCACTGTGGAAAGAATACTCTATGTTACCCCCTCAATATAACTTTCACTTCCAAAGGAAGGGGCTACCTCAGAAAAACCTGGCCTATGGGAAATACGTGGGGAATGCGATTCTATATTTATGGCCCAGGTGATGAATTTGGTCTCTGGTTCACCGTCTGGCTTAAAAAGAAAGAAAATCCCACAGCAATAGGACCCAATCCCCTCAAGCCAGGGATTAAGCCTCCTAAACCTTCCATGCCTAGATCTACCAGAACCCCTCTACCATCTAATACTTCCTGGATTCCATCTTTGCCTACTTCCCCAGTCCAGAGTACATCTGACTCCTCCCCCTGGGAACTAATTAAAGGAACCTTTATGGTACTGAACTCCACACAGTCAGAACTCCTTGTATTTCAGCCCAGGTCTTTGACAGCCCTGTAAATTATTGTGTAATGGTGCAGATACTCTCCAGGGTACTCTATCATAATGCCTAATCATTTGAAGGTCTACTAGGGGGACAAACAACCCGATATCAAGGGGAACCATTGTCCCTTACTCTAGCCATCCTATTGGGGATAGGAGCTTCTGCAGGAGTGGGTATGGGAACAGCTTCTATGATGCGTGGTTAACAACAAATGGCCCAATTAGAAACAGCAATAAATCAAGACTTGAAGACGTTAGAGACCTCCATCACAGCTTTGCAGGAATCCTTAACCTCTCTCTCTGAAGTTGTTTTACAGAACAGGTGAGGATTAGACCTCCTCTTGATGAGGGAGAGGGCCTCTGTGTTGCACTGAGAGAAGAATGTTGTTTTTATGCTGACCATATTGGAGTTGCAAAATAATTCATGAGTAAATTAAGAAAATACCTTGAAGAGCGCCAGAGAGAATGGGAGATTCAACAAGGGTGCTTTGAGTCATGGTTAACCGAGTACCCCTGGTAACTACACTAATATCAGACTTAGCTGGACCCCTGATCATCCTTATGGTGTTGCTAACTGTGGGACCTTGTTTGCCTAACCACATAGTTTCCTTTCTCCAGGCTCAGATTAGGCAGGTGAAACTCATGATAATCAGACAGAAATATGCTGCACTGGTAGGAATAGAATGTGAAACCCCACAATAATTTTGATTCATTACTTTTAAGATTAAAAGTAGTCAGAAAAAGGGGTGGGAAATGAAAGAATAAAAGAAATTGAAATTGAAACGTAAAGAACCAGGTTTTGTACATTTTCCAAGCTGCACTCAGAACCTGAAATTCCTGTGGCACTTAAGACAATTCCCGGATCTTCCCATTAGATGTGTGTTGAAATCTTCCCTGACCACCTCGTTACTTAACCACCCCTTCCCAGAAACCATGCAGATTTGCACGTATACATCTCAGTGCTTCAACCAATCAGTTTAAATGTATACTCCTTCTCACGGCTGACCAATCACCCGCTGCCCAACCTGTTCCCACCAATGAATGTGCTAATCATGTTTTAGAGTTATTATTTGATTTTCCCGCGGTATATGATGATTTTCTAAAGGAGGCTATGATGTATGTAAAGTCCCTGCCCTCTCTAAAGAATGTATATAAACTCTGCTCAAGTTGTTCTCGGGGCTCTTTGTTCTTTGCTCCTCTGAAGTGAGCTCTGAGCCTCAGCATGCTGGACCCCCAATAAACCCTTTGCTGTGGCATGAGACAGTCTCTTGGTGGTCTTTTCCTCCGAAGTTCGCCCGACATTTTCAGTTCCTGACTTCCGTCAAGTGAGAATAGGGATCATTTGGGTCAAATGAGTTCTTCAAAGCCCTACAGTGGATAGCCCATAGGTGCTTGGGTTTTCTCATGACTCCAAATCACATAGAAAATCTACCCCTGACAGTCATTAGGCCTCAAATTGGAGAAGCAGAGCAGTATTAAAGGCAGGCTTATTTGATCACTCCTGGTTCAAAGGAAGGGTGTTTAGGCCACCCTGACTTTTGGCAAATGAGTGGCAATGGAGCTTATTTTGGACACTGTCTTGGGCTGCACCCCTCATGGAAACTTCCAGCCAGAGGTTATGATGCGTGTCTGTGTAGAAGAAGATGAGGCCCATGTGGGAGTGTTTTGATTTAAATTGTGGTCATATGTGTGGTAGCTGGAAGAGATTACTGGGTCCTCCTGGGCCTGAACTCTGGTGTGACTCCTTTTAGACACTGTGTCCTGGAACTGAGCTTAGTGAAGTATTGCCATGAGTTGTGTTGGGATTTGAGGAGGCCATGCATGAGAGTCGCCCTTGGAACCTGAGATGTAGGCCCAGGGTAGCTTTCCACAGAGCACTGGGAATCTCAGTCAGGATACCACAAGATTTTATTCTGAAAGACTTGGCAGCCATAGTTGAGATCAAAACACTCATGGATCTCAATTGTAGACCTCAATGAGCCTGGCTTCAGGTGACCTTTTGGACACTCTTTGGGAAGCCTTGCCTGTGAGAGTTCTCCAGAGTTTTCATTGAAATGATCATACTCACCATTTAATGGTTCCTGCATGAATTGAAATCCACTGTGCCTCCAACTTCATCCTTGATAAATGGCTAGATAAATAGTTTAAATTTTTGAAATTCCCATGAACAGGTGGCATACAGAACCTTTGGATGTCCTATTTCTGATCATGAGTGTACCAGACAGTGCCTTGATTGTTTGGGTTTAATGAAAATGGTGTAGAACCGAGATGCCAGTAATTTGGAGCCTGATGAGTAGAGGGCCTAGAGCAGCGGTAGGCAGGTGTGTGATAAAACATCTGTGATGGGGCCATGTGGATCTGCCTTTGGATTCCAAATGTCATGAGACGGACATGGTGCAGCCAGGAGACCATTATAAGTAAACACATCTTGTTATATGGAGAGGTTTTAGGGTAATTTACAGAATCAGGTTGCTATGGTCAAGGGAGCAAGCTATGTGGTATAGAGGCCGGTTTCATGAATGCTCATGTGTGAGCCACCACATGTGATAGAACTCCCTCCAGCACTTTGTCCCAGTTGAACTCCTTGTATTTCATGAAGCAAATACAAAACTCGCAGTGCAGCAGCAAGAAACACCAGGAAAAGTGGAGGATTACTAAATGGCTTCACAGTCCACACGGGCAGACACTTAGACCACTGTGTCCCAGTTGAACTCCATGTATTTCGTGAAGCAAATACCAAAGTCGCAGTGCAGCAGCAAGAAACACAATGAAGAGTGGAAGAGGAACAAATGAATATACAATCCACGCGGGGACACACTTAGCCCCAAGTGGCCATAGTATACCTACAAAGAGAGAATTCAGCACTGCTCCCTCATGTTCATTGGAATATTACAATTTATGTCCTCCAGGTCACATAGATGCTGACCCAGCTTTGATCGTCTCACTAGAAGGAAGCAAAAGCTCCTGAAAACAACATATATTTCAAGTGCCCAAACTCAGAGGCAGTTTCTCAAGAAGTCTTTAGGCCAGCAGAGCTCTGTGATTGTGGAGTGCTTACCCTGTCCCTTACTTTTGAAAACTCCTCTACCACCTCCATGGTTGTGAACTCCTGATCAAATTCCATTTCAGATATGTATTCACATATTTTCTATCTCTTTTCCTCTAATTGTGTCTTACTTGGGGCGAAGGTAATGTCAAGGGATTGTTCTGGATGAGAGTGGGAAGATTTTTCTGAAGCACATATTTGCATACACATTGGATTCATTTTCCTATTTTCCATTCAAAATACTGAATCACTGACATTAACACATACCCTACTAGACTCTGACTACGAATCCTAATATGTTGGAGAAAAATACCCCCAAAAGAATAGAACTACAAGCAGTTCAGAGGAGGCATGGTGGATAGTTGGGCTTGCCTTTTGAATTATATAGTGTAGGAGTTTTAAATCTTGTCAATTTTTTTTGAAATAGTTCTCCATGTATTTTAAAAGTTAAGAAATATGTGAATTCCTGTCTCCCTTTCTCTGAAGCCTATTCAGCACCTGTATTTTTATATGCACATTTAGAATCCTAACTGTTACCACACGTACGTTCTTGTGTGGAGGCTGAATTGGCAGATACAAATTGTGAAAAGGGATCACTCGTCCTAAACGCTGTTGGAACTGAAAATTCAACCTGTGGGTGAGCTTCCTAGTTGAACAACATTATACATAAATCGATGTTCAGTAAAATGAATTTATTTGGATCTGTGGATGATATATATTTCATGGTGATTTTAAATTGGCATATAGTGCTACTTTTTAATGTCTGTGAATGTTTGTGTGTGTGTGTGTATATATATATATATATATATATATATATATATATATATATATATATATATATATACACACACTCTCCAGATTTTTCAAAATATGAAATATATGTGTATTATTTTACACATCCTAAATTTTTCATATTCATGAATGTGGATTTATAATCATCTTTTCACAAGATTATTCTCAGAAATATTCACATACCCTACTAGACTCTCACTACTAATCCTAATATGATGGAGAAAAGTAACACAAACAGAATAGAAATACAAGCATTTCAGAGGAGGCATGTTGTATATTTGGACTTGCCTTTTGCATGATAAATGGTAGGTGTTATAAATCTGGTCAATTTTCAATTGAAATAGTTCTCCATGTGTTTTTAAAATTAACAAATATATGAATTCCTGTCCCTTTCTCTGTAGCCTATTCATCACATGTATTTTTATATGCATTTATAGTATCCTACCTGGTATCACATGTACATTTTTGTGAGTTGGCTGACTTGGTAGATACAAATTGTGAGAAGAGATCACTCCTCCAAATCGTTGTTGGAACTGAAAATTCCACCTATAGGGGAGCTTCCTAGTAGAAAAACATTATACATAAACTCATGTTCAGTAAAATAAATATTTTTGCATCTTTGGATGATATATATTTATAGATGAATTTTGAGTGGCATATATATTGCTACTTTTTAATGTCTGTGTGTGTGTGTTTTGTGTAAATATATATATATATATATATATATATATATATATATATATATATATACACTCTCCAGATTTTTGAAAATATGAAATATATGTGTCTTATTTACACTCGCTAAATTTATTCATGTTCATGGACTTGGATTTATAATCAACTTTTCACAAGATTATTCTCAGAAATATTCATCCACCTGAAAAACAGATTTAACTAATATTTCTACAGTAACTGACCAAGTTTAACATCAATGCACCTTGATTCCGATATGACAAGCTGTGCATTTTGACGTTCATTTTTATTAAACCCTGGTACATTAATATTTATTCGTATTATGGACATCATAGGATATATATTTCATCCACAAATTCACAAATTTATGGGCATTTGTTTCACTTTCAATCAATTCCTGCTTCAGAACACATGTATTCCTCCAGGTGTCTTGACTGGTCTTTTCATGTGACTTCTACCCAAACACATTATTTTCGATTTTCATAATCAATTTTGAAGCAAAACTCACACCCTTTATGATAAACCATAACCCTAATATTACAAATAGATGTATAATTGGTTTGAATGAATGTATGTTTATCAATATAAAATTTTCTTTATATTTTCAGATACCACTTCAATCCATTTTTTAAAGTTGAAACCAATTATATTCTTTATTCACACTATTGTCTAATCATACATTTTCTCTATATTCAGAGACACAGGGTGCACGTATTTGTACCCCCAATACTAATTTATATGTCTTCAACATATTGCTTCCAGAAATGGTGGAAGAAATACTCATGTCACCTGATATAAATATACATTTTTTCAGTGTAATATTCTGGACACAAAACGCAAATGTCACACTTATGATTGTACCAAATCCTAAATAGGAAGTGAGCATGGATTACTAAAACCATCCATGTCCAGGTTGCCTAATGCTCTCAAATGTCTATCCTGTCGGTGACTACATATTTGTTTCTTCCTAAGATTATATATTAAATCTCAACCTGTTGAAAATGTCTAATCCTATCACTCACTTTATACTTTGCCTGATTTCCTAATGTTTCTATTGATAAATGCTTTCCTACATATTTTTTCCAGTTCATCACTGTGACCAACTCTTCACATGTGCTGACATTTACATTCACTCTCTAACCAAAACTCTATTGCTAAAGTACTTTTGGTCCAAATCCTATTCTCACTCTTCTATCTAAACCTACACTATCTTCCTAATCCTACCGACTATCCCTTTTTGACTGGATGTTTTCTTACACATTCAATCAACCAAGGTACATGGTCCTTTGCCATTATATATCGATTTATCTGAGATATCTGTGCAGAACATTGTTCAAAGCTAAGTTTCCCACTCCAGTGCCCAGTGCACTTCTGGGCTTCAAATCTTATCTAGAATTCCATTGTCATACTTATATTTCACCTCTATATTCTTATAAATACCACAGGATCCCAATATTCTTATTCATCCAGCAGAATGATTCCTAACACAAATCGAACCTGTTATTAACCCTAACCATATACTGTTCCCTCAATCTATCTTTACAAAAGAGCAGGACTGAGTTGGTCTTACAATACAAAAATGTAGGGAGACTTTCACCTGCTGAGAAGCTCAAAGGTCTATGCAGATATAATCCCTGGAGAAGATATAGGGAACTATGAAGTACCTGAGAGAGAAAAAGTCATCTTCAATTGCAAAGAACCTGGTCATGACGAAGGGATGTGTCTGAATCAGCCTCTATCTTCTTAATGTAGAGAAGATGGACCAAACCAGGCCTATGTAGAGAGCTGTTCCCAGGTGCCTATGGTTGATATAACTTTCTATCTTGTGAAATTGTAACAGGAAATAGGGGCAGCCTCCATCTCATGAGACCCTTGGAAACAACTGTTAGGACAAAGTGGTTGCAAAGGCAGCAAATTCAATCAGTTCCAGAAAGAAGTGACCTCATCTAATTTTCTTGTTGAAGGAACACTCTAAACTTGGAATCCAGGCACCCAGAGGCAGTCCCAGTTCCAGTCCCAGTGGGCTCACTTGTTTAGATTTACAGAGGACAGAGTCCGTCTTTCTTAGTAAATACTGATGTGAGTATGGCCAAATGCCAGGTGAGCTCTGAAGAGGGGCCTTTCCTGAGAAAGCAGGTAGTGTCTCACTGCTGGTCCCGGACAATTTCACAGAGTTAGCCAAAGAGACCTGATCTGAGACAGGACAGGCCGTTTCGGGGGAACATAAAATGGTCCACCAGTCAGAGGGCTCTCCAGATAGTCACATACCTACTTGGAGGAAGGAGGTGCCTTTGTGGTTGTGGGTGTGAGTTTGTGGTTTTGTCTCATGTTCTGAGAATAGGTAGGAAAGGCAGTTTGTTTGGTTTGGAATGGACTGTGTCTACTGAGTGCTTTGACAAGGCAAGTGTTTCTATGTCTGTGTATCCCACCGTGTCTGTGGTTGTAGACATTAGAAAAGAGAATGCATCAATGGATTTGTCATGTCTAGTAGAAAGCTTCTCAGCATTCATCCTGCCTAATTTATGAATGGACTGTGGATTGCCTTATGGATGTGCAACACCTACTATCTTCCAAAGTTCCTGTTTTCTTCGTAGAATTATGGCCACTCTTCAGAATAGGCTTATGATTTTATGTCCACCATATGAACCACCTCCAAGATCTGTGACATGGCTATGTACTGGATAGCTGAAGGGAATGAGAGCATGTCAGAAAACACAGATATCATTGGGACCAGGAGAGTCTCAATGGAGAAACCCTGCTTTGGGTCTTTTGCTTACCTATTTGTCTGTTGCCCTGAATGTCAGGAAGTTCTTTGACTCAGGCCACCTTTTTTTGAAGCCTGAAGAAAACAGTTTTCAAATGAAAATGAATGGGCATCACCTTGGGCTCTTTGCTTAATTGCTTTAGAATGGGATGTGTCTGAATCAGCCTCTTGGCCCAGTGTGAGGCTGTGGCTTTGATTCTCAGCACCTGATGGGTCTAAAGAAGGATCCCATGTGTGCATCCAAAACCAAAATGGCCAAAAGAGCGGTCATTGTGGATGGAGTCTCTCATCTTCCTCTGTAATGTTCCTGCCTCCATCAAGTGAGAATAGGGATCCTTTGGGTCAAATGAGTTCTTCAAAGCCCTGCAGAGTCTAGCCCATAGGTGGTTGGGTTTTCTCATGACTCCCATTTACAAAAAGAATCTAAACCCCACAGTCAATAGGCCACAAATTGAAGAAGTGTAGCAGTATTAACGGCAGGCCTATTTGATCACTCCTGGTTCACAGGAAGGGAGTCCGGGCCTTTAGGCATATGAGGGGTAAGGAAGCTTCTTTTGGACATTGTCTTGGGCTGTGCCCCTCATAGAATCCTCCAGCCAGAGGTAATGATGAGTGTCTATATGGAAGAAGATGAGGTCCATGTGGGAGTGTTTTGGTTTTAATTGTGGTCACTTGTGTGGCGGTTGGAAGAGATGAATTGGTCCACGTGGGCTGGAACTCTGGCGTAATTACCCTTAGAGACTGCATTCTGGAACTGATCTTAGAGAAGTATTGCAATGAGTTGTGTTGGGATTTTAGGAGACCACGCATGGAGTCCTTGGAAAATGAGTCTTGACCCAGGGTTGCTTTCCACAGAGCACTGGGAATCTCAGCCAGGATATCACATGATTTTATTCTGAAAGACTTGGCAGCAATAGTTGAGAGTCAAAACAAACATGGACCTCATATTGTAGACCTCAATGGGCCTGGCTTCATGTGAACTTTTGGCCACTCTTTTGGAAGCCTTGCCTGTGAGAGTTCTCGAGAGCTTTCATTAAAATGAGTTTCCTCAACATTTAATGGTTCCTGAATGAATTGAAACCCACAGTGCCTCCAACTTCATCCTTTAAAAATGGTTAGACAAATACCATGAAATGTTTAAAATTCCCATGAGCAGGTGGCACTGGAAAACCTTTGGATGTCCTGTTTCTGATTATGAATATACCAGAAGGTGCCTTGATTGACTGGTTTTCATGAAAATGGTATAGAAAAGAGATGCAAGTAAGTTCGAGCCTGCTGAGTAGTGGACCTAGAGAAGTTGTGGGCAGGTGTGTGATAAAAAATCTGTGGTTTGGCCATGTGGATCTGCCTTTGGCTTCCAAATGGATTATGACTGATATGGTGCAGCCAGCAGACCCTTCTCTCAAAAGGCATCTTGTTATATGTAGGAGTTTCAGGGCAATGTTCAGAATCAGGTTGCTATGCTCAAGGAGGCAAGCTGGTGGGATAGAAGCATGGTTGGTGCATTTTCCTGCAGACCCTGACCCACCACACGTCACAGAACTCGCTCCAGCACTGTGTCCCAGTTGAACTCCTTGTTTCATGAAGCAAATGCCAAATTGCGAGTGCAGCAGCAAGAAACAGCACGAAAAGTGGAGGATGACCAAATGGGTTCACAGTGCACACGGGGAGACACTTAGCCCCCATTGGTCACAGTTTACCTACAAAGAGAGAATTTAGCAAGGCTGCCTCATGTCCATTGGAAAACAAGAAACCATGTGCTCACAAAGGTCACAAAAATGCAGACCAGCTTGGATGGTCTCACTACAATGGAAGCTAAAGCTCCTGACAACAACATATATTTCATGTGCCCAACCTCAGAGGCAGTTTCTTAAGAACTCTTTAGGCCAGCAGAGCTCCATGTTTGTGGAGAGTTTACATTGTCCCTTAATTTTGGAAACTCCTCTACCTTCTCCAAATTTGTGAAAATTGAGCAGTTTCCATTGCAGATATGTATTCACAGATTTTCTAACTCTTCTGCTCTAATTGTGTCATACATGGGGCGAAGGTAATGTCAAGGCATTGCTCTGGATGAGAGTGGGAAGATATTTGTGTAGCACATATTTGCATACACATTGCATTCATTTTCAATTTTCTATTCGAAATACTGAATCCCTGACACTATCCCATACCCTACTATCCTCTGACTACTAATCCTAATATGATGGAGAAAAATACCCAAACAGAATAGAAATACAAGCAGTTCAGAGGAGGCATGCTGCATACTTGGACTTACCTTTTGCATGATAAATGGTAGGTGTTATAAATCTAGTCAATTTTTAATTGAAATAGTTCACCATGTGTTTTTAAATTAAACAAATATATGAATTCCTGTCTCCCTTTCTCTGTAGCCTATTCATCACATGTATTTTCATATGCACTTATAGAATCCTACCTGGTATCACATGTACATTTTTGTGAGGTGGCTGACTTGGCAGATACAAATTGTGAGAAGAGATCACTCCTCCAAATTGCTGTTGGAACTGAAAATTCCACCTATAGGGGAACTTCCTAGTAGAACATCATTATACATAAACTCATGTTCAGTAAAATAAATATTTTTGCATCTGTGGATGATATATATTTAAAGATGAATTTTGATTGGCATATATATTGCTACTTTTAAATGTCTGTGTGTGGTTTTTTTTTGTGTGTGTGGGCATGTGTGTGTGTATATATATATATATATATATATATATATATATATATATATATATATATATACACTCTCCAGATTTTTCAAAATATGAAATATATGTGTCTTATATACACTCTCTAAATTCATTCATGTTCATCCATGTGGATTTATAATAAACTTTCCAAAATATTATTCTCAGAAATATTCATCCACCTTAAATACATATTTGTTTCCTAGTACTGAAAACTAACTTCAGTGAATGGTGCATACAAATGTTAATAATTCTACAGGAACTGATCCAGTCTTTCACCAATGCAAGTAGATCCCAATGGGACATGATATATAATATGATGTTCATTTATATTCAACACTGGTACATTATTATTTCTTCAGTTTTTGCTCATCATAAGATATGTATTTCATCCACAAGTTCACAAATTTGTAGGCATTTCTTTAAACTTTAATCACTTCCTACTTCACAACACATGTATTGTCAGGGTTTCTTGACTGGTCTTTTCATGAGACTTCTTTCCAAACACATTATTTTCGATTTCCATAATCACTTTTGAAGTAAAACTCACACACTCTTCATGATAAACCAAAACACTAATATTGACATTAGATGAATAACTGGTTGGAATGAATGATTGTATATGCATATAAGATTTCCAGTAATTTTTCAGATATCAGTTCATCCCATTATATTAAGTCGGAACAAGTTATATTACTTATTCACAGTATGGTCTATTCATGCTTTATCTCTATATTCATAGACATAGGGTACACCTCTTTGTACGCCCAATACTAATTTTATGTCTTCAGTATATTGCTACCAAAAATGGTGGAAGAAATACTTATGTCACCTGATCTACATATACATATTATCACAATAATATTCTGGACAAAAATGTAAATGTTACACTTATGAATGAACCAAGCAAAGCCTAAATGAAATGTGAACATAGATTACTAAAAACATCCATGTCCAGGGTGCCTAATGCTCTCAAATGTCAATATTATTGGTGACTTCATATTTGTTTCTTTCTAAGATTCAACCTCAAGCCTGTTGAAAATGTCTAATCCTCTCACTCACTTTATACTTTCCCTGATTTCGTAATATCTTTATTGATATCTTCTTTTCTACATGTTTTCCCCACTTCATCATCGTGACTGGCTCTTCATATGTGCTGACATATACATTCACTCTCTAACTGAAATCCTATTGCTAAAGAACTTTTGTTCCAAATCATATACTCACTCTTCTTCCTAAAACGACCGACTATCTTCCTAATCCTACCGACTATCCCTTTTTGAAGGGATGTTCTCTTCTACATTCAATCTTCCAAGGTACAAGGTCCTATGCCATTGTATATCAAATTATCTGAGACATCTGTGCAGAACATAATTCAAAGCTAAGTATCCCAATCAAGGGCCCAATGCCCTTATGGGTTTAAAATCATACCTGGATTTCTGTTTTCATACTTATGTTTCACCTCTACATTCTTGTAAATATACCAGGTTCCCAATACCATTATTCATCCAGAAGAATGATTCCTAACACAAATCGAAATCAAACCTGTTATTAACCCAAAACATACACTGTTCCCTCAATCTCATTTTACAGAAGAGCAGGGACAAAGTTGTTCTTACAATACAGAAAAGTAGGGGACCTTCCACCTGCTGAGATCCTCAAAGGTCCATGCAGAAATGATACCTGGAGAAGTTGTAGACAGGTATGAAGGACCTGAAAGAGCAAAAGTCATCTTCGATGACAAACCACCTGGTCAGGATGATGGGATGTGTCTGAATCAGCCTCTCTCTTCTTATTGTGGAGAAGATGGACCAAACCAGGCCTGTGTGTGTGCCTATGGTTGATATACCATTCTAAATTGTGAAAGTGTCAGAGGAAGAAGGGGCAGCCTCCATCTCATGGGGCCCTTGGAAGCAACTGTTAGGACCAAGTGGTTGCAAAGGCAGTGACCTCATTCAGTTCCAAAGAAAGTGTCATACCTCATTTCCTTGGTGATGGAACTCTCTGAACTTGGTATCCAAGAAGCCAGGCACCCAGATGCAGTTCCAGTCCCAGTCCCAGTGGGCTCACTTGTTTGGATTTACCAAGGACAGAGTCAGTCTTTCTTGGTACCTACTGATGTGAGGATGGCCAAATGCCAGGAGAGCTCTGAAGAGGGACCTTTCCTGAGAAAGCAGGTAGTGGCTCACCACTTTTTCCTGACAACTTCACATAGTTGGCCAAGGAAACCAGATCTGAGAGAATACAGGCCATTTCGGGGGAACATAGTATTGCCCACCAGTCAGAGAACACTCCGGATAGTCACAGACCTACTTAGGGGAAGGAGGTGCCATTGTGAGTGTGGGTGTGTGGTTTTGTCTCTTGTTCTGAGAATAGGTAGGAAAGGCGGTTTGTTTGGTTTTCAGTGAACTATTTCTAGTAAGTCATTTGACATGGTGAGTGTTTCCATGTCTGTGTATCCCACTGTGTTCGTGGTTGTAGACATGAGAAAAGACAATGCAACAATGGATGTGTCCTGTGTAGTAAAAAGATTCCCAGCATTCATCCTGCCCAATTTATGAATGGACTGCAGCTTGCCTTATGGATTGGCAAAACCTACTACCTTCCTAAGTCCCTGTTTTCTTCCTGAATTCTGGCAACTCTCCAGAATAGTCTCATTGTTTTGTGTCCAAGATATGTACCAACTCCAAGGTCTTTGACATGTCCATGTACTGGATACCTGAAGGGAATGGCCAGTATCTCAGAAAACTCAGATATGAGTGTGACCAGAAAAATCTCAGTGGAGATACCATGCTTTGGGCCTTTTGCTTACCTATTGTTCTGTTGCCCTGAATGTCAGGAAGATGTTGGGCTCAGGCTACCCCTTTGTGAAGCCTGAAGAAAACAGTTTTCAAATGGAAATGAATGGGCATCACCTGTGGCTCTTGCTAAATTGCTTCGGAAAGGGATGTGTCTGAATCAGGCTCTCTACCCTGTGTGAGGCTGTGGCTTAGATTCTCAGCACCTGATGGATCTAAAGAAAGATCCCATGTGTGAAACCAAAACCAAATTCGCAAAAAATTTCAGTCATTGTGAATGAATTCTATTGCCTTTCTCTGTAGGTTCCTGAAATCAATCAAGTGAGAATAGCGATCCTTTTGGTCAAATGAGTTCTTCAAATCTCTGCAGAGGTGCTTGTCTTTTCTCATGACTCCAGTTCACATAAAGAATCTAAACCCCACAGTCAGAAGGCCTCAAATTTGAAAAGCGGAGCAGTATTAATGACAGGCCTATTTGATCACTCCTGGTTCACAGGAAGGGTGTCCTTCCCACCCTGACTTGAGCCAAATGAGGGGCAAGGGAGCTTATTTTGGACACTCTTTTGGAATGTGCCCCTCATGGAAAGCTCCAACCAGTGGTTATGATGAGTGTCTATAAGGAAGAAGATGGGGCCATGTGATAGTGTTTTGTTTTTAATTGTGTTCATTTGATTGGCGGTGTGAAGAGATGACTGGGTCAACCTGGGCTTGAACTCTGGTTTGATTCCCCTTAGAGACTGCGTTCTGGAATTGACCTCAGAGAAGTATTGCCATGAAAAGTGTTGGGATATTAGGAGGCCACGCATGAAAGTCACCCTTGGAAACTGAGATCTAGGCCCAGGGTGGTTTTCCAAAGAGTACTGGGAATCTCAGCCAGTATATCACATGATTTTATTCTGAAAGACTTGGCAGGGATAGTTTTGAGTCAAAACACACATGGACCTCACATTGGAGACCTCACTGCGCCTGGCTTCATGTGACCTTTTGGCCACTGTTTTGGAAGCCTTGCCTGTGAGAGTTCTCCAGAGCTTTCTTTGAAATGAACTTCCTCAACATTTAATGGTTCCTGAATGAATTGAAACCCACAGTGCCTCCGACTTCATCCTTGAAAAATGGCCAGATAAATACCATGAAATTTTTAAAATTCCCATGACCAGGTGGCACTGGAGAACCTTTGGATGTCCTGTTGCTGATCTTGAGTGTACCAGACCCTGCCTTAATTCACTGGGTTTCATGAAAATGGTGTAGAACAGAGATGCCATTGAGTTATAGCCTGCAGAGTTGTTGGCCTAGAGAAATGGTGTGCAGTTTTGTGATAATACATCTGTGTTGTGACCATGTGGTTCTGCCATTGGCTTCCAAATTCATTGTGACTGCCATGGTGCAGCCAGGAGACCTGTATATGTAAAAGCATGTTTTTATATTGAAAGATTTCAGGGCCATGTTCAGAATCAAGTTGCTATGGACATGGGGGCAAGCAAGTTAGAGCCTGCAGAGTATTGGGCCTAGAGAAGTGGTCTGCAGTTGTGTGATAATACATCTGTGTTATGGCCATGTGGATTTCTCATTGGCTTCCAAATTTTTTGTGACTAACATGGTGCAGCCAGGAGACCCGAATATGTAAAAGCATGTTTTTATATGGAGAGGATTCAGGGCCATGTTCAGAATCATGTTGCTATGGACAAGGGGGCAAAGTATGTGGGAAAGAAGCCTGGTTGTTGCATTCTCCTGCAGACCCTGACCCACAACACGTGACAGAACTCCCTCCAGCACTGTGTCCCTGTTGAACTTCTTGTATTTTGTGAAGCAAATACCAAACTCCCAGTGCAACAGCAGGAAACACCACGAAAAGTGGAGGATGACCAAATGGCTCCACAGTCCACATGGGGAGACAATTAGACCCCAGTGGCCACTGTTTACCTACAAAGAGTGAATTCAGCACTGCTGCCTCATGTTCACTGGAAAATAAGAAACCATATCCTCCAGGTCACATAGATGCAGACCCAGATTTTATTGTCTCACTACAAAGGAAGCTAAAGCTCCTGAAAATAACGTATGTTTCAAGTGCCCAACCTCAGAGGCAGTTTCTCAAGATGTCTTTACGCCAGCAGACCTCCATGTTAGAGGAGTGTTTACCATGTCCCTTACTTTTGGAAACTCCTCTACCACCTCCAAGGTTCTGAACTCTGAGCATTTTCCACTCAAGATATGTATTCACAGATTTTCTAACTCTTCTATTCTAATTGTGACTTACTTCAGGCGAAGGTAATGTCAAGGATTTGTTCTGGATGAGAGTGGGAAGATTTTTGTGTAGCATATATTTGCATACACATTTGATTCATTATTCTATTTTCCATTTGAAATACTGATCCCTGACACTAACTCATAACCTACTGGACTCTGACTACTACTCCTAATATGATGGAGAAAAATAACCCAAACAGAATAGAAATCCAAGCAGTTCAGAGGAGGCATGGTGTATAGTTGGACTTGCCTTTTGCATAAAAAAGGGTATGTGTTATAAATCTAGTCAATTTTCTGTTGAAATAGTTATCCATGTGTTTTTAAAGTTAACAAATATGTGAATTCCTGTCTCCCTCTCTCTGTAGCCTACTCAGCACATGTATTTTTATATGCACATATAGAATCCTACCTGGTATCACACGTACATTCTTGTGAGGTGGCTGACTTGGCAGATACAAAATGTGAGAAGAGATTACTCCTCCTAAATGCTGTTGGAACTGAAAATTCAATGTATGGGTAAACTTCCTAGTTAAACAACATTATACATAAATCTATCTTCAGTAACATGAATATTTTTGAATCTGTGGATGATGTATATTTCATGGTGAATTTCAATTGGCATATATATTGCTATTTTTATAGTCTCAGTTTGTGTGAGTGTGTGTGTGTGTGTGTGTATATATATATATATATATATATATATACATACATATATATATACTCTCCAGATTTTTCAAAATATGAAATGTATGAGTCTTATTATACACTCCCTGAATTCATTCATGTTCATGTATGTGGATTTATAATCAACTTTTCACAAGATTATTCTCAGAAATACTCATCTACCTGAAATACATATTTGTTTCCTAGTACTGAAAACTAACTTCAGTGAATGGTGCATACAAATTCTAATATTTCTACATTAACGGACGCAGTTTAACATCAATTCAAGTAGATTCCTATGGGACATGATGTGTATTTTAACGTTCATTTTTATTCAACACTGGTACATTACTATTTCTTCAATTTCTGCACATCATCGTATATATTTATCATCCACAAGTTAGCAAATATATAGGCGTTTGTTTCACTTTAAATCACTTTCTGCTTCAGAACACATGCATACCTCCAGGTTTCTGGACTGGTCTTTTCATGAGACTTCTTTCCAAACACATTATTTTCAATTTCCATAATCACTTTTGAAGCAAAACTCAAACACTCTTCATGAAAATCCATAACCCTAATATTTCATTCAGATGTATAATGGGTAGGATTAAATGTAGTATATCAATATAAGGTTTTCTGTATATTTTCAGATATCAATTCAATCCATTATTTAAAGTTGGAACCAGTAATATTATTAATTCACAGTATTGTCTATTCATGCATTATCTCTATATTCATAGACAAATGGTACACCTATTTCTACCCAAAATACTAATTCATATATCTTCAAAATATTGCTCCCATAAATGGTGGAAGAAAAACTCCTATTACCTGATCTACATATATTATTTATTATAGTAATATTCTGGACACACATAGGAATGTTCACACTTATGATTGTACCAATGTAAAGTCGGGCGAGCGTAGGAAAAGAGACCACGAAGAGACTGTCTCATGCAACAGCAAAGGGTTTATTGGGGGTCCAGCATGCTGGGGCTCAGAGCTCACTTGAATAGAGAAGAGAGCCCTAAGAACAGCTTAAGCAGAGCTTATGCAATTTACGTGGTGAGAGCAGGGAGGGAAATTTATTGATGGGTCAGGTCGAGTGAGTGGTTTGCATGCCAATGGGAGAGGGAGTACATTCAACAGTTTGGCAATTGGGGACAGCACATTCTGGGAACAAGATTAGCAAACAGTTTTCAAGATTTCATCAGTATTTTGTTAAGCATACAGAAAAACAAGAAGTTAAAAGTACATATTTTATTAACCTTTCATTCCCCACTTCTTATTCTGGTTAATTTTAATCATAAAAATGAGCATTGCGGGGTCTCACATTTTATGTCTTCTAGTGAGGTATATTGTTGTCTGATTACCATAAGTTTAACTTATCCAATTTAAGCTTGTAGAAAGGAAACTAGATGGTTGAGCAAACAGGGTCCTACAATTAGCAATGAAATGAGGATTATTAATGGACTGGCCAGGGCTGATAAAAGCGTAGTTAACCAGGGGGACTGTGTGAACAAAGACTCAAACCACCCTTTTTGTGCATCTCTCTCTTGTTGATGCTCTTCTAGGCGTCTTCTTAATTTACTCATAGATTTTTTTACAACTCCAGTATGGTCGGCATAAAATCAACTTTTTCCCTCAATGCAGCACAAAAGCCCCCTTCTCTCACGAAGAGGAGGTCCAACCCTCGCATGTTCTGTAAAACAATTTCAGAGAGAGAGGTTAAAGATTCCTATAAAACTGTGATGGAGGTTTTTAATATCTTTAAATTTTGGTCTATTGCTGCTTCTCATCGGGTCATTTGTTGTGTCACATGGACTAGGACAGTGATTCCTGTGCCCACACCTGCAGCAGCTCCTTTTCCTAATAGGATGGCTAAAGTGAGGGATACAGGTTCCCAGAGGAACCGGGTTGTATGCCCCCGTATTTGATATTTAAATTAACCTGCCTCATGATAGAGCACTCTGGGAAACATCTGAACATTACATAATTAATCACATCTGTTGACCATTTTATGAAAACATAAACAATGTTTAAGTATATAGAATTATACTGTTGTAAGGACGGACAATTCAAGGCACCTAAGATAGCACCGAAGACAGCGAAACATACCTATTTGGTTGCAACGGATTTAGAGGGCATTGCTTCTGTTGTAATCAATTAGTCACCTGATCTCCAAATTTAGGTAGTTTCCGAATTTTGTACCCAACATGTAAGGGAAGGGGCTCAGAAGTTCACAGTCTGCATAAGTTCACAAAAAGAAGTTTTCGTTTCTATTGTTTTTTTCATCTGTTCTGGGCAAGTTAACATTTTAAGGACACCTGGAGTGGGAGAGCTTTTTTCTTCTCTTTTTTTTTTTCTCACTGCCAGCTGTAACAATGGAGCTCATTTGGTAACTTATTTATCTTAGAAATGTAACCATGTCTGTGAAGCCCCAGCTCAAGGCCAGAGGCCTTGTTCACATGTTTTGTGAAAAACTAGTAAGGGGGAGTCTAGCTTAGGAGTGCTGATTTTTCCAGCCAGTGGCCAAATAGAACAGGGAAACACGAAAAGGGGAAGTTTATCTACATTGAACTCTTTTATAGGGACTCTTTGGCTGAAAGTCCTAAAGTCAGCCATGGTGAAGACTGCTGGAGAAGGTCATTTAAGACTTTTCTGTGGGCCTGGTATAGACGGGGAAGACAGGGAAGGCGGGTCTGAGAGCAGCACCTTGGGTCTGAGCATGAGGAAGGAGACATGTAAAAGAATAATGGGAAAGGGGTTTGGAATTTTCCAGGCAACAAAACTTGAGCAGTAGAACAGATAGAGCAGAGGGGAAGATGGGAGTTTGTATCCCAAAAAGCCTGTGAGGGACTTTAAATTCTTAGTAACCTGTTTTCAGTGATGACAGAGCAACTTTAAAGGCCATTTTCATTACATCTTGGATAGGGGTCTGAGGGCTCTCCTTAGCTGGTTTGAGCTTTGGGTTAGCTGGTAAGAGGACCTGGTGGGACCTGGTGCGGGCACTGACAGGAGAAGAGAGTAGTGAGTGGGTGGATGGGTACCTCAGTACCTGCTACCTCAGCAAGGGGGCAATAATCTGAGAACCGGCGGTTTGGGTTTTTGATCTAGTAATTGGAGGGAAGAAATCAGGTTGCTGAGGTGGGAGTGGCAGCAGAGAGTCTGGAGCAGAAAGCTGAGGGTGAGGATCTATTGGATAAGCATAGTTCAGGATGTGAGCGAAGGAGGGAAAATGCCTCCACTTAGGGGAATTTCCTTCCACCCTTTGTGCACTTGCCGAAGTTAAAAAGGTCACGGAGAATTTTAGGATCTAGAGACCCCTCTGGGGGCCATCGGTATTGGTTGTGTAATTGGTAATATGGCCAATGCTGTGTATTGAATTTGATGAGGAGTTTGGGTTCCACCAGGCACCCCTGTATGCTCACATTCCCATGACTTACAGAAGAAGTCGGCATTTCCCCCACACAGCCATGTCTGTTTGTGGCTTTGATAGTCCGCTGGGCAAACATAGTAATCTAGGCTAGCCAACCTGCATCTGGCTCTCGTGTCCCTACATCCATAATGTTTGTTTCTATTACCTATGATACGGAAAGGATTTATTGGAATTTTAGTTGGATCCCCTTCATCAGGGATATCCCAATAGGAAAGACCTATAGCCAGCTGACAAATGTCTGGGTGGAGAGATGGCCACCATGTCCCTAAAGGGGCTGTATGCAAGATAGACCATACTTCTTGTACAGTAGGATTTGTGATCAGCCATTACTGCTGAACAGGCTGATGAGGGTTAGGACTACTCTTGGCCAAGGGGAGAGTCTGTAGCCTTATCCACATGGCGAATACGCACTTTGAAAGTGTTACCAGTCTTTTCCAGTTTCCAGTCAGATTTTGGACAGGGCGCAGGCCAGAGATGAGAGACATGGATCCATGAAGTGATTCCGTCTACATTTACCACTGTAGGTGTTATATGTAGCACCTTATATGGTCCTTTCCAGTGGGGTTCCAGGGATGACACCTGATGTCGTCTAATGTAGACGAAGTCTCCTACTTGGTATCGATATGGAGTCCCCTCGTCCCCAGGTTGGTCGGCAGTGGCCAGATGTTTCCACAGATATTGCTGATTTCTTTCAAGAGCTTTAAGTCTGTCAAGCAAGGGGGTGTGGAAGGGATCGTTAGGTCTTAGAGTTTGGGTTAGGTCCCTTACTGGAGGAGGGACCATAGAGAATTTCATAGGGGGTGAGGTTACACAAGGAAACAGAGGAGTATGAGTATTTCTTGCATGAAACAGTGCATAAAGCAGGAGAATAGATCGATCTTTTATGCCGATCTCTAAGCTTGATTTTGTTAATTCTCTTTAATGGTTCTATTATTTTTTTTTTTTACCTGTACTGAGCTCTGGGGTCTATAAGCACAATGTAATTTCCAATTAATCCCCAGGGTCCTGACTAATCCCTGACTTATCAGGGCAATTAACGCTAGTCCATTATCAGACCCTATTGCCTTAGCCAGTCCGTATCTTAGAAAAATATCTTTCAGGATCTTCTTGACCACAATTTGTGCCATTTATTTTGTTGTTGTTGTTTTTTTTTTGTGTGTGTGTGTGTGGGGGGGGAAGGCTTCAATTAATTCATCCTGAAAATGTATCTACAAAGACTAGGAGATATTTAAGTCCATAACTTCCTGGCTTAATTTCAGTAATGTCCACTTCCAAGAATTGTCCTGGTCTGGTTTCTTGTAGGTGCTTTCCTGCAGGAAAGTTGGAAGGGTAAGCATTAACCAATTGACAGACCCGGCAGGCTTTTGTTACCCGTTCAGTTATTTCTTTCGCTCTGAGTCGGTTAGTGGAAAACTCTGTTCTTGATCCTTCAGGAATGCCTGCAGTTTCTTTGAACCAAGGTGAGTGAGTTGATGTACATTTTTAACTTAGTTTAGGGCTTTCTGAAAATGCAAGCTGGGCTCAGTGAAGTTGAGGGTTTCAGTGTCAGTGTCCTTAGATGTTATCAAAAGCTTGCTGGTGCTCAGGGGTCCATTAGAATTGGGCATCTCTCTTTAACAGCGGGTATAAAGGAGCAGATAAGGACGCAAACCCAGGTATCCATAAGCTACATAAGCCAGCAGTCCCAAGAAACTCTCTGAGTTGTCTGCTGTTAGATGGGGGTGGTATCTGCTCAATGGATTGTTTTCTGGTCTCAGTGAGCCATCACTTACTGCCCCTAAGGGAATAGTCCAGGAAGATTACTTCTTGCTGGCAAATTTGGGCTTTTTTGGCAGAAGCACTATACCAGAGTTGAGCAAGCTCGTATAATAATAATTGGGTTCCAGACTCACAGTTTTTCTTGGTGTTGGCTGCCAGTTGCAGGTCATCGACATATTGAAGCAGGGTGACGTCAGGGTGCATAGTTCTGAAGTTGTTGGGGTCTCTGTGGAGGGCTTCATCAAAGAGAGTGGGGGAGTTTTTGAACCCCTGTGGGAGTCTAGTCCATGTTAGTTGACCAGACGTCCCGGTTTCTGGGTCTACCCACTCGAAATCAAATAGCAACTGACTATCTTTATGCAGAGGCAAGCAAAAGAAAGCATCTTTTAAGTCCAGAACAGTATACCATTTCCGCTCATGGTTCAGAGTGCTAAGCAGATTGTACAGATTATGTACTGTGGGGTGAATGTCCTGCACTCTGTTGTAGATCTCTCTTTGGTCTTGAACGGTGCGATAGTCCCCGGTTCCTGGATTTTTATACTGGTAACAGGGCAGTGTTCCAGTTCAAATGACAGGGCCTTAGGACCCTTAAGGCCAGATATTTCTGAATATGGGGCCTTATCCCATCTTTAGCTTTTTTGCTCAGAGGATATTTTTTGACATTGATGGGGGGGCTGAAGTTTTTAACTCCACTGTTATTGGAGGATGTTTCACGGCTACGTGTAACCCAGCAGTTTTTTCCTAGGCATCTGCGTAATCTGTTATCCATTTCCGGGGTAGCTTGCCTGTTTGATCAGTCTTGGGGGGTTTGACAAGTTGATGTTCATCTTCTACTGACATAGTAAAAGCCGTGACTATAGGAGTTTTTACTGAAAAATTTAGAAATTTCACTTGGGGGCCTTCAGGGTTAAAAGTTATTCTGGCCTGGAGCTTTTTGAGCAGATGTGTGCCCATCAATGGGGTCGGGCATTCTGGGATTACTAGGAACGAGTGATGGATTTTTTCTTTCCCCAGGTCCATGGTCCTCTTAGTTGTCTAAGCCCCATATTTACTCCCATTAGCCCCTTGAACTAGAGTCCTTTTTGTTTGATAGATGGCCCAATGGGGCCTTAAGGGCTGAGTATACTTACCCTGTATCCACTTCAAATTTTAACCCCCCCAGCGAGTACTTTGTGTTCTTTTGGCCGGGCCAGCTACCTCCAAGGAAGGAGGGGCTGTGTGTGCCGTGGGGTAGTCACCTGGAGGGCGCTGGGCTGGCCTATATTCCTCCAATGGTGGAGAGTCTGAGTCAGCAGCAGGGGAATCACTTAGAGGGTGTTTGGGGTTGGAGGACAAGGGCAGGGCATAAGGAGGGGGAAGAGAGTCCAGTAGAGTCTTGAGACTCAGGGACAACAGAGGGTGGAGGAGGGGGAGCAGAGGGTTTGAGAGATAGAAAAGTGGGAGAACCAGTAGGAGCGGGGACAGGGACAAGGAAAGGCTTCAACCATGGAAGAGGAGATTTGCAGAGGTCCTGCAAACTAAAGATATATTGCTGTTGATCTGGATGGCTATGTGGCCCCGGCTGAAAGACAATATCTCTGAGTTTTTGAATTAGTGTGAAGTAGAAAGATCCTTCTGGGGGCCATCCGACTCCAAAGGTGGGTCATTCTGAGACACATAGAGTCTTCCAGATCTGACGTTTTACTGAAAAAAAGAAGATTCTGAGCCTTTAAGCAGACTTTGGTCCAGTGATCAAGGTTCAGGGACAGAGGCATTGAAGTGTTCTGTCCCATATGAAAGATACACAAATAGTGAAAGCAATGACACACGACACAGACAAGACAAGACAATAAAGACAGGCAATGGACGTCCAATACTGAGAACAGGACTGAGTAGCCAGGAAAACCTGATGGGCTGACAATACCGAATCCAAAACAAAATATCACTGAGTTTAGGAGACTATTGTTACTCGGTTTCCCGAGTTCTCTGGGGCGTCCCCCAGAGACGTGGCCTGTGGCTCTGTGACACTTCTGTCAGCCACCGTCAGAGAGAGCTCATGCTCATCACCAATAGCCATTTTGCCCATCCCTAACCTGAAACCTGAAACAAGAAAGTGGCGCCTTACTTAACCTGAGATGAGCCTATTGGGGGTCTTTCGTCCAACGCTGCTGGAACTCGCTGGGGCCCTCAGATGTAATGGTCAGGCGACCATTGGAGGAAGAGACCACCAAGACACTGTCTCATGCAACAGCAAAGCACCCAAAATTCTGGGGCTCAGACCTCACTTGAATAGAGCAGAGAGCACTGAGAACAGCTTAAGCAGAGCTTATATACTTTTCTTGAAGAGGGCAGGGAGGGAAGTTTATTGATGGGTCAGGGCAAGTGGGCGGTTTGCATGTAAACGGGTGAGGGTGTACATTCTGCAGTTTGGCAGTTGGGGACAGCACATTCTGGGAACAAGATTAGCAAAAAGTTTTCAAGATTTCAAGAGTGTTTTCTTAAGCATACAGAAAAACAGGAAGAGACAAGTACCTATTTTATTTATTTTCAACAAAGCCTAAATGGAAAGTGAGCATGAATTACTAAAAACATTCATGTCCAGGTTGCCTAATGCTCTCAAATGTCAATTCTATTGGTGACTACATATTTCTTTCTTCCTAAGGTTATATATTCAACCTCAACCCTGTTGAAAATGCCTAATCCTATGACTCACTTAATAATTTTCCTGATTTCCTAAGGTCTCTATTGATACCTCCTTTCCTACATATTTTCCCAAATTCATTATTGTGACTGACACTTAACATGGGCTGACATTAATATTCACTCTCTAACCGAAACCCTATTGGTAAAGAACTTTTTTCCAAATCTTATTCTCACCCTTCTTTCTAAACCTACTGACTATCTTCCTAATTCCACCGACTATCCCTTTTTGACTGGAGGTTCTCTTCGACATTCAATCATCCAAGGTACAACGTCCTATGCCATTGTGTATGGATTTATCTGAGACATTTGTGCAGAAAGTATAACATTGCTAAGTATCCCAATGAAGGTCTCAATGCCCTTCTGGGATGCAAATCTTACCTAGATTTCTGTTTCCATAATTTTAACTCACGTCTATATTCTTATAAATATCACAGATTCCCAATACCATTATTCATCCTGCAGAATGATTCCTAACCCAAATCGAAACTGTTATTAACCGTAACCAAACAGTGATCTCTCAATCTAACTTTAGAGAAGAGCAGGGACAGAGTTGGCCTTAAAATATAGGGATGTAGGGGATCTTCCACTTGCTGAGAACCTCAAAGGTCCATGCAGAAATGATCCCTGAAGAAGATGTAGGCAGCTATGAAGGACCTGAGAGAGCAAAAGTCATCTTCCATTGCCAAAAAACCTGGTCAGGATGAAGGGATGTGGCTGAATCAGCCTCTCTCTTAATGTACAGGAGACGGACCAAACCAGGCCTTTGTGGAGCGCTGTTTCTTGGTGCCTTTGATTTATATATCATTCTAACTTGTGAAAATGTCACAGGAAGTAGGGGCAGCCTCCATCTCATGGAACCATTGGAAGCAACTGTTAGGACAATGTGTTTGCCAAGGCAGTGACCTCATCAAATTCCTGAAGGAAGTAACCTACCTCACTTCCTTGGTGATGGAACACTTTAAACTTGGGATCCAGGAAGCCAGGCACTGAGAGCCAATCCAAGTCCCAGTCCCAGTGGGCTCACTTGTTTGGTGTTACTAAGGACAGAATCAGTCTTTCTTGGTACCTACTGATGTGAGGATGGCCACATGCCAGGGACCTTTCCTGAGAAAGTAGGTATTGGCTCTCCACATGCTCCTGACAACGTCACAGAGTTGGCCAAGGAGACCAGATCTGAGAATGGATAGGCCATATCAGGGGAACATAGTATGACCCACCAGTCAAAGGACACTCTGGATAGTTACAAACCTACTTGGGGGAAGGAGGTGCCTTTGTGGGTGTGGGTGTGAGTGTGTGGTTTTGTCTCATGTTCTGAGAATAGGTAGGAAAGGTGGTTTGTTTGGATTGGAATGGACTTTTTCTAGTAAATTGTTTGACAAGGCGAGTGTTTCTATGTCTGTTTCTCCCACTGTGTCCGTGGTTGTAGACATTAGAAAAGAAAATGCATCAATGGATGTTTCCTGTCTTGTAGAAAGCTTCCTAGCATTCATCCTGCCCAATTAACGCATGGACTGTGACTTGCCTTATGGATGGGCAACACCTACTATCTTACTACGTTTCTGTTTTCTTCCTGAATTCTGGCCACTCTCAAGAATTGGCTCATGGTTTTGTGTCCAAGATATGTACCACCTCCAAGCACTGTGACATGGCCATGTACATGATAACTGAAGGGAATGGGAGGATCTCAGAAAACTCAAATATCAATGTGACCAGTAAAGTCTCAGTGGAGAATCCTTGCTTTGGGCCATTTGCTTACCTATTGCTTCATTGCCCTGAATGTCAGGAAGGTCTTTGCCTCAGGCCACCCCTTTGTGAAGCCTTAATAAAACAGTTTTCAAATGGAAATGAATGGGCATCACCTGTGGCTCTTTGCTTAATTGCTTCCAAAAGGGATGTGTCTGAATCAGCCTTGTGAACCTGTGTGAGGCTGCTGCTTAGATTCTTAACACCTGATGGATCTAAGGTAAGAATCCATGTGTGCTACAAATACAAAATGGTCAAAATAGCAGTCATTGTGTATGAAGTCTCTCGCCATCTTCTGTAAGGTTCCTGACCTCCATCCTGGCCTGCAAAGGCTAGACCATAGATGCTTGGGTTTTTTCATGACTCCCATTCATATAAAGAATTTATACCTGGCAGTCAGTAGGCCTCAAATTGGAGAAGTGGAGCAGTAATAAGGTCAGGCCTATTTGATCACTCCTGGTTCACAGGAAAGGTGTTTAGGCCACACTGACCTTAGGCAACATAGGGGCGAGGGAGCATATTTTGGACAGGGTCTTGGACTTCACCCCTTTTGGAAACGTCCAGCCAGAGGATTTGATGAGTGTCTACATGGAAGAAGACGAGGGCTATGTGAAAGTGTTTTGGTTTTAATTGTGGTCATTTGTGTGGCAGTTGGAAGACATAACTGTGTCCACCATGGCTTGAACTTTGGTGTGATTCCCCTTAGAGACTGCGTTCTGGACCTGACCTCAGAGAAGAATTGCCATGAATTGTGTTGGGATTTCAGGAGGCCACACATGAGAGTCCCCATTGGAAACTGAGATATAGGCCCAGGTGGCTCTCCACAGAACACTGGGAATCTCAGCTACGATATCACATGATTTTATTCTGAAAGACTTGGCAACCATAGTTGAGATTCAAAACACACATGGACCTAGCATTGTAGACCTCAATGGGCCTGGCTTCATGTGACCTTTTGGCCACTCCATGGGAAGCCTTGCCTGTGAGAGTCCTCCAGAGCTTTAATTGAAATGAAATTCCTCACCATTTAATGGTTCCTGAAAGAATTGAAACTCACAGTGCATCCAACTTCATCCTTGAAAAATGGCTAGATAAATACCATGAAATTTTTGAAATTCTTATGACCAAGTGGCACTGAAGAACATTTGGATGTCCAGTTGCTGATCATGAGTGTACCAGAGAGTGCCTTGATTGACTGGGTTTCATGAAAATGGTGTAGAAGAAAGAATCCTGTATGTTGGCGCCTGCTGAGTAGTGACCCAGAGCTGTGGTGTGCAGTTGTGTCATAAAATATCTCTGGTGGGGCCATTTGGATCTGCCATTGACTTCCAAATGTCTTGTGGCAGACATGGTGCAGCCAGTAATCCCTATATGTCTGATCTCTTCATATAAAGGCATCTTGTTATATTTAGAGGTTTCAGGGCCGTGTTCAGAATCAGGTTGCAATGGTTGAGGGGGCAAGCTATGTGGGATATAAGCCTCATTGGTGGATTCTCCTGGAGACCCTGACCCACCACACGTGTGAGAAATCCCTCCAGCACTGAGTCCCTGTTGATCTCCTTGTATTTCATGAAGCAAATACTAAACCCCCAGTGCAGCAGCAAGAAACACCATGAAATGTGGAAGATGCGCAAATGGCTTCACATACCACATGGGGAGACACTTAGCCTTCAGTGACAACAGTTTCCCTACAAAGAGAGAATTCTGCACTCCTGCCTCATGTTCATTGGAAAATAAGAAACCATGTCCTCCAGGTCACATAGATGCAGACCCAGCTCTGATGATCTCACTACAAAGAAGCTAAAGCTCCTGACAACAACATATATTTCAAGTGCCCAAGGTCAGGGAGAGTTTCTCAATAAGTTTTAGGCCGGCAGAGCTCCATGTTTGTGGAGTGTTTACCTGTTTGACCAGGACAGGAGAAAAGACCACTGACTCCAATTAAAATCAAATTAAAGCAAGCTTATTATTTTTCCACTGGCTGAGCTGCCTATCCCTCTCAAAATGGCAGAAACAAGACAGCAACCCCACCTTTCCTACAGCCCAGCTTTATAGTCCAGTAAGTTACACAAAAGGGGGGTTACAGATAACAGAACTCGGAGAAGCATCACGCTATTGCTAGTTTACAATTTTTTTTTTTGCTGGCCCCATCATCAGAATTTATGAGGACCATTAGAGACTCACGAGAGTCGTTGTCTGGCCAGAGAAGGCCAATATTTATGAGGTGTCACTAAATTTTCAGAGAGGGCTGCTATCTGGTCAGAGAGCCAGGCATGGGTGAGTTCAAGGCACGGACAGGCATTCCAAGCAGATTCAGAATTTGCAGTAATTTATAGGAAAGCAAAATTATCTTTTCATGACTTTGTGGCAAGATGGCTCCCAATTTTAATAAATGATCAGGTTGGGTTTATCATTCCCCCCCCATTTTTTTTTTGCTTTTTAATATTTTTTAAATTAATTTTTATTGTAGGTTGTTCAAAACATTACATAGTTCTTGATATATCATATTTCACACTTTGATTCAAGTGGGATATGAGCTCCCATTTTTACCCCATATACAGATTGCAAAATCACATCAGTTGCAGAACCATTGATTTACATATTGCCATTATCGTGTCTGTTGTATTCTGCTGCCTTTCCTATCCTCTACTATCCCCCCTCCCCCCTCCCCTCCCCTCTTCTCTCTCTACCCCCTCTACTGTAGTTCATTTCTCCCCCTTAAATTTTTCTCCTTTCCCCTCACTTCCTCTTTTATGTAATTTTGTATACCCCTGAGGGTCTCCTTCCATTTACATGCAATTTCCCTTCTCTCTCCCTTTCCCTTTCACCTCTCATCCCTCTTTAATGTTAATCTTCTTCTCATGCTCTTCGTCCCTACTCTGTTCTTAGTTACTCTCCTTATATCAAAGAAGACATTTGGCATTTGTTTTTAAGGGATTGGCTAGCTTCACTTAGCATAATCTGCTCTAATGCCATCCATTTCCCTCCAAATTCTATGATTTTGTCATTTCTTAATGCAGAGTAATACTCCATTGTGTATAAATGCCACATTTTTTTTATCCATTCGTCTATTGAAGGGCATCTAGGTTGGTTCCACAGTCTTGCTATTGTGAATTGTGCTGCTATGAACATGGATGTAGCAGTGTCCCTATAGTGTGCTCTTTTTAGGTCTTTAGGGAATAGACCGAGTAGGGGAATAGCTGGATCAAATGGTGGTTCCATTCCGAGCTTTCCAAGAAATCTCCATACTGCTTTCCAAATTGGCCGCACCAATTTTCAGTCCCACCAGCAATGTACAAGAGTACCCTTTTCCCCACATCCTCGCCAGCACTTGTTGCTGTTTGACTTCCTAATGGCTGCCAATCTTACTGGAGTGAGATTTGCAACAAAATGAAACTGAATCCCTTACTCTCGCCATGCACAAAAGTTAACTCAAAGTGGATCAAGGAACTTGATATCAAATCAGAGACATGGCATTTGATAGAAGAAAAAGTTGGCTATGATCTACATACTGTGGGGTCGGGCTCCAAATTCCTCAATAGGACACCCATAGCACAACAGTTAATAACTAGAATCAACAAAAGGGACTTACTCAAACTAAAAAGTTTTTTCTCAGCAAAAGAAACAATAAGAGAGGTAAATAGGGAGCCTACGTCCTGGGAACAAATCTTTACTCCTCACACTTCAGACAGAGCGCTAATATTCAGAATATACAAAGAACTAAAAAAATTAGACAATGAGATAACGAATAACCCAATCAACAAATGGGCCAAGGACCTGAACAGAAATTTCTCAGAGGAGGACATACAATCAATCAACAAGTATATGAAAAAATGCTCACCATCTCTAGCAGTCAGAGAAATGCAAATCATTCCCCCTTTTTTAATGTGTCCCTTCCAAATTTTTGATAGGGTAGGGAAAGAGCAATGAGGGAATTTTAATCCCTCAGGTAACAGTCTCCAAATTTTTAGAACTCACCCAAAATTGGATTCCTGGTTTTACCTGACTTAATTAATTACTTATATTGATATTCTATTTATTTTTGGCTCCATAGTTGTAAGACGAGAGGCGTCACTCATTTTGGCTTCTTCTGAGCTGAGAGAGAGTGACATGAGTGGGCACAGTATAAGGGACATGAGTTGCTTTTTAGAAGTCAGTTGAGGAACATGAGTTGCCTTTTAGAAATCAGTTCGTTTTGAAGTCTGGTTGGGGAAGAACAGGTTGTAAATTCATCTGGGGATGGGTTCTTCTGTGTGAGAAACAAGAACCATGAGTACTGAAAAAATGTTGCAGCAGCTGGAACATGTCACTGTATAGAAGTTCCCTCAGCAGGCTTTAATATTCCCAGTTATCAGGACTGTCAACTTAATATTTAACATTTAGTGTTACAGTTATCCCTCTCCATAAGATACAGTTTAATGATTTAATATCATCTGATCTTGCAAAATCATTTTACTAGTATGACCTCTGTGTGTAATAGAGAAACCTTTAATTCTGTTACTCAGGGCTGGATAATCGTACTAGCAAACACCAACCCTACCTGTAGGTTAGGAATATCTGTAGGCCTTAAACTAAAAATTTCTGCCTCTGGCAGCTCCTCTTGATAGTCTCTTTTTATAGTTATCAGGCATTCCTTTCTGGGAATCCTTCTTTGTAGCCTCCAGTCTTACTTATTTTGGGAGGCTAACATAATGTGTATAAAAAATTATTATTATTATTATTAATATTATTATTTAAAATGCCCAGGAATGGCTGTATTTTGGTTTTAACTGTCTTTCCTAAGTGTTTATCATGAAACAGTCAAACTGACTTTTGTTTCTATCTATTGTTAACAGTCAGCTGAGCTTTTATGGGAGTCATTCCTGGGGAAACTTGAGAGCAGCTTCTCAGTTCTGCTAGTGCCATTTGCGCTAGGTGGGTCCAGGTCTTGCTTGACCATGTGGCTACCCTTGGAAGCATCAGGGATGTCTCCCTTCTCTGATGACTCTCCTCTTCTTAGCAAATGCACTGATTGGCTTTCTGTTCTCCAGGGGTCTCATTAATCTCCCTAATTGGGAAGATATGAGGCCCAGAGTTGCAAAGGTCTTTGAGAAGTCCCTTGTTCCCTGGATTCAGACTGACTCAGAGGGCAAGAGCCAAATATTGGTTTTCTTGTCCCTTTTCATGAAACTTTAATATAAATCCTAATCTTAATCATCCAGCAAATAAATTTTAACAGCCTTATATTAAGAGTACTGGGCTTTAATGTCTATAACTTTATAATTATTTATCTTTTTTATTAACTGGGATCTGTATTATTCTGTCTGTCTTGTAGGTGATGACTTATTATCTTAAATTAACCCATGTTGTGTTCTTAAAGCAACACTTCTGTAAAACACTAACAAGGAATCTTTAGATCACTTATAAGGAAATTACAAAATAAAATTTTTTAACAAGAGTAAAAATACTTAGTTCGTGTAATAGCTACCCTGAAGTTTTAAGCTGAGTTATACATTATATCCCCTGTTTGAGATCCTAGAAATCTTGACAGAAAAAAAAAACAACTTTTGAACATAACTTTAAATGAAATAATATCTGACCTACTGCTTTCGTAGTCATTCTCACATATAGTAAGATGGGACACAGAGCCTTATCTCAGGTAAGGCAGGGCTCTTTATAAAACTTAAGTGTTTTACTTCTAAAGATGATCTTTGTTTTTTTAAATATCATTTTACAAAGATTACATATATTATTTGAGGTCACATGAACATTAGTTAACACCATATGATATCACATTTAAAACATGAATTTAAGAAAGGCTGAAAGTTTTTAACCTTTATATAGATTAGACTCTCATTAACATAAAAATACATTTAAATTGTTCCCCAATGTAAAAAGTAACATACAACTTTACATATCTTATTGATAAGAAGTAAATGAATGCCCAATATATTTTTTTACCATACAACTTCAGAACACCAGCTTGAAATAATGCTCTTTTAAAGTTTCTACCTTACAGATTCGTATACCTGAAAGATATGAGCACATTAATAGCATCACAATTACATTGAAGTTTCTACATTAACCAAGTTTAGCTTTTAAATAAATGGCAGTACAGTGCTCTAAAATAACAGTTCTTATTTAATCAGTTGTTTAATTTTTATGGTTGCTTGCTCTAGAAAAAATAAAACTTAATAAACACAATGTTATGGGTAAACTTATGTTTTAAGAAATTTTTGTCTCTTTAACACATGACTGATTATTACAATCTTATACAGACATTAGTACAAACTTATACAGACCTTAGTAAATCAATCAGATATCTAACAAAAGTACTCATGAATGAGTAATCCCATATCAAATTTACTTTACTTATTTATCAATATATTAGACAAATATATTGAACAGTGTAAACCATTTTTTTGTTGAAGGAAAAGTCTTAGAACCAAGGCATATTAGAACATTTGTAGACATTAATAATTTATTAGATTTTTGAACACCTAGAAAAACTTGTAAGCTTAAATTTAAAGACATTTATTTTTATCTCTTTATCCAATTTAAATTCAACTATTTAAATCACTTGAATTAAAGATCTTTGGATCCACTTTTTAAAATTTGTTTTTATGAGCGTTTTTGTTTTAATGAGTGCTCTTTATAAATGTTAATTTGTGTATCATATATATGATATACGGACAAATGAATATATAGACATACAACACATACCAAAATTGTGCACACATAATAATAGTAAAGGCCTTGTAGCTTTTCCAGGTGAAATATCCATTGCAATGTTTCAAAAACTACACAGTTAGTCAAAGATAGAACTGGTCAGAAAAACATCATCCTAGGTCTTTAGGATCAAAATCATGAGCTCAAAAAAAAAAAAATAAAGAATCTAAGGAAAAAATAAGAGTCCTAGAAAAATTGACTGGCCATTAATTAGTAAATACCATACAATTTAATTTTTTTTAGGCCTCAGATCACTCTCCTACTGAGCTTGCAGGCCTCTTTCATTTGCCATTCAACATAAGTCCTGCCTGAGGTCTGGAAGGAGCAGGAAAAAGCTGCTATTCTGAGCAGACACCTCAGGCCTAAGGCATTTCAACCATAATTTTCAGGTTCAGATGTTGAAAATTATAATACAATTTTAAGACAAAATTCACAAAATTTTATGATACAAGTTTAAGACACAGTTTACAAAATTTTACATCTTTATATCTTGTTTTGTCAACAGATACCATACTATGATTTACTATCCTTGTCCAAATTAATGCACTGGTAGACACAGTGACATTTTCCCAGGCTACCCAATTAAAAATTGGTGAAAAAAAAGCCTGAATGATTGGGAAGTTACTTGCCAACTTGGAAGTAGAGTTCTCTAGTTTTCCATCCTAAGTATTTAAGTTCTCTGGCATGAATTATCTGAAATCATAAACTAAACAATTTCCTAAACCCGACTTTTAACTGCAAGATTGTGCAATGCTTCAAAAACCCATTCAGATGCCAGATTGTTACAATAAAACATCATCATTTAGATACACATTCAGCTAAGATCATTCCCAAGAAATGATTTATAATATCAACACATTATTGCACATGTCTTAAAGGGCCAGAAACAAAGACACAAGACAGACTGAAAGGAGCTCCAGACTATGGCTTACAGACAGAAGCCTTTAAACCAGAGCAGATAAGAGAAAAATCTCCTACACCAGTGGCACCATAGATTTTCCCACAAGGGAACCAGATGTTTTCACAGAGGGACAACCTGAAATGTAAAATCAAGGGTCTCCATGGTGACTTTACTGTATTTAGTGTCCCCTTTTTCTTTTTCTCTTTTTTAAGAAAACAGAGATGGCAAAATCCTTACAGTGCAGGGAAGGAAGTAGGTAATTCTCTGAAGCAACAGGGCTTGGGCAGCTGCTGGAAGTCCCTCAGTCCCTCCTTTCACTTACAGGATTAGCTCCTCTTGTTCGGTTCCACCCCAAGCACGCTCCGTCTCCTAACATTTCAGTAGTCAGCTCTCAAAGAGTTCCGGGGTGTGGGGGGTACCAAAAATTGTAACTTAAAGTTTGGTTCCTGATTTTGAAGCCAATTAATACCAATTTAATAATGAGGACAGGGTTTGAGAAAAAGAAAAAGGGAGATTTACTGCTTTGCTAACAAAGGAGAAAAACAGGGGTCTCTGCCCAATGGTTGTGATTCTATCGATCTGAAGGGACAAGGGGTTTTAAGGAGTTTCACGTGTTAACCTGGGAGATACTCAGTTCTTAGGTCCCCAGCAGGCATTGCCCTCTGCAGTGGGTGTGCTCCAGGCAGCCAGCTAGGGGTTTCTCTCATCCTGCTTAACAAAGGGTATTAAAGTTCATCACAGTTCTTTAAAACACAGTCCAAATGGGTGTCAGTTTACTTGCTTTATTACCCATTTTCAGTTAAGTTTTACCACAGAATTCACACAACAAAACACACTAAAACAAACCAAAAAAAAAAAAAAAACATATGAAACACAGAACAAAACACACAAAAAAACAGAAAACCAGCGCAGAAACAGAAAAACAGAGGAACTATGCAACGTCTTGCTAAAGCTCTGGGATAGGAGCTCCTGCGTGCCCATTGGCACCTCTCTATGCTTTCAGAGGAATTCCCTACAGAATATAACAGAGGACAGAATGATTCTCGTTACTGTACCAGACAGGAGTATATGTGTGTCTCCCCAGGACACCACTCTGTCATCAGAAGAGATCTCCCTTAACCGGATATCAGATGTTATATAGGCGCCAGTTACCTATGGAGGCCTCCTCCACCATGTGCTTGCTAATAGTTTTAGGGCGGTGGTTCACTGCAGTGCTCCCTGGACCAAAATCTCACACCAAGGCCTTGGGAATTGCCTCTTCATGCCGGAGCCCTGGAGGGAAGGCCAGCTTCAGAATTTCCAGTAGTCTGGTCTTGTGATCTATTGGGGCAGGGTCATCTCGATGGGAAACTACAAAATATTACACCAGGATGCAAGAAAAGACCACTGACTCCAATTAAAATCAAATTAAGGCAAGCTTACTATTTCAAAGTGGATCCAAAGATCTTTAATTCACGTGATTTAAATGGTTCGATTTAAATTGGATAAACAGATAAATATAAATGTCTTTAAATTTAAACTTACAAATTTTTCTAGGTGTTTAAAAATCTAATAAAATATTAATGTCTACAAAAGGTCTAATATACCTTTGTTGTAGGACTTTTTCTTCAACAACAACAAAAAAAATGGTTTAAACAGTCTCCTACTCTAAGCCATTTTCTACCATCAATGGACCCTTCAGGGGGAAACCATGGACACAATTCTCCTATGTATGAAAAGAATAATTTTAAGTCCTTTTTCTTAACATGTGCCCCCTATGTCTTGAGGGCCTCCTTGAGGCCTGACAAAAACAAATCATGTGACGAAACTGCTTGTCCCATGGTGGGTCACTCACCATGTGTCATCCCCACTCTCCTCCTGGATCTGTCTTTCGGTGGTGTCTGCTGAGGCAATCGCAAGCTCCGCTTTTTTAAGTCTTCCCTGAGGACAGGTTTCCCCCTCAGTCAAAGGCTCGAGCCCCTATTGATCCTCAGGCAGAGGATCAAAAGTCATCTGTCATGATGGCCTTCATTGGGCAAGCTGCCCTGGATATTAAAAGAAAGTTACAACTCTTAGAGGGATCACAAGATATGACTTTGGGAGATTTAGTCAGAGAAGCCGAGAAAGTATACTATATGAGAGAAACAAAGAGAAAGAAAGGGAGCAAAGGGAAGATGAGAGATGCAAAAGACAGACTAAGGCATTGACTAAGGTCCTGGTCACAACAATAAATAGGCCAGAAATTAACAAACAGGAAGACAGGAACGGAAACCTGGACGCACGCCAGAGGCCACAATGGAGTTTAACTCAGCATTAAAAAATGACAAAATCATAGAATTTGCAGGGAAATGAATGGCATTAGAGCAGATTATGCTAAGTGAAGGAAGCCAATCCCTAAAAATCAAATGCCAAATGTCTTCTTTGATATAAGGAGAGTAACTAAGAACAGAGTAGGGATAAAGAGCATGAGAAGAAGATTAACATTAAACTGGGATGAGAGGTAGGAGGGAAAGGGAGAGAGAAGGGAAATTACATGGAAATGGAAGAAAACCCTCAGGGTTATACAAAATTACGGACAAGAGGAAGTGAGGGGAAAGGGAAAAATACAAGGGGGAAAAATAAATTACAGTATAGGGGGTAGAGAGAGAAGATGGGAGGGGAGGGGAGGGGAGGGGGGATAGTAGAGGATAGGAAAGGCAGCAAAATACAACAGACACTAGTATGGCAATATGTAAATCAATGGATGCGTAACTGATATGATTTTGCAAACTATATACTGGATAAAAATGGGAGTTCATAACTCACTTGAATCAAAGTGTGAAATATGATATATCAAGAACTATATAATGTTTTGAACAACAAACAACAAAAGTTAAAAAAACACATGGAGAACTATTTCAACAAAAAATTGACTAGATTTATAACTCCAATTCTACATAATGCAAAAGGCAAGTCCAATTATACACCATGCCTCCTCTGAAATGCTTGTATGTCTATTCATTTTGGGTTATTTTTCTCCATTATATTAGGATTAGGAGTCAGAATATAGAGTCTAGTAGGGTATGGGTTAGTGGGAGTGATTCAGTATTTCGAATGAAAATTAGGAAAATCAATCCAATGTTTATGCAAATATGTGCTAAAATAATCATCCCACTCTCATCAAGAACAATGCCTTGACATTACCTTCGCCCCAAGTTAGACACAATTAGAGGAGAAGAGTTAGAAAATCTATAAATACTTATCTGGAATGGAATATGCTCAGGAGTTCACAACTTTGGGGGTGGTAGAAGAGTTTCCAAAAGTAAGGGACAGGGTAAACACTTCACAAACATGGTGCTCTGCTGACCGGAAGACTTATGAGAAACTGCCTCTGAGTTTGGGCACTGGATATATATGTTGTAGTCAGGAGCTTTAGCTTCCTTTGCAGTGAGACCATCAAAGCTGGGTCTGCATCTATGTAACCTGGAGCACATGTTTTCTTATTCTTTAATGAACATGAGGCAGTAGTGCAGAATTCTCTCTTTGTATGTAAACTGTGGCCAATGGGGGCTAAGTGTCTTCCTGTGTGGACTCTGAAGCCATGTGGTCATCCTCCATTTTTCATGGTCTTTCTAGCTGCTGCAATGGGAGTTTGGTGTTTGCTTCACGAAATACAAGTAGTTCAACTGGGACACAGTGCTGGAGGGAGTTCTGTCATGTGTGGTGGGTCAGGGTCTGCCAGGAGAATGCACCAACCAGTCTTATATCCAACATAGACTTCCCCCTTGTCCCTAGCAACTTGATTCTGAACATTGCCCTGAAACCTCTCCATATAACAAGATGCCTTTACATGCAAGGGTCTGCTGGCTGCACCATGTCAGTCAAAAGCCATTTGGAAGCCAATGGCCAATCCACATGACACCAACACAGATGTTTAATCACACACCTGCCCACCACTGTTCTAGGCCCACTACTCAGCAAATTCCAACTTACTGGCATCTCTGTTCTACACCATTTTCATGAAACCCAGTGATTCAAGGCACTGTCTGGTACACTCATGATCAGCAACAGGACATCCAAAGGTTCTCCAGTGCCACCTGGTCATGGGAATTTCAAAAATTTCATGGTATTTATCTAGCCATTTTTCAAGTATCAAGTTGGATGCACTGGTTTTTCAATTCATTCAGGAACCATTAAATGGTGAGGATGAAAGCTCTGGAGAACTCTAAAAGGCAACGCTTCCCAACTAGTGGCCAAAATGTCACATGAAGCCTGACCCATTGATGTCTACTCAATGTGAGTTCAATATGTGTTTTGACTCTTTACTATGGTTGCCAAGTCTTTCAGAATAAAATCGTCTTATATCCTGGTGGAGATTCCCAGTGCACTGTGGAAAGACACCCTGAGACTAGATCTCAGTTTCCAAGGGCGACTCTCATGTGTGGCCTCCTAAAATCCCACCAAAATTAATGGCAATACTTCCCTGAAGTCAGTTCCAGAACTCAGTCTCTAAGGGGAATCACACCAGAGTTCAGGTCCAGGTGTACCCAGTCATCTCTTCCAACCAGCACACAAATGACCACAATTAAAACCAAAACACTGCCACATGGCCCTCATCATCTTCCATATAGACACTCATCGTAACCTCTGAATGGAATTTTCCATGAGGGGCAAAGCCCAAGACAGTTTCCAAAATAAACTCCCTTGCCCCTCATTTGCCTAAAGTCAGGGTGACCTAGACACCCTTCCTGTGAACCAGGAGTGATCAAATAGGCCTGCCGTTAATACTGTTCTGATTCTCCAATTTAATCCTACTGATTGTCGGGTATAAATCCTTTATGTGAGTTGGAGGCAATAGAACACCCAAGCACACATGGCATCTTTCTTAAGATCTATCACCTTCTGAGAATCAAAGCCCCAACCTCACACAGGGCCAAGAGGCTGATTCAGACACATCTCTTTCCAAAGCAATTAAGCAAAGATCCACAGGTGATGCCCATTCATTTCCATTTGAAAAATGTTTTCTTCAGGCTTCAGAAAGGGGTGGCCTGAGGCAAATACCTTCCTGACATTCAGGGCAACATAACCATAGGTAAGCAAATGGGCCAAAGCAAGGTTTTTAAACTGAGACTTTACTGGTTACACTGATATCTGAGTTTTCTGAGATGTTCCCATTCCCTTCAGCTATCCATTACATGGCCATGTAACAGATTTTGGAGGTGGTACATATCTTGGCCACAAAACCATGAGCCTATTCTGGAGAGAGGCCAGAAATCAAGATGTGTAGAGGACCTTAGGAAGATAGTAGGTGTTGCCCATCCATAAGGCAAGCCACAGTCCATTTATAAAGTGGGCAGGATGAATGCTGGGAAGCTTCCAACTAGACAGGAAACCTCCATTGATGCATTCTCTTTTCTAAAGACTACAACCACGAACACAGTGGATACACAGACATAGAAACACTCGCCTTGCCAAACGACTTCCTAGAAACAGTCAACTCCAAACCATACAAACCACCATTCCTACCTATTTTCAGAACATGAGACAAAACCACAAACTCACATCCACATCCACAAAAGCACCTCCTTCCCCCAAGTAGGTCTGTGACTATCTGGAGTGTCCTCTGACTGGTGGGCCATACTATGTTGCCCCAAAATGGCCTGGCCTGTCTCAGATCTGTTCTTCTTGGCCCACTCTATGAAGTTGTCAGCAGGCAGCATTGAGCCAATACCTGCTATCTAGGGAAAGGCCCCTTTTCTGAGCTCTACTGGCATTTGGCCATCCTCATATCATTAGGTACCAAGAAAGACTGACTCTGTCCTTGGTAAATCCAAACAAGTTCGACCACTGGGACTGGGACTGGGACTGGCTCTGGGTGCCTGGCTTCTTGGATCCCAATTTCAGAGAGTTACATCACCAACGAAGTTAGGTAGGTCACCTCCTTCAGGAACTGAATGAGATCACTGCCTTGGCAACCACTTTGTCCTAACAGTTGCTTTCATGGGTCTCATGAGATGGAGGCTGCCCCTACTTCCTGTGACACTTTGACAAGTTTGAATGGTATATCAACAATGGCCACCCGGGAACACCTCTCCACGCAGGTCTGGTTTGGTCCATCTTCTCTACATTAAGAAAAGAGAGGCTGATTCATACACATCCCTTCGTTATCACAAGGTGTTTGCCATGGAAGATGGCTTTTGCTCTCTCAGGTCCTTCATAGCTGCCTACATCTTCTCCAGGGATCATTTCTGCATAGAAATTTGAGGTTCTCAGCAGGTGTAAGATCCCCTACATTCCTGTATTGTAAGATGAACTCTGTCCCTGCTCTTTTGTAATGTTAGATTGAGGCAAGAGTGTATGGTTAGGGATAATAACAGGATCGATTTGGTTTAGGAATCATTCTGTGGGATGAATAATGGTATTGGGAACCTGCAATATTTATAGGAATACAGAGGTGAAATATAAGTATGTAAACAGAAATCTAGGTGAGATTTGAAACTCAGAAGTGCATTGGGCAATTGATTGCGATACATAGCTTTAAATTACGTTCTGCACACATGTCTCAGATAAGTCGATATACAATGCCATAGGACTTGTACCTTGGATGATTGAATGTAGAGGAGAACATCCACTCAAAAAGGGATAATCAATAGGATCAGGAAGATAGTCAGTAGATTTTGGAACAAGGGTGAATTTAGTATTTGTACCAAAAGTTCTTTAGCAATTGGGTTTTGGTTAGAGAGTGAATATCAATGTCAGCACATGTGAAGGGTCAGTCACAATGATGAACTGGGGAAAATATGTAGGAAAGCCGATATCAATAGAGACATTAGGAAAACAGGCAAAGTACAGGGTGAGTGATAGTATTAGACATTTTCAACAGTTTTGAGGTTGAATATATTAGGAAGAAACAAATATGTAGTCACCGATAGGATTGACATTTGAGAGCGTTATGCAAGCTGGACATGGATGTTTTTATTAATCCATGTTCAGTGTCCATTTAGGCTTTGGTACAATCACACGTGTGAATTTTGCATTTTGCGTCCAGAATATTACTGTGATAACATGCATATTTAGATTAGGTGACATGAGTATTTCTTCCTCTATTACTGGGAGCAATATTTTGAAAACGTATAAATTAGTATTGGGGGTACAAAGAGGTGTACCCTGTGTCTATGAATATAGATAATGCATGAATAGACCATACTGTGAATAAATAATATAACTGGTTCCACTTTAAATCATGGATTGAATTGATATCAGAAAATATATAAGAAATCTTATATTGATATACAATCATTCATTCCAAACAGTTATACATCTAATTGTGAAATGATAGTTATGGTTTATCATGAAGGGTGTGTGAGTTTTGCTTAAACAATTATAAAGAAAATCGGAAATAATATGTTTGGAAAGAAGTCTCACGAATAGACCAGTTAAGAAACCTGGAGTAATGCATGTGTTCTGAAGCAGGAAGTGATTGAAAGTGAAACAAATGCCTATAAATTTGCCAACTTGTGCAAGAAATATATACCCTCTGATGTGCATAAACTGAAGAAATAGTAATGTACCAGTGTTGAATAAAAATGAACATCAAAATACAAATCATGTCCCATAAGAGTCTACTTGCATTGCTGTTAAACTGGGGCAGTTACTGTAGAAATATTAGGATAATGCCGCAGTCTTGCTGGGCACAATCAGGAGCCACTTGTCAAAAGAAACTAACTTTATTTTTAAAACCACACACGCCAAACAAAACAGCCTCTCAGGAAAAACCCTCAGAGCCCCAACTGCCACCACTGGCTTCCCAAAAGCCTCTTCCTCCCACACAAGCCTCTCTCCACCTCCCACAATCCTCCTGCTCTTGAGGCCGATTGGCTAGGTCATGTGGGCAAAGCCAAATAAGTCCCCTAATGAGCAACTCCGTGGTCTGAAAGGGCAGGGAAACAGCCCAATGAGCATCACCGCAGAGGAGCCAATCAGCTAGATGTTGCTGTGAGCCAATCATCAGCCAGCAGCTGGAAGTTTGCTGGCTTCTGGAATTTTGCTGGGGCCCCTTCGGATGTGGCTCTCAACATCTCCCCCTCTCTGTTTAAACAACACACATGTGGCTTAGGGACAGTGCCTGCCTTAGGTTGTCCAATAGTACATATGGTCCTTACCCGTTAAGTTGGTACCATTGCAATTGGATCTTACCCATCACTGACTACCGGTCCAGTTTACAGCAACACCTGTGGAGAGGTCTTTGTACCACCGGGGGGTGGTGAGGTTCTTTGCCTCACCTCTAATGGCCCCCAAACATTAGCTGGACGATAATGACACACAGAAGAGAGGAAGATACACCAAGCCAATTGACAGCTCCTTTTGGAAAAATTGTACCACCGATGACATCATCAGCAAATATACCCGAACACTACCACAAGTCGCTGCACAAACAGGTAGTTTACAATGCATACAGGAGAGTTCTCAATGTGTCTAGGCAAGTTCTGCAAGCATTTCAGTGATGGCTATTGCAGAAGCTGTAGATTGGTTTTATCTTTGATTTCACCAGCACTGGGATGAAGATAGGAATTCTGGCAATAATGGCTAAAGAAAAATTATGTAACATTCCAGAAGGCACTGAAAGAAAACAATTTTCTTAACTATTTACATTGTCTTGAAGATAATTTTAAATATAATGAAAATGAAAGGTGAAAGAAAGGAAACAGATCTGTTAACCTCCTTTTTTTCAAATTTTAAAACAAACCTCAACAGCTCTTTACCCAATTTAAATTAAACCATTTAAATAATGTGAATAAAAAAATATTTGGATCCATTTTTTTTATGAGCGCTCATCATATATCATATATGGACATACGAACATTCAAACATATAACACAAAACACAAGTGTGCACACATAATATAATACATACAACACATAACCTAATAGTAAAGGCCTTATAACTTTTTACACGTGAAATCTCCATTGCAATGTTCAAAAACTCTTTTGTCAAAAAATAGAACTGATCAGCAAAACATTAAACTAGGTCTGTATGAGCTCAAAAAACAAAATAGAATGTGGGAAAGGGCAATAATAAAATAGATAATGAAAAAAGCATCCTGGTTCTATCTCAGATGTAAGGATAGTCAAACTGGAATTTTGGATATCAGCTGATAAGGCCTTGAGTCAAATCATCTTCTTTTTGGATGTGCCCTGATATGTCTTATAAAGAATAGATCGTTTCTGTCCCAGATTAGACTTTTTATATTGGAAAGTAAAGAGAAAACAGTAGAGAAAGGAGAAATCTTACCAGCAACTTTAAGGGATACTATAGCATTAACTATATACTGACTATCGGAAAATAAATTAAATACAGAATATTTAAATATCTCAAAAGCTTGTAATACTGCATTAAGCTCTACCTTTTGAGCTGATTGTTTGGGTACTAAAAATTTATAAGTTTTATCAGGTATAACTATTGCTGCTGTACCATTATTTGATACATCAGTGAATATATTTGAAGCATTCATGATAAGTGTTTTTCTTCTCAATTTTGGAAAAATTACAGGATGCGATGACCAAAAAGAAAATAAAGGGTTAGATGGTAAGTGGTTATCAAATGAAACATTAGATTGGACCATGATTATTGCCCAAGTATTTAACTCATTAGCTAACTCATGAATTTGATTCAGAGTATATGGAGTAAAAATTTTATTGGAAGAAATTCCAAACACTCCCTTTGCTGCTTTAATTCCTTTGAGTATTAATTATCCTAAAGCCTCAGGATACCTAGTAAGAATAGTGTAAGGAGAATAAGATAAATGTATCCATAATAATGGACCTTCTTGCCAAAATACTCCTGTAGGAATATTTTTTGTTGGTAGTACAATAAATAATAAAGGCAAACTTATATCAATTCTATCCAAATGCATATTTTCCATATATGTTTCATTGATTTTTATTGCCTTTCTTGCTTCAGGTGTTAACATGCAGGGTGAATTTTTATCTGATAGACCTTTTAGGATATCAAATAAAGGTCCCAACTCTCCTGTTGGTATACCTAGATAAGGCCTTATCCAATTAATGTCTCCTAATAACTTTTGAAAGTCGTTATGTGATTTGAGTTGATCTACTCGTATTTGAATTTTTGGTGGACTGACCATTGTTGAGGAAAACAGAACTCCTAAATAATTAATTGGAAAATTTAATTGTACTTTATCTATTGCTATCTCTACATTATAATTTTTAATAAGTTTGTAAGTGTGGCATAACTTTCTAGCAATGTGTTTTTAGCTTTGTGTGCTAATAATACATCATCCATATAGTGAAATATTTGTGTTCAGAATTTTGATTTCTAAGTGGCTGGATTACTTTGTTAACATAAATATGACACATAGTTGGGCTGTTAGCCATCCCTTTAGGGAGTACTTTTCATTCATATCTCTGATCAGGACCTTCATGATTCAGTGCAGGGATAGTAAAAGCAAAACCTGGACTATCCTTAGGATGAATTATAATTGAAAAAAAAAACAATATTTAATATCTATAACTAAAACATACCAGGTTATTGGCAAAGCAGACAATTGAGGAATCCCTGATTGAGCAGGTCCCATAATAACCATCTCATTATTAATGGCTCTAAAATCTTGCAATAGTCTCCATTTACCAGATTTCTTTTTGATGACATAAATGGGAGTATTTTGGGGATATACAGTCGGTTGTATATGTCCTTCTGCTAATTGTTGTTTTACCAGGTCATGGACTGCTTGTATCTTTTCTTCAGTCAGGGGCCACTGAGGAACCCATACTGTCTTTCTGATTTTCAGGTAATTTTTATTGTCTCAGTGGCCCTTTCTGAAAATCCAACCCATGTCTCTCTGTTCCTTGATCTATTTGTATTGGTGCTGCTATGACTTATTCTTGTTTTTCTAATCTTTTTTCTTTCCTAAAACCTTGTCTAGTCATAATAGTGGCTGCATTTTGGTTGATGTTATTTGTTAATGTCAAACCTAATTGATCTAGGACATCTCGTCCCCATAAATTTATGGGAAGATGATCCAATTCATATGGCTGTATAGTTCCTTCACATCCTTTAGGATCATTCCTATCTAATACCATTTTACTTCTATGGGGATTAGTCGCCACTTATAGGCCTCGAAGCGTTTGAGTGGCTTGTTGTAATGGCCAATGTTTTTTCCATTCTTGACGAGAGATGATGCTAATGTCTGCACCTGTATCCAGTAGCCCATTCAATTCATGCCCTTGAATATTTAGTTTTAGCATGGGGCGAGAATCTAAATTTAAAGAAAGCATAGCCAAATCTACACCTGTGGAGCCTAATCCCTTGGAACATCTTTCTACAGTAGGACTGGAAAATTTATCATATAGGCTGGGTATTATTAGTAACTGTGCTATTCTATCTCCTTGTGAAATTACTGATATGTCCTTTGGAGAACTGGCTATAATTTTTATTTCACCTTCATAATCGGGATCAATCACCCCAGGACTTATCATAAGTTCTTTTAGAGTAGAAGAGCTGCATCCCAATAATAAGCCCATGGTTCCTTTGGGAAGAGGTCCTTTTACCCCTGTGGGAATGATTTGAACTCCCATCTCTGGAGTTAGTACTGATCTGGCAGAGGCACAGATGTCCAACACTGTGCTCCCTCTGGTTTGTCTGATGAGGGATCTGATGGACAATGTGTCCTGGGCACTACCCTGTTGGGGTTGCTGGGTTCCTCCAGTGCTCTGTATATTTGTGGTTTGGGGCCCCAGAGCATTGGAAACCCCTGTCCATTTATTTGGCAATTGAGCCCAATGCCTTTCTCCATGATATCGTGGATAAACACCTGGTCCTTGTTCATTTTTTGATAATTGAGTACCCTCTATGGTGGTTTGAGAACAGCACTCATTAGCCCAATGTCTCCCTCTATGGCATTGTGGCCAAATACCTGGTATTCTACTCCTTTGATAACTAATATTGTTAAACCCTCCTTCTATGGGCCAATTCCTTTTAAAATGTCCTGTTTCTTCACATTGGTAGCATGTTCTTGGTCTGGCATCTAAAGCCTGTTTTACTGTAGCTGCCACAATTTGCCCTTGTTCATTAATGTATCTGGCAACTAAAGCCTGTTTTACTGCAGCTGCCATGACTTGCTCTTGTTCATTAATGTCTCTACATAATTAAATCAATGTGTTTAAATCTTCATTTTTCCATGGTCTAATGATATCTCTGCAACAACGATTCGCTTGCTCATAAGCCAGTTGTTTTAGTAATGGCATTGCTTGTTCTGTATTCCCAAAAACTCTGGTAGCTCTTTGAATAAGCCTATCTACAAATTCAGCATAAGGTTCATTAGCTCCTTGTATTACCTTAGATAATTGACCTTGTAAACCTCCATGTTCTTGTAAAGTCTTCCATGCCTTAATTGCATCTACACCAATTTCTGCACATACACCATGATCATATGCAATTTGCTGCGGCTGATCTTCATAAGGTCCCTTTCCTAACAACATATCTAGATTTCTCTGAGGATAACCAGCTCCTGCATTTCGCCTAGCTGTCTCCTTTCAACATTCCTCATTGGCAACCTTCCATAACATGCATTGTCCTCCATTTAGCACAACATTACACATATTAGCCCAATCCACTGGCTTCATGTTCAAGTTGTTAATGGATTCGACCATGATTACATTGAAGGGTGCTTGAGGACGATAGGTTGTTACAGCCTCTTTTAGCTGCTTCACTGTTTTGAAATTTAAAGCATGGTAAACACGCTGCCCTCCTCCCTCAAATACAGGGCATGTTAATATTTGAGATCTTGTCTCAGGATCCTAACTATCAACTGCGGGAGTTGGGGGCCTCCCAGCATAAGAAAGTGGCCTTGTTAGTTGGACACTTATGTCATCTGGTGATAGAAAGGTGTTAGTAGCAGTCTCCTGTTGTAAATTTCCCCTGATGTTTTTTACTGTTTTACACTTTCTTTCTCTGTCTAACTAGCTTTAGAGGCCTTCTCTTTTACTTGAATTTTTTCCTCTGTCTGACTAGTTCGAGAGACGTTCTCTTTTACTTGAATAGTTTCCTCTATCTGACTAGCTCGAGAGACCTTCTCTTTTACTTGAATTTTTTCTTCTGTCTGACTAACTTGAGACACCATCTGTTTTACTTGAATCAATATGTCTTCTTCTTCCTCTACCATTGACTGAACTGAAGGCTTTGAACTAAGCAAACAAGATATGAATGTCCACAATGGCAATGTGCCAACTGGCAGAATCCCTGGGCTTTTCTTTTCTATTCTTTTTAAATCTGCACCATGATGGTTCCATTGTGATATATTTAACAACTCCTCCTTAAAAAGCCATGGTCTACATTTTTGTATTGTGTCAACAATTGCCATGACTGCTCTTGATTTTACTGGGATGCCTCCTTCCTCTAACAATTTACTTAACACTTTTTTGGTTTGTTTTTTACTAATTTTTGATCCCATATTTCTACTATAATACAAACCAACAAGATAACACCAAACAAAAAAAGAGATAGAACGAAATAAAAATGGAACAACAAAAAATTATTATAGCCTTTCTCCCTATCTGTTCCTCAGACACAAATAGTTTTTCCTCAGATGTGAGCAGTTTTTCTTCCATCTCACTCATCTCCAGGGACAGGCAACTTAAAACAAAATAGGAATCATAAAATGGCTACCCATCCTCTCGCCCTGCCCTCAAGAGCGAGCAGTTTACCTTATCAGTTACCCTCAGTCGCTCCCCATATGAGCCACCAAATGCCGCTGTCTGGCTGGGCACAATCAGAATCCACTTGTCAAAAGAAACTAACTTTATTTTTAGAACCACACACGCCAAGCAAAACAGCCTCTCAGGAAAAATCCTCAGAACCCCAACTCCCAACACCAGCTTCCCAAAAGCCTCTCCCTCCCACAAAAGCCTCTATCCACTTCTCACAATCCTCCTGCTCTTGAGGCAGATTGGCTGGGTCACGTGGGCAGAGCCAAAAAAGTCCCCCAATGAGCAGCTCCATGGTCTGAATGGGCAGGGAAACAGCCCAATAAGCATCACCGCAGAGGAGCCAATCAGCTAGATGTTGCTGGGGCTGCTGTGAGCCAATCATAAGCTGGAAGTCTGAAAGGCGGGGAAACATCTCAATGAGCATCTCCAATGAGCATCACCACAGAGGAGACAATGAGCTAGAAGTTGCTAAGGCCGCTGTGAGCCAATCATCAGCCTGCAGCTGAAAGTTTGCTGGCACCTGGAAGTTTGCTGTGGCCCCTTCGGCTGTGACTATCAACAGGATACGTATGCACCATTCACTGAAGTTAGTTTTCAGTAATAGAAAACAAATATGAATTTCAGGTGGATGAATATTTCTGAAAATAATCTTGTGAAAAGTTGATTATAAATCCACATACTTGAACATGAATGAATTTAGGGAGTGTAAATAAGACACATATATTTCATATTTTGAAAAATCTGGAGAGTGTGTATGTGTGTATACACACACACACACACACACAAATTTTAAAATGTAGCAACATATATGCCAATCCAAATTCACCATGAAATATACATCATTCACAGATCTAAAAATATTCAATTTACTTAACAGGGATTTATGTATAATGTTGTTCTCCTAGGAAGCTCACCCATAGGTTCAATTTTCAGTTCCAACAGCATCTAGGAGGAGTGATCTCTTCTCAAAATTTGTATCTGCCAAATCAGCTACCGCACAAAAATATACACGTGATAAAAGGTAGGATTCTTTATGTGCATATAAAATAGATGTGCTGAATAGTCTACAGTGAAAGGGAGACAGGAATTCACATATTTGTTAACTTTAAAAACACATGGAGGACTATTTCAATTAAAAATTGACTAGAATTATAACACCTACTTGCAAAAGGCAAGTCCAAATATATACCATGCCTTCTCTGAACAGCTTCTATTTCTTTTCTGTTAGGATTCTTTTTCTCCATCATATTAGGATTAGTAGTCAGATTCTAGTACAGTATGGGTTAGTGTCAGGGATTCAGTATTTCAAATGGAAAATAGGAAAATGAATCCAATGTGTATGCAAACATATGCTAAACAAAAATCTTTCCACTCTCATCCAGAAAAATGCCTTGACATTACCTTCGCCCCAAGTAAGACACAATTAGAGGAGAAGAATTAGAAAATCTGTTAATACATATCTGGAATGGAAAATGCTCAGGAGTTCACAACCTTGAAGGTGGTAGAGGAGTTTCCAAAAGTAAGGGAAAGGGTAAACACTCCAGAAACATGGAGCTCTGCTTGCCTAAAGACTTCTTGAGAAACTGCCTCTGAGGTTGGGCACTTGAAATATACGTTGTTGTCAGAAGCTTTAGCTTTCTTTGTAGTGAGACCATCAAAGCTGGGTCTTCATCTATGTGACCTGGAGGATGTTGTTTCTTATTTTCCTAATGAACATGTGGCAGCAGTTCTGAATTCTCTCTTTGTAGGTAAACTGTGGCAACTTGGGGCTAAGTGTCTCCCTGTTTGGACTGTGAACCCAGTTGGTAATCCTCCAGTTTTCGTGGTGTTTCTTGCTGCTGCACTTGGAGTTTGGTATTTGCTTCTTGAAATACAAGGATTTCAACTGGGGCACAGTGCTGGAGGGATTTCTGTCACATGTGGTGTGTCAGGGTCTGCATATAAATGCACCAACCAGGCTTCTATCGCACATGCTTGCCCCCTTGACCATAGCAACTTGATTCTGAACATTGCCCTGAAAAATCTCCATATAACAAGATGCCTTTACACATAAGGGTCTGCTCGCTGCAGCATGTCAGTCACAAGCCATTTGGAAGCCAATGGCAGATCCACATGGCCCCAACACAGATGTTTTATCACACACCTGCACATCACTGCTCTAGACCCCAACTCAGCAGTCTCCAAATTACTGGCATCTCTGTTCTACACCATTCTCATGAAACCAAGTCAATCAAGGCACTGTCTTGTACACTCATGATCAACAGCATAAGATCCAAAGTTACTCCAGTGCCATCTGGTCATGGGAATTTAAAAAATGTCATGGTACTTATCTAGCCATTTTTAAAGGATGAAGTTGGAGGCACTGTGGGTTTAAATTTATCCAGGAACCATTAAATGTTGAGGAAGTTTATTTCAATGAAAGTTCTGGAGAACTCTCAGAGGAAAGTCTTCCCAAAGAGTGACCAAAAAGTCACATGAAGACAGGCCCATTGAGGTCTACAATATGAGGTCCATGTGAGTTTTGACTCTCAACTATTGCTGCCAAGTCTTTCAGAATGAAATCATGTGATATCCTGGCTGAGATTCCCAGTGTTCTGTGGAAAGCTACCCTGGTCCAAGATCTCAGTTTCCAAGAGCGACTCTCATGCATGGCCTCCTAAAACCCCAACACAATTCATGGCAATACTTCTCTGACATCAGTTCTAGACCTCAGTCTCTAAGGGTATCACACCAGAGTTCAAGCCCAGGTGGACCCAGTCATCACTTCCAACCACCACACAAATAAACACAATTAAAACCAAAACACTCCCACAAGGCCCTCATCCTCTTCCATATAGACACTAATCATAACCTCTTGCTGGAGTTTTCCATGAGGGGCGCAGCCCAAGACAGTGTTCAAAAGAGCTCCCTTGCCACTTATTTTCCTAAAGTCAGCGTGGTTTTTTACCATTTTTGTTTTGGATACACACATGGAATCTTTCTTTAGATCCATGAGGTGCTGAGAATCTAAGCCACAGCATCACACAGGGCCAAGAGGCTGAATCAGACACATCCTTATCCTAAGCAATTAAACAAAGAGCGACAGGTGATGCGCATGCATTTCCATTTGAAAACAGTTTTCATCAGTCTTCCCAAATGGGTGGACTGAGGCAAAGACCTCCTGACATTCAGGTCAACAGATCAATAGGTAAGCAAAAGGCCAAAAGAAGGGTTTTTCCACTGAGACATTACTGGTCACACTGATATCTGTGTTTTCTGAGATGCTCCCATTTCCTTCAGCTATCCAGTACATGGCCATGTCACAGAGCTTGGAGGGGTACATATCTTGGACACAAATCCATAAGACTATTTTGGAGAGTGGCCAGAATTTAGGAAGAAAACCTGAACTTAGAAATTTAGTAGGTGTTGCACATCTATAAGACAAGCCACAGTCCATTAATAAATCGGGCAGGATGAATGCTGGGAAGCTTCCTAATAGACAGGACACATCCTTGATGCATTCTCTTTTCTAATGTCTTCAACCATGGACACAGTGGAATACATAGATAAAGAAACACTCACCTTGTCAAACGACCTACTATAAAGAGTCCACACCAAACCAAAAAAACCCCGCCTTTTCCACCTATTCTCAGAAAATGAGACAGAACCAAAAACTCACACCCACACCCACAAAGGCACCTCCTTTCCCCAAGTAGGTCTGTGACTATACAGTGTGTCCTCTGAATGGTGGGCCATACTATGTTACCCCAAAATGGCCTCTCTTGTCTCAGATCTGTTTTCTTTGGCCAACTCTGTGAAGTTGTGAGGATCCATTGGTGAGCCACTTTCTGCTTTCTCAGGAAGGGCCCCTCTTCAGAGCTTTTCTGGCATTTGGCCATCCTCACATCAGTAGGTACCAAGAAAGACTGACTCTGTCCTTGGTAAATCCAAACAAGTGAGACCACTGGGACTGGTACTGGGACTGGCTCTGTGTGCCTGGTTTCCTGGATCCCAAGTTCAGAGATTCCATCACCAAGAAAGTGAGGTAGGTCACTTCCTTCAGGAACTGAATGAGGTCACAGCCTTGGCAACCACTTTGTCCTAACAGATGCTTCCAAGGGTCCCATGAGATGGAGGCTGCACCTACTTCCTCTGACATTTTCATAAGTTAGAATGGTATATCAACCATAGGTACTGGGGAACAGCTCTCCACAGAGGCTTGGTTTGGTCCATCTTCTCTACATTAAGAAGAGAGATTCTGATTAGGACACAACCCTTTATCCTGACCATGTTTTTTGCCATGGAAGATGACTTTTGCCCTCTCAGGTCGTTCATAGCATCCTACACATTCTCCAGGGATTATTTCTACATGGACCTTTGAGGTTCTCAGCAGGTGGAAGATCCATACATTCCTGTATTGTAATACCAACTCTGTCTCTGCTCTTCTGTAAAGTTAGATTGAGGAACAGTGTATGGTTAGGATTAATAACATGTTCAATATGGGTTAGGTATCATTCTGCTTGATGAACAATGTTATTGGAAACCTGCGATATTTACATGAAAATATAGGTGAAATATAAGTATTGAAATATAAATCTAGGTAAGATTTGAATCCTAGAAGGGAATTTGGCCTTTGAGTGGGATACTTAGCTTTGAATTATGTTCTGCACATATGTCTCAGATAAATTGATATGCAATGGCATAGATCCTTGTACCTTCGATGATTGAATGTAGAAGAGAGCATCCAGTTAAAAAAGGGATTTTTGCTAGGATTAGGAATATAGTCGGTAGGATTACGAAGAAGATTGAGTATAGAATATGGACCAAAAGTTCTTTAGCAATAGGGTTTCTGGTAGAGATTGAATATAAATGTCAGCACATGTGAAGAGTCAGTCACAATGATGAACTGGGGAAAAAAGTAGGAAAGCAGATGTGAATAGAGAGTAGGAAATCAGGCAAATTATAAAATGAGTGAGAGGTTTAGACAGTTTCAACAGGGTGAGATTGAAAATGTAGTCTTAGGAAGAAACACATATGTAATCACCAATAGGATTGACATTTGAGAGCATTAGGCAACCTGGACATGGATGTTTTTAGTAATCCATGTTCACTTTCCATTTAGGCTTTGGGACAGTCATAAGTGTGACCTTTGCATTTTGTGTCCAGAATATTACTGTGATAAAATGTATATGTAGATCAGTTGACATGCATATTTTTTCCACCATTTCTGGGAGCAATATTTTGAAGATATAGAAATTATTGTTGGGAGTACACAGATGTGTACCATGTGTCTATCAATATATAGACAATGCATGAATAGACCATACTGTGAATAAATGATATAACTGGTTTCACTTTGAATAATGGATTGAATTGATATCTGAAAGTATACAAGAAATCTTATATTGATGTACAATCATTCATTTAAACCAGTTTTACATCTAATGGTAATATTAGTGTTATGTTTTATCATGACGGGTGTGTCAGTTTTGCTTCAAAAGTGATAATGGAAATCGAAAATAATGTGTTTGGAAAGAAGTGTCACAAAAAGAGAAGTCAAGAAACATGGAGGAATACATGTGTTCTGAAGCAAAAGTGATTGAAAGCAAAACAAATGTGTATATATTTGCTAAATTGTGGATGAAATATACATCCTATGATGTGCATTAACTGGATAAATAGTAATGTACCAGTGTTGAATAAAAATGAACGTCAAAATACACATTATATCACATAGGAATCTTCTTGCATTGATGTTAAACTGGGTCAGTTACTGTATAAATATTAGAATTTTATTTTGGTGTTATAATACAATTTATTTTAGCACTAGCATGCCACAGAATGTAGAAGAAAGAGCAATGGATTTTTAGTTATAACACTAATAATCTAGCATTTAATGATTATTTTGGGGAGTCTAGAATTTACATAAGGCTATGCAACATAATTTTTTGTATTTAACATTCATAAAATCTTGGAATTTTGGTAATATTTCTCCTTTTTTTATTTTTTCAGTTGTTGATAGACCTTCATTTTATTTATTCGTATGTGGTGGTGAGAATATAACCCACTGCCTCACACATGCTAGACAAGCATGTTAACACTGAGTCACAAACCCAGCCCCTCCACTTTTATCTTTTCATCAAACACTCCTCTCCCTCTTCTTTACTCACTTTCTTCCTCATTTTCCCCCTTCTCTCTCTTCCTTTTTCATTTTCCCTCCATAAGTATTTTTCTCTCATAGCATTACAAACAGTACTATGCTATGAAATTTACATTTAAAACTGTTTTTTATAGTCATTCTTTTCTTGAGAAAATTTAAAAATTATAACCACCTGATAAATATATTACAATACATTTATTATGCATATGTATCTATATTCATGCATATGTGTTACATATATATATATATATATATACATATATATTTAAAAGTACTTTGATTAGCCTGTTAGAAATAATATAGACCAAGTCTTTCTTAATTCTCAAGTCTTCCAGAATTAACATCTTACAGTGAAAATCAAATAAACATATTTAAGTAAACAGGTATCATTCTTATTTATCAATACTGATAATTTAAGGTTTTTATATCACATTTAGCTGTAATATGGCATATTAACTCTTTTGAATTAGAGAATTTTTTTTTGAACAACCTATTATTTAAGGACCATATGCACTGACATTTTAAATGGCTTTCTTGTGATTTCACTTTCTATCAATTGCATATTAATTGCCAAATACTTATTTTAGTAATTTTCATATTCATAATTGATATAAAGTCAATTGATTAATTCTTTTTGTAAGGAGTTACTAATTACAGTAGGGACAGTATTAATAATTCTAAATCTTTATAAAAATGGTACAAAAATATTTTCATGCAAAATTATGTATAATTGCATGCTCTAAATGTTTGATTGTTGATACATATAATAAAGAGCTTTTGATGAGTCTCTTCCCCAGTAAAACAGAAAATGCAAAGATATAGTTGGGTATGTATGTCCAAACAAACATATGGAAAAATACACATTATCATCTAGAAACTATTAAATAAAAGATGAAAAGAACAATCCAACACATTGTACCAACTTGTCAGATGAGGTAGTATTCTGGAAGAATAGCCTAAGTCTAGACCTGGTCCATGACAAAATATTCACAAAAAAATAAAATATGAAAAATATAGGAAATGCTATGAGTTTTTCTTGAAGGTAAGTGGATTATCCTTTAATCTCAATTATGTGCATTTTTAAAAGCCAGTTTTCTGGTAAAATAAATTTGTGATAGTTACAAGTACACAAAACAAAGTTTCTGCTTAGCAAAATGAATGCATCTCAACTCTTTTTTAGCTGATTTCTTCCCACTCAACTTTAAACCTTTATTTATTTATTTTTTATTGGTTGTTCAAAACATTACAAAGCTCATCCTATATCATCTTTCATACATTTGACTCAATTGGGTTATGAACTCCCAATTTTCCCCAAATACGAGTTGCAGAATCACATCGGTTACACATTCACATTTTTACATAATGTCATATTAGTGACTGTTGTATTCTGCTACATTTCCTATCCCCTACTATCCCCTACTATACCCCCTCCCATCCCCTCCCATCTTCTTTCTCTACCTCATCTGCTGTTGTTCACTTCTCTCCCTTGCCCCACCTTTCCCCAATTTTCCCTACCCCATTGTTTGAAGATGCTATCCTACTTCCATTGCATGCTTTTAGCCCCTTTTTCAAATATAAGAAAGTTGTAATTTTGAGGATTGGTTTCTGTGTCCTCTATTCTGTACCATTGTTCCACCTGCCTATTTTGTTACCAGTACCACACTGTTTTTGTTACTATTGCTTTTAGTACAGTTTGAACTCTGGTATCACTATACCTCCAGATTCATATTTTCTGTTTAGAGTTGCTTTTGCTATTCTGGGTCTTTTGTTTTTCCATCTTCTAAGATCTTCTTCTCTCTCTCTCTTTAGGGTTCTGTAGTTTTCAGTATATAAAACTTTCACGTCTTTTGTTAGGTTGATTCCCAAGTATCTTATTTTATTTGAGGATATTGTGAATGGAGTGGTTTTCCTCATTTCCATTTCAGAAGTTGTGTTGCTGACATACAGGAATGCCTTTCATTTATGCGTGTTAATTTTATATTCTGCCACTTTGCTGAATTCATTTATTAACTCTAGCCGTTTCATTGTAGACCCTTTGGGGTCTGTTAAATATATTTTCATGACATCTGCAAATAGCGATAATTTAAATACTTCTTTTCCTATTTTTATGCCTTTAATTTTTTTTGTCTGTCTAATTGTTCTGGCTAGTATTTCAAGAACTAAATTGAATAGAAGTGGTGATAGAGGGCATCCCTGTTTTGTTCCAGATTTTAGAGGGAATGCCTTCAGTTTTTCCACATTCAGGATGATGCTAGCCTGAGGTTTAGCATATATAGCTTTTACAATGTTGAGGTAAGTTCCTGTTATCCCTAGTTTTTCTAGTGTTTTGAACATAAAGTGATGCTGAACTTTGTCAAATGTTTTTTCTGCATCTATTGAGATGATCATATGGTTCTTGTCTTTATGTCTATTGATGTGGTGAATGGCATTTATTGATTGCTGTATATTGAACAAGCCTTGCATCCCACGGATGAATCTTACTTGATCATGGTGCACAATTTTTTTGATATGCTTTTGTATTCGATTCGCCAGGATTTTATTGACAAGTTTTGCATCGAAGTTCATTAGAGATATTGGTCTGTAGTTTTCTTTCTTTGAAGTGTCTTTGTCTGGTTTCGGGATCAGGGTGATTTATCCTCATAGAATAAATTTGGAAAAGCTCCTTCTTTTTGTTTTTCTTGAAATAGCTTGAAAAATATTGGTATTAATTCTTCTTTAAAGGTTTTGTAGAACTCCGCTGTATACCCATCCGGTCCATGGCTTCTTTTGGTTGGTAGTTTTTGATGGCTTCTTTCATTTCTTCCTTTGTTATTGGTCTGTTTAAATTGCGTGTGTCTTCCTGACTCAATCTGGGCAGATCTTATGACTTAAAAAATTCATCGATATCTTCACTATCTTCTATTTTATTGGAATATAGTGTTTCAAAATACTTTCTAATTATCTTCTGTATTTCTGTAGTGTCTGTTGTGATATTGCCTGTTTCATCCCGTATGTTAGTAATTTGAGTTCTCTCTCTTCTTCTCTTCATTAGCATGGCTGTGGGCCTGTCAATCTTATTTATTTTTTCAAAGAACCAACTTTTAGTTTTATCAAATTTTTTAATTTTTTTTTGTTTCAATTTTGTTGATTTCTGCTCTAAATTTAATTATTTCTTGTCTTCTACTACATTTGCTGTTGTTTTGCTCTTCCTTTTCTAGGTTTTTGAGGTGTAGTGTGAGTTCATTTATTTGTTGATTTTTTTCTTTTTTTGAGGAAAGAACTCCAAGAAATGAACTTCCCTCTTAAACTGCTTTCATTGTGTCCCATCGATTCTGGTATGTTGTGTCTGTATTGTCATTTGTCTCTAAGAATTTTTTTTATCTCCTCCATTATGTCTTCTGTAACCCATTGATCATTCAGTAGCACGTTGTTCATTTTCCATGTGATGTAGGATTTTTCCTTCCTTCTTTCATCATTGATTTCCAGTTTCATTCCATTATTATCAGATATAGTGCATGGTATAATCTCCATGCTTTTATATTTACTAAGAATTGCCCTATGGCATAATATATGGTCTATCTTTGAGTAGGATCCATGTGAAACTGAGAAGAACGTGTATCCACTTGATGATGGCTGATATATTCTATATATGTCGTTCAAGTCTAGGTTACAAATTGTGCTGTTGAGTTTGATAGTTTCTTTATTCAGTTCTTGTCTAGAGAATCTGTCTAATGCCAAGAGTGGTGTCTTGAAGTCACCCATAATTATTGTGTTGTAGTCTATTTGGCTATTGAACTTGAGGAGAGTTTGTTTTATGAACATTGCAGCTCCATTGCTTGGTGCATACAAATTCATAATTGTTATGTCTTGTTGGTGGATGGTTTCTTTTAACAGAATATAGTGTCCTTCTTTATCCCTTTTGATTAACTTAGGTTTGAAGTTGATTTTATTCCACATGAGTATGGCCACTCCTTCTTGCTTCTGAGGGCCATGTGAGTGGTATGATTTTTCCCAAACTTTTACCTTCACCCTGTGTATGTCTTTTCCTATCATATGAGTCTCCTTAAGGCAGCATATTGTTGGATTTATTTTTTTTTGATCCAGGTTACTAGCCCATTCTCTTGATTGGTGAATATAATCCATTAACATTTAAGGTTACAATTGAAATATGATTTGTTCTTCCAATCATGTTTATTTATTTATTATGTTTTAGTTTGGCTAGTTTTTACTTTTTTGGTTATTTTCCTCCCCCTTTACTGAGATACCTCCTGCTGTTAGTTTTCGGCACTATTTATCAATTCCTCTTCTTGTAGTATTTTGCTCAAAATGCTTTGCAGTGCTGGTTTTCTGGCTGCGAATTCTTTTAGCTTTTGTTTATTGTGAAAGACTTTAATTTCGTTTTCAAATCTGAACCTTAATTTTGCTGGATACAGTATTCTTGGTTGGAATCCATTTTTTTTCAGCATTTGAAATACATTGTTCAAGGATCTTCTCGCTTTCAAAGTCTGTGATGAAAAATCAGTCATTAACCTAATTGGTTTTCCCCTGAATGTAATCTGCCTCCTTTCTCTTATAGTGTTTAATATTCTCTCCTTGTTCTGTATGTTGGCTATCTTCATAATTATATGTCTTGGAGTTTGTCTATTATGATTTTGAATGTTTGGGGTCCTGTAGGCTTCCAGGATTTGACAATCCGATCCATCTTTCATCTCTGGGATGTTTTCTAGAATTATTTTTTTTAATATGTTCTCCATTCCTTTGGTTTGAATCTCTATGCCTTCTTCTATCCCAATGACTCTCATTTTTTATGACATCCAATATCTCTTGAATAGATTGCTAGTGGGATTTAAGCCTCTTTTCTGTGTTGATTATATTCTTTTCAAGTTGATAAACTTTGTCTTCATTATCTGATATTCTGACTTCTGCTTGATCTAGTCTATTTGTAATATTCTCGTTTGAGTTTTTAATTTGTTTAATACTTTCCTGCATTTCTAGTATTACTGTTTGATTTCTTTTAAGATCTCTATCTCCTGGTAAAGCTCGTTGTTTGCCATTTGAGTTTGTTTGTTTAATTCATTTTCAAAATATACTTTTATTGCTTGGACTTGCTGCCTCATGTCTTCTCTAATATTCCTTTCCATCTGAGTTAGGAATGCCTTAAGTTCTTTCCCTATCCCTGTTTCTGATGCTTCTAGGTCCTCCTGTAGAATTAAGTTGTCCTGCATTGTTTGTACTCCTTTCTTTCCCTTGTTTTTTCATGATGCTCATGTTACTTTCCAGCTCTATTTGATTGCTGTGTTTCTGTTTTATTCTATAGATTTGTTTCGGTGTTGTGTATCTCTTTTGTCTCTCCTTTGTGTTGGTAGACTATGCCTGCTAAAGTGGATTCCACTTGTAGGGAATTCCGAAGGCCGAGCTCCAGTGACGTCACCCCTCTGCTTTGGCGGGCCCAGGCTCCTTGCCGAAATGTTCGAATACGGGGATGGAACTGGACTGTCTCCAGTTGGTTTCAGCTCTAGGTCACTGGCGGGTGGGCAATCACTAGCCACCCAGTGGCGCAGTCGGTCTCCTGCGTGCCGGTGTTCTCCAGACGCCCAGTCACGCGGACAGCAGGTGGACTGTCACCTGCGCTTCTGTGTTCTCCAGCTTCCCAGTCACAAGAGCCTGGCCTCTAGTCCCCTGGTTTCTCCTGCTAGTCCTGGTTTCTCCTGCTAGACTAGATTTCCCCTGAGTGATGCTTCTCTGCAGTTCAATCTGTATTCTGGGCCTGTCATTTGTTGGGTGTGGAGGGTGTCTATTGGAACCCAGACACTCTATTGTTTTGAGGATCAGTCAGACCGGATCTCCGGTTGCACATTTGGCTCGTTTTTCAGACCCAATTACCAGATCTCAGTGCTAAAAATCTTTCTTATAGGTTTTGGTGCACCCCCATTTTGCTGTAAGTTCTTAACAAGATAGTTTTTTGTGGTTCTATCTCGTTATTCACCTGTGCAGTGGCGCGTTACACTGGGTGTGATGCACTCTATTCATGGCCATCAGGCAATGATGAAATATTATGCTTTGTATGCAGCATTTACTGAAGTTAGTTTTCAGTATTAGGAAACAAATATGTATTTCAGGTGAATGAATAATCTGAATTTCTGAGAATAATCTTGTGAAAAGTTGATTATAAATCCACATACGTGAATATGAATGATTTTAGGGAGTGTATAATAAGACACATATATTTCATATTTTGAAAAATCTGGAGAGTGATATATATATATATATATATATATATATATATATATATATATATACACACACAGAAACACACTCACAGACATTAAAAAGTAGCAATATATATGCCAATCGAAATTCAAAATGAAATATATATCCTTCACATATCCAAAAAAATACATTTTACTGAAAATGGATTTATGTATAATGTTGTTCAACTAGGAGGCTCACCCATAGGTTGAAATTTCAGTTCCAAAAGGGTTTAGGAGGAGTGATCTCTTCTCACAATTTGTATCTGCCAAGTCAGCCACCTCAGAAGAAAGTCTGTGTGATACCAGGTAGTATTCTATATGAGCATATAAAAATACATGTGCTGAATAGGTGACAGAGAAAGGGGAGAGGAATTCACATATTTGTTAACGTTAAAAACACATGGAGAAATATTTCAATAAACATTGACTATATTTATAACTCCAACCCCATATAATGCAAAAGGGAAGTCCAAGTATACACCATGCCTTCTCTGAACTGTTTGTATTTCCATTCTGTTAGGGTTACTATTCTCCATCATATTAGGATTAGTAGTCAGAGTCTAGTAGGTTATGGATTAGTGTCAGAGATTCAGTATTTCGAATAGAAAATAGGAAAATAAACCCATTGTGTTTGCAAATATGTGTGATACAAAAATCTTCCCACTCTCATTCAGAACAATGCCTTGACATTACCTTCTCCCCTAATAAGACACAATTAGAGGAGAAGAGTTAGAAAATCTGTGAATACATATCTGGAATACAGAACACCGAATATTCTCGGTGTTCACAAGCTTGGAGGTGGTAGAGGAGTTTCCAAAAGTAAGGGACAGGGTAAACACTCCACAAACATGGAGCTCTGCAGGCCTAAAGACATATTGAGAAACTGCCTCTGAGTTTGGGCACTTAAAATGTATGTTGTGGTCCGAAGCTTTAGCTTCCTCTATAGTGAGAGCATCAAAACTGGTCTGCATTTTTGTGACCTGGGGGACATGGTATCTTATTTTCCAATGAACATGAGGCAGCAGTGCTGAATTCTCACTTTGTAGGTAAACTGTGGCAACTGGAGTCTAAGGGTCAATCTGTGTGGACTGTGAAGCTAATTGATCATGCTCTACTTTTCTTAGTAGAGCACTGGGAGTTTGTTATTTGCTTCACAATACAAGGAGTTCAACTTGGTCAGAGTGCTGGAGGGAGTTCTGTCACATGTGGTGCCTCAGGGTCTGCAGGAGAATGCACCAGTCAGGCTTCTATTTCACATAGTTTGACCCCTTGACCATAGCATCCTGATTCTGAACATTGCCCTGAAACCTCTCCATATAACAAGATGCCTTTACATATAAGGGTCTGCTTGCTGCACCATGTCAGTTACAAGCCATTTGGAAGCCAATGGCAGATCTACATGGCCCCAACACAGATGTTTTATCACACACCTGCCCACCACTGTTCTAGGCCCACTACTCAGCAGGCTCCAACTTACTGGCATCTCTGTTCTACACCATTTTTAAGAAACGCAGTCAATCAAGGCACTGTCTGGTATACTCATGATCAGCAACTGGACATCAAAAAGTTCTCCAGTGCCACCTGGTCATGAAAATTTCAAAAATTCCATGTTATTTCTCTAGCCATTTTTCAAGGATGAAGTTGGAGGCACTATGATTTTCAATTCACTCAGGAACCTTTAAATGTTGAGGAAGCTCATTTCAATGAAAGCTCTGGAGAACACTCACAGGCAAGGCTTCCCAAAGGGTCGCCAAAAGGTCACATGAAGCCAGGCCCATTGAGGTCTGCAATGTGAGATCATGTGTGTTTTGCCTCTCAACTATGGCTGCCAAGTCTTTCAGAATAAAATCATGTGATATTCTGGCTGAGATTCCTCGTGCCTTGTGGAAAGCCTTTCTGGGCACAGATCTCAGTTTCAAAGGGCGACTGTCATTCATGGCCTCCTAAAATCCCAACACAACTCATGGCAATAATTCTCTGAGGTCAGTTCCAGAACTCAGTCTCTAAAGGGAATCACACCAGAGTTCAAGACCAGGTGGAGCCAGTCATCTTTTTCAACCGCCACACAAACTTCCAAAATTAAAACCCAAACACTCCCACAAGGCCCTCATCTTCTTCCATATAGATACTCATTATAAACTCTGGCTGGAGGTTTCCATGAGGGATGCAGAACAAGATAGTGTCCAAAGTTAGCTCCCTTGCCCCTCATTTGCCTAAAGTCGGGGTGGCCTGAACACCTTCCTGTGAACCTGGAGTGATCAAATAGTGTGCCGTTAATACTGCTCTGCTTCTCCAATTTGAGGACGACTGACTGTGGGGTTTAGATTCTTTATGTGAATTGGAAGCATGAGAAAATGCAAGCACCTTTGGGCTTGCCTCTCCTTGGCTTTAAAGAATGCATTTGACCCAAAGAATCCCTCTTCTCACTTGATGGAGGTCAGGAACCTTACAGAGGAAGGCAAGAGACTTGATCCGCAATGACTGCTCTTTTGATCATTTTGGTTTTGGATGAACACATGGGATCCATCAGGTGCTGAGAATCTAACCACAGCCTCACACAGGGACAAGAGGCTGTTTCAGACAAATCCATTTCCATAGCAATTAAGCAAAGAGCTACAGGTGATGTCCATTCATTTCCATTTGAAAACTTTTTTCTTCAGGCTTCACAAAGAATTGGCCTGTGGTAAATACCTTCCTGATATTCAGGGCAACAGAACAATAGGTAAGCAAAAAGCCCAAATCAGGGTTTCTCCACTGAGACTTTCCTGGTCACACTAGCTACCCACTACATGGCCATATAACAGAGCTTTTAGGTGGTAAATATCTTGGACACAAAACCATGAAGCTATTCTGCAGAGTGTCCAGAATTCAGAAAGAAAACAGAAACTTATGAAGATATCAGGTGTTGCCCTTTGATAACAAAAGCCACAGTCCATTTATAAATTGGGCAAGATGAATGCTGGGAAGCTTTCTACTAGACAGGACACATCCTTTGATGCATTCTTATTTCTAATGTCTACAACCACGGACACAGTGGGATACACAGACATAGAAGCACTCGCATTGCAAAACGACTAACTAGAAACAGTCCACGCCAATCCAAACAAACAGTCTTTCCTACCTATTCTCAGAACATGAGACAAGACCATGAACATACACCCACACCCACAAAGGCACCAACTTTGCTCCAAGTAGTTCTGTGATTACCCAGAGTGTCCTCTGAATGGTGGGCCATACTATATTCCCCCAAAATGGCCTGTCGTGTCTCAAATCTGGTCTCCTTGGCCAATTCTGTGAAGTTGTCATTAGCCATGGGTGAGCCACTACCTGCTTTCTCAGGAAAGGCCCCTCTTCAGAGCTTTTCTGGCATTTGAACATCCTCACATCTGTAGGCACTAAGAAAGACTGACTCTGTCCTTGGTAAATTGAAGCAAGTGAGACCACTGGGCCTGGGACTGTGACTGGCTCTGGGTGCCATTCTTCCTGGATCCCAAGTTCAGAGAGTTCCATCACAAAGGAAGTGAGGTGAGGTCACTTCCTTCAGAAACTGAATGAGGTCACTGCTTTGGCAACAACTTTGTCCAAATAGTTACTTCTAAGGGCCCATGAGATGGAGGCTGTTCCTACTTTCTGTAACACTTTCAAAAGTTAGAATGGTATATCAACCATAGGCACCTGGGAACACCTCTTCACACAGGCCTGGTTTGGTCTATCTTCTCTACATTAAGTTGATAGAGGCTGATACAGACACATCCCTTCATCCTCACCAGGTTGTTTGCCATGGAAGATGACTTTTGCTCTCTCGGGAACTTCACAGCTGCCTACATCTTCTCCAGGGATTATTTCTACATGGACCTTTGATGTTCTCAGCAGGTGGAAGATTCCCTACATTCCGGTATTTAAAGAGAAACTCTGTCCCTCCTCTTCTGTAAAGTTAGATTGAGGTAACAGTGTATATTTAGGGTTAATAACATGTTCGATTTGGGTTAGGAATCTCTCTGCCGGATGAATAATGGTATTGGGAACTTGTGATATTTACAAGAATATATAGGTGAAATATAAGTATGAAAACAGAAATGTAGGTAAGATATGAAGCCAGAAGGGCATTGGGCCCTTGAGTGGGATACTTAGGTTTGAATTATGTTCTGCACATGTGTCTCAGATGAATTGATATAAAATGGCATAGGACCTTTTACCTTGAATGATTGATTGTTGAAGAGAACATCGAGTTAAAAAGTGATAGTCAGTAGGATTAGTAAGATAGTCAGTAGGTTTATAAAGAAGAGTGAGTATAGGATTTGGACCAAAAGTTCTTTAGCAATAGAGTTTCGTGTAGAGAGTGAATGTAAATGTCAGCATATGTGAAGTATGAATCACAATGATGAACTAGGGAAAATATGTAGGAAAGCAGATATCAATAGAGATATTAGGAAATCAGGCAAAGTGTAAAGTGAGTGATAGAATTAGACATTTCCAACAGGCTTGAGGTTGAATATATAATCTTAGGAAGAAACAAATATGTAGTCATCAATAGGATTGACATTTGAGAGCATTAGGTAACCAGGACATGGTTGTTTTTGGTAATCCATGCTCACTTTCCATTTAGGCTTTGATACAATCATGAGTTTGACCTTTGCTTTTTGTGTCCAGAATATTACTGTGATAAAATGTATATATAGATAAGGTGACATCAGTATTTCTTCCACCATTTCTGGGAGCAATATTTTGAAGAGGTACAAATTAGTAATGGGGGGACAAATAGGTGTACACTGTGTTTATGAATATAGAGATAATGCATTAATAGACCATACAGTGAATAAATAACATAACTGGTTCCAACTTTAAATAATGGATTGAATTGAAATGTGAAAATATACAGGAAATTTTATATTGATATGCATACATTCATTCCAACCAGTTTTACATCTAATGGTAATATTAATGTTATAGTTTATCATGAAGAGTGTGTGAGTTTAGCTTCAAAATTGATTATGGAAATCGAAAATAATGTGTTTGGAAAGAAGTCTCATGAAAAGACCAGTCAAGTAACATGGAAGAATTCATGTGTTCTGAAGCAGGAAGTGAAACAAATTCTTATTAATTTGCTAACTTGTGGATGAAATATATGTCCTATGATGTGCAAAAACTGAAGAAATACTAATGTACCAGTGTTGAATTAAAATAAAGGTCAAAATAGACATTAAGTCCCATAGGAATCTACTTGCATTGATGTTAAACTGGGTCTGTTACTGTAAAAACATTAGGATTTGTAAGCACCATTGATTGAAGTTAGTTCTCATACTGGGAAACAAATATGTATTTCAGGTAGATGAATATTTCTGAGAATAATCTTGTGAAAAGTTGATTATAAATCCACATAAATGAACATGAATGAATTGATGGAGTGTATATAAGAGACATATATTTCATATTTTATAAAATCTGGAGAGTGTGTGTGTGTGTGTATATATATATATATATATATATATATATATATATATATATATATATATATATATACAGAAAAACACAAAAATACATTAAAAAGTATCAATATATATGCCAAACGTAATTTATCAGTAATATATATCATCCACAGATGAAAATATATTTATTTTACTGAACATGGATTTATGTATAAATTGTTCTACTGGGAAGCTCACCCATAGTTTTAATTTTCACTTCCACCAGCGTTTACGAGATCTCTTCTCACAACCTGTTTCTGCCCAGTCAGCCAACTCAAAAAAATGTACGTGTGAGACCACGTAGGATTCTATATTTGCATATAAAAATACATGTGCTGAGTAGGCTACATAGAAAGGAAGACAGGAATTTACATATGTGTTAACATTAAAAACACATGGAGGACTATTTCAATTAAAAATTGAGTAGATTTAGAATACCTACCCTCTATCATGCAAAAAGGAAGTCCAACAATACACCATGCCTGCTGTAAACTGCTTGTATTTTCATTCTGTTTGGGTATTTTTCTCCATCATATTAGGATTAGTAGTCAGAGTCTAGTAGGGTATGAGATAGTGTCAAGAATTCAGTATTTCAAATGGAAAATTGTAAAATGAATCAATGTGTATGCAAATGTGTGCTACACAAAAATTTTCCCACTCTCATTCAGAACAATGCCTTGACATTACCTTCACCCCAAGTAAGACACATTTAGAGGAGAAGAGTTAGACAATCTTTGAATGCATATCTGAAATGAAAAATGTTCAGGAGTTCACAACCTTGGAGTTGGTAGAGGAGTTTCCAAAAGTAAGGGAAAGTGTAAAATCTCCACAAACATGGAGATTTACCAGCCTAAAGACTTCTGGAGAAACTGCCTCTAGGTTGGGCACTTGAAATATATGTTGTTGTCAGGAGCTTTAGCTTCCTTTCTAGTGAGACAATCAAAGCTTGGTCTGCACATCTGTGACCTGGAGGACATGGTTTATAATTCTCCAATGAACATGAAGCAGCAGTGTTGATTTCTCTCTTTGTAGGTAAACTATGGCCACTGGGTCTAAGTGTCTCCCCATGTAGACTGCTAAGCCATTAGGTCATCCTCCACTTTTCAAAACGTTTCTTGATACTGCACTCGGAGTTTGGTATTTGCTTCATGAAATACAAGGAGTTCAACTGGGACAAAGGGCTGGAGGAAGTTCTTTCACGTGTGGTGGGTCAGGGTCTGCAGGAGAATGCACCAACAGGGCTTGTATACCACATAGGTTGCTCCCTTGACCATAGAAACCTGATTTTGAACATTGCCCTGAAACCTCTCTATATAACCAGATGTCTTTACATACAGGATCTGCTGGCTGCACCATGTCAGTCTCAAGCCATTTGGAAGCCAATGGCAGATCCACATGACCCCACCACAGATGTTTTATCACACACTTGCTCACCCCCGCTCTGGGCCCATTACTCAACAGGCTTCAAATGACTGGCATCTCTTTTCTACACCATTTTCATGAAAACCAGTCAATCAACACACTGTCTGGTACACTCATGATCAGCAACTGGACATCCAAATGTTCTCCAGTGCCACCTGGTCAAGGAAATTTCAAAAATTTCATGGTATTTATCTAGCCAATTTTCAAGGATGAAGTTGGAGACACTGTGGGTTTCAATTCATTCAGAAATTATTTAATGGTGAGGAAGCTCATTTCAATGAAAGCTCTGGAGAACTGTCACAGGCAAGGCTTCCCAAAGAGTGGCCAAAAGGTCACATGAAGCAAGGCCAATTGAGGTCTACAATTGAGGTCCATGTGTGTTTTGACTATCAAATATGTCTGACAAGTTTTTCAGAATAAAATTGTGTGATATCCTCCTGAGATTCCCAGTGCTCTGTGGAAAGCGACACTGGGCCTAGATCTCAGTTTCCAAGGGTGACTCTCATGCGTGGCCTCCTAAATCCCAACACAATTCATGGCAATATTTCTCTGAGGTAAGTTCCAGAACTCAGTCTCTAAGGGGAATGACACCATAGTTCAAGCCCATTTGGATCCAGTCATCTCTTCCAACCGCCACACGAATGACCACAATTAAAACCAAAACACTCCCACATGGCCCTCATCTTGTTAAATATAGACACTCATCATAAACTCTGGCTGGAGGTTTCCATGCGGGACGCATCCCAAGACAGTGTCCAAAATATTCTCCCTTGCCCCTCATTTGCCTAAAGTCAGGGTGGCCTGGACACCCTTCCTGTGAACCAGAAGTGATCAAATAGGCCTGCCGTTAATACTGCTCTGCTTCTCCAATTTGAGCACTATTGACTCTCAGGTATAGATTTTTTTATGTGATTTGGAGTCACGAGAAAACAAAAGCACCTCTGCAGGACTTTGAAAAACTCATTTGACCAAAAGGATCCCTGTCTCACTTGATAGAGGTCAGGTACCTAACAGAGGAAGGCAAGAGACTCATCCACAATTACTGAATTTTTGCCATTATGGTTTTGATTGCACACATGGTATCTATCTTTAGATCCATCATGTGCTGAAAATTTAAGCCACAACCTCATACAGGGCTAGGAGGCTGATTCAAACACATCCCTTTCCAAAGCAAAGAACCACAAGTTATTCCCATTTATTTCCATTTTAAAACTGTTTTGTTCAGGCTTCACAAAGGGGTGGCCTGAGGCAAAGACCTTCCTGACATTCAGGGCAACAGAACAATAGGTAAGCAAATGAACCAAAATATGGGTTCTTCACTGAGCGTTTACTGGTCACAATGATGTCTGAGTTTTCTAAGATGTTCCCATTTCCTATAGCTATAAAGTACATGGCCATGTCACAGAGCTTGGGGGTGGTATGTATCTTGGACACAAAACTATGAGGCTATTCTGGAGAGTGGCCAGAATTCAGGAAGAAAACAGGAACTTAGGAAGTTAGTAGGTGTTGCCCATCCATAAGGAAAGCCACAGTCCATTCATCAACTAGGCCTGATGAATGCTGGAAAGTTTTCCACTAGACAGGACACATACATTGATACATTCTCTTTTCGAATGTCTACAACTATGGACAGAGTGGGATACACAGACATAGAAGCACTCGCCTAGTCAAACGACTTTCTAGAAACAGTCCACTCCAATCAAAACAACAGCCTTTCCTACCTATTCTCAGAACATGAGACAAAACCACAAACTCACACCCACACCCACAAAGGCACCTCCTTAACTCAAGTAGGTCTGTGACTATCCGGAGTGTCCTCTGAATAGTGGGCCATACTATGTTCCCCTAAAATGGCCTGTACTGTCTCAGATCTGGTCTCCTTGGCCAACTCTGTGAAGTTGTCAACAGCCAGCGGTGAACCACTACCTGCTTTCTCAGTAAAGGCCCCTCTTCAGAGCTCTTCAGGCATTTGGCAATCCTCATATCAGTAGGTACCAAGGAAGACTGACTCTGTCCTTGGTAAATCGAAACAAGTGAGACCACTGGGATTGGGACTTGGACTGGCTCTCGGTGCCTGGCTTCCTGGATCCCAAATTCAGAGATTTCCATCACCAGGAAAGTGAGGTGAGGTCACTTCCTTCAGGAACTGAATGAGGTCACTGCCTTGGCAACCACTTTGTCCTACCAGATTCATCCAAGGTTCCCATGAGATGGAGGCTGCCACTACTTCCTGTGACACTTTCACAAGTTAGAATGGTATATCAACCATAGGCACCTGGGAACAGCTCTCCACACAGGCATGGTTTGATCAATCTTCTCTACATTAAGAAAGGAGAGGCTGATTCAGACACATCCCTTAATACTGACCAGGTTGTTTGTCATGGAAGATGACTTTTGCTCTATTAGGTCCTTCATAGCTGCCTGCAACTTCTCCAGGGTATCATTTCTGCTTGTACCTTTGATGTTCTCAGCAGGTGGAAGAGCCCCTACATTACTGTATTGTAAGACAATCTCTCTCCCGGCTCTTCTGTACAGTTAGTTTGAGGGTACAGTGTATGGTTAGAGTAATAACAGGTTTGATTTAGGTTAGAAATCATACTGAGGAATGAACAATGGTATTGGGAACTCGCGATATTTACGAGAATATATAGGTGAAATATAAGTATGAAAACAGAAATCTAGATAAGGTTTGAATCCAAGAAGGGCATTGGGCTGTTGATTGGGATACTTAGCTTTGAATTATATTCTGCACAGATGTCTCAGATAAATTGATATACAATGGCATAGGACCTTGGACCTTGGATGATTGATTGTCAAAGAGAATTTCCAGTCAAAAAGGGATAGTCGGTAGGATTAGGAAGATAGTTGGTAGGTATAGAAAAAAGAGTGAGTATAGGATTTCGAACAAAAGTTCTGTAGCAATAGGGTTTCGGATAGAGAGTGAATGTAAATTTCAGCACATGTAAAGAGTCAGTCACAATGATGAACTCAGGAAAATATGTATGAAAGCAGATATCAATGGAGACATTAGGAAATCAGGAAAAGCATAAAGTGAGGGTTAGTATTAGTCATTTTCAACAGGGTTGAGGTTGAATATATAATCTTAGAAAGCAACAAATATGTAGTCACCAATAGGATTGATTTGCGAGCATTAAGCAACCTGGAAATGGATGTTTTTAGAAATCCATGCTCACTTTCCATTTAGGATTTGGTGAAAGGTTAATAAGATAGGTACTTGTCACTTCCTGTTTTTCTGTATGCTTAACAAAACACTGTTGAAACCTTGAGGACTGTTTGCTAATTTTTTCCCCAGAATGTGCTGTCCCCGACTGCCAAACAGAGAATGTACACCCTCACCTGTTTGCACGCAAACCGCCCACTCGCCCTGACCCATCAATAAGCTTCCCTCCCTGCCCTCTTCAAGGAAAGTATATAAGCTCTGCTTAAGCTGTTCTCATTGCTCTCTGCTCTATTCAAGTGAGCACTGAGCCCCAGATTGCTAGACTCCCAATAAACCCAGGGTAACTTTTGATGTGGAGGGGACCCCAGTAAACTTTGAAGTGGATACAGGGGCAGTATACTTAGTCCTTAAGGCCCCACTGGGCCCTCTATCAAATAAAAGCTCTCTAGTTCAAAGTGCTAACACCAGTAAATATGGGAATTAGACAACTAAGAAAACCATGGACATGAGGAAAGGAAAAATCCATCACTCCTTCCTAATAATCCCAGAATGCCTGGCCCCATTGATGGGCAGAGATCTGCTCACCAAGCTCCGGGCCAAAATGACTTTTAACCATGAAGGCCCCAAAATGATATTTCTAAATCCTTTAGTATAAACTCCTATATTCACGGCTTTAAATATGTCAGTAGAAGATGAACAGCAACTCTTCACACCCCCCAAGACTGATCAAACAGGCAAGCTACCCCAGAAATGGATAACAGATTACCCAGATGCCTGGAAAAAAACTGCTGGGTTAGGACTAGCCATGAAACAACCTCCAAAAACAGTGGAGTTCAAAACCTCAGCCTCCCCAATCAATGTCAAAAAATATCCTCTGAGCAAAAAAGCTAAAGATGGGATAAGGCCCCATATTCAGAAATATCTGGCCTTAGGGTCCTAAGGCCTTGTCAATCATCCTAAAACACTCCCCCGCTACCAGTATAAAAAGCCAGGAGCCGGGGACTATCCCCCATTAAAGACATAAGAGAGACCTACAACAGAGTGTAGGACATTCACCCCAGTGTACCTAATCCGTACAATCTGCTTATCACTCTGAACCCTGAGAGGAAATGGTATACTGTTCTGGACTTAAAAGATGCTTTCTTTTGCTTGCCTCTGCATAAATATAGTCAGTTGCTGTTTGCTAGCTAGTGGGTAGACCCAGAAACTGGAACGTGTGGTCAACTAACTTGGACTAGACTCCCCAAAATGGTTGAAAAACTCCCCCACTCTCTTTGATGAAGCCCTCCAAAGAGATCTCAACAGCTTCAGAACTACGCACCCCGAAGTCACCCAGCTTCAATACGTGGATGACCTGCTACTGGCACCCAACACCAAGGATATCTGTGAATCTGGGACCCAAGCAGTATTATGTGAGCTTCCTCAACTCGGGTATAGAGCTTCTTCCTAAAAGGCCCAAATTTGCCAGCAAGAAGTAATCTTCCTGGGCTATTCCTTTAGGGGCAGTAAACGATGGCTCACTGAGCCCAGAAATCAAACGGTTGTGCAGAAACCACCCCCATCTAACAGCAGACAACACAGAGAGTTTCTTGGGACTGCTGGGTTTTGCAGGTTAAGGATTCCTGTGTTTGGGTCCTTAACTTCTCATTTACACCCGCTGTTAAAGGAGATGCCCAATTCTAATGGACCCCTGAGATCCAGCAAGCTTTTGATAATATCTAAGGACACTGACACTGTACTCCTCAACTTCACTGAGCAAAGCCTGAAATTTCAGAAAGCCCTACACTACGTTAAAAATGTACATCAGTTCACTCACCTTGGTTCAAAGAAATTGCAGGCATTCCTGAAGGATCAAGAACAGAGTTTTCCACTAACCGACTCACAGTGAAAGGAAATAACTGAACAGGTAAAAAAAAGCCTGTCGGGTCTGTCAATAGGTTAATGCTTACCCTTCCAACTTTCCTGCAGGAAAGCACCTACGAGGAACCAGACCAGGACAATTCTGGGAAGTGGACTTTACTGAAATTAAGCAAGCATGGTATGGACTTAAATATCTCCTACTCTTTGTAGATATATTTCAGGATGGATTGAAGCCTCCCCCCCCCCAAAAAAAAGGCGCAAATGGTGGTCAAGAAGATCCTGAAAGATATTTTTCCAAGGTACGGCCTGCCTAAGGTAATAGGGTCTGATAATGGACCAGCGTTCATGGCCCAGGTAACTCAGGGGTTAGCCAGGACCCTGGGGATTAATTGGAAGTTACATTGTGCTTATAGACCCCAGAGTTCAGGACAGGTAAAAAAATTAAATAGAACCATTAAAGAGACCTAAACGGAATTAAGCTTAAAGAGTAGCATAAAAGATTGGACTATGCTCCTGCCTTATGCACTATTTCATGCAAGAAATACTCCCTCTGTTTCTTTGTGTAACCTCACCCCCTATGAAATTCTCTATGGGGCCCCATCTCCAGTAAGGGACCTAACCCTAACTCAAAGATCTAACGATCCCTTCCACACCACCTTGCTTGACAGACTTAAAGTTCTGGAAGGAACTCAGCAATACCTGTGGAAACAGCTGGCCACTGCCTACCAACCTGCTGAAGAGGGTACTCCACATCTATATCAAGTAAGAGACTTTGTCTACATAAGACAACATCAGGTGTCATCCCTGGAACCCGGCTGGACAGGACCATACCAGGTGCTACTTATAACACCTACAGTGCTAAAGTTAGACGGAATCACTTCCTGGTTCCTAATTCTCATCTCAAGCCTGTGCCCTGTCCAGAATCTGGCTGAAAAATGAAAAAGACTGGTAACATTTTCAAATTGTATATTCGCCATGTGAATAAGACTATAGACTCTCCAATTGGTCACCAGTAGTCCTAACCCTCATCAACCCGTTCAGCAGCGATGGCTGATCACAAATCCTACTAGACAAGAAGTATGGTCTATCGCACATACAGCCCACTTAGGGACCTGGTGGCCATCTCTCCACCAAGAAATTTGTCAGCTGGCTATACGTCTTTCCTATTGGGAAATCCCTGATGAAGAGGATCCCCAAAAATTCCATTAAATACTTTCCATACAATAGATAATGGAAACAAACAATATGGATGTAGGGACACGCGAGCCAGATGCAGGTTGGCTAGCCTAGATTACTATGTTTGCCTGGCGGACTACCAAAGCCAAAAACAGCCACGACTGTGTGGGGGAAAAGCCAACTTCTTCTGTAAATAATGGGGATGTGAGGATACAGGGGCTACCTGGTGGAAGCAAAACTCCTCATCAAATTCAGTACACAGCATTGGCCATATTACCAGTTAGATAACAAAAACCGATGGCCACCAGAAGGGTCTCTAGATCCTCAAATTTTGCGTGACCTTTTAAACTTCGACAAGTGCTCAAAAGTGTGGAAGGAAATTCCCCTACGTGTAGGCCTTTTCCCTCCTATGCTCAAATCCTGAACTATGCTTCTCCAATAGATACTCACCCGCAGCCTTCTGCCCCAGACTCTCTGCTGTCACTCCCACATCAGCAACCTGATTTCTCAGCTCCAGTTACTAGATCAAAAACCCAAATTTCCGTCGGTTCTCAGACCATTGCCCCTTGCTGAGCTTGCAGGTACTGAGGTACCCTTCCACCCACTCACTCCTCTCTCCTCCTGTCAGTGCCCACACCGGGTCCCACCAGGTCCTCTTACCAGCTAACCCAAAGCTCAAACCAGCTAAGGAGTGCCCTCAGACGCCTATCAAAGATGTAATTAAAATGGCCTTTAAAGTTGCTTTGTCAACACTGAAAACAGGTTACTAAGAATTTAAAGTCCCTCACAGGCTTTTTGGGATACTCACTCCCGTCTTCCCCTCTGCTCTACCTGTTCTACTGCTCAAGTTTTGTTGCCAGGAAAATCCCAAACCCCTTTCCCATAATTCTTTTATATCTCTTTTTCCTCATCCTCAGATCCACGGAGCTGCTCTCATCCCCTGCCTTCCCTGTCTTCCCCTCTGTATCAGGCCCACAGAAAAGTCTTAAATGACCTTCTCCAGAAGTCTTCACCATGGCTGACTTTAAGCCTTTCAGTAACACAGTTCCTATAAAAGAGTTCAATGTAGATAAACTTCCTCTATTCGTGTTGCTCTGTTCTACTTGGCCACTGGCTGGAAAAATCAGCACTCCTAAGCTAGACACCCCCATAGTAGTTTTTAACAAAATATATGAAGAAGGCCTCTGCCCTAGAGCTGGGGCTTCATAGAGATGGCTACATTTCTAAGATATAGAAGTTACCAACTGGGCTCCATGGTAACAGCTGGCAGGGAGGAAAAGAAAAAAAAGAAGAAAAAAGCTCTCCCCCTCCCAGGTGTCCTTAAGAAGTTAACTTTCCCAGAACAGAGGAAAAAAAAAACAGAAACAAAAACTGCTTTTTGTGAACTTCTGCAGACTGTGAACTTCTGAGCCCCTTCCCTTACATGCTGGGTACAAAATTCTGAAACAACCTAAACTTTGGGTTCAGGGATTAATTGATTACAACAGAAGCAATGCCCTCTAAATCCGGATGCAACCAAATAAGACTGTTTTCCTGTCTTCTGTGCTATCTTAGGTACCTTGCCTTGTCCATCTCTACAGCAGTACAATTCTATACACTTAAACATTGTTTATGTTTTCATAAAATGGTCAACAGATGTGATTAATTATGTAATGGTGCAGATGTTTTCCAGAGTGCTCTATCATGACGCAGGTACATTTAAATATCAAATAGGGGGGCAAACAACCCGGTTCTGCCAGGAACCTGTATCCCTCACTTTAGTCATCCTATTATGAATAGGAGTTGCTGCAGGGGTGGGCACAGGAACCACTGCCCTGGTCCATGGGACACAACAAATGACCCAATTAGAAGCAGTAATAGACCAAAACTTAAAGATATTAAAAACCTCCTTCACAGCTTTACACGAATCTTTAACCTCTCTCTCTGAAGTTATTTTACAGAACAGTCGAGGGTTGGACCTCCTCTTCATGAGAGAAGGGGCCTTCGTCCTGCATTGAGGGAAGAATGTTGTTTTTATGCCGACCATACTGGAGTTGTAAAAGAATCTATGATTAAATTAAGAAGATGCCTTGAAGCGCATCAACAAGAGAGAGAGGCCCAAAAAAGGTGGTTTGAGTCTTGGTTCACAAAGCCCCCTCATTAACTACATTTTCATCAGCCCTGGCCGGTCCATTAATAATCCTCATATTATTGGTAATTGTAGGACCCTGTTTGATCAACCGTGTAGTTTCCTTTCTCCATGCTCAAATTGGACAAGTTAAACTTATGGTAATCAGAAAACAATATACCACACTAGTAAACATAAAATGTGACACCCCCAATGATCATTTTTATGATTAAAAGTAACCAAAAGAAGAAGTGGGGAATGAAAGGTTAATAAAATAGGTACTTGTCACTTCCAGTTTTTCGGTATGCTTAACAAAACACTGTTGATGTCTTGAGAACTGTTTGCTAATCTAGTTCCCTGAAAGTGCTGTACCCAACTGCAAAACTGCAGAATGTACTTCCTCACCCATTTGGACGCAAACCGCCCACTCGCCCTGACCCATCAATAAACTTTCCTATCTGCCCTCTCCAAGGAAAGTATATAAGCTCTGCTTAAGCTGTTCTCAGGACTCTGTGCTCTATTCAAGGGAGCTCTGACCCCAGCATGCTGGACCCCCATAAATCCTTGGCTGTTGCATGAGACAGTCTCTGGTAGTCTCTTCCTCCGACACTCGCCTGACCTTTACATTGGTAAAATAATAAGTGTCATCTTTGCTTTTTGTGTCCAGAATATTACTGTGATAAAATGTATATGTAGATAAGGTGACGTGAGTATTTCTTCCACCATTTCTGGGAGCAATATTTTGAAGATGTATAAATTAGTATTGGGGGTACAAATAGGTATATCCTGTGACTCTGAATATAGAGATAATGCATGAATAGACCATAATGTGAATAAATAATACAATGGGTTCCAAATTTAAATAATGGATTCCATTGATATCTGAAAATATACAGGAAATCTTATATTGATATACATACATTCATTTCAACCACTAATACATCTAATGGTAATATTAGGATTATGGTTTATCATGAAGAGTGTGTGAGTTTTGCTTCAAAAGTGATCATGGAAATTAAAAATAATGTGTTTGGAAAGAAGTCTCATGAAAAGCCCAGTCAAGAAACCTAGAGGAATTTATGTGTTCTGAAGCAGGAAGTGATGAAAGTGAAACAACTGCCTATAAGTTTGCTAACTTGTAGATGGAATATATATCCTATCATGTGCATAAATTGAAGAAATAGTATTGTACCAGTGCTGAATAAAAATGACCTTCAAAATACACATCATGTCCCACTAGAATCTACTTGCATTGATGTTAAACTGGGTCAGTTACTGTAAAAATAATAGTATTTGTATGCAAAATAAACTGAAGTTAGTTTTAAGTACTGGAAACAAATATGTATTTCAGGTGGATGAATATTTCTGTGAAAAATCTTGTGAAAAGTTGATTATAAATCCATATACATGAACATGAATGAATTTAGAGAGTGTATATAAGACACATATATTTCTGGAGAGTATATATACATATATATATATATATATATATATATATATATATATATATATATACACACACACACACACACACATACACACACACACACAAAATACACACACACACACAGACATTAAATTAGCAATATATATGCCAATCGAAATTTATCATGATATATATATCATCCACAGATGCAAAAATATTTCTTTAATTGAACATGGATTTATGTATAATGTTGTTCAACTAGGAAGCTCACCTATAGGTTGAATTTTCAGTTCCAACAGCGTTTAAGAGGAGTGATCACTTCTCACAAATTGTATTTGCCAAATCAGCCACCTCACAAAAATGTACATGTGATACCAGGTATGATTCTATATGTGCATTTAAAAGTACATGTGCTAAATAGGATACAGAGAAAGGGAGACAGGAATTCACATATTTGTTAACCTTAAAAACACATGGAGAACTATTTAAATTAAATATTGACTAGATTTATAACACCTACCATTAATCATGCAAAATACAAGTACAACTATACACTATGATTTCTCCTAACTGCTTGTATTCCTATTCTGTTTGTGTTATTTTTCTCCATCATATTAGGAGTAGTAGTCAGAGTCTAGTAGGGTATGGGTTCATGTCAGAGATTCAGTATTTTGAATGGAAAATTGTAAAATGAATGCAATGTGTATGTAAATATGTGCTACAAAAAAATGTTCACACTCTCATCCAGAACATTGCCTTGACATTGCCTTTGTTGCGAGTAAGACACAATTAGAGGAGAAAAGTTAGAAAATCTGTGAATATATATCAGGAATGAAAAATGCTCAGGAGTTCACAACCTCCGAGGTGGTAGAGGAGTTTTCAAAAGTAAGGGACAGGGTAAACATTTCTCAAACATGGAGCTCTGCTGGTGTAAAGACTTCTTGAGAAACTTCCTCTGAGGTTGGGCACTTAAAAATATATGTTGTTGTTAGGAGCTTTAGCTTCCTTTGTTGGGAGACCATCAAATCTGGGTGTGCAACAATGTGACCTGGAGGATATTGTTTCTAATTTTCCAATGAACATGAGGCAGCCATGCTGAATACTCTCTTTGTAGTTTAACTATGGTCACTGGGTTGTAAGTGTCTCCACGTGTGGACTGTGAAGCCATTTGGTCATTCTCCAATTTTCGTGGTGTTTCTCACAGGTGCACTGGGAGTTTGGTATTTGCTTCATGAAATACAAGGAGCTAAACTGGGACACAGTGCTGGAGAGAGTTCTGTCCCGTGTGGAGGGTCACGGTCTGCATGAGAATGCACCAACCAGGATTCAATTCCACATAAGTTGCCCCCATTTCCATTACAACCTGATTCTGAACATTGCCCTGAAACCTCTCTATATAAAAAACACCTTTGCATAGAAGGGTCTGCTGGCTGTACCATGTCAGTCACAAGCCTTTGGGAAGCCAATGGCAGATCCACATGTCACCACCACACATGTTTTATCACACACCTTCACACCATGCTCTAGGCCCACTAATGAGCAGGATCCAACTTACTGGCATCACTGTTCTACACAAATTTCATGAAACCCAGTAAATCAAGGCACTGTCTGGTACACTCATCATCAGCAACAGGACATCCAAAAGTTCTCCAGTGCCACCTGGTCATGGGAATTTCAAAAATTTCATGGTATTTATCAAGCCATTTGTCAAGGATGAAGTTGGAGGCTCTGGGGGTTTCAATTCATTCAGGAACCATTAAATGTTGAGGAAGCTCATTTCAATGAAAGCTCTAGAGAACACTCACAGGCAAGGCTTCCCAAAGAGTAGCCAAAAGGTCACATGAAGCCAGGCCCATTGAGGTCTACAATGTGAGGTCCATGCGTGTTTTGACTCAACTGTGGCTGCAAAGTCTTTCAGAATAAAATCATGTGATATCCTGGCTGAGATTCCCAGTGCTCTGTGGAAAGCCACTCTGGGCTAGATCTCAGGTTCCAAGGGCAACTCTCATGCATGGCCTAGTAAAATTCAAACACAATTGATGACAATGCTTCTCTGAGGTCAGTTCCAGAACTCAGACTCTAAGGGGAATCACACCAGAGTTAAAGCCCAGGTAAACCCAGGCATCTCTTCCAACTGCCACACAACTTACCACAATTCAAAACAAAATTCTCCCACATGGCCCTTATCTTCTTCCATGTAGACCCTCATCATAACCTCTGGATGGAGTTTTCCATGAGGGACACAGACCAAGACAATGTCCAAAATAACCTACCTTTCCCCCGATTTGCCTAAAATCAGTGTGGCCTGGAAACCCTGACTGTGAACGAGGAGTGATCAAATAGGTCTGCCATTAATACTGCTTGGCTTCTCCAATTTGAGGCCTACTGACTGTGGGGTTTAGATTCTTTATGTGAATTGGAGTAATGAGAACACCCAAGCACGTATGGGCTAGCCTCTGCAGGGCTTTGAATAACTCACTTGACCCAAAGGATCCCTATTCTCACTTGATAGATGTCAGGAACCTTTGAAAGGAAGGCGAGAGTCTTCATCCACAATGACAGCTCTTTTGGCTATTTTGGTTCTGTATGCATCCATGGGATCTTTCTTTAGATCCATCAGGTGCTGAGAATCTAAGCCACAGCCTCACACAGGGCCAAGAGGCTGATTCAGACACACCCCTTTCCAAAGCAATTAAGCAAAGAGCCCTAGGTGATGCCCATTCATTTCCATTTGAAAACTGTTTTCTTCAGGCTTCACAAATTGGTGGCCCGAGGCAAAGAACTTGGTGACATTCATAGCAACAGAATAATAGGTAAGCAAAAGGAGTGCATATCCCACTTGAATCAAAGTGTGAAATATGATATATCAAGAACTATGTAATGTTTTGAACAACCTACAATAAAAATTAATTAAAAAAAAAGGCCCAAAGCAGGGTTTCTCCACTGAGATTTAGTGGTCACACATATTTCTGATTTTTCTGAGATGCTCACAATTCACTTGAGCTATCCAGTACATGGCCATGTCACAGAGTTTGGAGGTGGTACATACCTTAGAGACAAAACCATGAGACTATTCTGGAGAGGGGCCAGAATTCTGGAAGAAAACTGTAACTTAGGAAGATTGCAGGTGTTACCCATTGATAAGGCAATCTGAACTCCATTCATAAATTGGGCAGGATGAATTCTGGGAAGCTTTCTACTAGACAGGACACATCCATTGATGCATTCTTTTTTCTAATGAGTACAACCACGGACACAGTGAGGTAAACAGACATAGAAACACTCGCCTTGTCAAATGACTTACAATAAACAGTTCATTCCACAGCACATAAAGCGCCTTGCCTACCTATTCTCAGAAAATGAGACAAAACCACAAACCAACACCCACAAATGCAGCTCCTTCCCCCAAGAAGGTCTGTTACTATCCGGAGTGTCCTCTGACTGGTGGGCCATATTATTTTCCCCCTAAATGGCCTGAAATGTCTCAGATCTGGTCTCCTTGGCCAACTCTGTGAAGGTGTCAGGACCCAGAGGTGAGCCACTACCTGCTTTCTCAGGAAAGGCCCCTCTTCAGAGCTTTACTGGCATTTTGCAATCCTCACATCAATAGGTACCAAGAAAGACTTACTCTGTCCTTGGTAAATCCAAACAAGTGAGACCACTGGGACTGGGACTGGGACTGACTCTGGGTGCCTGGCTTCATGAATCTCAAGTTCTGAGATTTCCTTCACTAAGGAAGTGATGTGAGGTCACTTCCTTCAGGAACTGAATGAGGTCACTGCCTTGGCAATCACTTTGTCCAACCAGTGGCTTCCAAGTCTCACATGAAAAGGAGGCTGTCCCTAATTCCTGTGACACTTTCACAAGTTAGAATCTTATATCAACCATAGGCACCCGGGAACAGCTACCCACACAGGCCTGGTTTGGTCCATCTTCTCTACATTAAGAATAGAGAGGCTGATTCAGACAGAAACCTTCATCCTGACCAGGTTGTTTGCCATTGAACATGACTTTTGCTCTCTCAGGTCCTTCATAGCTGCGTATATATTCCCCAGTGATCATTTCAGCATGGAACTTTGAGGGTCTCAGTAGGTGGAAGACCCCCTACATTTCTTTACTGTAAGACCAACTCTGTCCCTTCCCTCTGTAAATTTAGATTGAGGGAACAGCGTATGGTTAGGGTTAACAACATGTTTTATTTGTGTTAGGAATCATTCTGCTGGATGAATAATGGTATTGGGAACCTGAAATATTTATAAGAATATGTATTTGAAATATAAGTATGAAAAGAGAAATCTAGGTAAGATTTGAAGCCAGGAAGGGCATTGGGCCCTTGATTATGATATTTAGCTTTGAATTACATTCTGCAATGTGGTCGCAGGTAAATCTACATACAATGGAATAAAACCTAGTACCTCAGATGCCTGAATGTCGAAGAGAACATCCAGTCAAAAAGGGATAGTCAGTAGGATTAGGAAAATAGTAGATTTAGGTTGAAGAGTGAGTCTTTGAGTTGGAAATATAGTTCTTTAGCAATATTGTTTCGTTTAGAGACTGAATGAAAATATCAGCACATATGAAGAGTCAGTCACAATGATGAACTGGGGAAAATATGTAGGAAAGCAGATATAAAATAGAGACATTAGGAAATCAGGCAAAGTATAAAGTGAGTAACAGGATTAGACATTTTCAACAGGGTTGAGGTTGAATATATGATATTAGAAGAAACAAATATGTAGTCACCAATAGGATTGAAATTTGAGAGCATTAGGCGACCTGGACATGGATGGTTTTAGTAATATATATTCACGTTCAATTTAGGTTTTGGTACAATCATAAGTGTTACCTTTACATTTGTGTCCAGAATATTACTGTGATAAAAATGTATATGTAGATCAGGTGATATGAGTATTTCTTCCACCATTATGGGGAGCAATATTTTTACAACCTATAAATTAGTATTGGGGAAAAAAATAGGTGTACCCTGTTTTGATGAATATAGAGATGATGAATGAATAGACCAAACTGTGAATAAATAATATAACTGGACCCAACATTAGAAATTGGAATTGGAATAAATTGATATCTGAAAATATACAGGAAATCTTATATTGATATTGGCATACATACATTCATTACAACCAGTTGTACATCTAATGGTAATATTAGTGTTATGGTTGATCATGAAGAGTGTGTGAGTTTTGCTTCAAAATTGATTATGCAAATCGGAAATAATGTGTTTGCAAAGAAGTCTCATGAAAGACCAGTCAAGAAACATGGAGGAATACATGTGTTCTGAAGCAGGAAGTGATTGAAAGTGAATCAAAAGTTTTAAATTTTGAAATTTTGGATGAAACATTTATCCTTTGATGTGCATAAACTGAAAAAATAGTACTATACCAGTGTTGAATAAAAATGAATGTCAAAATACACATCATGTCCCATAGGAATCTACTTGCATTGATATTAACCTGGGTAAGTTACTGCAGAAATATTAGGATTTGTATGCACCTTTCATTGAAGTTAGTTTTCAGTACTAGTAAACAAATATGTGTTTCAGGGGGATGAATATTTCTGAGAATAACCTTGTAAAAATTTGATTATAAATCCACATACATGAATATGAATGTATTTAGGGAGTGTATACTAAGACACATATATTTTATATTTTAAAAAATCTGGAGATTATATATATATATATATATATATATATATATATATATATATATATATATATATATATATATATACACACACAAACACAAAACACACACAGACATTAAAGAGTAGCAGTATATATGCCAATCGAAATTCATGGTGAAATATATATCGTCCACTGATCCAAAAATATTAATTTTACTGAACATGGATTTATGAATAATGTTGTTCAACTAGGAAGATCACCCATAGGTTGAATTTTAAGATCCAACAGCATTTACGAGGAGTTATCTCTTCTCATAATTTTTATCTGCCACGTCAGCCTCCAAACAAGTATGTACATGTGATACCAGCTAGGATTCTATATGTGCATATAAAAATACATTTGCTGAATAGGCTACAGAGAAAGGGAGATAGAAATTCACATATTTGTTAACTTTAAAAACACATGGAGAACTATTTCAATTAAAAATTATCTAGATTTATAACACCTACCCTACATAATGCAAAAGGCAAGTCCAACTATACACCATGCCTTCTCTGTACTGCTTGTATTTCTATTCTGTTTGGGTTATTTTTCTCCATCATATTAGGATTAGTAGTCAGAGTCTAGTAGGGTATGGGTTCGTGTCAGGGATTCAGTATTTTTAATGGGAAATTGGAAAATGAATCCAATGTGTATGCAAATATGTGCTACACAAAAATCTTCCCACTCTCATCCACAACAATGCCTTGACATTACCTTCACCCCAGGTAAGACACAATTAGAGGAGAAGAGTTAGAAAATCTGTGAATGCAAATCTGGAATGGAATATGCTCAGGAGTTCACAACCTTGGAGGTGGTAGAGCAGTTTCCAAAAGTAAGGGACATGGTAAACACTCCACAAACATTGAGCTCTGCTGGCCTAAAGACTTCTTGAGAAACTGCCTCTGAAGCTGGGCACTTGAAATATATGTTGTATTAAGGAGTTTTAGCTTCTTTTGTAGTGAGACCATCAAAGCTGGGTCTGCATCTATATGACCTGGAGAACATGGATTCTTATTTTCAAATGAACCTGAGGCAGCAGTGCTGAATTCTCTCTTTGTAGGTAAAGTGTGGCCACTGGAGGCTAAGTTTCATCCCGTGTGGACTGTGAAGCCATTTGGTCCTCCTCAAATTTTTGTGGTGGTTCTTGCTGCTGCACTGGGGCTTTTGGTTCTTGCTGCTGCACTGGGCTTTTTGAACAACAAGTTCAACTGGGACACAGTGCTAGAGGGAGTTCTGTCACGTGTGGTGGGTTAGGGTCTGCAGGAGAATGAAACAACCAGGCTTCTTTCTCACATAGCTTGCACCCTTGACCATATCAACCTGATTCTGATCATTACCTTGAAAGCTCTCCAAATAAAAAGATGCCTTTACAAATAAGGGTCTGCTGGCTGCACCATGTCAGTCACAAGCCATTTGGAAGCAAATGGGCTAATCACATGGACCCACCACAGATGTTTTATCACACACGTGGCTACCACTGCTCTAGGCCCACTACTCAGCAGGCTCCAACTTACTACCATCTCTGTTCTACATTATTTTTATAAATTCCAGTCAATCAAGGCACTCTCTGGTACACTCATGATCAGCAGCAGGACATCCAAAGATACTCCAGTGCCACCTGGTCATGGGAATTTCAAAAATTTCAAAGTATTTATCTAGCCATTTTTCAAGGATGTAGTTGGGAGGCACTGTGGCTTTCAAGAACCATTAAATGTTGAGGAAGCTCATTTCAGTGAAACTCTGGAGAACTTTCATAGGCAACGCTTCCCATAGAGTGGCCAAAAGGTTACATGAAGCCAGGCCTATTAAGGTCTACAATGTGAGTTCCATGTGTGTTTTGACTCTCAAGTATGGCTGCCAAGTCTTTAAGAATAAAATCATGGGATAATTTGGCTGAGATTCCCAGTGCTCTGTGGAAAGCCACCCTGGACCTTGATCTAAGTTTATAAGGGCGACTCTCATGCATGGCTTCCTAAAATCCCAACTCGATTCATGGCAATACTTCTCTGAGGTCACTTCCAGAACTCAGTCTCTAAGGGGATTCACACCAGAGTTCAAACCCAGGTGGACCCAGTCATCTCTTCCAACTGCCACACAAATGACCACAATTAAAACCAAAATAGTCCCACATGGCTCTCATCTTCTTCCATATAGACACTCATCATAACCTCTAGCTGGAGGTTTCTATGAGGAGCGCAGGACAAGACAGTGTCCAATATACGCACTCTTGCTCGTCATTTCCATAAAGTCAGAGTGGCCTGGACACCCCTTCTGTGAACCAGAAGTGATCAAAAAGGCCTACCATTAATACTGCTCAGCTTCTCCAATTTGAGGCCTACTGACTGTGGGGTTTAGATTCTTTATGTGCATTGGGGTCATGAGAAAACCCAAGCACCTATTGGCTAGCCTCCGCAGGGCTTTGAAGAAGTCATTTGACCCAAAGGATTCCTATTCTCACTTGATAGAGGTCAGGAACCTTACAGAGGAAGGCAAGAGATTTTATCCACAATGACTGCTCTTTTGGCCATTTTGGTTTTGGATGCACACATGGCATCTTTCTTTAGATCCATCAGGTGCTGAGAATGCAAGCCACAGCCTCACACACAGCCAACAGACTGGCTCAGACACATCCCTTTCAAAAGCAATTACTCAAAGAGAGACAGGTGATGCTCATTCATTTCCATTAGAAAACTGTTTTATTCAGGTTTCACAAAGTGGTGCCTTAGGCAAAGACCTTCCTGACATTCAGTGCTACAGAACAATAGGTAAGCAAAGGCCCAAAGCAGGGATTCTCCACTGAGACACTCATGATCACACAGATATCTGAGTTTCCTGAGATTCTCGCCATTCCCTTCAGCTATCCAGTACACGGCCATGTCACAGAGCTTTGAGGTGCTACATATCTTGGTCACAAAACCATGAGTCTATTCTGGAGAGTGGCCAGAATTCAAGAAGAAAACAGAAACTTAGGAAGACAGCAGGTCTTGCCCATCAATAAGGCAAGCCTCCGTCCTTTCATAAATTGGGCAGGATGAATGTGGGGAAGCTTTCTCCTAGACAGGACACATCCATTGATGCATTTTCTTTTGTAATGTCTACAACCATGGACACAGTTGGATACACAGACATAGAAACACTTGCTTTGTCAAATTACTTACTAGAAACAGTCCATTCTAAACCAAAGAAACCGCCTTTCCTACCTATTCTCAGAGCATGAGACAAAACCACATACACACACTCATTCCCACAAAGGCACCTTTTTCCCCCAAGAGGGTCTGTGACTATCAAGAGTGTCCTCTGCCTTGTGGGCCATACTATGTTCCCCCGAAATGGCTTCTCTATTCTCAAATCTGGACTCCTTGGCCCACTCTGTGAAGTTGTCAGGAGCCAGCGGTGAGCCAATACCTGCTTTCTCAGGAAAGACCCCAATTCAGATCTTTCCTGGCATTTGGCCATCCTCACAACTGTAGATATCAAGAAAGATTGACTCTCTCCTTGGTAAATCCAAAAAGTGAGACTTCTGTGACTGTTATTGGGCCTGACTCTGGCTGCCTGTTTTCAGGGATCCCAAGTTCAGAGAGTTCCATCACCAAGAAAGTGAGGTAGGTCACTTCCTTCATGAAGTGAATGAGCTCACAGCCTTGGCAACCACTTTGTCCTAACAGTTGCTTCCAAGGGTCCCATGAGATGGAGGCTGCCCCTACTTCCTGTGACACTTTCACAAGTTAGAATGGTATATCAACCATTGGTACCGGGGAAAAGATCTCCACACAGGCCTGGTTTGGTCCATTTGCTCTATATTAAAAAGAGAGAGGCTTATTCAGACACATCCCTTCATAGTGACCAGGTTGTTTGCCATGGAAGCTAACTTTTGCTCTCTCAGGTCCTTCATAGCAGTCTACATCTTCTTCGGGGATCATTTCTGCATGGATCTTTGATATTCTCAGCAGGTGGAAGATCCCCAACATTCCTCTTTTGTAAGACCAACTCTGTCCCTGCACTGCTCTAAAGTTAGATTGAGGGAACAGTGTATGGTTAGGGTTAATAATATGTTCAATTTTGGTTAGCAATCATTCTGCTGGATGAATAATGGTATTGGAAACCTGTGATATTTACAAGAATATATAGGTAAAATATAACAGAAATCTAGGGAAGATTTGAAGCCAAGTAGGGCATTGGGCCCTTGAGTGGGATACTTAGCTTTGAATTATATTCTGCACAGATGTCTCAGATAAGTCAATATACAATGAAATTGGATCTTGTACCTCGGATGATTGAATAACAAACAGAACATCTAGTCATAAAGGAATAGTCCGTAGGATTACCAAGGTAGTCAGCAGGTTTATAAAGAAGAGTGAGTATAGGATTTGGACCAAAAGTTCTTTACAAATAGGGTTTCGGGTAGAGAGTGAATGTAAATGTCAGCACATGTGAAGAGTCAGTCACAATGATGAACAGGGGAAAATATGTAGGAAAGCAGACATAAATAGAGACATTAGGAAATCAGCAAAAGTATAAAGTGTGTAATTGGTTTAGACATTTTCAACAGGGTTGAGTTTGAATATATAATCTTAGGAAGAAACAAATATGTTGTCACAAATAGGATTGAATTCGAGAGCATTAGGTAACCAGGACTTGGATGTTTTTTTGTAATCCATGTTCACTTTCCATTTAGGCTTTTTTAAAATCATAAGTGTGACCATTGCATTTTGTGTCCAGAATATTATTGTGATAAAATGTATGTGTAGATCAGGTGACATGAATATTTCTTCCACCGTTTCTGGAGCAATGTTTTGTAGACGTATAATTTAGTATTTGGGGTACAAATAGGTGTACCCTGTGTCTATGAATATGCAGATTATGCATGAATAGACCATACTGTGTATAAATAATATAACTGGTTCCACTTTAAATAATGGATTGAATTGATATCTGAAAATATAAAAGAAATCTCATATTGATATGCAATCATTCATTCCAACCACTTATACATCTAATGGTAATATTAGGGTTATATTTTATCCTGAAAAGTGTGTGAGTTTTGCTTCAAACGTGATTATGGAAATCAAAAATAATGTGTTTGGAAAGAAGTATCATGAAAAGAATAGTCAAGAAACCTGGAGGAATTCATGTGTTCTGAAGCAGGAAGTGACTGAATGTGAAACACATGCATATAAATTTGCGAACTTTTGAATGAAATATATACAGTATGATGTGCATAAGCTGCAGAAATAGTAATGTAGCAGTGTTGAATAAAAATGAACATCAAAATACACATCATGTCCCCTAGGAATCTACTTGCATTGATATTAATCTGGGTCAGTTACTGTAGACATATTAGGATTTTTATGCACCATTTACTGAAGTTAGTTTTCAGTACTAGGAAACAAATATGTATTTCAGGTGGATGAATATTCTGAGAATAATCTTGTGGAAACTTGATTTTAAATCCATATAAATCGCAAAACATTATAAACAAAAAACACACACAGACATTAAAATGTAGCATAGTATATGCCAATTGAAATTCATCTTGAAATATATATCATCCACTGATCCAAAACTATTTGTTTAATGAACTTGGATTCATGAATAATGTTGTTCAACTAAGAAGCTCCCCCATAGTTTGAATTTTCTGTTCCAACAGTGTTTAGGAGGAGTGATCTCCTAAATGTGTATGCAAATATGTGCTACACAAAAATATTTCCACTCTCATCCAGAACAATGACTTGATATTACCTTCGCCCCAAGAAAGACACAATTGGAATAGAAGAGTTAGAAATTCTGTGAATACATATCTGGAATTAAAATGCTCGGGAGTTCACAACATTGGAGTTTGCAGAGGAGTTTCCAAAAGTAAGGGAGAGGCTTGATAGACCCAACCTGATTTTTTATTAAAATTGGGAACCATCTTGCCACAAAGCCGTGAAAAGATAATTTTGGCTTTACTCTAAATTACTGCAAATTCTGAACCTGCTTGGAACGCCTGCCCGTGCCTTGAACTCATCCACACCTGGCTCTCTGACCAGATAACAGTACTTTCTGAAACTTTAGTGACACCTCATAAATATTGGCCTTCCCTGGCCAGACAACAACCCTCTCTGAGGCCCTAATGGTCCTCATTATTTCTGATATTGGGGCCAGCAAAAAAAAAAAATGTAAACTACCATTAGTGTGATGCTTTCAAAGTTTTGTTATCTGTAACCACCCGTTTGTGTAACTTTCTGGGCTATATAGCTGGGCTGTAGGAAAGGTGGGGTTGCTGTCTTGTTCCCGCCATTTTGGGAAGGAGAGGCAGCCCAGCCTGTTGAAATAATAAGATTGCCTTAATTTGATTTTAATTGGAGTCAGTGGTCTTTTCTTGCATCCTAGTCCAAAATTTTGGAGTTCCCCAGTGAGATGACCCTGCCCGAGCAGATCACAAAACCAGACTGCTGAAAATTCTGAAGCTGGCCTTCCCTCCAGGGCACTGGGCTGGAGAACCACTCTAGGAGGTGCACAACTTGAGATGTTCCAAGGCCTTGGAGTGAGCCGTCAGTCTGGGGAGCACTGCAGTGAACCACCACACTAAAACTATTATCAAGCCCCTGGTGGAGGAGGCCTCCATAGGTAAGTGGCGCCTTTATAACATCTGATATCTGGTTAAGGGAGATCTCTTCTGATGACAGAGAGGTGGCCTGGGGAGGCTCACATACACTCCTGTCCAGGACAGTAATGAGAATCATGCTGTCCTCTGTTCTGTTCTGTAGGGAATTCCTCTGGAAGGGTAGAGAGGTGCCGATGGGCACACACACACTCCTACCCTGGAGCTTTAGCAAGATGTTGCATTGCTCCTCTGTTTTTCTGTTTCGGCACCAGGATTCTGTTTTTCTGTGTTTTGTTCTGTGGTCTATATGTTTTTTTTTGTTTTTTTTTTTGTGCGTTTTTTTGTTTGATTTCTGTGGTAAAATTTTAAGGATATTGGACGTGAAAAAGGGTAACAAAGCAAGTAAGCCTGACACCCTTTCGACTGTGTTTTAAGGAACTGTGATGAACTTTACCCACCTTTGTTAAGCAGGAAGAAAGAAGCCCCTAGCTGGCTGCCTGGAGCACACCCACTGCACAGGGCAATGCCTGCTGGGGAACGAAGAACTGAGTATACCCCAGGTTAACAAGTGAAACTCTTTAAAATCCCTTGTCCCTCCAGATCATGAGAGTCACAACCTTTTGGCAGAGTCCCCTTGTTTTTCCTTTGTTAGCAAAGCAATAAACCTCCATTTTCTTTTTCTCAAAACCCTGTCCTCATTATTAAATTAGCATTAATTTGCTTCAGGGTCAGAAACCGAACTTTAAGTTACAAATTTTGATACCCGGCCCCGTCCCAGAACTTTTTGAGAGCTGATGACTGAAATGTGAGGAGATGGTGCATGCTTGGAGTGGACCCGAAACAGAAGAGCTAATCCTGTAAGTAAAAGGAGGGACTGAGGGACCCCAGCAACTGCCAAAGCCCTGTTGCTTCAGGGAATTCCCTCCTTCCTTCCCTGCACTGTAAGAATTATGACACCTCTGTCTTCTTTTAAAAGAGAAAAATAAAAAGGGGACACTAAATGCAGTAAAGTCACCATGGAGACCCTTGATTTTACATTTCAGGTAGCTTCTCTGTGAAAACATCTGGTCCCCTTGTGGGGACATCTGTGGTGCCACTGGTGCAGGAGATTTTTCTCTTATCTGCTCTGTTTTAAAGGCTTCTGTCTGTCAGCCATATTCTGGAGTTCCTTTCTGTCTGTCTTGTGCCTTTGTTTTTGGCACTTTAAGACATGTGCAATAATGTGTTTATATTATAAATTGTTTCTTGAGAATAATCTTAGCTGAATGTGTGTCTAAATGATGATGTTTTATTGTAAAAATCTGGTATCTGAATGCGTTTTTTGAAGCATTGCACAATATTGCAGTTAAAAGTCGGGTTTAGGTAATTGTTTAGTTTTTGATTTCAGATAATTCATGCCAGAGAACTTAAATACTTAGGATGGAAAACTAAAGAACTCTACTTCCAAGTTGGCAAGTAACTTCCCAATCATGCAGTCTTTTTTTCTCCAATTCTGAATTGGGTAGCCTGGGAAAATGTCACTGTGTTTACCAGTGCATTAATTTGGACAAGGATAGTAAATCATAGTATGATATCTGTTGACAAAACAAGATGTAAAGATATAAAATTTTGTGAATTGTATCTTAAACTTGTAGCATAATTTTCAACATCCTAACCAGAAAATTATGGTTAAAATGCCTTAGGCCTGAGGTGTCTGCTCAGAATAGCAGTTTTTTCCTGCTCCTTCCAGACCTCAGCCAGGACTTCTGTTGAAATGCAAATGAAAGTCTCCTGTAAGCTCAGTAGGAGACTGATCTGAGGCCTAAGGGAAAAAAATGGTAAATTGTATGGTATTTACTAATTACCGGCCAGTCATTTTTTCTAGGACTCATAATTTTTTCTTAGATTCTTTTTTTTTTTTTTGAGTTTATGATTTTGATCCTACAGACCTAGGTTAATGTTTTTCTGATCAGTTTTATCTTTGACCAACTGTGGAGTTTTAAAAACATTGCAATGGTGATTTCACCTGTGAAAAGCTACAAGGCCTTCACTATTATTAGGTGTGCACACTTTTGTTATGTGTTTTATGTCTCTCTCTCTCTCTCTCTCTCTCTCTCTCTCTCTATATATATATATATATATATATATATATATATATATATATATATATACACATATGTCCGTATATCATTCAAATGATACACAAATTAACATATATAAGGAGCACTCATATAAAAAAGCGCTCATAAAAACAAATTTTAAAAAGTGGACCACAGATCTTTAATTCACGTGGTTTAAATGTTTCAATTTAGATTGGATAAACAGATAAATATAAATGTCTTCAAATTTATGCCTATAAGTTTTTCTAGGTGTTCAAAAATCTAATAAAATATTATTGTCTACCAAAGGTCTATATGACTTTATTCTAGGACTTTTCCTTCAACCAAAAAATGGTTTACACTGTTCAATACATTTGTCTAATATTTTGATTAAAAAGTAAAGTAAATTTGATTTGGATTTACTCATTCATGAGTGTTTTTGTTTGATATCTGATTGATATACTAAGGTCTATCAATTTTTAGTACAAAATCTGTATAAAATGTTTACAATCTTATACAGACTTTCTACTAAAGTCTGTGTAAGATTGTAAAAATTAGTCATGTGTTAAAGAGACAAAAATTTCTTAAAACATAAGATTACTCATAACATTGTGTTTATTAAGTCTTATTTTTTCCAGAGCAAGCAACCATAAAAATTAAACAACTGTTTAAAACAGAACTGTTATTTTAGAGCACTGTACTGCCATTTCTTTAAAAGATAAACTTGGTTAATGTAGAAACATCAATGTAACTGTGATGCTATTAATGTGCTCATATCTTCCAGTTATACAACTCGATAAGGTAGAAACATTAAAAGAGCATTATATCAAGCTGGTGTTCTGAAGTTGTATGGTAAATAAAATATATATTGGGGATTTATTTACCTGTTATCAATAAGATATGTAAAGTTTTATGTTACACTTTACATTGTGCAACAATTTAAATGTATTTTTAAATTAATGAGAGCCTAATCTATTTGAATGTTAAAAACATTCAGCCATTCTTTAATTCATGTTTCAAAAGTGATATTATATGGTGTTAGCTAATGTTCATGTGACCTCAAACAATTTATGTAAACTTTGTAAAAGGATATTAAAAAACGAAGATCAGCTTTAGAACTAAAACACTTATGATTTATAAAGAGCCCTGTCTTACCTGAGATAAGGCTCTGTGTCCCATCTTACTACATGTGAGAATGACTACGAAAGCAGTAGGTCAGATTTTATTTCATTTAAAGTTATGTTCAAAAGTTTTGTTTTTTTCTTTTTTTTTTTCTCTCAAGTTTACTAGGATCTCAAACAGGGAATATAAAGTAAAACTCACCCAAAAAATTCAGGGTAGCATTACATTAACTAAGTATTTTTACTCTTGTTAAAAAATTTTGTTTTTTTATTTGCTTATAAGTGATCTAAAGATTCCCTGTTGGTGTTTTAACTATGGCTGGAATCTTTCAGAATAAAATCTTGTGATATCCTGGCTTAGATTCCCAGTGCTCTGTGTAAAGTCACCCTGGGCCAAGATCTCAGATTCCAATGGTGAATCTCATGTGTGGCCTCCTGAAATCCCAACACAATTCATGGCAATACTTCTCTGAGGTCAGTTACACAACTCAGTCTCTAAGGGGAATCACAACAGAGTTCAAGCCCAGGTGGACCCAGGCATCTCTTCAAATTGCCACACAAATGATGACAATTAAAACCAAAACACTCTCACATGGCCCTCTTCATCTTTTTATATAGACACTAATCATAACCTCTAGCTGGAGGTTTCCATGAGGGGCACAGCCCAAGACAGTGTCAAAAATAATCTCCCTTGTCCCTCATTTGCCTAAAGTCAGGGTGGCCTGGACAACCTTAGTGTGAACCAGAAGTGATCAAATAGGCCTGCCGTTAATACTACTCCACTTCTCAAATTTGAGGCCTACTGACTGTGGGGTATAGATTTTTAGTGTGAATTGGAGTTATAAGAAAACCCAAGCACCTATTGTCTCCCCTCTGCAGCCCTTTGAAGAACTTATTTGACACAAATGATCCCTATTCTCACTTGATGGAGGTCAGGAATCTTACAGAGGAAGTCGAGAGGCTTCATCCACAATGACTGATCTTTTTTCCATTTAGGTTTTGGATGCCCACATGGGATCTTTCTTTAGATTCATCAGGTGCTGAAAATCTAAACCACAGGCTCACACAGGGCCAAGAGGCTGATTCAGATACATCCATTTCCAAAGCAATGAAGCAAAGAGCCACAGGTGATGCCCATTCATTTCCATTTGAAAACTGTTTTCTTCAGGCTTCACAAAGGGGTGGCCTGAGGCAAAGACCTTTCTGACATTCAGAGCAACAGAACAATAGGTAATCAAAAGGCCCCAAGCAGGGTTTCTCCACAGAGACTTTCCTTGTTACTCTAATATGTGAGTTTTCTGAGTTGCTCGCCATTCCCTTCAGCTATCCAGTACATGGCCATGTCACAGAGCTTGGAGGTGGTACATATCTTGTACAAAAATACATGATACTAATCTTGAGAGTGGCCAGAATTCATGAAAAAATGGAAAATTAGGTAGATAGCACGTGTTGCCCATGGATAAGGCAAGCCTCAGTCCATTCATTAATTGGAAAGGATGCATGCTGGGAAGCTTTCTACTAGACAGGACACACCCAATGAGCTATTTTTTTCTAATATCCACAAAGAAAAACACAGTGGGATACACGGACATAGAAACAGTCTCCTTGTCAAATGACTTACTGGAAACAGTCCACTCCAATCCAAACAAACCTCCTTTTTTACCTATTCTCAGAACATGGAAAAAAACCACAAACACAAACCAACACCCACAAATGCAACTCCTTCCCCCAAGTAGGTCTGTCACTATCTGGAGTGTCCTCTGACTGGTAGGCCATACGATGTTCCCCACAAATGGCCTTTCTGTCTCAGATCTGGTCTCCTTGGTCAACTCTGTGAAGTTGTCAGGAGGCAGTGGTGAGCCAATTCCTGTCCTCTCAGGAAAGACCCCTCTTCAGAGCTTTCTTAGTATTTGGCAACCCTTACATCAGTAGGTACCAAGAATGACTGACTCTGTCCTTAGTAAATCCAAACAAGTGAGCCCACTGCGACTGGGACTTGGACTGGCTCTGGTGCCTGGCTTCCTGGATCACAAAATTCAGAGAGTTCCATCGCCAAGGAAATGAGGTGAGGTCACTACCTTCAGGAAATAAATGAGGTCCCTGTCTTGGCCACTACTTTGTCCTAACAGTTGCATCCTAGTGTCTCCTGACATGGAGGCTGCCCTACTTCCTGTGATACTTTCACATGTTAGAATGGTATAGAAACCATAGTCACCTGGGAACAGCTCTCCACACAGGCCTGCTTTGGTCCATCTTCCCTGCATTAAGAATAGAGAGGCTGACTCAGACACATCCTTTCATCCTGACCATGTTGTTTGCCATGGAATATGACTTTTGTTCTCTCAGGTCTTTCATAGCTGCCTACATCTTCTCCAGGGATTATTTCTGCATGGATTTTGAGGTACTCAGCAGGTGGAAGATCTCCTAACTTCCTGTATTGTAATATCAACTTTATCCCTGCTCTTCTGTAAAGTGAGATTGAGGGAACATTGTATGGTTAGGGTTAATAGCATGTTCCATTTGGCTTAGGAATCATTCTGCTGGATGAATAATGGTATTGGGAACCAGCAATATTTATAAGAATATAGAGGTAAAATATAAGTATGAAAACAGAAATCTAGGTAATATTTGAAGCCCAGAAGGATTTGGGCTCTTGATTGGGATCCTTAGCTTGAGTAATGTTTTGCACCGAGGTCGATGCAAATCGATATACAATGGCATAAGACCCTGTACCTCAGATGATTGAATGTAGAAGAGAACATCCAGTGAAAAAGGGATAGTGTGTAGGATTAGAAAGATAGTCAGTAGGTTTAGGAGGAAGAGTGAGTCTAGGATTTGGACCAAAAGTTCTTTAGCAATAGGTTTCGGTTAGAGAGTGAATATAAATGGCACCATATGTGAAAAGTTGGGCACAATGATGAACTGGGAAAAATATGTAGGAAGGCAGACATCAATAGAGACATTAGGAAATCAGGCAAAGTATAACGTGAGTGATAAGATTTGACATTTTCAACAGGGTTGAGGTTGAATACATAATCCTAAAAAGAAACAAAAATGAAGTCACCAATTGGATTGACATTTGAGAGCATTAGGCAAACTGGACATGGATGTTTTTAGTAATCCATGTTCACATTCCATTGAGGCTTTATTGCAATCATAATGGTGACCTTTGCATTTTGTGTCCAGAATATTACTGTGATAATATGTATATGTAGATCAGGTGACATGAGTATTTCTTCCACCTTTTCTGGGAGCAATATTTTGAAAACATATAAATTAGTACTGGGGATACTAAGAGGTTTACCCTGTGTTGATGAATATAGAGATGATGCATTAATAGACCATACTGTGAAAAAATTATGTGACTGGTTCCAAATTTACATAATGGATTGTTTTAATATCTGAAAATATAGACGAAATCATATATTGATATATGTACATTCATTCCAACAAGTTATATATCTAATGGTATTATTAGGGTTACCGTTTATCATGAATAGTGTGTGAGTTTTGCTTCAAAAATGATAATGGAATCAAAAATAATGTGTTTAGAAAGAAGTCTAGTGAAAAGACCAGTCAAGAAACATAGAGGAATATATGTGTTCCAAAGGAGGAAGTGATTGAAAGTAAACCAAATATTTATAAATTTGTGAACTTGTGAATGAAAGGATATATTTTATGATGTCCATAAACTGAATAAATAATAACGCACCAAGTTTGAATAAAAATGAACTTTAAAAAACACATCATATCCAATAGGAATGTATTTGCATTGATGTTAAACTTGGTCAGTTAGTCTAGAAATATTAGGATTTGTAAGAACCCTTCCCTGAATTTAGTTTTCAGTACTAGGAAACAAATATGTATTTCAGTGGATGTATATTTCTGAGAATAAACTTGTTAAAAGTTGATTATAAATCCACATATATGAATATGAATGAATTCAGGTGGTGTATAAGAAGACATATATTTCATATTTTGGAAAATCTGGAGACTATATATATATATATATATATATATATATATATATATATATAGAGAGAGAGAGAGAGAGAGAGAGAGAGAGAGACAAACACACACACATTATAATGTCGCAATATATATGTCAATCGAAATTCATCATGAAAAATAACTCATCCGCATATCTCAAAATATTCATTTTACTGAACATGGATGTATGTATAATGTTGTTCATCTAGGAAGCTCACCCATGGGTTGAATTTTCTGTACCAACAGCGTTTAGGAGGAGTGATCTCTTCTCACAAATCGTATCTGCCAAGTCAGCCACCTTCCAAGAATGTACGTGTGAAACCAGGTAGGATTCTATTTGTGCATATAAAAATACATGTGCTTAATAGGCTACAGAGAAAGTGAGACAGGAATTCATATATTTCTTAACTTTAAAAACACATGGAATAGTGTGTAGTGTCCCTCTTTATCCCTTTTGATTAACTTTGGCTTAAAAAAAAGAATTTTATTGAGAATTTTTGTATATATCTTTGTCAGGAATATTGCTCTGAAGATTTCTTTCCTTGATGTGTCTTTGTCTGATTTTGGTATGTGAGTGATAATAGCCTCATGGAATGAGTTTGGAGGAGTTCCATCCTTTTCTATTTTATGGAATAATTTGAGGAGTATTGTGATGAATGCTTCTTTGAAGGTCTTGTAGAACATGGCTGAGAATCTGTCTGTTCCTGGGCTTTGCTTGATTGGTAGGCTGTTGACAGCAACTTCTATTTCATTGCTTGAAATTGATTTGTTTAAATTGTTCACGTCCTACTAATTAAGTTTGGGTATATCTCTAAAATTTTATTGATGTCATCATGGTATTTTAATTTATTAGACTATAAATTTTCAAATTAGTTTTCAATTATTCTCTGTATTTTAGTTGTGTACTCTGTAAAAGTTCCTTTATGATCCTTAATTTTAGTAATTTGAGGTTTTTTTTCTTCATTAGCTTGGTTAAGGAAGTGTCAATTTTATTTATTTTTCAAAGATTAAATTTTGTGTTGTGTCAAAAAAAATAACACATGGAAAATTATTTCAATAAATTGAATAGATTTATAACTCCTACCTTATATTATGCAAAAGGCAAGTCCAACTATACACCATGTCTCTTCTGAAATGCTTGTATCTATTCTGTTTGGGTTCTTTTTCTCCATTATATTAGTATTAGTGGTAAGAGTCTCGTAGGGTATATGAATGTTTCTGAGAATAATCTTGTGAAAAGATAATTATAAATCCACATTCATGAATATGAAAAATTTAGGAAGTGCAAAATAAGACACATATATTTCATACTTTGAAAAATTTGGAGAGTATATCTATATTTATATCTATATATCTATATCTATATCTATATCTATATCTATATATATATATACACACACACACACACACACACACACACAACACTCACAGACATTAAAAAGTACCAATATAAATGCCAATCGAAATTCATCAGTAAATATATATCATCCACAAATGCAAAAAATATTTATTTTACTAAACATGAGTTTATATATAATGTTTTTCTAATAGGACGCTCTCCTATAGGTTGAATTTTCATTTCCAAAAGCATTTAGGAGGAGTGAACTCTTCTCACAATTTGTATCTGCCAAGACAGCCACCTCACAAAAATGTACGTGTGATACCTGGTAGGATTCTATATATGCATATAAATATACATGTGTGAATAGGCTACAGAAAAGGGAAACAAGAATTCACATATTTGTTAAGTTGAAAAACACATGGACAATATTACAATTAAAATTTGACTAGATTTATAACTCCAACCTTATATAAGGCAAATGTCAAGTCCAACTATACAACATGTCTCCTCTGAAGTGCTTGTATTTCTATTGTGTTGGGTTAATTTTCACGATTATATTAGGATGAATAGTCTGAGTCTACTAGGTATGGGTTATTGTCAGGGATTCAGTACTTCGAATGAAAAATTGGAAAATGAATCCAATGTGTATGTAAATATACGCTGCACAAATATCCTCCCGCTCTCATCCAGAACAATGCCTTGACATTACCTTCACCACAAGTAAGACACAACTAGAGGAGAAGAGTTACAAAATCAGTGAATACATATCTGGAATGGAAAATGCTAAGGAGTTCACATTCTGGAGGCGGTAGAGGAGTTTCAAAAAGTAAGGGACAGGGTAAACACTCCACAAACATGGAGCTCTGCTGGCCTAAAAACTTTTTGAGAAACTGCCTCTGAGCTTCCGCACTTGAAATATATGTTGTTTTCAGGAGATTTGGCTTCCTTTGTAGTGAGACCATCAAAGCTGGGTCTACATCTATGTGACCTGGAGGACATGGTTTCTTATTTTCCAATGAACAAGATGAAGCAGTGCTGAATCCTCTCTTTGTAAGTAAACTGAGGCCACTGGGGGCTAAGTGTCTCCCCGTGTGGACTGTGAAGCCACTTGGTCCTCCTCCATTTTTTGTGGAGTTTTTGCTGCTGCACTTTGAGTTTGGTAGTTGTTTCACGAAATACTAGGAGCTAAACTGGGACACAGTGCTGGAGGGAGTTCTGTCACGTGTGGTGGGTCAGGGTCTGCAAGAGAATGCACCAACTAGGCTTCTATCTCTCACAGCTTTCCGCATTGCCCCCTTTTCCATATCAACCTGATTCTTAATTTTCCTCTGAAAACTCTCCATATAACAAGATGCCTTTACATATAAGGGTCTGCTGGCTGCACCATGTCAGTTACAAGCCATTTGGAATCCAATGGTAGATCCACATGGCCCTACCACGGATGTTTTATCAAACACCTCCCCACCACTGCTCTAGACCCACTACTCAGCAGGCTCCAACTTACTGGCATCTCTGTTCTACACCATTTTCATGAAACTCAGTAAATCAAGGCACTGTCTGGTATAATCATGATCAGCAAAAGGACATCCAATGTTTCTCCAGTACCACCTGGTCATAGGTATTTCAAAAATTTCATGGTATTTATCTAGCCATTTTTCAAGCATGAAGTTGGAGGCACTGTGGATTTCAATTCATTCAGCAAAGATTAAATGGTGAGGAAGCTCATTTCAATAAAATCTCTGGAGAACTCTCACAGGCAAGGCTTCCCAAAGAGTGGACAAAAGGTCACATTAGGCGAGGCCCATTGAGGTCTATAATGTGAGGTCCATGTGTGTTTTGACTCTCAACTATGGCTGCCATTTCTTTAAGGATAAAATCATGTGATATCCTTGCTGAGATTCCCAGGCCTCTGTGGAAATCCACCCGGGGCCTAGGTCTCAGTTTCCAAGAGCGACTTTCATGCATGGCCTCTTAAAATCCCAACAAAATTCATAGCAATGCTTCTCTGAGTTCAGTTCCAAAACCCAGTCTCTAAGGGGAATCACACCAGAGTTCAAGCCCACGTGGACACAGTCATTTATTCCAATGCCACACAAATGAGCAACATTAAAACCAAAACACTCCCACATAGCCCTCATCTTATTCCATATAGTCAATCATCTTAACATCTGGCTGGAGGTTTCCATGAGGGGCGCAGCCCAAGACAGTGTCCAAAATCAGCTCGTTTCCCCCTCATTTGCCTAAAGTCAGGGTAGGCTTTACACCATTTCTGTGAACCAGGAGTGAACAAATAAACCTGCCGTTAATACTTCTATGTTTCTGCAATTTGAGGTCTACTGATTTTAGGTATCAATTCTTTAGGTGATTTAGAGTCAAGCGAAAACACAAGCACCTCTGCAGGGCTTTGAAGAACTCATTTGACCTAAATAATCCCTATTCTCATTTGTTGGAGTGCAGGAACCTAACAGAGGAAGGCAAGAGTCTTCATCCACAATGAATGATATTTTTTGCCATTTTGGTTTTGGAAGCTCACATGGGATCATTCTTAAGATCCATCAGGTGCTGAGAATCTAAGTCACAGCCACACACAGACCAAGAGGCTGATAAAGACACATCCCTTTCCAAAGCAATTAAGCAAAGAACCACAGGTGAGGCCCATTCATTTCCATTTGAAAACTGTTTTCTTCAGGCTTCACAAAGGGGTTGCCTGAGGCAAAGACCTTCCTGACATTCAGTGCAACACAACAATAAGTAAGCAAATAGCCCAAAGCAGTGTTTCTGCACTAAGACTTTCCTGGTCACATTGATATCTGAGTTTTCTGAGATGCTCGCCATTCTCTTCAACTATCCTTTACATGGCCATGTCACAGAGCTTGGAGGTGGTACATATTTTGGACACAAATCCCTGAGCCCATTCTGGAGAGTGGCCAGAATTCAGGAAGAAAACAACAACTTAGAAAGATAGCAGGTGTTGCACATCAATAAGACAAGCTGCAGTCCATTCATATATTGGGCAGGATGAAATATAGGGAAGATTTATACTAGACAGGACACATCCATTAATGCATTCTCTTTTCTAATGTCTACAACAACGGACACAGTGGGATACACATAAACAGAAACACTCGCATTGTCAAATTACTTAATAGAAACTGTCTGCTCCAAACCAAACAAACCGCCTTTTCGATCTATTCTCAGAACATGAGACAAAACAACAAACCCACACCCAATCCCACAAAGGCACCTCCTTCTCCCAAGTAGGTCTGTGACTATCCGGAGTGTCCTCTTACTGGTGGGCCATACTATGTTCCCCCGAAATGGCCTGTCTTCTCTCAGATCTTGTTTCCTTGACCAACTCTGTGAAGATGTCAGGAAAAAGTGCTTAGCCACTACCTGTTTTCTCAGGAAAGGTCCATCTTCAGAGCTCTCCTGGCATTTGGCCCTCCTCACATCATTAGGTACCAAGAAAACTGACTCTGTCCTTGGTAAATCCAAACAAGTGAGCCCACTGGGCCTGGGACTGGGACTGCCTCTGGGTGCCTGGCTTCTTGGATACCAAGTTCAGAGAGTTCCATCACCAAGGAAATGAGGTATGTCACATTCTTTGGAACTGAATGAGGTCACTGCCTTGGCAACCACTTTGTCCTAACAGTTGCTTCCAAGGGTTACATAAGATGGAGGTTTCCCCTACTTCCTGTGACACTTTCATAAGGTAGAATGTATATCAACCATTGGCACCCGGGAACAGCTCTCCACTCAGGCCTGGATTGTTCCACCTTGTCTACAATAAGAAGAGAGAGGCAGATTCAGACAGATCCCTTCATCCTGACCAGGTTGTTTGCCATGGAAGATGGCTTTTGCTCTCTCAGGAGCTTCATACCTGCCTACAACTTCTCCATGTATCATTTGTGCATGGACATTTGAGGTTCTCATCTGGTGGAAGATCCCCAACTTTCCTGTATTGTAAGAACCCCTCTGTTTCTGCTCTTCTGTAAAATGTTTGAGGGAACAGTGTATATTGGGGTTAAAAACAGGTTTGATTTGGTGATGAATGATTCTGTGCGATGAATAATGGGATTGGGAACCTACAATATTTACAAGAATATAGAGGTGAAATATAAGTTTGAAAAAAGAAATCTAGGTATGCTTTGAAGCCCAGAGGGTTTTGCCCTTGATTGGGATACTTAGCTTTGAATTATGTTCTGCAAAGATGTCTCAGATAATTTGATATACAATGGCATAGGACCTTGTACATTGGATGATTGAATTTAGAAGAGAACATCCAGTCAAAAAGGGATATTCAGTAGGATTAGGAAGATAGTCGGTAGGTTTAGGAAGACGAGTGAGTATACGATTTGGACCAAAAGTTCTTTAGCAATAGACTTTTGGTTATAGAGTGAATGTAAATGTCAGCACATATGAAGAGTCAGACACTTTGTTGAACTGGGGAAAATATGTAGAAAAGCAGATATCAATGGAAACATTACGAAATCAGGCAAAGTATAAAGTGAGGGATAGAATTAGACATTTTCAACAGGGTTGAGTTTCAATATATAAATTAGGAAAAAACAAATATGTAGTCACCAATAGGAGTGACAATTGACAGCATTAGGCAACCTGGACATGGATGTTTTTAGAAATCCATGTTCACTTTCCATTTAGGCTTTGGTACAATCATAAGTGTGACCTTTCCATTTTTTGTCCAGAATATTACTGTGATAATGAGGTGACATGAGTATTTCTTTCACCATTTCTGGGAGCAATATATTGAAGATGTCAAATGAGAATCGGGGGTACAAATAGGTGTACCCTGTTTCTATGAACATAGAGAAAAACCACGAATAGACCATACTTGAATAAATAATATAACTTTTTTGAACTTTAAATAATGAATTGAACTGATATCTGAAAAATAAAAGGAAATTGTATATTGATATATAATAATTCATTCCAACCAGTTATATATCTAATGGAAATATTAGTGTTTTGGTTTATCATGAAGAGTGTGTGAGTTTTGCTTCAAAATGATTATGGAAATTCAAAATAATGTGTTTGGAAAGAAGTCTCATGAAAAGACCAGTCAAGAAACCCTGACAATACATGTGTTCTGAAGCAAGAAGTGATTAATGTTGAAACAAATGCCTATTAATTTGTGAACTTGTGGATGAAATGTATATCCTATGATGTGCAAAAACTGAAGAAACCATAATGCACCAGTGTCGAATACAAATGAATGACAAATTACATATCATGTCCCATAGGAGTCTACTTGCATTGATGTTAGACTGGGTCAGTTACTGTAGAATAATTAGGATTTGTATGCACCATTCACTGAAGTTAGTTTTCAGTACTAGGAAACAAATATGTATTTCAGGTGGATGAATATTTCTGATTATAATCTTGTGAAAAGTGTATTATAAATCCACATACATGAACATGAATGAATTTAGAGAGTGTATACTAGACACATATATTTCATATTTGGAAAACTTTGGAGAGTATATCTATATCTATATCTATACACACACACACACACACACACACACACACACACAACACTCACAGACATTAAAAAGTACCAATATAAATGCCAATCGAAATTCATCAGTAAATATATATCATCCACAGATGCAAAAATATTTATGTTACTGAACATGAGTTTATGTATAATGTTGTCCTTCTAGGACGCTCTCTTATAGGTTGAATTTTCATTTCCAACAGCATTTAGGAGGAGTGAACACTTCTCACAATTTGTATCTGCCAAGACATCCACCTTACAAAAATGTACGTGTGATACCTGGTAGGATTCTATATATGCATATAAATATACATGTGTGAATAGGCTACAGAAATTGGAAACAAGTATTCACATATTTGTTAAGTTTAAAAACACATGGAGAATATTTCAATTAAAATTTGACTAGATGTATAACTCCTACCTTATATAATGCAAATGTCAAGTCCAACTATAGAACATGTCTCCTCTGAAGTGCTTGTATTTCTATTGTGTTGGGTTAATTTTCCCCATTATATTAGGATGAATAGTCTGAGTCTACTAGGTATGGGTTAGTGTCAGGGATTCAGTACTTCGAATGAAAAATTGGAAAATGAATCCAATGTGTATGTAAATATATGCTGCACACATATCATCCCGCTCTCATCCAAAACAATGCCTTGACATTACCTTCACCCCAAGTAAGACACAATTAGAGGAGAAGAGTTACAAAATCAGTGAATACATATCTGGAATGGAAAATGCTCAGGAGTTCACAACCTTGGAGGTGGTTTAGGAGTTTCCAAAAGTAAGGGACATGGTAAACACTCCACAAACATGTAACTCTGCTGCCCTAAAAACTTTGAGAAACTGCCTCTGAGCTTCCACACTTGAAATATATGTTGTTTTCATGAGATTTGGCTTCCTTTGTAGTGAGACCATCAAAGCTGGGTCTGCATCTATGTGACCTGGAGGACATGGTTTCTTATTTTCCAATGAACAAGATGAAGCAGTGCTGAATCCTCTCTTTATAGGTAAACTGAGGCCACTGGGGACTAAGTGTCTCCCAGTCTCCCTGTGTGGACTGTGAAGCCATTTGGTCCTCCTCCACTTTTTGTGGTTTTTAGGCTGCTGCACTGTGAGTTTGGTATTTGTTTCACGAAATACTAGCAGCTAAACTGGGACACAGTGCTGGAGGGAGTTCTGTCACGTGTGGTGGGTCAGGGTCTGCAAGAGAATGCACCAACTAGGCTTCTATCTCTCACAGCTTGCCCCATTTCCCCCTTGTCCATATTAACCTGATTCTTAATTTTCCTCTTAAAACTCTCCATATAACAAGATGCCTTTACATATAAGGGTCTGCTGGCAGCACCATGTCAGTTACAAGCCATTTGGAATCCAATGGTAGATCCACATGGCCCTACCACGGATGTTTTATCAAACACCTCCCCACCACTGCTCTAGACCCACTACTCAGCAGGCTCCAACTTACTGGCATCTCTGTTCTACACCATTTTCATGAAACTCAGTAAATCAAGGCACTGTCTGGTATACTCATGATCAGCAATAGGACATCCAATGTTTCTCCAGTGCCACCTGGTCATAGGAATTTCAAAAATTTCATGGTATTTATCTAGCCATTTTTCAAGCATGAAGTTGGAGGCACTGTGGGTTTCAATTCATTCAGCAAAGATTAAATGGTGAGGAAGATCATTTCAATGAAATCTCTGGAGAAATCTCACAGGCAAGGCTTCCCAAAGAATGGACAAAAGGTCACATTAGGCCAGGCCCATTGAGGTCTACAATGTGAGGTGCATGTGTGTTTTGACTCTCAACTATGGCTGCCATTTCTTTAAGAATAAAATCATGTGATATCCTTGCTGAGATTCCCAGGCCCCTGTGGAAATCTACCCGGGGCCTAGGTCTCAGTTTCCAAGAGCGACTTTCATGCGTGGCCTCTTAAAATCCCAACAAAATTCATAGCAATGCTTCTCTGAGTTCAGTTCCAAAACCCAGTGTTTAAGGGGAATCACACCAGAGTTCAAGCCCACGTGGAACCAGTCATTTTTTCCAATGCCACACAAATGACCAACATTAAAACCAAAACACTCCCACATGGCCCTCACCTTATTCCATATAGTCAATCATCTTAAACTCTGGCTGGAGGTTTCCATGAGGGGTGCAGCCCAAGACAGTGTCCAAAATCAGCTCGTTTGCCCCTCATTTGCCTAAAGTCAGGGTAGCCTGGACACCGTTGCTGTGAACCAGGAGTGAACAAATAAGCCTGCCGTTAATACTTCTATGTTTCTCCAATTTGAGGGCTACTGATTTTAGGTATCGATTCTTTAGGTGATTTAGAGTCATGCGAAAACACAAGCACCTCTGCAGGGCTTTGAAGAACTCATTTGACTCACAGAATCCCTATTCATATTTGTTGGAGTGCAGGAACCTAACAGAGGAAGGCAAGAGTCTTCATCCACAATGAATGATATTTTTTGCCATTCTGGTTTTGGAAGCTCACATGGGATCATTCTTAAGATCCATCAGGTGCTGAGAATCTAAGTCACAGCCACACACAGGACCAAGAGGCTGATAAAGACACATCCCTTTCCAAAGCAATTAAGCAAAGAAGCACAGGTGAGGCCCATTCATTTCCATTTGAAAACTGTTTTCTTCAGGCTTCACAAAGGGGTGGCCTGAGGCAAAGACCTTCCTGACATTCAGTGCAACACAACAATAAGTAAGCAAAAAGCCCAAAGCAGTGTTTCTGCACTGAGACTTTCCTGGTCACACTGATATCTGAGTTTTCTGAGATGCTCGCCATTCTCTTCAACTATCCTTTACATGGCCATGTCACAGAGCTTGGAGGTGGTACATATTTTGGACACAAATCCCTGAGCCCATTCTGGAGAGTGGCCAGAATTCAGGAAGAAAACAACAACTTAGAAAGATAGCAGGTGTTGCACATCGATAAGACAAGCTGCAGTCCATTCATATATTGGGCAGGATGAATTAAAGGGAAGATTTATACTAGACAGGACACATCCATTAATGCATTCTCTTTTCTAATGTCTACAACAACGGACACAGTGGGATACACATAAACAGAAACACTCGCCTTGTCAAATGACTTACTAGAAACTGTCTGCTCCAAACCAAACAAACCGCCTTTTCGATCTATTCTCAGAACATGAGACAATACAACAAACCCACACCCACTCCCACAAAGGCACCTCCTTCCCCCAAGTAGGTCTGTGACTATCCGGAGTGTCCTCTGACTGGTGGGCCATACTATGTTCCCCCGAAATGGCCTGTCTTCTCTCAGATCTTGTTTCCTTGACCAACTCTGTGAAGATGTCAGGAAAAAGTGCTTAGCCACTACCTGTTTTCTCAGGAAAGGTCCATCTTCAGAGCTCTCCTGGCATTTGGCCATCCTCACATCATTAGGTACCAAGAAAACTGACTCTGTCCTTGGTAAATCCAAACAAGTGAGCCCACTGGGCCTGGGGACTGGACTGCCTCTGGGTGCCTGGCTTCTTGGATACCAAGTTCAGAGAGTTCCATCACCAAGGAAATGAGGTATGTCACATTCTTTGGAACTGAATGAGGTCACTGCCTTGGCAACCACTTTGTCCTAACAGTTGCTTCCAAGGGTTACATAAGATGGAGGTTTCCCCTACTTCCTGTGACACTTTCATAAGTAGAATGTATATGAACCATTGGCACCCGGGAACAGCTCTCCACTCAGGTCTGGATTGTTCCACCTTGTCTACAGTAAGAAGAGAGAGGCAGATTCAGACACATCCCTTCATCCTGACCAGGTTGTTTGCCATGGAAGATGACTTTTGCTCTCTCAGGTGCTTCACACCTGCCTACAACTTCTCCAGGTATCATTTGTGCATGGACATTTGAGGTTCTCATCTGGTGGAAGATGCCCAACTTTCCTGTATTGTAAGAACCCCTCTGTCCCTGCTCTTCTGTAAAATGATTGAGGGAACAGTGTATACTTGGGGTTAAAAACAGGTTGATTTGGTGACGAATGATTCTGTGCGATGAATGATGGGATTGGGAACCTGCAATATTTACAAGAATATAGAGGTGAAATATAAGTATGAAAACAGAAATCTAGGTATGATTTGAAGCCCAGAAGGGTTTTGCCCTTGATTGAGATACTTAGGTTTGAATTATGTTCTGCAAAGATGTCTCAGATAATTCGAATTACAATGGCATAGGACGTTGTACATTGGATGATAGAATTTAGAAGAGAACATCAGGTCAAAAAGGGATATTCAGTAGGATTAGGAAGATAGTCGGTAGGTTTAGGAAGAAGAGTGAGTACAGGATTTGGACCAAAAGTTCTTTAGCAATAGACTTTTGGTTATAGAGTGAATGTAAATGTCAGCACATATGAAGAGTCAGTCACTATGTTGAACTGGGGAAAATATGTAGAAAAGCAGATATCAATAGAAACATTACGAAATCAGGCAAAGTATAAAGTGAGGGATAGAATTAGACATTTTCAACAGTGTTGAGTTTGAATATATAAATAGGAAAAACAAATATGTAGTCACCAATAGAATTGACAATTGACAGCATTAGGCAACCTGGACATGGATGTTTTTAGAAATCCATGTTCACTTTCCATTTAGGCTTTGGTACAATCATAAGTGTGACCTTTCCATTTTTTGTCCAGAATATTACTGTGATAATGAGGTGACATGAGTATTTCTTTCACCATTTCTGGGAGCAATATATTGAAGATGTAATATTAGAATCGGGGTATAAAGAGGTGTACCCTGTTTCTATGAACATAGAGAAAAAGCATGAATAGACCATACTGTGAATAAATAATATAATTTTTTCAACTTTAAATAATGAATTGAACTGATATCTGAAAAATTAAAGGAAATCGTATATTGATATACAATCATTCATTCCAACCAGTTATATATCTATTGGAAATATTAGTGTTTTGGTTTATCATGAAGAGTGTGTGAGTTTTGCTTCAAAATGATTATGGAAATTCAAAATTATGTGTTTGGAAAGAAGTCTGATGAAAAGACCAGTCAAAAAACCCTGACAATACATGTGTTCTGAAGCAAGAAGTGATTAAAGTTGAAACAAATGCCTATTAATTTGTGAACATGTGGATGCAATGTATATCCTATGATATGCAAAAACTGAAGAAACAATAATGTACCAGTGTCGAATACAAATGAATGACAAATTACATATCATGTCCCATAGGAGTCTTCTTGCATTGATGTTAGACTGGGTCAGTTACTGTAGAGTAATTAGGATTTGTATGCACCATTCACTGAAGTTAGGTTTCAGTACTATGAAACAAATATGTATTTCAGGTGGATGAATATTTCTGATTATAATCTTGTGAAAAGTTGATTATAAATCCACATACATGTACATGAATGAATTTAGAGAGTATATATTAGACACATTTTTTTAATATTTTGAAAAATTTGGAGAGTATATATATATCTATGTCTATACACACACACGGACACACACACACACAGACACACACACACACAGACACACACACACACACAACATTCACAGACATTAAAAAGTACCAATATAATTGCCAATCGAAATTCATCAGTAAATATATATCATCCACAGATGCAAAAATATTTATTTTACTGAACATGAGTTTATGCATAATTTTGTTCTACTAGGACGTTCTCCTATAGGTTGAATTTTCATTTCCAACAGCATTTAGGAGGAGTGAACACTTCTCACAATTTGTATCTGCCAAGACAGCCACCTCACAAAAATGTATGTGTGATACCTGGTAGGATTCTATATATGCATATAAATATACATGTGTGAATAGGCTACAGAAAAAGGAAACAAGAATTCACATATTTGTTAAGTTTAAAAAGAGATGGAGATGACGAGATTTATAACTCCTACCTTATATAATGCAAATGTCAAGTCCAACTATACAACATGTCTCCTCTGAAGTGCTTGTATTTCTATTGTGTTGGGTTAAATTTCCCCATTATATTAGGATGAATAGTCTGAGTCTACTAGGTAAGTTTTAGTGTCCAGGATTCAGTACTTCAAATGGAAAATTGGAAAATGAATCCAATGTGTATGTAAATATATGCGGCACAAATATCCTCACGCTCTTATCCAGAACAATGCCTTGACATTACCTTCACCCCAAGTAAGACACAATTAGAGGAGAAGAGTTACAAAATCAGTGAATACATATCTGGAATGGAAAATGCTCAGGAGTTCACAACCTTGGAGGTGGTAGAGGAGTTTCCAAAACTAAGGGACAGGGTAAACACTCCACAAACATGGAGCTCTGCTGGCCTAAAAACTTTTGAGAAACTGCCTCTGAGCTTCCGCACTTGAAATATATGTTGTTTTCATGAGATTTGGCTTCCTTTGTAGTGAGACCATCAAAGCTGGGTCTGCATCTATGTGACCTGGAGGACATGGTTTCTTATTTTCCAATGAACAAGATGAAGCAGTGCTGAATCCTCTAATTTTAGGTAAATTAAGGTCACTAGAGACTAAGTGTCTCCCCGTCTCCCCGTGTGGACTGTGAAGCCATTTGGTCCTCCTCCACTTTTTGTGGTTTTTAGGCTGCTGCACTGTGAGTTTGGTATTTGTTTCACGAAATACTAGCAGCTAAACTGGGACACAGTGCTGGAGGGAGTTCTGTCACATGTGGTGGGTCAGGGTCTGCAAGAGAATGCACCAAATAGGCTTCTATCTCTCACAGCTTGCCCCATTGCCCCCTTGTCCATATCAACCTGATTCTTAATTTTCCTCTTAAAACTCTCCATATAACAAGATGCCTTTACATATAAGGGTCTGCTGGCAGCACCATGTCAGTTACAAGCCATTTGGAATCCAATGGTAGATCCACATGGCCCTACCACGGATGTTTTATCAAACACCTCCCCACCACTGCTCTAGACCCACTACTCAGCAGGCTCCAACTTACTGGCATCTCTGTTCTACACCATTTTCATGAAACTCAGTAAATCAAGGCACTGTCTGGTATACTCATGATCAGCAATAGGACATCCAATGTTTCTCCAGTGCCACCTGGTCATAGGAATTTCAAAAATTTCATGGTATTTATCTAGCCATTTTTCAAGCATGAAGTTGGAGGCACTGTGGGTTTCAATTCATTCAGCAAAGATTAAATGGTGAGGAAGATCATTTCAATGAAATCTCTGGAGAAATCTCACAGGCAAGGCTTCCCAAAGAATGGACAAAAGGTCACATTAGGCCAGGCCCATTGAGGTCTACAATGTGAGGTGCATGTGTGTTTTGACTCTCAACTATGGCTGCCATTTCTTTAAGAATAAAATCATGTGATATCCTTGCTGAGATTCCCAGGCCCCTGTGGAAATCTACCCGGGGCCTAGGTCTCAGTTTCCAAGAGCGACTTTCATGCGTGGCCTCTTAAAATCCCAACAAAATTCATAGCAATGCTTCTCTGAGTTCAGTTCCAAAACCCAGTGTTTAAGGGGAATCACACCAGAGTTCAAGCCCACGTGGAACCAGTCATTTTTTCCAATGCCACACAAATGACCAACATTAAAACCAAAACACTCCCACATGGCCCTCACCTTATTCCATATAGTCAATCATCTTAAACTCTGGCTGGAGGTTTCCATGAGGGGTGCAGCCCAAGACAGTGTCCAAAATCAGCTCGTTTGCCCCTCATTTGCCTAAAGTCAGGGTAGCCTGGACACCGTTGCTGTGAACCAGGAGTGAACAAATAAGCCTGCCGTTAATACTTCTATGTTTCTCCAATTTGAGGGCTACTGATTTTAGGTATCGATTCTTTAGGTGATTTAGAGTCATGCGAAAACACAAGCACCTCTGCAGGGCTTTGAAGAACTCATTTGACTCACAGAATCCCTATTCATATTTGTTGGAGTGCAGGAACCTAACAGAGGAAGGCAAGAGTCTTCATCCACAATGAATGATATTTTTTGCCATTCTGGTTTTGGAAGCTCACATGGGATCATTCTTAAGATCCATCAGGTGCTGAGAATCTAAGTCACAGCCACACACAGGACCAAGAGGCTGATAAAGACACATCCCTTTCCAAAGCAATTAAGCAAAGAAGCACAGGTGAGGCCCATTCATTTCCATTTGAAAACTGTTTTCTTCAGGCTTCACAAAGGGGTGGCCTGAGGCAAAGACCTTCCTGACATTCAGTGCAACACAACAATAAGTAAGCAAAAAGCCCAAAGCAGTGTTTCTGCACTGAGACTTTCCTGGTCACACTGATATCTGAGTTTTCTGAGATGCTCGCCATTCTCTTCAACTATCCTTTACATGGCCATGTCACAGAGCTTGGAGGTGGTACATATTTTGGACACAAATCCCTGAGCCCATTCTGGAGAGTGGCCAGAATTCAGGAAGAAAACAACAACTTAGAAAGATAGCAGGTGTTGCACATCGATAAGACAAGCTGCAGTCCATTCATATATTGGGCAGGATGAATTAAAGGGAAGATTTATACTAGACAGGACACATCCATTAATGCATTCTCTTTTCTAATGTCTACAACAACGGACACAGTGGGATACACATAAACAGAAACACTGGCCTTGTCAAATGACTTACTAGAAACTGTCTGCTCCAAACCAAACAAACCGCCTTTTCGATCTATTCTCAGAACATGAGACAATACAACAAACCCACACCCACTCCCACAAAGGCACCTCCTTCCCCCAAGTAGGTCTGTGACTATCCGGAGTGTCCTCTGACTGGTGGGCCATACTATGTTCCCCCGAAATGGCCTGTCTTCTCTCAGATCTTGTTTCCTTGACCAACTCTGTGAAGATGTCAGGAAAAAGTGGTTAGCCACTACCTGTTTTCGCAGGAAAGGTCCATCTTCAGAGCTCTCCTGGCATTTGGCCATCCTCACATCATTAGGTACCAAGAAAACTGGCTATGTCCTTGGTAAATCCAAACAAGTGAGCCCACTGGGCCTGGGACTGGGACTGCCTCTGGGTGCCTGGCTTCGTGGATACCAAGTTCAGAGAGTTCCATCACCAAGGAAATGAGGTATGTCACATTCTTTGGAAGTGAATGAGGTCACTTCCTTGGCAACCACTTTGTCCTAACAGTTGCTTCCAAGGGTTACATAAGATGGAGGTTTCCCCTACTTCCTGTGACACTTTCATAAGGTAGAATGTATATCAACCATTGGCACCCAGGAACAGCTCTCCACTCAGGCCTGGATTGTTCCACCTTGTCTACAATAAGAAGAGAGAGGCAGATTCAGACACATCCCTTCATCCTGACCAGGTTGTTTGCCATGGAAGTTGACTTTTGCTCTCTCAGGTGCTTCATACCTGCCTACAACTTCTCCAGGTATCATTTGTGCATGGACATTTGAGGTTCTCATCTGGTGGAAGATCCCCAACTTTCCTGTATTGTAAGAACCCATCTGTCCCTGCTCTTCTGTAAAATGATTGAGGGAACAGTGTATACTTAGGGTTAAAAACAGGTTTGATTTGGTGACGAATGATTCTGTGCGATGAATGATGGGATTGGGAACCTGCAATATTTACAAGAATATAGAGGTGAAATATAAGTATGAAAAAAGAAATCTAGGTATGCTTTGAAGCCCAGAAGGGTTTTGCCCTTGATTGGGATACTTAGCTTTGAATTATGTTCTGCAAAGATGTCTCAGATAATTTGATTTACAATGGCATAGGACCTTGTACATTGGATGATTGAATTTAGAAGAGAACATCCAGTCAAAAAGGGATATTCAGTAGGATTAGGAAGATAGTCGGTAGGTTTAGGAAGACGAGTGAGTATAGGATTTTTACCAAAAGTTCTTTAGCAATAGACTTTTGGTTATAGAGTGAATGTAAATGTCAGCACATATGAAGAGTCAGACACTTTGTTGAACTGGGGAAAATATGTAGAAAAGCAGATATCAATGGAAACATTACGAAAGCAGGCAAAGTATAAAGTGAGGGATAGAATTAGACATTTTCAACAGGGTTGAGTTTCAATATATAAATTAGGAAAAAACAAATATGTAGTCACCAATAGGAGTGACAATTGACAGCATTAGGAAACCTTGACATGGATGTTTTTAGAAATCCATGTTCACTTTCCATTTAGGCTTTGGTACAATCATAAGTGTGACCTTTCCATTTTTTGTCCAGAATATTACTGTGATAATGAGGTGACATGAGTATTTCTTTCACCATTTCAGGGAGCAATATATTGAAGATGTAAAATTAGACTCGGGGGTACAAATAGGTGTACCCTGTTTCAATGAACATAGAGAAAAACCACGAATAGACCATACTGTGAATAAATAATATAACTTATTTGAACTTTAAATAATGAATTGAACTGATATCTGAAAAATAAAAGGAAATTGTATATTGATATACAATCATTCATTCCAACCAGTTATATATCTAATGGAAATATTAGTGTTTTGGTTTATCATGAAGAGTGTGTGAGTTTTGCTTCAAAATGGTTATGGAAATTCAAAATAATGTGTTTGGAAAGAAGTCTCATGAAAAGACCAGGCAAGAAACCCTGACAATACATGTGTTCTGAAGCAAGAAGTGATTAATGTTGAAACAAATGCCTATTAATTTGTGAACTTGGGGATGAAATGTATATCCTATGATGTGCAAAAACTGAAGAAACAATAATGTACCAGTGTCGAATACAAATGAATGACAAATTACATATCATGTCCCATAGGAGTCTACTTGCATTGATGTTAGACTGGGTCAGATACTGTAGAATAATGAGGATTTGTATGCACCCTTCACTGAAGTTAGCAGTCAGTACTAGGAAACAAATATGTATTTCAGGTGGATGAATATTTCTGATTATAATCTTCTGAAAAGTGGATTATAAATCAACATACATGAACATGAATGAATTTAGAGAGTGTATACTAGACACATATATTTCATATTTGGAAAACTTTGGAGAGTATATCTATATCTATATCTATACACACACACACACACACACACACACACACACACAACACTCACAGACATTAAAAAGTACCAATATAAATGCCAATCAAAATTCATCAGTAAATATATATCATCCACAGATGCAAAAATATTTATGTTACTGAACATGAGTTTATGTATAATGTTGTCCTTCTAGGACGCTCTCTTATAGGTTGAATTTTCATTTCCAACAGCATTTAGGAGGAGTGAACACTTCTCACAATTTGTATCTGCCAAGAAATCCACCTTACAAAAATATACGTGTGATACCTGGTAGGATTCTATATATGCATATAAATATACATGTGTGAATAGGCTACAGAAATTGGAAACAAGTATTCACATATTTGTTAAGTTTAAAAACACATGGAGAATATTTCAATTAAAATTTGACTAGATGTATAACTCCTACCTTATATAATGCAAATGTCAAGTCCAACTATAGAACATGTCTCCTCTGAAGTGCTTGTATTTCTATTGTGTTGGGTTAATTTTCCCCATTATATTAGGATGAATAGTCTGAGTCTACTAGGTATGGGTTAGTGTCAGGGATTCAGTACTTCGAATGAAAAATTGGAAAATGAATCCAATGTGTATGTAAATATATGCTGCACACATATCCTCCCGCTCTCATCCAAAACAATGCCTTGACATTACCTTCACCCCAAGTAAGACACAATTAGAGGAGAAGAGTTACACAATCAGTGAATACATATCTGGAATGGAAAATGCTCAGGAGTTCACAACCTTGGAGGTGGTTTAGGAGTTTCCAAAAGTAAGGGACATGGTAAACACTCCACAAACATGTAACTCTGCTGGCCTAAAAACTGTTTGAGAAACTGGGTCTGAGCTTCCGCACTTGAAATATATGTTGTTTTCATGAGATTTGGCTTCCTTTGTAGTGAGACCATCAAAGCTGGGTCTGGAGGACATGGTTTCTTATTTTCCAATGAACAAGATGAAGCAGTGCTGAATCCTCTCTTTACAGGTAAACTGAGGCCACTGGGGACTAAGTGTCTCCCAGTCTCCCGTGTGGACTGTGAAGCCATTTGGTCCTCCTCCACTTTTTGTGGTTTTTAGGCTGCTGCACTGTGAGTTTGGTATTTGTTTCACGAAATACTAGCAGCTAAACTGGGACACAGTGCTGGAGGGAGTTCTGTCACGTGTGGTGGGTAAGGGTCTGCAAGAGAATGCACCAAATAGGCTTCTATCTCTCACAGCTTGCCCCATTTCCCCCTTGTCCATATCAACCTGATTCTTAATTTTCCTCTTAAAACTCTCCATATAACAAGATGCCTTTACATATAAGGGTCTGCTGGCAGCACCATGTCAGTTACAAGCCATTTGGAATCCAATGGTAGATCCACATGGCCCTACCACGGATGTTTTATCAAACACCTCCCCAGCACTGCTCTAGACCCACTACTCAGCAGGCTCCAACTTACTGGCATCTCTGTTCTACACCATTTTCATGAAACTCAGTAAATCAAGGCACTGTCTGGTATACTCATGATCAGCAATAGGACATCCAATGTTTCTCCAGTGCCACCTGGTCATAGGAATTTCAAAAATTTCATGGTATTTATCTAGCCATTTTTCAAGCATGAAGTTGGAGGCACTGTGGGTTTCAATTCATTTAGCAAAGATTAAATGGTGAGGAAGATCATTTCAATGAAATCTCTGGAGAAATCTCACAGGCAAGGCTTCCCAAAGAATGGACAAAAGGTCACATTAGGCCAGGCCCATTGAGGTCTACAATGTGAGGTGCATGTGTGTTTTGACTCTCAACTATGGCTGCCATTTCTTTAAGAATAAAATCATGTGATATCCTTGCTGAGATTCCCAGGCCTCTGTGGAAATCTACCCGGGGCCTAGGTCTCAGTTTCCAAGAGCGACTTTCATGCGTGGCCTCTTAAAATCCCAACAAAATTCATAGCAATGCTTCTCTGAGTTCAGTTCCAAAACCCAGTGTTTAAGGGGAATCACACCAGAGTTCAAGCCCACGTGGAACCAGTCATTTTTTCCAATGCCACACAAATGACCAACATTAAAACCAAAACACTCCCACATGGCCCTCACCTTATTCCATATAGTCAATCATCTTAAACTCTGGCTGGAGGTTTCCATGAGGGGTGCAGCCCAAGACAGTGTCCAAAATCAGCTCGTTTGCCCCTCATTTGCCTAAAGTCAGGGTAGCCTGGACACCGTTGCTGTGAACCAGGAGTGAACAAATAAGCCTGCCGTTAATACTTCTATGTTTCTCCAATTTGAGGGCCACTGATTTTAGGTATCGATTCTTTAGGTGATTTAGAGTCATGCGAAAACACAAGCACCTCTGCAGGGCTTTGAAGAACTCATTTGACTCACAGAATCCCTATTCATATTTGTTGGAGTGCAGGAACCTAACAGAGGAAGGCAAGAATCTTCATCCACAATGAATGATATTTTTTGCCATTCTGGTTTTGGAAGCTCACATGGGATCATTCTTAAGATCCATCAGGTGCTGAGAATCTAAGTCACAGCCACACACAGGACCAAGAGGCTGATAAAGACACATCCCTTTCCAAAGCAATTAAGCAAAGAACCACAGGTGAGGCCCATTCATTTCCATTTGAAAACTGTTTTCTTCAGGCTTCACAAAGGGGTGGCCTGAGGCAAAGACCTTCCTGACATTCAGTGCAACACAACAATAAGTAAGCAAAAAGCCCAAAGCAGTGTTTCTGCACTGAGACTTTCCTGGTCACACTGATATCTGAGTTTTCTGAGATGCTCGCCATTCTCTTCAACTATCCTTTACATGGCCATGTCACAGAGCTTGGAGGTGGTACATATTTTGGACACAAATCCCTGAGCCCATTCTGGAGAGTGGCCAGAATTCAGGAAGAAAACAACAACTTAGAAAGATAGCAGGTGTTGCACATCGATAAGACAAGCTGCAGTCCATTCATATATTGGGCAGGATGAATTATAGGGAAGATTTATACTAGACAGGACACATCCATTAATGCATTCTCTTTTCTAATGTCTACAACAACGGACACAGTGGGATACACATAAACAGAAACACTCGCCTTGTCAAATGACTTACTAGAAACTGTCTGCTCCAAACCAAACAAACCGCCTTTTCGATCTATTCTCAGAACATGAGACAATACAACAAACACACACCCACTCCCACAAAGGCACCTCCTTCCCCCAAGTAGGTCTGTGACTATCCGGAGTGTCCTCTGACTGGTGGGCCATACTATGTTCCCCCGAAATGGCCTGTCTTCTCTCAGATCTTGTTTCCTTGACCAACTCTGTGAAGATGTCAGGAAAAAGTGGTTAGCCACTACCTGTTTTCGCAGGAAAGGTCCATCTTCAGAGCTCTCCTGGCATTTGGCCATCCTCACATCATTAGGTACCAAGAAAACTGGCTATGTCCTTGGTAAATCCAAACAAGTGAGCCCACTGGGCCTGGGACTGGGACTGCCTCTGGGTGCCTGGCTTCTTGGATACCAAGTTCAGAGAGTTCCATCACCAAGGAAATGAGGTATGTCACATTCTTTGTAACTGAATGAGGTCACTGCCTTGGCAACCACTTTGTCCTAACAGTTGCTTCCAAGGGTTACATAAGATGGAGGTTTCCCCTACTTCCTGTGACACTTTCATAAGGTAGAATGTATATCAACAATTGGCACCCAGGAACAGCTCTCCACTCAGGCCTGGATTGTTCCACCTTGTCTACAATAAGAAGAGAGAGGCAGATTCAGACACATCCCTTCATCCTGACCAGGTTGTTTGCCATGGAAGTTGACTTTTGCTCTCTCAGGTGCTTCATACCTGCCTACAACTTCTCCAGGTATCATTTGTGCAAGAACATTTGAGGTTCTCATCTGGTGGAAGATCCCCAACTTTCCTGTATTGTAAGAACCCCTCTGTCCCTGCTCTTCTGTAAAATGATTGAGGGAACAGTGTATACTTGGGGTTAAAAACAGGTTTGATTTGGTGACGAATGATTCTGTGCGATGAATGATGGGATTGGGAACCTGCAATATTTACAAGAATATAGAGGTGAAATATAAGTATGAAAAAAGAAATCTAGGTATGCTTTGAAGCCCAGAAGGGTTTTGCCCTTGATTGGGATACTTAGCTTTGAATTATGTTCTGCAAAGGTGTCTCAGATAATTTGATATACAATGGCATAGGACCTTGTACATTGGATGATTGAATTTAGAAGAGAACATCCAGTCAAAAAGGGATATTCAGTAGGATTAGGAAGATAGTCGGTAGGTTTAGGAAGACGAGTGAGTATAGGATTTGGACCAAAAGTTCTTTAGCAATAGACTTTTGGTTATAGAGTGAATGTAAATGTCAGCACATATGAAGAGTCAGACACTATGTTGAACTGGGGAAAATATGTAGATTAGCAGATATCAATGGAAACATTATGAAAGCAGGCAAAGTATAAAGTGAGGGATAGAATTAGACATTTTCAACAGGGTTGAGTTTCAATATATAAATTAGGAAAAAACAAATATGTAGTCACCAATAGGAGTGACAATTGACAGCATTAGGAAACCTGGACATGGATGTTTTTAGAAATCCATGTTCACTTTCCATTTAGGCTTTGGTACAATCATAAGTGTGACCTTTCCATTTTTTGTCCAGAATATTACTGTGATAATGAGGTGACATGAGTATTTCTTTCACCATTTCAGGGAGCAATATATTGAAGATGTAAAATTAGAATCGGGGGTACAAATAGGTGTACCCTGTTTCTATGAACATAGAGAAAAACCACGAATAGACCATACTGTGAATAAATAATATAACTTATTTGAACTTTAAATAATGAATTGAACTGATATCTGAAAAATAAAAGGAAATTGTATATTGATATACAATCATTCATTCCAACCAGTTATATATCTAATGGAAATATTAGTGTTTTGGTTTATCATGAAGAGTGTGTGAGTTTTGCTTCAAAATGATTATGGAAATTCAAAATAATGTGTTTGGAAAGAAGTCTCATGAAAAGACCAGGCAAGAAACCCTGACAATACATGTGTTCTGAAGCAAGAAGTGATTAATGTTGAAACAAATGCCTATTAATTTGTGAACTTGTGGATGAAATGTATATCCTATGATGTGCAAAAACTGAAGAAACAATAATGTACCAGTGTCGAATACAAATGAATGACAAATTAAATATCATGTCCCATAGGAGTCTACTTGCATTGATGTTAGACTGGGTCAGATACTGTAGAATAATGAGGATTTGTATGCACCCTTCACTGAAGTTAGCAGTCAGTACTAGGAAACAAATATGTATTTCAGGTGGATGAATATTTCTGATTATAATCTTCTGAAAAGTGGATTATAAATCAACATACATGAACATGAATGAATTTAGAGAGTGTATACTAGACACATATATTTCATATTTGGAAAACTTTGGAGAGTATATCTATATCTATATCTATACACACACACACACACACACACACACACACACACACATAACACTCACAGACATTAAAAAGTACCAATATAAATGCCAATCGAAATTCATCAGTAAATATATATCATCCACAGATGCAAAAATATTTATGTTACTGAACATGAGTTTATGTATAATGTTGTCCTTCTAGGACGCTCTCTTATAGGTTGAATTTTCATTTCCAACAGCATTTAGGAGGAGTGAACACTTCTCACAATTTGTATCTGCCAAGACATCCACCTTACAAAAATGTACGTGTGATACCTGGTAGGATTCTATATATGAATATAAATATACATGTGTGAATAGGCTACAGAAATTGGAAACAAGTATTCACATATTTGTTAAGTTTAAAAACACATGGAGAATATTTCAATTAAAATTTGACTAGATGTATAACTCCTACCTTATATAATGCAAATGTCAAGTCCAACTATAGAACATGTCTCCTCTGAAGTTCTTGTATTTCTATTGTGTTGGGTTAATTTTCCCCATTATATTAGGATGAATAGTCTGAGTCTACTAGGTATGGGTTAGTGTCAGGGATTCAGTACTTCGAATGAAAAATTGGAAAATGAATCCAATGTGTATGTAAATATATGCTGCACACATATCCTCCCGCTCTCATCCAAAACAATGCCTTGACATTACCTTCACCCCAAGTAAGACACAATTAGAGGAGAAGAGTTACACAATCAGTGAATACATATCTGGAATGGAAAATGCTCAGGAGTTCACAACCTTGGAGGTGGTTTAGGAGTTTCCAAAAGTAAGGGACATGGTAAACACTCCACAAACATGTAACTCTGCTGGCCTAAAAACTTTTTGAGAAACTGCCTCTGAGCTTCCGCAATTGAAATATATGTTGTTTTCATGAGATTTGGCTTCTTTTGTAGTGAGACCATCAAAGCTGGGTCTGCATCTATGTGACCTGGAGGACATGGTTTCTTATTTTCCAATGAACAAGATGAAGCAGTGCTGAAGCCTCTCTTTATAGGTAAACTGAGGCCACTGGGGACTAAGTGTCTCCCAGTCTCCCGTGTGGACTGTGAGGCCATTTGGTCCTCCTCCACTTTTTGTGGTTTTTAGGCTGCTGCACTGTGAGTTTGGTATTTGTTTCACGAAATACTAGCAGCTAAACTGGGACACAGTGCTGGAGGGAGTTCTGTCACGTGTGGTGGGTCAGGGTCTGCAAGAGAATGCACCAACTAGGCTTCTATCTCTCACAGCTTGCCCCATTGCCCCCTTGTCCATATCAACCTGATTCTTAATTTTCCTCTTAAAACTCTCCATATAACAAGATGCCTTTACATATAAGGGTCTGCTGGCAGCACCATGTCAGTTACAAGCCATTTGGAATCCAATGGTAGATCCACATGGCCCTACCACGGATGTTTTATCAAACACCTCCCCAGCACTGCTCTAGACCCACTACTCAGCAGGCTCCAACTTACTGGCATCTCTGTTCTACACCATTTTCATGAAACTCAGTAAATCAAGGCACTGTCTGGTATACTCATGATCAGCAATAGGACATCCAATGTTTCTCCAGTGCCACCTGGTCATAGGAATTTCAAAAATTTCATGGTATTTATCTAGCCATTTTTCAAGCATGAAGTTGGAGGCACTGTGGGTTTCAATTCATTTAGCAAAGATTAAATGGTGAGGAAGATCATTTCAATGAAATCTCTGGAGAAATCTCACAGGCAAGGCTTCCCAAAGAATGGACAAAAGGTCACATTAGGCCAGGCCCATTGAGGTCTACAATGTGAGGTGCATGTGTGTTTTGACTCTCAACTATGGCTGCCATTTCTTTAAGAATAAAATCATGTGATATCCTTGCTGAGATTCCCAGGCCTCTGTGGAAATCTACCCGGGGCCTAGGTCTCAGTTTCCAAGAGCGACTTTCATGCGTGGCCTCTTAAAATCCCAACAAAATTCATAGCAATGCTTCTCTGAGTTCAGTTCCAAAACCCAGTGTTTAAGGGGAATCACACCAGAGTTCAAGCCCACGTGGAACCAGTCATTTTTTCCAATGCCACACAAATGACCAACATTAAAACCAAAACACTCCCACATGGCCCTCACCTTATTCCATATAGTCAATCATCTTAAACTCTGGCTGGAGGTTTCCATGAGGGGTGCAGCCCAAGACAGTGTCCAAAATCAGCTCGTTTGCCCCTCATTTGCCTAAAGTCAGGGTAGCCTGGACACCGTTGCTGTGAACCAGGAGTGAACAAATAAGCCTGCCGTTAATACTTCTATGTTTCTCCAATTTGAGGGCCACTGATTTTAGGTATCGATTCTTTAGGTGATTTAGAGTCATGCGAAAACACAAGCACCTCTGCAGGGCTTTGAAGAACTCATTTGACTCACAGAATCCCTATTCATATTTGTTGGAGTGCAGGAACCTAACAGAGGAAGGCAAGAATCTTCATCCACAATGAATGATATTTTTTGCCATTCTGGTTTTGGAAGCTCACATGGGATCATTCTTAAGATCCATCAGGTGCTGAGAATCTAAGTCACAGCCACACACAGGACCAAGAGGCTGATAAAGACACATCCCTTTCCAAAGCAATTAAGCAAAGAACCACAGGTGAGGCCCATTCATTTCCATTTGAAAACTGTTTTCTTCAGGCTTCACAAAGGGGTGGCCTGAGGCAAAGACCTTCCTGACATTCAGTGCAACACAACAATAAGTAAGCAAAAAGCCCAAAGCAGTGTTTCTGCACTGAGACTTTCCTGGTCACACTGATATCTGAGTTTTCTGAGATGCTCGCCATTCTCTTCAACTATCCTTTACATGGCCATGTCACAGAGCTTGGAGGTGGTACATATTTTGGACACAAATCCCTGAGCCCATTCTGGAGAGTGGCCAGAATTCAGGAAGAAAACAACAACTTAGAAAGATAGCAGGTGTTGCACATCGATAAGACAAGCTGCAGTCCATTCATATATTGGGCAGGATGAATTATAGGGAAGATTTATACTAGACAGGACACATCCATTAATGCATTCTCTTTTCTAATGTCTACAACAACGGACACAGTGGGATACACATAAACAGAAACACTCGCCTTGTCAAATGACTTACTAGAAACTGTCTGCTCCAAACCAAACAAACCGCCTTTTCGATCTATTCTCAGAACATGAGACAATACAACAAACACACACCCACTCCCACAAAGGCACCTCCTTCCCCCAAGTAGGTCTGTGACTATCCGGAGTGTCCTCTGACTGGTGGGCCATACTATGTTCCCCCGAAATGGCCTGTCTTCTCTCAGATCTTGTTTCCTTGACCAACTCTGTGAAGATGTCAGGAAAAAGTGGTTAGCCACTACCTGTTTTCGCAGGAAAGGTCCATCTTCAGAGCTCTCCTGGCATTTGGCCATCCTCACATCATTAGGTACCAAGAAAACTGGCTATGTCCTTGGTAAATCCAAACAAGTGAGCCCACTGGGCCTGGGACTGGGACTGCCTCTGGGTGCCTGGCTTCTTGGATACCAAGTTCAGAGAGTTCCATCACCAAGGAAATGAGGTATGTCACATTCTTTGTAACTGAATGAGGTCACTGCCTTGGCAACCACTTTGTCCTAACAGTTGCTTCCAAGGGTTACATAAGATGGAGGTTTCCCCTACTTCCTGTGACACTTTCATAAGGTAGAATGTATATCAACAATTGGCACCCAGGAACAGCTCTCCACTCAGGCCTGGATTGTTCCACCTTGTCTACAATAAGAAGAGAGAGGCAGATTCAGACACATCCCTTCATCCTGACCAGGTTGTTTGCCATGGAAGTTGACTTTTGCTCTCTCAGGTGCTTCATACCTGCCTACAACTTCTCCAGGTATCATTTGTGCAAGAACATTTGAGGTTCTCATCTGGTGGAAGATCCCCAACTTTCCTGTATTGTAAGAACCCCTCTGTCCCTGCTCTTCTGTAAAATGATTGAGGGAACAGTGTATACTTGGGGTTAAAAACAGGTTTGATTTGGTGACGAATGATTCTGTGCGATGAATGATGGGATTGGGAACCTGCAATATTTACAAGAATATAGAGGTGAAATATAAGTATGAAAAAAGAAATCTAGGTATGCTTTGAAGCCCAGAAGGGTTTTGCCCTTGATTGGGATACTTAGCTTTGAATTATGTTCTGCAAAGGTGTCTCAGATAATTTGATATACAATGGCATAGGACCTTGTACATTGGATGATTGAATTTAGAAGAGAACATCCAGTCAAAAAGGGATATTCAGTAGGATTAGGAAGATAGTCGGTAGGTTTAGGAAGACGAGTGAGTATAGGATTTGGACCAAAAGTTCTTTAGCAATAGACTTTTGGTTATAGAGTGAATGTAAATGTCAGCACATATGAAGAGTCAGACACTATGTTGAACTGGGGAAAATATGTAGATTAGCAGATATCAATGGAAACATTACGAAAGCAGGCAAAGTATAAAGTGAGGGATAGAATTAGACATTTTCAACAGGGTTGAGTTTCAATATATAAATTAGGAAAAAACAAATATGTAGTCACCAATAGGAGTGACAATTGACAGCATTAGGAAACCTGGACATGGATGTTTTTAGAAATCCATGTTCACTTTCCATTTAGGCTTTGGTACAATCATAAGTGTGACCTTTCCATTTTTTGTCCAGAATATTACTGTGATAATGAGGTGACATGAGTATTTCTTTCACCATTTCAGGGAGCAATATATTGAAGATGTAAAATTAGAATCGGGGGTACAAATAGGTGTACCCTGTTTCTATGAACATAGAGAAAAACCACGAATAGACCATACTGTGAATAAATAATATAACTTATTTGAACTTTAAATAATGAATTGAACTGATATCTGAAAAATAAAAGGAAATTGTATATTGATATACAATCATTCATTCCAACCAGTTATATATCTAATGGAAATATTAGTGTTTTGGTTTATCATGAAGAGTGTGTGAGTTTTGCTTCAAAATGATTATGGAAATTCAAAATAATGTGTTTGGAAAGAAGTCTCATGAAAAGACCAGGCAAGAAACCCTGACAATACATGTGTTCTGAAGCAAGAAGTGATTAATGTTGAAACAAATGCCTATTAATTTGTGAACTTGGGGATGAAATGTATATCCTATGATGTGCAAAAACTGAAGAAACAATAATGTACCAGTGTCGAATACAAATGAATGACAAATTAAATATCATGTCCCATAGGAGTCTACTTGCATTGATGTTAGACTGGGTCAGATACTGTAGAATAATGAGGATTTGTATGCACCCTTCACTGAAGTTAGCAGTCAGTACTAGGAAACAAATATGTATTTCAGGTGGATGAATATTTCTGATTATAATCTTCTGAAAAGTGGATTATAAATCAACATACATGAACATGAATGAATTTAGAGAGTGTATACTAGACACATATATTTCATATTTGGAAAACTTTGGAGAGTATATCTATATCTATATCTATACACACACACACACACACACACACACACACACACATAACACTCACAGACATTAAAAAGTACCAATATAAATGCCAATCGAAATTCATCAGTAAATATATATCATCCACAGATGCAAAAATATTTATGTTACTGAACATGAGTTTATGTATAATGTTGTCCTTCTAGGACGCTCTCTTATAGGTTGAATTTTCATTTCCAACAGCATTTAGGAGGAGTGAACACTTCTCACAATTTGTATCTGCCAAGACATCCACCTTACAAAAATGTACGTGTGATACCTGGTAGGATTCTATATATGAATATAAATATACATGTGTGAATAGGCTACAGAAATTGGAAACAAGTATTCACATATTTGTTAAGTTTAAAAACACATGGAGAATATTTCAATTAAAATTTGACTAGATGTATAACTCCTACCTTATATAATGCAAATGTCAAGTCCAACTATAGAACATGTCTCTTCTGAAGTTCTTGTATTTCTATTGTGTTGGGTTAATTTTCCCCATTATATTAGGATGAATAGTCTGAGTCTACTAGGTATGGGTTAGTGTCAGGGATTCAGTACTTGGAATGAAAAATTGGAAAATGAATCCAATGTGTATGTAAATATATGCTGCACACATATCCTCCCGCTCTCATCCAAAACAATGCCTTGACATTACCTTCACCCCAAGTAAGACACAATTAGAGGAGAAGAGTTACACAATCAGTGAATACATATCTGGAATGGAAAATGCTCAGGAGTTCACAACCTTGGAGGTGGTTTAGGAGTTTCCAAAAGTAAGGGACATGGTAAACACTCCACAAACATGTAACTCTGCTGGCCTAAAAACTTTTTGAGAAACTGCCTCTGAGCTTCCGCAATTGAAATATATGTTGTTTTCATGAGATTTGGCTTCTTTTGTAGTGAGACCATCAAAGCTGGGTCTGCATCTATGTGACCTGGAGGACATGGTTTCTTATTTTCCAATGAACAAGATGAAGCAGTGCTGAATCCTCTCTTTATAGGTAAATTGAGGCCACTGGGGACTAAGTGTCTCCCCGTCTCCCCGTGTGGACTGTGAAGCCATTTGGTCCTCCTCCACTTTTTGTGGTTTTTAGGCTGCTGCACTGTGAGTTTGGTATTTGTTTCACGAAATAATAGCAGCTAAACTGGGACACAGTGCTGGAGGGAGTTCTGTCACGTGTGGTGTGTCAGGGTCTGCAAGAGAATGCACCAACTAGGCTTCTATCTCTCACAGCTTGCCCCATTGCCCCCTTGTCCATATCAACCTGATTCTTAATTTTCCTCTTAAAACTCTCCATATAACAAGATGCCTTTACATATAAGGGTCTGCTGGCAGCACCATGTCAGTTACAAGCCATTTGGAATCCAATGGTAGATCCACATGGCCCTACCACGGATGTTTTATCAAACACCTCCCCAGCACTGCTCTAGACCCACTACTCAGCAGGCTCCAACTTACTGGCATCTCTGTTCTACACCATTTTCATGAAACTCAGTAAATCAAGGCACTGTCTGGTATACTCATGATCAGCAATAGGACATCCAATGTTTCTCCAGTGCCACCTGGTCATAGGAATTTCAAAAATTTCATGGTATTTATCTAGCCATTTTTCAAGCATGAAGTTGGAGGCACTGTGGGTTTCAATTCATTCAGCAAACATTAAATGGTGAGGAAGCTCATTACAATGAAATCTCTGGAGAAATCTCACAGGCAAGGCTTCCCAAAGAATGGACAAAAGGTCACATTAGGCCAGGCCCATTGAGGTCTACAATGTGAGGTGCATGTGTGTTTTGACTCTCAACTATGGCTGCCATTTCTTTAAGAATAAAATCATGTGATATCCTTGCTGAGATTCCCAGGCCTCTGTGGAAATCTACCCGGGGCCTAGGTCTCAGTTTCCAAGAGCGACTTTCATGCGTGGCCTCTTAAAATCCCAACAAAATTCATAGCAATGCTTCTCTGAGTTCAGTTCCAAAACCAGTGTTTAAGGGGAATCACACCACAGTTCAAGCCCACGTGGAACCAGTCATTTTTTCCAATGCCACACAAATGACCAACATTAAAACCAAAACACTCCCACATGGCCCTCACCTTATTCCATATAGTCAATCATCTTAAACTCTGGCTGGAGGTTTCCATGAGGGGTGCAGCCCAAGACAGTGTCCAAAATCAGCTCGTTTGCCCCTCATTTGCCTAAAGTCAGGGTAGCCTGGACACCGTTGCTGTGAACCAGAAGTGAATAAATAAGCCTGCCGTTAATACTTCTATGTTTCTCCAATTTGAGGGCTACTGATTTTAGGTATCGATTCTTTAGGTGATTTAGAGTCATGCGAAAACACAAGCACCTCTGCAGGGCTTTGAAGAACTCATTTGACTCACAGAATCCCTATTCATATTTGTTGGAGTGCAGGAACCTAACAGAGGAAGGCAAGAATCTTCATCCACAATGAATGATATTTTTTGCCATTCTGGTTTTGGAAGCTCACATGGGATCATTCTTAAGATCCATCAGGTGCTGAGAATCTAAGTCACAGCCACACACAGGACCAAGAGGCTGATAAAGACACATCCCTTTCCAAAGCAATTAAGCAAAGAACCACAGGTGAGGCCCATTCATTTCCATTTGAAAACTGTTTTCTTCAGGCTTCACAAAGGGGTGGCCTGAGGCAAAGACCTTCCTGACATTCAGTGCAACACAACAATAAGTAAGCAAAAAGCCCAAAGCAGTGTTTCTGCACTGAGACTTTCCTGGTCACACTGATATCTGAGTTTTCTGAGATGCTCGCCATTCTCTTCAACTATCCTTTACATGGCCATGTCACAGAGCTTGGAGGTGATACATATTTTGGACACAAATCCCTAAGCCCATTCTGGAGAGTGGCCAGAATTCAGGAAGAAAACAACAACTTAGAAAGATAGTAGGTGTTGCACATCGATAAGACAAGCTGCAGTCCATTCATATATTGGGCAGGATGAATTAAAGGGAAGATTTATACTAGACAGGACACATCCATTAATGCATTCTCTTTTCTAATGTCTACAACAACGGACACAGTGGGATACACATATACAGAAACACTGGCCTTGTCAAATGACTTACTAGAAACTGTCTGCTCCAAACCAAACAAACCGCCTTTTCGATCTATTCTCAGAACATGAGACAATACAACAAACCCACACCCACTCCCACAAAGGCACCTCCTTCCCCCAAGTAGGTCTGTGACTATCCGGAGTGTCCTCTGACTGGTGGGCCATACTATGTTCCCCCGAAATGGCCTGTCTTCTCTCAGATCTTGTTTCCTTGACTAACTCTGTGAAGATGTCAGGAAAAAGTGCTTAGCCACTACCTGTTTTCTCAGGAAAGGTCCATCTTCAGAGCTCTCCTGGCATTTGGCCATCCTCACATCATTAGGTACCAAGAAAACTGACTCTGTCCTTGGTAAATCCAAACAAGTGAGCCCACTGGGCCTGGGACTGGGACTGCCTCTGGGTGCCTGGCTTCTTGGATACCAAGTTCAGAGAGTTCCATCACCAAGGAAATGAGGTATGTCACATTCTTTGGAACTGAATGAGGTCACTGCCTTGGCAACCACTTTGTCCTAACAGTTGCTTCCAAGGGTTACATAAGATGGAGGTTTCCCCTACTTCCTGTGACACTTTCATAAGGTAGAATGTATATCAACCATTGGCACCCGGGTACAGCTCTCCACTCAGGTCTGGATTGTTCCACCTTGTCTACAGTAAGAAGAGAGAGGCAGATTCAGACACATCCCTTCATCCTGACCAGGTTGTTTGCCATGGAAGATGACTTTTGCTCTCTCAGGTGCTTCACACCTGCCTACAACTTCTCCAGGTATCATTTGTGCATGGACATTTGAGGTTCTCATCTGGTGGAAGATGCCCAACTTTCCTGTATTGTAAGAACCCCTCTGTCCCTGCTCTTCTGTAAAATGATTGAGGGAACAGTGTATACTTGGGGTTAAAAACAGGTTTGATTTGGTGACGAATGATTCTGTGCGATGAATAATGGCATTGGGAACCTGCAATATTTACAAGAATATAGAGGTGAAATATAAGTATGAAAACAGAAATCTAGGTATGATTTGAAGCCCAGAAGGGTTTTGCCCTTGATTGAGATACTTAGCTTTGAATTATGTTCTGCAAAGATGTCTCAGATAATTCGAATTACAATGGCATAGGACGTTGTACATTGGATGATAGAATTTAGAAGAGAACATCAGGTCAAAAAGGGATATTCAGTAGGATTAGGAAGATAGTCGGTAGGTTTAGGAAGAAGAGTGAGTACAGGATTTGGACCAAAAGTTCTTTAGCAATAGACTTTTGGTTATAGAGTGAATGTAAATGTCAGCACATATGAAGAGTCAGTCACTATGTTGAACTGGGGAAAATATGTAGAAAAGAAGATATCAATAGAAACATTACGAAATCAGGCAAAGTATAAAGTGAGGGATAGAATTAGACATTTTCAACAGTGTTGAGTTTGAATATATAAATAGGAAAAAACAAATATGTAGTCACCAATAGAATTGACAATTGACAGCATTAGGCAACCTGGACATGGATGTTTTTAGAAATATATGTTCACTTTCCATTTAGGCTTTGGTACAATCATAAGTGTGACCTTTCCATTTTTTGTCCAGAATATTACTGTGATAATGAGGTGACATGAGTATTTCTTTCACCATTTCTGGGAGCAATATATTGAAGATGTAATATTAGAATCGGGGTACAAAGAGGTGTACCCTGTTTCTATGAACATAGAAAAAAAGCATGAATAGACCATACTGTGAATAAATAATATAATTTTTTCAACTTTAAATAATGAATTGAACTGATATCTGAAAAATTAAAGGAAATCGTATATTGATATACAATCATTCATTCCAACCAGTTATATATCTATTGGAAATATTAGTGTTTTGGTTTATCATGAAGAGTGTGTGAGTTTTGCTTCAAAATGATTATGGAAATTCAAAATTATGTGTTTGGAAAGAAGTCTGATGAAAAGACCAGTCAAAAAACCCTGACAATACATGTGTTCTGAAGCAAGAAGTGATTAAAGTTGAAACAAATGCCTATTAATTTGTGAACATGTGGATGCAATGTATATCCTATGATATGCAAAAACTGAAGAAACAATAATGTACCAGTGTCGAATACAAATGAATGACAAATTACATATCATGTCCCATAGGAGTCTTCTTGCATTGATGTTAGACTGGGTCAGTTACTGTAGAGTAATTAGGATTTGTATGCACCATTCACTGAAGTTAGGTTTCAGTACTATGAAACAAATATGTATTTCAGGTGGATGAATATTTCTGATTATAATCTTGTGAAAAGTTGATTATAAATCCACATACATGTACATGAATGAATTTAGAGAGTATATATTAGACACATTTTTTTAATATTTTGAAAAATTTGGAGAGTATATATATATCTATGTCTATACACACACACGGACACACACACACACAGACACACACACACACAGACACACACACACACACAACATTCACAGACATTAAAAAGTACCAATATAATTGCCAATCGAAATTCATCAGTAAATATATATCATCCACAGATGCAAAAATATTTATTTTACTGAACATGAGTTTATGCATAATTTTGTTCTACTAGGACGTTCTCCTATAGGTTGAATTTTCATTTCCAACAGCATTTAGGAGGAGTGAACACTTCTCACAATTTGTATCTGCCAAGACAGCCACCTCACAAAAATGTATGTGTGATACCTGGTAGGATTCTATATATGCATATAAATATACATGTGTGAATAGGCTACAGAAAAAGGAAACAAGAATTCACATATTTGTTAAGTTTAAAAAGAGATGGAGATGACGAGATTTATAACTCCTACCTTATATAATGCAAATGTCAAGTCCAACTATACAACATGTCTCCTCTGAAGTGCTTGTATTTCTATTGTGTTGGGTTAAATTTCCCCATTATATTAGGATGAATAGTCTGAGTCTACTAGGTAAGTTTTAGTGTCCAGGATTCAGTACTTCAAATGGAAAATTGGAAAATGAATCCAATGTGTATGTAAATATATGCGGCACAAATATCCTCACGCTCTTATCCAGAACAATGCCTTGACATTACCTTCACCCCAAGTAAGACACAATTAGAGGAGAAGAGTTACAAAATCAGTGAATACATATCTGGAATGGAAAATGCTCAGGAGTTCACAACCTTGGAGGTGGTAGAGGAGTTTCCAAAACTAAGGGACAGGGTAAACACTCCACAAACATGGAGCTCTGCTGGCCTAAAAACTTTTTGAGAAACTGCCTCTGAGCTTCCGCACTTGAAATATATGTTGTTTTCATGAGATTTGGCTTCCTTTGTAGTGAGACCATCAAAGCTGGGTCTGCATCTATGTGACCTGGAGGACATGGTTTCTTATTTTACAATGAACAAGATGAAGCAGTGCTGAATCCTCTATTTTTAGGTAAATTAAGGTCACTAGAGACTAAGTGTCTCCCCGTCTCCCCGTGTGGACTGTGAAGCCATTTGGTCCTCCTCCACTTTTTGTGGTTTTTAGGCTGCTGCACTGTGAGTTTGGTATTTGTTTCACGAAATACTAGCAGCTAAACTGGGACACAGTGCTGGAGGGAGTTCTGTCACATGTGGTGGGTCAGGGTCTGCAAGAGAATGCACCAACTAGGCTTCTATCTCTCACAGCTTGCCCCATTGCCCCCTTGTCCATATCAACCTGATTCTTAATTTTCCTCTTAAAACTCTCCATATAACAAGATGCCTTTACATATAAGGGTCTGCTGGCAGCACCATGTCAGTTACAAGCCATTTGGAATCCAATGGTAGATCCACATGGCCCTACCACGGATGTTTTATCAAACACCTCCCCACCACTGCTCTAGACCCACTACTCAGCAGGCTCCAACTTACTGGCATCTCTGTTCTACACCATTTTCATGAAACTCAGTAAATCAAGGCACTGTCTGGTATACTCATGATCAGCAATAGGACATCCAATGTTTCTCCAGTGCCACCTGGTCATAGGAATTTCAAAAATTTCATGGTATTTATCTAGCCATTTTTCAAGCATGAAGTTGGAGGCACTGTGAGTTTCAATTCATTCAGCAAAGATTAAATGGTGAGGAAGATCATTTCAATGAAATCTCTGGAGAAATCTCACAGGCAAGGCTTCCCAAAGAATGGACAAAAGGTCACATTAGGCCAGGCCCATTGAGGTCTACAATGTGAGGTGCATGTGTGTTTTGACTCTCAACTATGGCTGCCATTTCTTTAAGAATAAAATCATGTGATATCCTTGCTGAGATTCCCAGGCCCCTGTGGAAATCTACCCGGGGCCTAGGTCTCAGTTTCCAAGAGCGACTTTCATGCGTGGCCTCTTAAAATCCCAACAAAATTCATAGCAATGCTTCTCTGAGTTCAGTTCCAAAACCCAGTGTTTAAGGGGAATCACACCAGAGTTCAAGCCCACGTGGAACCAGTCATTTTTTCCAATGCCACACAAATGACCAACATTAAAACCAAAACACTCCCACATGGCCCTCACCTTATTCCATATAGTCAATCATCTTAAACTCTGGCTGGAGGTTTCCATGAGGGGTGCAGCCCAAGACAGTGTCCAAAATCAGCTCGTTTGCCCCTCATTTGCCTAAAGTCAGGGTAGCCTGGACACCGTTGCTGTGAACCAGGAGTGAACAAATAAGCCTGCCGTTAATACTTCTATGTTTCTCCAATTTGAGGGCTACTGATTTTAGGTATCGATTCTTTAGGTGATTTAGAGTCATGCGAAAACACAAGCACCTCTGCAGGGCTTTGAAGAACTCATTTGACTCACAGAATCCCTATTCATATTTGTTGGAGTGCAGGAACCTAACAGAGGAAGGCAAGAGTCTTCATCCACAATGAATGATATTTTTTGCCATTCTGGTTTTGGAAGCTCACATGGGATCATTCTTAAGATCCATCAGGTGCTGAGAATCTAAGTCACAGCCACACACAGGACCAAGAGGCTGATAAAGACACATCCCTTTCCAAAGCAATTAAGCAAAGAAGCACAGGTGAGGCCCATTCATTTCCATTTGAAAACTGTTTTCTTCAGGCTTCACAAAGGGGTGGCCTGAGGCAAAGACCTTCCTGACATTCAGTGCAACACAACAATAAGTAAGCAAAAAGCCCAATGCAGTGTTTCTGCACTGAGACTTTCCTGGTCACACTGATATCTGAGTTTTCTGAGATGCTCGCCATTCTCTTCAACTATCCTTTACATGGCCATGTCACAGAGCTTGGAGGTGGTACATATTTTGGACACAAATCCCTGAGCCCATTCTGGAGAGTGGCCAGAATTCAGGAAGAAAACAACAACTTAGAAAGATAGCAGGTGTTGCACATCGATAAGACAAGCTGCAGTCCATTCATATATTGGGCAGGATGAATTAAAGGGAAGATTTATACTAGACAGGACACATCCATTAATGCATTCTCTTTTCTAATGTCTACAACAACGGACACAGTGGGATACACATAAACAGAAACACTCGCCTTGTCAAATGACTTACTAGAAACTGTCTGCTCCAAACCAAACAAACCGCCTTTTCGATCTATTCTCAGAACATGAGACAATACAACAAACCCACACCCACTCCCACAAAGGCACCTCCTTCCCCCAAGTAGGTCTGTGACTATCCGGAGTGTCCTCTGACTGGTGGGCCATACTATGTTCCCCCGAAATGGCCTGTCTTCTCTCAGATCTTGTTTCCTTGACCAACTCTGTGAAGATGTCAGGAAAAAGTGGTTAGCCACTACCTGTTTTCGCAGGAAAGGTCCATCTTCAGAGCTCTCCTGGCATTTGGCCATCCTCACATCATTAGGTACCAAAAAAACTGGCTATATCCTTGGTAAATCCAAACAAGTGAGCCCACTGGGCCTGGGACTGGGACTGCCTCTGGGTGCCTGGCTTCTTGGATACCAAGTTCACAGAGTTCCATCACCAAGGAAATGAGGTATGTCACATTCTTTGGAAGTGAATGAGGTCACTTCCTTGGCAACCACTTTGTCCTAACAGTTGCTTCCAAGGGTTACATAAGATGGAGGTTTCCCCTACTTCCTGTGACACTTTCATAAGGTAGAATGTATATCAACCATTGGCACCCAGGAACAGCTCTCCACTCAGGCCTGGATTGTTCCACCTTGTCTACAATAAGAAGAGAGAGGCAGATTCAGACACATCCCTTCATCCTGACCAGGTTGTTTGCCATGGAAGTTGACTTTTGCTCTCTCAGGTGCTTCATACCTGCCTACAACTTCTCCAGGTATCATTTGTGCATGGACATTTGAGGTTCTCATCTGGTGGAAGATCCCCAACTTTCCTGTATTGTAAGAACCCCTCTGTCCCTGCTCTTCTATAAAATGATTGAGGGAACAGTGTATACTTAGGGTTAAAAACAGGTTTGATTTGGTGACGAATGATTCTGTGCGATGAATGATGGGATTGGGAACCTGCAATATTTACAAGAATATAGAGGTGAAATATAAGTATGAAAAAAGAAATCTAGGTATGCTTTGAAGCCCAGAAGGGTTTTGCCCTTGATTGGGATACTTAGCTTTGAATTATGTTCTGCAAAGATGTCTCAGATAATTTGATATACAATGGCATAGGACCTTGTACATTGGATGATTGAATTTAGAAGAGAACATCCAGTCAAAAAGGGATATTCAGTAGGATTAGGAAGATAGTCGGTAGGTTTAGGAAGACGAGTGAGTATAGGATTTGGACCAAAAGTTCTTTAGCAATAGACTTTTGGTTATAGAGTGAATGTAAATGTCAGCACATATGAAGAGTCAGACACTTTGTTGAACAGGGGAAAATATGTAGAAAAGCAGATATCAATGGAAACATTACGAAAGCAGGCAAAGTATAAAGTGAGGGATAGAATTAGACATTTTCAACAGGGTTGAGTTTCAATATATAAATTAGGAAAAAACAAATATGTAGTCACCAATAGGAGTGACAATTGACAGCATTAGGAAACCTGGACATGGATGTTTTTTGAAATCCATGTTCACTTTCCATTTAGGCTTTGGTACAATCATAAGTGTGACCTTTCCATTTTTTGTCCAGAATATTACTGTGATAATGAGGTGACATGAGTGTTTCTTTCACCATTTCAGGGAGCAATATATTGAAAATGTAAAATTAGACTCGGGGGTACAAATAGGTGTACCCTGTTTCTATGAACATAGAGAAAAACCACGAATAGACCATACTGTGAATAAATAATATAACTTATTTGAACTTTAAATAATGAATTGAACTGATATCTGAAAAATAAAAGGAAATTGTATATTGATATACAATCATTCATTCCAACCAGTTATATATCTAATGGAAATATTAGTGTTTTGGTTTATCATGAAGAGTGTGTGAGTTTTGCTTCAAAATGATTATGGAAATTCAAAATAATGTGTTTGGAAAGAAGTCTCATGAAAAGACCAGGCAAGAAACCCTGACAATACATGTGTTCTGAAGCAAGAAGTGATTAATGTTGAAACAAATGCCTATTAATTTGTGAACTTGGGGATGAAATGTATATCCTATGATGTGCAAAAACTGAAGAAACAATAATGTACCAGTGTCGAATACAAATGAATGACAAATTACATATCATGTCCCATAGGAGTCTACTTGCATTGATGTTAGACTGGGTCAGATACTGTAGAATAATGAGGATTTGTATGCACCCTTCACTGAAGTTAGCAGTCAGTACTAGGAAACAAATATGTATTTCAGGTGGATGAATATTTCTGATTATAATCTTCTGAAAAGTGGATTATAAATCAACATACATGAACATGAATGAATTTAGAGAGTGTATACTAGATACATATATTTCATATTTGGAAAACTTTGGAGAGTATATCTATATCTATATCTATACACACACACACACACACACACACACACACAACACTCACAGACATTAAAAAGTACCAATATAAATGCCAATCGAAATTCATCAGTAAATATATATCATCCACAGATGCAAAAATATTTATGTTACTGAACATGAGTTTATGTATAATGTTGTCCTTCTAGGACGCTCTCTTATAGGTTGAATTTTCATTTCCAACAGCATTTAGGAGGAGTAAACACTTCTCACAATTTGTATCTGCCAAGACATCCACCTTACAAAAATATACGTGTGATACCTGGTAGGATTCTATATATGCATATAAATATACATGTGTGAATAGGCTACAGAAATTGGAAACAAGTATTCACATATTTGTTAAGTTTAAAAACACATGGAGAATATTTCAATTAAAATTTGACTAGATGTATAACTCCTACCTTATATAATGCAAATGTCAAGTCCAACTATAAAACATGTCTCCTCTGAAGTGCTTGTATTTCTATTGTGTTGGGTTAATTTTCCCCATTATATTAGGATGAATAGTCTGAGTCTACTAGGTATGGGTTAGTGTCAGGGATTCAGTACTTCGAATGAAAAATTGGAAAATGAATCCAATGTGTATGTAAATATATGCTGCACACATATCCTCCCGCTCTCATCCAAAACAATGCCTTGACATTACCTTCACCCCAAGTAAGACACAATTAGAGGAGAAGAGTTACACAATCAGTGAATACATATCTGGAATGGAAAATGCTCAGGAGTTCACAACCTTGGAGGTGGTTTAGGAGTTTCCAAAAGTAAGGGACATGGTAAACACTCCACAAACATGTAACTCTGCTGGCCTAAAAACTTTTTGAGAAACTGCCTCTGAGCTTCCGCAATTGAAATATATGTTGTTTTCATGAGATTTGGCTTCTTTTGTAGTGAGACCATCAAAGCTGGGTCTGCATCTATGTGACCTGGAGGACATGGTTTCTTATTTTCCAATGAACAAGATGAAGCAGTGCTGAATCCTCTCTTTATAGGTAAATTGAGGCCACTGGGGACTAAGTGTCTCCCCGTCTCCCCGTGTGGACTGTGAAGCCATTTGGTCCTCCTCCACTTTTTGTGGTTTTTAGGCTGCTGCACTGTGAGTTTGGTATTTGTTTCACGAAATACTAGCAGCTAAACTGGGACACAGTGCTGGAGGGAGTTCTGTCACGTGTGGTGGGTCAGGGTCTGCAAGAGAATGCACCAACTAGGCTTCTATCTCTCACAGCTTGCCCCATTGCCCCCTTGTCCATATCAACCTGATTCTTAATTTTCCTCTTAAAACTCTCCATATAACAAGATGCCTTTACATATAAGGGTCTGCTGGCAGCACCATGTCAGTTACAAGCCATTTGGAATCCAATGGTAGATCCACATGGCCCTACCACGGATGTTTTATCAAACACCTCCCCAGCACTGCTCTAGACCCACTACTCAGCAGGCTCCAACTTACTGGCATCTCTGTTCTACACCATTTTCATGAAACTCAGTAAATCAAGGCACTGTCTGGTATACTCATGATCAGCAATAGGACATCCAATGTTTCTCCAGTGCCACCTGGTCATAGGAATCTCAAAAATTTCACGGTATTTATCTAGCCATTTTTCCAGCATGAAGTTGGAGGCACTGTGGGTTTCAATTCATTCAGCAAAGATAAAATGGTGAGGAAGCTCATTTCAATGAAATCTCTGGAGAACTCTCACAGGCACGGCTTCCCAAAGAGTGGACAAACGGTCACATTAGGCCAGGCCCATTGAGGTCTACAATGTGAGGTCCATGTGTGTTTTGACTCTCAACTATGGCTGCCATTTCTTTAAGAATAAAATCATGTGATATCCTTGCTGAGATTCCCAGGCCTCAGTGGAAATCTACCCGGGGCCTAGGTCTCAGTTTCCAAGAGCGACTTTCATGCGTGGCCTCTTAAAATCCCAACAAAATTCATGGCATTGCTTCTCTGAGTTCAGTTCCAAAACCCAGTGTTTAAGGGGAATCACACCAGAGTTCAAGCCCACGTGGACCCAGTCATTTTTTCCAATGCCACACAAATGACCAACATTAAAACCAAAACACTCCCACATGGCCCTCACCTTTTTCCATATAGTCAATCATCTTAACCTCTGGCTGGAGGTTTCCATGAGGGGTGCAGCCCAAGACAGTGTTCAAAATCAGCTCGTTTGCCCCTCATTTGCCTAAAGTCAGGGTAGCCTGGACACCGTTGCTGTGAACCAGGAGTGAACAAATAAGCCTGCCGTTAATACTTCTGTGTTTCTCCAATTTGAGGCCTACTGATTTTAGGTATGGATTCTTTAGGTGATTTAGAGTCATGCGAAAACACAAGCACCTCTACAGGGCTTTAAGAACTCATTTGATCCAAAGAATCCCTATTCTCATTTGTTGGAGTGCAGGAACCTAACAGAGGAAGGCAAGAGACTTCATCCACAATGAATGATTTTTTTTTGCCATTTTGGTTTTGGAAGCTAACATGGGATCATTCTTAAGATCCATCAGGTGCTGAGAATCTAAGTCACAGCCACACACAGGTCCAAGAGGCTGATAAAGACACATCCCTTTCCAAAGCAATTAAACAAAGAGCCACAGGTGAGGCCCATTCATTTCCATTTGAAAACTGTTTTCTTCAAGCTTCACAAAGGGGTGGCCTGAGGCAAAGACCTTCCTGACATTCAGTGCAACACAACAATAAGTAAGCAAAAGGCCCAAAGCAGGGTTTCTGCACTGAGACTTTCCTTGTCACACTGATATCTGAGTTTTCTGAGATGCTCGCTATTCTCTTCAGCTATCCAGTACATGGCCATGTCACAGAGCTTGGAGGTGGTACATATTTTGGACACAAATCCCTGAGCCTATTCTGGAGAGTGGCCAGAATTCAGGAAGAAAACAACAACTTAGAAAGATAGCAGGTGTTGCACATCGATAAGACAAGGTGCAGTCCATTCATATGTTGGGCAGGATGAATTATGGGAAGATTTATACTAGACAGGACACATCCATTAATGCATTCTCTTTTCTAATGTCTACAACAACGGATACAGTGGGATACACATAAACAGAAACACTCGCCTTGTCAAATGACTTACTAGAAACTGTCTGCTCCAAACCAAACAAACCGCCTTTTCGATCTATTCTCAGAACATGAGACAAAACAACAAACACACACCCACTCCCACAAAGGCACCTCCTTCCCCCAAGTAGGTCTGTGACTATCCGGAGTGTCCTCTGACTGGTGGGCCATACTATGTTCCCCCGAAATGGCCTGTCTTCTCTCAGATCTTGTTTCCTTGACCAACTCTGTGAAGATGTCAGGAAAAAGTGGTTAGCCACTACCTGTTTTCGCAGGAAAGGTCCATCTTCAGAGCTCTCCTGGCATTTGGCCATACTCACATCATTAGGTACCAAGAAACCTGACTCTGTCCTTGGTAAATCCAAACAAGTGAGCCCACTGGGACTGGGACTGGGACTGCCTCTGGGTGCCTGGCTTCTTGGATACCAATTTCAGAGAGTTCCATCACCAAGGAAATGAGGTATGTCACATTCTTTGGAACTGAATGAGGTCACTGCCTTGGCAACCACTTTTTCCTAACAGTTGCTTCCAAGGGTTACATAAGATAAAGGTTTCCCCTACTTCCTGTGACACTTTCATAAGTTAGAATGTATATCAACCATTGGCACCCGGGAACAGCTCTCCACTCAGGCCTGGATTGTTCCACCTTGTCTACAATAAGAAGAGAGAGGCAGATTCAGACACATCCCTTCATCCTGACCAGGTTGTTTGCCATGGAAGATGACTTTTGCTCTCTCAGGAGCTTCATACCCGCCTACAACTTCTCCATGTATCATTTGTGCATGGACATTTGAGGTTCTCATCTGGTGGAAGATCCCCAACTTTCCTGTATTGTAAGAACCCCTCTGTTTCTGCTCTTCTGTAAAATGTTTGAGGGAACAGTGTATATTGGGGTTAAAAACAGGTTTGATTTGGTGATGAATGATTCTGTGCGATGAATAATGGGATTGGGAACCTACAATATTTACAAGAATATAGAGGTGAAATATAAGTTTGAAAAAAGAAATCTAGGTATGCTTTGAAGCCCAGAGGGTTTTGCCCTTGATTGGGATACTTAGCTTTGAATTATGTTCTGCAAAGATGTCTCAGATAATTTGATATACAATGGCATAGGACCTTGTACATTGGATGATTGAATTTAGAAGAGAACATCCAGTCAAAAAGGGATATTCAGTAGGATTAGGAAGATATTCGGTAGGTTTAGGAAGACGAGTGAGTATAGGATTTGGACCAAAAGTTCTTTAGCAATAGACTTTTGGTTATAGAGTGAATGTAAATGTCAGCACATATGAAGAGTCAGACACTATGTTGAACTGGGGAAAATATGTAGAAAAGCAGATATCAATGGAAACATTACGAAATCAGGCAAAGTATAAAATGAGGGATAGAATTAGACATTTTCAACAGGGTTGAGTTTCAATATATAAATTAGGAAAAAACAAATATGTAGTCACCAATAGGAGTGACAATTGACAGCATTAGGCAACCTGGACATGGATGTTTTTAGAAATCCATGTTCACTTTCCATTTAGGCTTTGGTACAATCATAAGTGTGACCTTTCCATTTTTTGTCCAGAATATTACTGTGATAATGAGGTGACATGAGTATTTCTTTCACCATTTCTGGGAGCAATATATTGAAGATATAAAATTAGAATCGGGGGTGCAAAGAGGTGTACCCTGTTTCTATGAACATAGAGAAAAACCACAAATAGACCATACTGTGAATAAATAATATAACTTTTTTGAACTTTAAATAATGAATTGAACTGATATCTGAAAAATAAAAGGAAATTGTATATTGATATACAATCATTCATTCCAACCAGTTATATATCTAATGGAAATATTAGTGTTTTGGTTTATCATGAAGAGTGTGTGAGTTTTGCTTCAAAATGATTATGGAAATTCAAAATAATGTGTTTGGAAAGAAGTCTCATGAAAAGACAAGTCAAGAAACCCTGACAATACATGTGTTCTGAAGCAAGAAGTGATTAATGTTGAAACAAATGCCTATTAATTTGTGAACTTGTGGATGAAATGTATATCCTATGATGTGCAAAAACTGAAGAAACAATAATGTACCAGTGTCGAATACAAATGAATGACAAATTACATATCATGTCCCATAGGAGTCTACTTGCATTGATGTTAGACTGGGTCAGATACTGTAGAATAATTAGGATTTGTATGCACCCTTCACTGAAGTTAGTAGTCAGTACTAGGAAACAAATATGTATTTCAGGTGGATGAATATTTCTGATTATAATCTTGTGAAAAGTTGATTATAAATCAACATACATGAACATGAATGAATTTATAGAGTGTGTACTAGACACATATATTTCATATTTGGAAAACTTTGGAGAGTATATCTATATCTATATCTATACACACACACACACACACACACAACACTCACAGACATTAAAAAGTCAATATAAATGCCAATCAAAATTCATCAGTAAATATATATCATCCACAGATGCCAAAATATTTATGTTACTGAACATGAGTTTATGTATAATGTTGTTCTTCTAGGATGCTCTCTTATTGGTTGAATTTTCATTTCCAACAGCATTTAGGAGGAGTGAACACTTCTCATAATTTGTATCTGCCAAGACATCCACCTTACAAAAATGTACGTGTGATACCTGGTAGGATTCTATATATGCATATAAATATACATGTGTGAATAGGCTACAGAAATTGGAAACAAGTATTCACATATTTGTTAAGTTTAAAAACACATGGAGAATATTTCAATTAAAATTTGACTAGATGTATAACTCCTACCTTATATAATGCAAATGTCAAGTCCAACTATAGAACATATCTCCTCTGAAGTGCTTGTATTTCTATGGTGTTTGGTTAATTTTCCCCATTATATTAGGATGAATAGTCTGAGTCTACTAGGTATGGGTTAGTGTCAGGGAGTCAGTACTTCGAATGAAAAATTGGAAAATGAATCCTATGTGTATGTAAATATATGCTGCACAAATATCCTCCCGCTCTCATCCAAAACAATGCCTTGACATTACCTTCACCCCAAGTAAGACACAATTAGAGGAGAAGAGTTACAAAATCAGTGAATACATATCTGGAATGGAAAATGCTCAGGAGTTCACAACCTTGGAGGTGGTTTAGGAGTTTCCAAAAGTAAGGGACATGGTAAACACTCCACAAACATGGAGCTCTGCTGGCCTAAAAACTTTTTGAGAAACTGCCTCTGAGCTTCCGCACTTGAAATATATGTTGTTTTCATGAGATTTGGCTTCCTTTGTAGTGAGACCATCAAAGCTGGGTCTGCATCTATGTGACCTGGAGGACATGGTTCTTATTTTCCAATGAACAAGATGAAGCAGTGCTGAATCCTCTCTTTATAGGTAAACTGAGGCCACTGGGGACGAAGTGTCTCCCCGTCTCCCCATGTGGACTGTGAAGCCATTTGGTCCTCCTCCACTTTTTGTGGTGTTTAGGCTGCTGCACTGTGAGTTTGGTATTTGTTTCACGAAATACTAGCAGCTAAACTGGAACACAGTGCTGGAGGGAGTTCTGTCACGTGTGGTGGGACAGGGTCTGCAAGAGAATGCACCAACTAGGCTTCTATCTCTCACAGCTTGCCCCATTTCGCCCTTGTCCATATCAACCTGATTCTTAATTTTCCTCTTAAAACTCTCCATATAACAAGATGCCTTTACATATAAGGGTCTGCTGGCAGCACCATGTCAGTTACAAGCCATTTGGAATCCAATGGTAAATCCACATGGCCCTACCACGGATGTTTTATCAAACACCTCCCCAGCACTGCTCTAGACCCACTACTCAGCAGGCTCCAACTTACTGGCATCTCTGTTCTACACCATTTTCATGAAACTCAGTAAATCAAGGCACTGTCTGGTATACTCATGATCAGCAATAGGACATCCAATGTTTCTCCAGTGCCACCTGGTCATAGGAATCTCAAAAATTTCACGGTATTTATCTAGCCATTTTTCCAGCATGAAGTTGGAGGCACTGTGGGTTTCAATTCATTCAGCAAAGATAAAATGGTGAGGAAGCTCATTTCAATGAAATCTCTGGAGAACTCTCACAGGCACGGCTTCCCAAAGAGTGGACAAACGGTCACATTAGGCCAGGCCCATTGAGGTCTACAATGTGAGGTCCATGTGTGTTTTGACTCTCAACTATGGCTGCCATTTCTTTAAGAATAAAATCATGTGATATTCTTGCTGAGATTCCCAGGCCTCAGTGGAAATCTACCCGGGGCCTAGGTCTCAGTTTCCAAGAGCGACTTTCATGCGTGGCCTCTTAAAATCCCAACAAAATTCATGGCATTGCTTCTCTGAGTTCAGTTCCAAAACCCAGTGTTTAAGGGGAATCACACCAGAGTTCAAGCCCACGTGGAACCAGTCATTTTTTCCAATGCCACACAAATGACCAACATTAAAACCAAAACACTCCCACATGGCCCTCACCTTTTTCCATATAGTCAATCATCTTAACCTCTGGCTGGAGGTTTCCATGAGGGGTGCAGCCCAAGACAGTGTTCAAAATCAGCTCGTTTGCCCCTCATTTGCCTAAAGTCAGGGTAGCCTGGACACTGTTGCTGTGAACCAGGAGTGAACAAATAAGCCTGCCGTTAATACTTCTGTGTTTCTCCAATTTGAGGCCTACTGATTTTAGGTATGGATTCTTTAGGTGATTTAGAGTCATGCGAAAACACAAGCACCTCTGCAGGGCTTTAAGAACTCATTTGATCCAAAGAATCCCTATTCTCATTTGTTGGAGTGCAGGAACCTAACAGAGGAAGGCAAGAGACTTCATCCACAATGAATGATTTTTTTTTTGCCATTTTGGTTTTGGAAGCTAACATGGGATCATTCTTAAGATCCATCAGGTGCTGAGAATCTAAGTCACAGCCACACACAGGTCCAAGAGGCTGATAAAGACACATCCCTTTCCAAAGCAATTAAACAAAGAGCCACAGGTGAGGCCCATTCATTTCCATTTGAAAACTGTTTTCTTCAAGCTTCACAAAGGGGTGGCAAGAGGCAAAGACCTTCCTGACATTCAGTGCAACACAACAATAAGTAAGCAAAAGGCCCAAAGCAGGGTTTCTGCACTGAGACTTTCCTTGTCACACTGATATCTGAGTTTTCTGAGATGCTCGCCATTCTCTTCAGCTATCCAGTACATGGCCATGTCACAGAGCTTGGAGGTGGTACATATTTTGGACACAAATCCCTGAGCCTATTCTGGAGAGTGGCCAGAATTCAGGAAGAAAACAACAACTTAGAAAGATAGCAGGTGTTGCACATCCATAAGACAAGGTGCAGTCCATTCATATGTTGGGCAGGATGAATTATGGGAAGATTTATACTAGACAGGACACATCCATTAATGCATTCTCTTTTCTAATGTCTACAACAATGGATACAGTGGGATACACATAAACAGAAACACTCGCCTTGTCAAATGACTTACTAGAAACTGTCTGCTCCAAACCAAACAAACCGCCTTTTCGATCTATTCTCAGAACATGAGACAAAACAACAAACACACACCCACTCCCACAAAGGCACCTCCTTCCCCCAAGTAGGTCTGTGACTATCCGGAGTGTCCTCTGACTGGTGGGCCATACTATGTTCCCCCGAAATGGCCTGTCTTCTCTCAGATCTTGTTTCCTTGACCAACTCTGTGAAGATGTCAGGAAAAAGTGGTTAGCCACTACCTGTTTTCGCAGGAAAGGTCCATCTTCAGAGCTCTCCTGGCATTTGGCCATTCTCACATCATTAGGTACCAAGAAAACTGACTCTGTCCTTGGTAAATCCAAACAAGTGAGCCCACTGGGACTGGGACTGGGACTGCCTCTGGGTGCCTGGCTTCTTGGATACCAAGTTCAGAGAGTTCCATCTCCAAGGAAATGAGGTATGTCACATTCTTTGGAACTGAATGAGGTCACTGCCTTGGCAACCGCTTTGTCCTAACAGTTGCTTCCAAGGGTTACATAAGATAAAGGTTTCCCCTACTTCCTGTGACACTTTCATAAGGTAGAATGTATATCAACCATTGGCACCTGGGAACAGCTCTCCACTCAGGCCTGGATTGTTCCACCTTGTCTACAATAAGAAGAGAGAGGCAGATTCAGACACATCCCTTCATCCTGACCAGGTTGTTTGCCATGGAAGATGACTTTTGCTCTCTCAGGAGCTTCATACCTGCCTACAACTTCTCCATGTATCATTTGTGCATGGACATTTGAGGTTCTCATCTGGTGGAAGATCCCCAACTTTCCTGTATTGTAAGAACCCCTCTGTTTCTGCTCTTCTGTAAAATGTTTGAGGGAACAGTGTATATTGGGGTTAAAAACAGGTTTGATTTGGTGATGAATGATTCTGTGCGATGAATAATGGGATTGGGAACCTACAATATTTACAAGAATATAGAGGTGAAATATAAGTTTGAAAAAAGAAATCTAGGTATGCTTTGAAGCCCAGAGGGTTTTGCCCTTGATTGGGATACTTAGCTTTGAATTATGTTCTGCAAAGATGTCTCAGATAATTTGATATACAATGGCATAGGACCTTGTACATTGGATGATTGAATTTAGAAGAGAACATCCAGTCAAAAAGGGATATTCAGTAGGATTAGGAAGATATTCGGTAGGTTTAGGAAGACGAGTGAGTATAGGATTTGGACCAAAAGTTCTTTAGCAATAGACTTTTGGTTATAGAGTGAATGTAAATGTCAGCACATATGAAGAGTCAGACACTATGTTGAACTGGGGAAAATATGTAGAAAAGCAGATATCAATGGAAACATTACGAAATCAGGCAAAGTATAAAGTGAGGGATAGAATTAGACATTTTCAACAGGGTTGAGTTTCAATATATAAATTAGGAAAAAACAAATATGTAGTCACCAATAGGAGTGACAATTGACAGCATTAGGCAACCTGGACATGGATGTTTTTAGAAATCCATGTTCACTTTCCATTTAGGCTTTGGTACAATCATAAGTGTGACCTTTCCATTTTTTGTCCAGAATATTACTGTGATAATGAGGTGACATGAGTATTTCTTTCACCATTTCTGGGAGCAATATATTGAAGATATAAAATTAGAATCGGGGGTGCAAAGAGGTGTACCCTGTTTCTATGAACATAGAGAAAAACCACAAATAGACCATACTGTGAATAAATAATATAACTTTTTTGAACTTTAAATAATGAATTGAACTGATATCTGAAAAATAAAAGGAAATTGTATATTGATATACAATCATTCATTCCAACCAGTTATATATCTAATGGAAATATTAGTGTTTTGGTTTATCATGAAGAGTGTGTGAGTTTTGCTTCAAAATGATTATGGAAATTCAAAATAATGTGTTTGGAAAGAAGTCTCATGAAAAGACAAGTCAAGAAACCCTGACAATACATGTGTTCTGAAGCAAGAAGTGATTAATGTTGAAACAAATGCCTATTAATTTGTGAACTTGTGGATGAAATGTATATCCTATGATGTGCAAAAACTGAAGAAACAATAATGTACCAGTGTCGAATACAAATGAATGACAAATTACATATCATGTCCCATAGGAGTCTACTTGCATTGATGTTACACTGGGTCAGATACTGTAGAATAATTAGGATTTGTATGCACCCTTCACTGAAGTTAGTAGTCAGTACTAGGAAACAAATATGTATTTCAGGTGGATGAATATTTCTGATTATAATCTTGTGAAAAGTTGATTATAAATCAACATACATGAACATGAATGAATTTATAGAGTGTGTACTAGACACATATATTTCATATTTGGAAAACTTTGGAGAGTATATCTATATCTATATCTATACACACACACACACACACACACAACACTCACAGACATTAAAAAGTCAATATAAATGCCAATCAAAATTCATCAGTAAATATATATCATCCACAGATGCCAAAATATTTATGTTACTGAACATGAGTTTATGTATAATGTTGTTCTTCTAGGACGCTCTCTTATTGGTTGAATTTTCATTTCCAACAGCATTTAGGAGGAGTGAACACTTCTCATAATTTGTATCTGCCAAGACATCCACCTTACAAAAATGTACGTGTGATACCTGGTAGGATTCTATATATGCATATAAATATACATGTGTGAATAGGCTACAGAAATTGGAAACAAGTATTCACATATTTGTTAAGTTTAAAAACACATGGAGAATATTTCAATTAAAATTTGACTAGATGTATAACTCCTACCTTATATAATGCAAATGTCAAGTCCAACTATAGAACATATCTCCTCTGAAGTGCTTGTATTTCTATGGTGTTTGGTTAATTTTCCCCATTATATTAGGATGAATAGTCTGAGTCTACTAGGTATGGGTTAGTGTCAGGGAGTCAGTACTTCGAATGAAAAATTGGAAAATGAATCCTATGTGTATGTAAATATATGCTGCACAAATATCCTCCCGCTCTCATCCAAAACAATGCCTTGACATTACCTTCACCCCAAGTAAGACACAATTAGAGGAGAAGAGTTACAAAATCAGTGAATACATATCTGGAATGGAAAATGCTCAGGAGTTCACAACCTTGGAGGTGGTTTAGGAGTTTCCAAAAGTAAGGGACATGGTAAACACTCCACAAACATGGAGCTCTGCTGGCCTAAAAACTTTTTGAGAAACTGCCTCTGAGCTTCCGCACTTGAAATATATGTTGTTTTCATGAGATTTGGCTTCCTTTGTAGTGAGACCATCAAAGCTGGGTCTGCATCTATGTGACCTGGAGGACATGGTTCTTATTTTCCAATGAACAAGATGAAGCAGTGCTGAATCCTCTCTTTATAGGTAAACTGAGGCCACTGGGGACGAAGTGTCTCCCCGTCTCCCCATGTGGACTGTGAAGCCATTTGGTCCTCCTCCACTTTTTGTGGTTTTTAGGCTGCTGCACTGTGAGTTTGGTATTTGTTTCACGAAATACTAGCAGCTAAACTGGAACACAGTGCTGGAGGGAGTTCTGTCACGTGTGGTGGGACAGGGTCTGCAAGAGAATGCACCAACTAGGCTTCTATCTCTCACAGCTTGCCCCATTTCCACCTTGTCCATATCAACCTGATTCTTAATTTTCCTCTTAAAACTCTCCATATAACAAGATGCCTTTACATATAAGGGTCTGCTGGCAGCACCATGTCAGTTACAAGCCATTTGGAATCCAATGGTAGATGCACATGGTCCTACCACGGATGTTTTATCAAACGCCTCCCCACCACTGCTCTAGACCCACTACTCAGCAGGCTCCAAATTACTGGCATCTCTGTTCTACACCATTTTCATGAAACTCAGTAAATCAAGGCACTGTCTGGTATACTCATGATCAGCAACAGGACATCCAATGTTTCTCCAGTGCCACCTGGTCATAGGAATTTCAAAAATTTTATGGTATTTATCTAGCCATTTTTCAAGCATGAAGTTGGAGGCACTGTGGGTATCAATTCATTAGGCAAACATTAAATGGTGAGGAAGCTCATTTCAAGGAAATATCTGGAGAACTGTCACAGGCAAGGCTTCCCAAAGAATGGACAAAACGTCACATTAGGCCAGGCCCATTGAGGTCAACAATGTGAGGTCCATGTGTGTTTTGACTCTCAATTATGGCTGCCATTTCTTTAAGAATAAAATCATGTGATATCCTTGCTGAGATTCCCAGGCCTCAGTGGAAATCTACCCGGGGCCTAGGTCTCAGTTTTCAAGAGCGACTTTCATGCGTGGCCTCTTAAAATCCCAACAAAATTCATGGCAATGCTTCTCTGAGTTCAGTTCCAAAACCCAGTGTCTAAGGGGAATCACACCAGAGTTCAAGCCCACGTGGACCCAGTCATTTTTTCCAATGCCACACAAATGACCAACATTAAAACCAAAACACTCCCACATGGCCCTCACCTTTTTCCATATAGTCAATCATCTTAACCTCTGGCTGGAGGTTTCCATGAGGGGTGCAGCCCAAGACAGTGTCCAAAATCAGCTCGTTTGCCCCTCATTTGCCTAAAGTCAGGGTAGCCTGGACACCGTTGCTGTGAACCAGGAGTGAACAAATAAGCCTGCCGTTAATACTTCTATGTTTCTCCAATTTGAGGGCTACTGATTTTAGGTATCGATTCTTTAGGTGATTTAGAGTCATGCGAAAACACAAGCACCTCTGCAGGGCTTTGAAGAACTCATTTGACTCACAGAATCCCTATTCATATTTGTTGGAGTGCAGGAACCTAACAGAGGAAGGCAAGAGTCTTCATCCAGAATGAATGATATTTTTTGCCATTTAGTTTTGGAAGCTCACATGGGATCATTCTTAAGATCCATCAGGTGCTGAGAATCTAAGTCACAGCCACACATAGGTCCAAGTGGCTGATAAAGACACATCCCTTTCCAAAGCAATTAAGCAAAGAGCCACAGGTGAGGCCCATTCATTTCCATTTGAAAACTGTTTTTTTCAGGCTTCTCAAAGGGGTGGCCTGATGCAAAGACCTTCCTGACATTCAGTGCAACACAACAATAAGTAAGCAAAAAGCCCAAGGCAGTGTTTCTGCACTGAGACTTTACTGGTCACACTGATATCTGAGTTTTCTGAGATGCTCGCCATTCTCTTCAACTATCCTTTACATGGCCATGTCACAGAGCTTGGAGGTGGTACATAATTTGGACACAAATCCCTGAGCCCATTCTGGAGAGTGGCCAGAATTCAGGAAGAAAACAACAACTTAGAAAGATAGCAGTTGTTGCACATCCATAAGACAAGCTGCAGTCCATTCATATATTGGGCAGGACGAATTATAGGGAAGATTTATACTAGACAGGACACATCCATTAATGCATTCTCTTTTCTAATGTCTACAACAACGGACACAGTGGGATACACATAAACAGAAACACTCACCTTGTCAAATGACTTACTAGAAACTGTCTGCTCCAAACCAAACAAACCGCCTTTTCGGTCTATTCTCAGAACATGAGACAAAATAACAAACCCACACCCACTCCCACAAAGGCACCTCCTTCCCCCAAGTAGGTCTGTGACTATCCGGAGTGTCCTCTGACTGGTGGGCCATACTATGTTCCCCCGAAATGGCCTGTCTTCTCTCAGATCTTGTTTCCTTGACCAACTCTGTGAAGAAGTCAGGAAAAAGTGGTTAGCCACTACCTGTTTTCTCAGGAAAGGTCCATCTTCAGAGCTCTCCTGGCATTTGGCCATCCTCACATCATTAGGTACCAAGAAAACTGACTCTGTCCTTGGTAAATCCAAACAAGTGAGCCCACTGGACCTGGGACTGGGACTGCCTCTGCGTGCCTGGCTTCTTGGATACCAAGTTCAGAGAGTTCCATCACCAAGGAAATGAGGTATGTCACATTCTTTGGAACTGAATGAGGTCACTGCCTTGGCAACCACTTTGTCCTAACAGTTGCTTCCAAGGGTTACATAAGATGGAGGTTTCCCCTACTTCCTGTGACACTTTCATAAGGTAGAATGTATATCAACCATTGGCACCCGGGAACAGCTCTCCACTCAGGCCTGGATTGTTCCACCTTGTCTACAATAAGAAGAGAGAGGCAGATTCAGACACATCCCTTCATCCTGACCAGGTTGTTTGCCATGGAAGATGACTTTTGCTCTCTCAGGAGCTTCATACCTGCCTACAACTTCTCCATGTATCATTTGTGCATGGACATTTGAGGTTCTCATCTGGTGGAAGATCCCCAACTTTCCTGTATTGTAAGAACCCCTCTATCCCTGCTCTTCTGTAAAATGTTTGAGGGAACAGTGTATACCTGGGGTTAAAAACAGGTTTGATTTGGTGATGAATGATTCTGTGCGATGAATAATGGGATTGGGAACCTGCAATATTTACAAGAATATAGAGGTGAAATATAAGTAGGAAAACAGAAATCTAGGTATGATTTGAAGCCCAGAGGGTTTTACCCTTGATTGGGATACTTAGCTTTGAATTATGTTCTGCAAAGATGTCTCAGATAATTTGATATACAATGGCATAGGACCTTGTACATTGGATGATTGAATTTAGAAGAGAACATCCAGTCAAAAAGGGATATTCAGTAGGATTAGGAAGATATTCGGTAGGTTTAGGAAGACGAGTGAGTATAGGATTTGGACCAAAAGTTCTTTAGCAATAGACTTTTGGTTATAGAGTGAATGTAAATGTCAGCACATATGAAGAGTCAGACACTATGTTGAACTGGGGAAAATATGTAGAAAAGCAGATATCAATGGAAACATTACGAAATCAGGCAAAGTATAAAGTGAGGGATAGAATTAGACATTTTCAACAGGGTTGAGTTTCAATATATAAATTAGGAAAAAACAAATATGTAGTCACCAATAGGACTGACAATTGACAGCATTAGGCAACATGGACATGGATGTTTTTGAAATCCATGTTCACTTTCCATTTAGGCTTTGGTACAATCATAAGTGTGACCTTTCCATTTTTTGTCCAGAATATTGCTGTGATAACGAGGTGACATGAGTATTTCTTTCACCATTTCTGAGAGCAATGTATTGAAGATGTAAAATTAGAATCGGGGGTACAAATAGGTGTACCCTGTTTCTATGAACATAGAGAAAAACCACGAATAGACCATACTGTGAATAAATAATATAACTTTTTTGAACTTTAAATAATGAATTGAACTGATGTCTGAAAAATAAAAGGAAATTGTATATTGATATACAATCATTCATTCCAACCAGTTATATATCTAATAGAAATATTAGTGTTTTGGTTTATCATGAAGAGTGTGTGAGTTTTTCTTTAAAATGATTATGGAAATTCAAAATAATGTGTTTGGAAAGAAGTCTCATGAAAAGACAAGTCAAGAAACCCTGACAATACATGTGTTCTGAAGCAAGAAGTGATTAATGTTGAAACAAATGCCTATTAATTTGTGAACTTGTGGATGAAATGTATATCCTATGATGTGCAAAAACTGAAGAAACAATAATGTACCAGTGTCGAATACAAATGAATGACAAATTACATATCATGTCCCATAGGAGTCTACTTGCATTGATGTTAGACTGGGTCAGATACTGTAGAATAATTAGGATTTGTATGCACCCTTCACTGAAGTTAGTAGTCAGTACTAGGAAACAAATATGTATTTCAGGTGGATGAATATTTCTGATTATAATCTTGTGAAAAGTTGATTATAAATCCACATACATGAACATGAATGAATTTAGAGAGTGTATACTAGACACATATATTTCATATTTGGAAAACTTTGGAGAGTATATCTATATCTATATCTATACACACACACACACACACACACACACACACAACACTCACAGACATTAAAAAGTACCAATATAAATGCCAATCGAAATTCATCAGTAAATATATATCATACACAGATGCTTCTTCCGGACCCAGTCTCCTCTCCAAACACTCCTCCCTTAACACCTGTTAGTCTAGTCTATTATAATACCCCAGAGGAAAAAGGGACTCTTGCCGCAAAATGGGAAGGCCCCTATCCTGTCATTCTCTTTACCCTTACCGCCGCCAAACTCTCCTTACCAGACAACTGTCTCACTCCCTGGATTCACATGTCTAGGTTGAAGCCACATCACCAGGAGGCCCCACCTGCTGAAGACAGGGCCACCCCAGAGGAACTCCAAGAATCACCTACTGAACCTCCCCTTTACTCCTGCTCTCCACACCCATCTCACCCATTTTAGTTGTGGCTCACACGGTTTTCCTTGCAGCCGAATTCCTCTTAAAGAAGGCACAATGAGCTCTCCCAACACCCTAGTCTTCTCTAACTGCTTGTTTTTTGTGCTCTGCTTATTTTCTGTGCTCTGTCAGGACTGGTCTTTACCCTCCTCACCTACCATGCATTTATTCACTTTTCAGGAACGATACTCAGAACATGGCATGCAGAAGGTCTGCGCAGTGGATGCAACTACTTGCTTCATCCACAACTGCACCTCTATTTCCCTAAAATTGTGACCTTCAAGGACCTTCGTCCCTGGTAGCTGGAACTGGCCTTTCATTTGCTTCCTTTTTGATCAAACAAAAGACTATTGTCATTGGTGGCCTGAGATATATAATGGGTGCCCCTATTGGTCATGCATGTTCCATGATGAACGTGGTAGCTATTCTTACCACTCATTTGGTTACCCTGAAGGGTGGACTTCTAGTTACATAAAGTGGCATAAAGGCTCTTCATCCAGTAACAATGGATGGTATACTTTAGATAAACCTGACCCCAAGGCCAAACGATGGGGCTATGTTGAGTTTGCTGTCTATGCTCGGACAACCTCAGTCAGACCCACAGGGTGGATGACTATTGGCCGCACCCTGATTACGCAACCTAAGGCAACCATCCAGGTAGTCGAACACATTAAGGACTCAGAATCAAAACTTTGAGATCATATCCATAGCTCATCCAAAGAGGATTCAGAGCCTTCAACCCTCTCAGGTCCCCCTCCCACATGGCTCAATTTGCTACACCAAACTTTTTGATTATTAAACTCCACCCCTCTTTCTGTGCCTACTTCTCAGTGCTTTCTCTGTGCTTCACTTAGTCGTCCACTTCTAGCAGCAGTCCCATTAGCGGCAGGAAATATTCCAGCAAAACCCTACAATTTCTCTAAAAAGGACAACCCCTACATGTGACACGTATCCCACTGTGGGAAAGTTATTCCACCAATACTTTATTTCCTTTCATCTGTTTCCACCTGCCAATAATGAATCCTTTACCCATTTGTTCCTTGAGCTACAGCACCCCATAGAGCCCTGTGTTTATGCAACCTGGACATTTCCTCTGGTGTAATGGTTCTTTAAGTACCTCAACCATCAATGTCTCTGGCGCCTGTTTCTTGGTTACTGTTGTTCCTCAGCTATCTTTGTATACTCCCACCGAATTCTGACAGTTGGCCCTACCTTCCCGCACCCGTAGGGTAGTCTTTCTGCCGGTTCTGGTAGGCCTCATTTTAACAACCTCAGTGACAGGTCTCGGACTCTCTGGTGGAGCTATAGGTCATGCTCTATGGGATCCAATGACCTTCAACAAAAACTGCAGGAAACACTCAATACCATGGCTGAGTCTCTGGGTTCCTTGCAGCGGCAGGTTACTTCATTGGCACAAGTGGCTTTACAGAACCAAAGGGCAATTGATCTTCTCACTGCAGAAAAAGGGGTTACATGCCTATTCCTCAGAGAGGAATTTTGCTATTATGTTAATGAATCTGGGCTAACAAAAAAAAATGTTGTTAAATTGCAGGAATTATCGACCCAATTGCTCAAACCTACCTCCTCCAATCCCATAACGGGTTTCTTCCAATCCTATCTTGCCATGTACATACTACATATCTTGGATCCCCTTATTTGGATGCTCCTTTTTTGTGCTCTCTTGCCCTGCATAATGAAGTGCCTTCAAACCCAACTGCATAAAATTCCTAATCAAACTTTCAACCAGCTTTTGCTTAGTCACTACCAGCCTCTGATGACCGATGAATCCCCAACATCTCCAAGAGAACAGTTCACTCAGTGATGAAGCTCACTACCAGGCACGATGGAATGCAACGGGTATTAGACAGCGGGAGACAACGAGCTCGGAGAACCTCTTAATCTGCCATCCTGGATTCATAGTCTTTACCACCTTCTAAGCTTTCTCATGGTTCTTGGCCTCTTCTATATCAGTCCCCCCACATGGAACTTCTGCCAAAAATTGACATTTGCTTTAATTTTTATCTTCATTCTGTTTTTATTCGCTCTGATCTTCTTCAGGTGCTGGCGACACCATGTCCAGGCAACGCTTCCAGTATTTCCTTGAGTCTCTGTTACAGGACCAGTGGCTGATACCAACAATCTCTTCCATCCAGGACTGGTTCCATGCCATCGACATCTTTGGCTTCAGGGAACATTCATTGACTTCACCCCTATGAAAATAGCTGTCTATAGCCACTGGGTTTTATTTCTGGCTGCCATGATATCCCCATACCTGCCCCCTGAGCATTCCTCCACTTCTCTTTCTAGGCCCCACACCACCCCCACACAGCAGGAAGCAGCCAGATCTGACAAACGACACCCCACTTCCTAAGAAAACAAAAAGGGTGGAATGTTGGGAAAAGAATAAATGGCAGCCATACCCCAGAGAAAAACCCCAACATGGCGCCTAAGGACTTCTTCTTCCTACCTTCTTCATTTCTGCAGTGGCGCAAAAAGTTCCCACCCTTGTGAACTCTCCCGCCAGCGCCAATTTCAAATCTCGCTTGTGGGGAACCTTAGCCCCAATGAGAACTAATTCCTGGGCTCTGGAGCTGATATTTGAAAGAACTTGTCAATAAACGGGTTGCTGCCATTTATCTAAGCCATACCATCTCCCCCTTAGTTCTATATAAGCACACAGCTTTTAGCAATAAATTTGGAATTCTCCCGGTGAAGTGTCATTGCGTGGGGAATTATTTCTCTCATGTTCAGCAACAGGATATCCAAAGGTTCTCCAGTGCCACCTGGTAATGGGAATTTCAGAAATTTGATAGTATTTATTTAACCATTTTTGAAGGATGAAGTTGGAGTCACTGTGCGTTTCAATTAATGCAGGAACCATTATGTGGTGAGGAAGCTCATTTAAATGAAATCTCTGGAGAAATCTCACAGGCAAGGCTTCCCAAAAAGTGGCCAAAAGGTCACATGAAGCCAGGATCATTGAGGTCTACAATATGAGTTCCATTTGTGTTTAGACTCTCAATTATGGCTGCCAAGTCTTTCAAAATAAAATCATGTGATATCCTGGCTGAGATTCTCACTGCACTGTGGAAAGACACCCTGGCCCTCGATCTCAGTTTTCAAGGGCGCATCTCATGCGTGGCCTCCTAAAATCCCAACACATTTCATGGCAATACTTCTTTGAGGTAAATTCCAGAACTCAGTCTCTAAGAGGAATCATGCCAGAATTCAAGCCCAGGTGGATCCAGTTATCTCTTCCAACCGCCAAACAAATGACCACAATTAAAACCAAACACTCCCACATGGCCCTCATCTTCTTCCATATAGACACTTATCATAACCTCTGGCTGGAGTTTTTCATGAGGGGTGCAGCCCAAGACAGTGTCAAAAATAAGCTCCCTTGCCCCTCATTTGCCTAAAGTCAAGGTGGCCTGGACACCCATCCGGTGAACCAGGAGTGATCAGATAGGCCAGCTGTTAATACTGCTCTGCATCTCCAATTTGAGGCCTACTGACTGTCAGGTATAGATTCTTTATATGATTTGGAGCCATGAGAAAACCCAAAAACCTATGGGTTAGCTCTGCAGGGCTTTGCATAACTCATTTGAACCAAAGGATCCGTATTCTCACTTGATGGTGGTCAGGAACCTTACAAATGAATGCGAGAGACTTCATTCACAATAATTGCTCTTTTGGCCATTTTGGTTTTGGATGCACACATGGGATCTCTCTTTACATCCATCAGGTGCTGAGAATCTAAGCCACAACCTCACACAGGGCCAAGAGGCTGATTCAGACACATCCCTTTCCAAAGCAATTAAGCAAAGAGCCACAGGTGATGCCTATTCATTTCCATTTGAAAACTGTTTTCTTCAGGCTTCACAAAGGGGTGGCCTGAGGCAAAGACCTTCCTGACATTCAGGGAAACAGAACAATTGATAAGCAAAAGGCCGAAAGCATGGTTTCTCCACTGAGACTTTCTTGGTCACACTGATATCTGAGTTTTCTGAGATGCTCGCCATTCCCTTCAGCTATCCAGGACATGGCAATGTCACAGAGCTTGGAGGTGGTACATATTTTGGACACAAAACCATGAGACTATTCTGGAGAGTGGTGAGAATTCTGGAAGAAACAGGAACTTAGGAAGGTAGCAGGTGTTGCCCATGGATAAGGCAAGCTGCAGTCCATTCATAAATTGGGCAGGATGAATGCCGGGAATCTTTCTACTATACAGGACATATCAATTGTTGCATTCTATTTTCTAATGTCTACAACCACGGACACAGTGGGATACACAGAAATAGAAACACTTGCCTTGTCCAACGACTTACTAGAAGAAGACCACTCCAAATCAAACAAACCGTCTTTCCTACCTATTATCAGATCATGAGACAAAACCACAAAATCACACCCACCCCACAAAGACACCTCCTTCCCCCATGTAACTCTGTGACTATCCGGAGTTTCCTCTGAGTGGTGGGCCATACTATGTTCCCCCAAAATGGCCTGTCCTATCTCAGATCTGGTCTCCTTGGCCAACTCTGTGAAGTTGTCAGGAGCCTGCGGTGAACCACTACCTACTTTCTCAGGAAAGGCCCCTATTCAGAGCTCTCCTGGTATTTGGCCATCCTCACATATGTAGGTACCAAGAAAGACTGACACTCTCCTTGGTAAATTCAAACAAGTGAGCCTACTGGGTCTGGGACTGGACTGGCTCCGGGTGCCTGGCTTCCTGGATCCCAAGTTAAGAGAGTTCCATCACCAAGGAAGTGAGGTAGATCACTTCTTCAGGAACTGAATGAGGTCATTGCCTTGACAACCACTTTGTCCTAACAGTTGCTTTCAAGAGTCCCATGAGATGGAGGCTGCCCCTACTTCCTGTGACACTTTCACAAGTTAGAATGGTATATAAACCATGGGCACCCGGGAACAGCTCTCCACCTAGGACTGGTTTGGTCCATCTTCTCTACATTAAGAAGAGAGAGGCTGATTCATACATATCCCTTCATGCTGACAAGGCTGTTTGCCATAGAAGATGACTTTTCTCTCTCAGGTCTTTCGTAGCTGCCTACATCTTCTCAAGGGATCATTTCTGCATGGACCTTTGATGTTCTCAACAGGTGGAACATGCCCTACATTCCTGTATTTTAAGAGCAACCCTGTCCCTGCTGTTCTGTAAAGTTCGATTGAGAGAACAGTGTATGGTTTGGGTTAGTAACATGTTCAATTTGGGGTTAGGAATCCTTCTGCATGACGAATAATGGTATTGGGAAACTATGATATTTACAAGAATATATAGGTGAAATATAAGTATAAAAACAGAAATCTAGGGAAGATATGAAGTCCAGAAGGGCATTGGGCCCTTAATTGGTACACTTAGCTTTGAATTATTTTCTGCAAAAATGTCTCAGATAAATCTATATACAATGGCATAGGAGCTTGTACCTTGGATGATTGAATGTCGAATAGAACACCCACTCAAAAAGGGATTGTCGGTAGGATTAGAAAGATAGTCAGTAGGTTTACAAAGAAGAGTGAGAATAGGATTTAGACCAAAAGTTCTTAAGCAATAGGGTTTCAGGTAGACAGTGAATGTAAATGTCAGCACAAGTGAAGAGTCAGTCACAATGATGAACAGGGGAAAATATGTAGGAAAATAGATATAAATAGAGACATTACTAAATCAGGCAAAGTATAAAGTGAGTGATAGGATTAGACATTTTCAACAGGCTTGAGGTTGAATATATAATCTTAGGAAGAAACAAAAATGTAGTCACCAATAAGATTGACATTTGAGAGCATTAGGCCACCTGGACATGGAAGGTTTTAGTAATCCATGCTCACTTTCCATTTAGGCTTTGGTACAACCTTAAGGGTGACCTTTGATTTTTTTGTCCAGAATATTACTGTGATAAAATGTATATATAGATCAGGTGACATGAGTATTTCTTCCACCATTTTTTGAGGAATATTTTGAAAACGTATAAATTAGTATTGAGGGTAAAAATAGGTGTACCCTGTGACTATGAATATAGAGATAATGCATGAATAGACCATACAGTTAATAAATAATATAACTGGTTCCACTTTAAATAATGTATTGAATTGATATCTGAAAATACATAAGAAATCATATATTGATATATAATCATTCATAACAACTAGTTATACGTCTAATTGTAATCCTAGGGTTATGGTTTATCATGAAGAGTGTGTGAGTTTTGCTTCAAAAGTGATTATGGAAATCAAAAATAATGTGTTTGGAAAGAAGTCTCATGAAAAGACCAGTTTGAAACATGGCGGAACACGTGTTTTCTGAAGCAGAAAGTGAATGAAAGTGAAATAAATGCCTATAAATTTGTGAACTTGTGGATGAAATATATATCCAATAATGTGCATAAACTGAAGAAATAGTAATGTACTAGTTTTGAATAAAAATGAACTTCAAAATACTTATCATGTCCCATAGGAATCTACTTGCATTGATGTGAAAATGGATCAGTTACTGTAGAAATATTAGGATTTATATGCACCATTCACTGAAGTTAGTTTTCAATACGAGGAAAAAAATACGTATATCAGGTGAATGAATATTTCTGAGAATAATCTTGTGAAAAGTTGATTATAAATCCATATACATAATCATGAATGAATTTAGGGAGTGTATAATAAGACGCATATATTAAATATTTTGAAATATCTGGAGAGAATATATATATATATATATATATATATATATATATATATATCCACACACAGATTTTAAAAATTAGCAATATATATGCCAATCGAATTACACCGTGAAATATGAATCATCCACAGATCCAAAAATATTCATTTTACTGGATATGGATTTATGTATAACTTTTTTCAACTAGGAAGCTCACACATAGGTTGAATTTTCAGGTCAAACAGCGTTTAAGAGGAGTGATCTCTTCTCACACTTTGTATCTACCAAGTCATGTAACTCACAAGAATGTACGTGTGATACCAGGTAGGATTCTATATGTGCATATAAAAATACATGTGCTGAATAGAATACAGAGAAAGGGAGACAGGAATTCACATATTTGTTAACTTTAAAAGCACATGGAAAACTATTTCAACAAAAAATTGACTAGATTTATAACTCCTACCCTATATAATGCAAAAGGCAAGTCCAAGTATACAACATGCCTCCTCTGAACTGCTTGTATTTCTATTCTGTTTCCGTTATTTTTCTCCATCATATTAGGATTAGTATTCAGAATCTAGCAGAGCATGTGTTAGTGTCAGGGATTCAGTATTTCAAATGTAAAATAGAAAAATGAATCCAATGTGTATGCAAATATGTGCTAAACAAAATCTTCCCACTCTCATCCAGAACAATTCCTTGATATTTTTTTCGCCCAAAGTAAGACACAATTAGAGGAGAAGAGTAATAAAATCTGTGAATAATATGCTCAGGAGTTTACAACCTTGGAAGTGGTAGAGGAGTTTCCCTAGTATGGGACAGGGTAAACACTCCATAAACATGGAGCTCTGCTGGCCTAAATACTTCTTGAGAAACTGCCTCTGAGTTTGGGCACTTGAAATATATGTTGTTGTCAGGAGCTTTAGCTTCTTTTTAGTGAGACTATCAAAGCTGTGTCTGCATCTATGTGACCTGGAGGACATGGTTTCTTATTTTCCAATGAACATGAGGCAGCAGTGCTGAATTCTCTCTTTGTAAGTAAACTGTGGCCACTGGGGGCTAAGGGTATTCCCATGTGGACTGGGAAGCCATTTGGTCATCCTCCACTTTTCGTGGTGTTTCTTGCTGCTGCACTGGGACTTTGGCATTTGCTTCATGAAATAAAAGAAGTTCAACTGGGACACAGTTCTGGAGGCAATTCTTTCATGTGTGGTTGGTCAGGGTCTGCAGGAGAATGCACCAACCAGGTTTCTATCCCAAATAGCTTGGCCCCATGTCCATAGTAACCTGATTCTAAACATTGCCCGGAAACATCTCCATATAACCAGAAGCCTTTACATGGAAGGGTTTGCTGGCTTCACCATGTAAGTCACAAGCCATTTGGGATCCAATGGCAGATCCACATGGCCCCACCACAAATTTTTTATCACACACCTGCCTACCACTGCTCTAGGCCCACTACTCAGCAGGTTCCAACATATTGGCATCTCTGTTCTACACCATTTTCATGAAACCCACTCAATCAAGGCACTGTCTTGCATATTTACGATCAGCAACAGGACATCCAAAGTTTCTCCAGTGCCACCTGGTCATGGGAATTTCAAAAATTTCATGGTATTTATCTAGGCATTTTTCAAGGATGACGTTGCAGGCACTGTGGGTTTCAATTCATTCAGCAAAGATTAAATGGTGAGGAAGATCATTTCAATGAATGCTCTGTAGAACTCTCACAGGCAAGGCTTCCCAAAGAGTGGCCAAAATGTCACATGAAGCCAGGCCTATTGAGGTCTACAATGTGACGTCCATGGGTGTTGTGACTCTCAACAATGGCTGACAAGTCTTTCAGAATTAAATCATGTGATCTTCTGGCTGAGATACCCAGGGCTCTGTGGAAAGCCACCCTGGGCCTAGATCTCAGTTTCCAAGGGTGATTCTCATGGGTGGACTCCTAAAATCCCAACAAAATTCATGGCAATACTTCTCTGAATTCAGTCTCTAAGGGGAATCACACCAGAGTTCAAGCCCAGGTGGTCCCAGTCATGTCTTCCAACCGGACACAAATGACCAAAATTAAAACCAAAACCCTCCCATATGGCCCTCATCTTCTTCCATATAGACACTAATCACAACCTCTGGCTGAAGGTTTCCATGAGTGGCGGAGTCCAAGAGAGTGTCCAAAATAACTCCCTTGCCCCTCATTGGCGTAAATTCAGGGTGGTCTGGACATCCTTCATGTGAAACAGGAGTGATCAAATATGCTAGACGTTAATACTTCTATGCTTCTCCAATTTGTGGAAAACTGAGTGTCAGGTATATATTTTTATGTGATTTGCAGTCATGAGAAAACACAAGCTCCTCTGCAGGTCTTTGAAGAACCCATTTGACCCAAAGGATCCCTATTCTCACTTGATGGAGTTCAAGAACTTTAAAGAGGAAGGGGACAGACTTCATCCACAAGGACTGCTTTTTGGCCATTTTGGTTTTGGATACACACATGGGATCTCTCTTTACATCCACCACGTGCTGAGTATCTAAGCCACAACCTCACACAGGGCCAAGAGGCTGATTCAGACACATCCCTTTTCAAAGCAATTAAGCAAAGAGCCACAGGTGATCCATATTCATTTCCATTTGAAAACTGTTTTCTTCAGGCTTCACAAAGGGGTGGCATGAGGCAAAGACCTTCCTGACATTCAGGGCAACAGAACATTAGGTTAGCAAACGGCCCAAAGCAGTGTTTCTCCACTGAGACTTTCCTGGTCACACTGATATCTGAATTTTCTGAGACGCTCGCCATTCCCTTCAGCTATCCAGTACATGGCCATGTCACAGAGCTTGGAGGTGGTACATAACTTGGTCACAAAATCATGAGCCTATTCTGGAGAGTGGCCAGAATTCAGGAAGAAAACAGGAACTTAGGAAGATAGCAGGTGTTACCCATCCATAAGGCAAGCCGCATTCCTTTCATACATTGGGCAGAAAGAATTCTGGTAAGCTTTCTACTAGCCTGGACACATCCTTTGATGCATTGCATTCTCTTTTCTAATGTCTACAACCATGGACACAGTGGGATACACAGACATAAAAACACTCGCCTTGTCAAATCACTTGTTAGAAATCGTCCACTCCAAACCAAACAAACTGCCTTTCCTACCTATTCTCAGAACATGAGACAAAATCACAAACACACACTCACACCCACAAATTCACCTCCTTTCCCAAAGTAGGTCTCTGACTATCGGGTGTGACCTCTGACTGGTGGGCCGTACTATGTTCCCATCAAATGGCCTGTTCTGTCTCAGATCTGGTTTCCTTGGCCAACTCTGTGAAGTTGTCAGGAGACAATGGTGAGCCACTTCCTGCTTACTCAGGAAAGGCCACTCTTCAGAGCTTTCCTGGCATTTGGCCATCCTCACATCAGTAGATACCAAGAAAGACTGACTCTGTCTTTGGTAAATCAAAAGAAGTGAGACCACTGGGACTGGGCCTGGGACTAGATTTGTGTGCCTGGATGCCTGTATCCCAAGTTCAGAGAGTTCCATCACCAAGAATGTGAGGTGAGGTCACTTCCTTCAGGAACTGAATGAGGTCAATGCCTTGGCAAGCACGTTGTCCTAACATTTGCTTCCAAAGGTCCCATGAAATGGAGGCTGTCCCTAATTCCTTTGACACTTTCACAAGTTAGAATGGTATATCAAACATTGGTAACCAGGAACAGCTCTCCACAGAGGCCTCGTTTGGTCCTTCTTCTCTACATAAAGAAGAGAGAGGCTGATTCAGACACATCCCTTCATGCTGACCAGGTTGTTTGCAATGAAAGATGACTTTTGCTCTCTCAGTTCCTTCATAGGTGTCTACAACTTCTCTAGGGATCATTTGCGCATAGACCTTTGAGTTTCTCAGCAGTTGGAAGATCCCCTAAATTCCTGTATTTTAAGACCAACTCTGTCCTTGCTCTTCTCTAAAGTTAGATTGAGGGAACAGTGTATGGTTAGGGTTAATAACAGGTTTGATTTGGAATAGAAATCATTCTGCTGGATGAATAATGGTATTGGGAACCTGCGATATTTTCAAGAATATATAGGTAAAATATATGAATCTGAAAACAAAAATCTAGGTAAGATTTGAAGCCCAGAAGGGCATTGGGCTTTTGATTGGGTATTAAGCATAGGACCTTGTAACTTGGATGATTGATTTTCAAAGAGAACTTCCAGTCAAAATGGATAGTCAGTAGTATTAGGAAGATAGTCGGTATGTTTATAAAGGAGAGTGAGTATAGGATTTGGACCAAAAGTTCTTTAGCTATAGGGTTTCGGGTATTGAGTGAATGTAAATGTCAGCACATGTGAAGAATTAATCACAATGATGAACTGGGGAAAATATGTAGGAATGCAGATATCAATAGAGACTTTAGGAAATCTGGCAAAGTATAGTCGGTAGTGAAATGTTAATAAAATAGATTCTTGTCACTTCCTGTTTTACTGTATGCTTAATAAAACACTGTTGAAATCTTGAGAAGTGATTTCTAATCTTTTTCCCAGAATGTGCTGTCCCCAACTGCCAAACTTCAGAATGTACTCCCTCACCCAGTTGCACGCAAACTGCTCACCCGCCCAGGCCCATCAATAAACTTTCCTCCCTGCCCTCTTCAAGGAAAGTATATAAGCTCTGCTTAAGCTGTTCTCAGGGTTCTCTGCTCTATTCAAATGAGCTCTGAGCCCCAGCATGCTGGACCCCCAATAAACCCTTTGTTTTTTCATGAGAGAGTCTCTTGGTGGTCTCTTCCCCCAATGCTCTTCCGATATTTATATATGGAGGTTCCACCGAAATCCAGCAGTGGTGAACGAGAGACCCCAATGGGCTACTCTCAGGGTAAGTAAGGCACCTCTTTCTGGTTTCAGGTTTCAGGTTAGGGCTTGGCAAAATGGCTGTCGATGAAGTGTGTGAGCTCTCTTTGATGGTGGCTGGCAGATGTGTCACAGAGCCACAAGCCAAGTCCCTGGGGGACGCCACAGAGGACTCGGGAATCAAGGAATAATAGTCTCCTCGACTCAGTGATACTTTGTTTCAGATTCGGTATTGCCAGCCCATCGGGTTTTGCCACCTGCTCAGTCTTGGTCTCAGTGTTGGACGTCCATTGCCTGTCTTTATTGTTTTCTCTTGTCTGTGTCCTGTGTCGTTGCTTTTACTGTTTGTGTATCTTTCATTATGGGACAGATCACTTCAATGCCTCTGTCCCTGACCCTTGATCTATGGACCAAAGTCCGCTTAAGGGCTCAGAATGTTTCTTTTTTGTAAAACGCTGGACCTGGCAGATTCTGTGTGCCACAGAATGGCCCACCTTTGGATTCGGATGGCCCCTAGAAGGATCTTTCTACTTCCCACTAATTTAAAAAGACAGAGATATTGTCTTACAGCCAGGGCCACATAGCCATACTGATAAACAGGAATATACCTTAACTTGGCAGGACATCTGCAAATCTCCTCCTCCGTGGGTGAAGCCTTTCCTTACTGTGTCCCCGTTCCTACTCCTTCCCCCACGATCTCTCAACCCCTCTGCTCCTCCTCCTCCTCCACCCTCTGTTCTCCCTGAGTCACAAGATTTGACTCTACTGGACTCTCATCCCCCTCCTTATCTTCTACCCTTGTCCCACAACCCCCAACACCCTCTAAGTGATTCTCCAGCTGCTGACTCAGCCTCTCCACAATTGGAGGACGCTAAGCCAGCCCAGGGCCCTCCAGATAACTCCCCTGCGTCACACACAGCCCCTCCTCCCCTGGAGGAAGCTGGAGTTGCTAAAGGAACTCGCCGGTGGCAAATGATTGAAAACCCTGGAACTCCCGTGTTGCTTCCCTCCATCCCTAAGGACCAATGATTGACGATGGCCATAGGGAAAAAATGCAAGCCTACCAGTATTGGCCTTCTCCTCTTCAGACCTATATAAATGGAAATATAACAATCCCCCTTTTACCGAGGACCCAACCTGGCTCTCAGGTCTGGTGAAGTCATTGATGTTTTCACACCAACCTACTTGAGATGACTGCCAACAACTCCTAGGGACTCTCTTCATGACAGAGGAACAAAAGAGAATCCTCCTGGATGCTAGAAAAAAGTATCCTCGGACCAAATGCGTGACCGACAAAACTTCCCAATATATTCAAAGCCGGCTTTCTCTTGAAACGACCCAACTGGGACCCCAACACCTTTGAAGGTAGGGAGCATCTGTCCACTTATCGCCGGGCTCTAATAGTGGGTATCTTAGTGGCCGCTAGGTGACCAACTAATTTGGCCAAGGTAAGAGAGATTATTTAAGGGCCTGATGAATCTCCCTCTATGTCTTAGAGATAATTATGTAGGCATATAAGAGACATACTCCTTTCGATCCTCAGGCAGAGGATCAAAAGGCATCTGTCACAATGGCCTTTATTGGGAAAGCTGCCCTGGATATTAAAAGAAAGTTACAATGCTTAGATGGATTACAAGATATGACTTTGAGGGATTTATTCAGAGAACCCGAGAAGGTATACTTTAAGAGAGAAACTGAGGAAGAGAAGGGAGCTGAGTGAGGATAAAAGAAACAAAAGACAGACTAAGGCATTGACTAAGGTCCTGGTCACAACAACAAATAGGCCAGAAATTAAGAAACAGAGAGACAGGAAGGGATACCTGGGCACACACTAGAGGCCACCCCTGGCCTCAGATCAATGTGCCTACTCTAAAGAAAAAGGACACTGGGCCAAAGAGTGCCCTAGAAAGAGACAGCCATGCCAGCCAGATATTCTGACTCTGGAGGAATACTAAGAAAGTCCGGGCTCAGATCCTCTCCCTGACCTCAAGGTAACTTTTGAAGTGGAGGGGAACACAATAAACTTTGAAGTAGATGCAGGGTGAATATACTCAGCCCGTAAGGCCCATTGGGCCCTCTACCGAATAAAAGGTCTCTAATTCAAGAGTCTAACAGAAGTAAATATCGGGCTTTGACAACTACGAGGACCATGGACCAGGGAAAAGGAAAAATCCATCACTCCTTCCTAGTAATCCCAGAATGCCTGGCCCCATTGATGGGCAGAGTTCTGCTCACCAAGCTCTGGGCCAAAATAACTTTTAACCCTGAAGGCCCTCAAGTGGAATTTTTTAATTCTTCAGTAACTACTCCTATAATCATGGCTCTAACTATGTCAGTAACAAATGTTCATCAACTCACTCACCTTTGTTCAAAGAAACTGCATTCATTCGTGAAGGATCAAGAACACAGTTTTCCACTAACCTACTCACAGCAAAAGGAAATAACTGAATGGGTAACAAAAACCTGTCAGGTCCATTAATTGGTTAAAGCTTACACTTCCAAGCTTCCTGCAGGAAAGCACCTATGAGGAACCAGACGAGGACAATTCTGAGAAGTGGACTTTACTGAAATTAAGCCAGTAAGGTATGGACTTAAATAACTCCTAGTCTTTGAACATACATTTTCAGGATGTATTGAAGCCTTCCCCACACACACACAAAAAAAGAAATAAAAAAGAAGAAAAAAGAAACATTGCAAATGGTTGTAAAGAAGATCCTGGAAGATATTTATTCTCCCCTTGACGACCAGTAGTCTTAACCCTAATCAGCCCCTTAAGCTGCGATGGCTGATCACAAATCCTACTGGACACGAAGTATGGCCTATCTCGAATACAGCCCCCTTACGAACCTGGTGGCCATCTCTCCACCCAGTCATTTGTCAGCTGGCTATAGGTCTTTCCTATTGGGATATCCCTGATTAACAGGATCCCACTAAAATTCCATTAAATCCCTTCCGTACCATAGATAATGGAAACAAACATTATAGATGTAGGGACACGTGAGCCAGATGCAGGTTGGCTAGCCTAGATTACTATGTTTGCCCGGCAGACTATCAAAGCCACAAACAGTCACGGCTGTGGGGGGGGGGAGAGCAGACTTCTATTGTAAGTCATGGGGATGTGAGCATACAGGGATTGTCAGATGGAACCCAAACTCCTCATCAAATTCTGTACACAGCATTGGCCATATTACGAATTAGATAACCAAAACCGATGGCCCCCAGAGGGGTCTCTAGATCCTCAAATTCTGTGTGACCTTTTTAACTTCTGCAAGTGCTCAAAAGGGTGAATGGAGATTCCACTATGTGGAGGCCTTCTCTCTCCTTTGCTCACATCCTGAACTATGCTTCTCCAATAGATGCTCACCCTCAGCCTTGTGCTCCAGACTCTCTGCTGTCACTCCCACCTCAGCAACTTGATTTCTCCCCTCCAATATCTAGATCAAAAACCCAAATCTCGACTAGTTCTCAGACCATTGCTCCCTTGCTGAGGTTGCAGGTACTGAGGTACCACTCCAATCACTCACTCCTCTCCTCTCCTGTCAATGCCCGCACCGGGTCCCACCCAGTCCTCTTACCACCTAATGCAAAGCTCAAACCCGCTGAGAAGAATCCTCAGACCCTAATACAAGATGTAATGAAAATGGCCTTTAATGTTGCTTTGTCATCACTAAAAACAGGTTACTAAGAATTTAAAGTCCCTCACAGGCTTTTTGGAATCTCACTCCCGTCTCCCCCTCTGTTCTATCTGTTCTACTGCTCAAGTTTTTGTTGCTATTAAGATCCCAAAGCCCTCTCCCAATATTCTTTTACATCTCTCCTTCCTCATTCTCAGATCCACAGAGCTGCTCTTATCCCTGCCTTCCAAATTGTCCCCCTCTGTACCAGGCCCACAGAAAAGTCTTAACTGACCTTCTCCAGAAGTCTTCACCATGGCTGATTTAGGACTTTCAGCAAAAGAATCCCGATAAAAGAGTTCACTGTAGATAAACTTCCTATTTTTGTGTTGCCCTGGTCTCCTTGGCAACTGGCTAAAAAATTCAGCACTCCTGATCTAGACACACCCTTACTAGTTTTTCACAAAATATTTGAAAAAAAGGCCTCTGGCCTTGAGCTGGGGCTTCACAGAGATGGCTACATTTCTAAGATAAAGAAGTTACAAACTGGGCTGTATGGAAACAGCTGGAAGGGGGAAAAAAAGAAAGGGAAGACACCCCCACCTAGGTGTCCTTGAAAAGTTAACTTGCCCAAACTGAGGAAAAAACAGAAACAAAAACTGCTTTTTGTGAACTTCTGCAGACTGTGAACTTCTGAGCCCCTTCCCTTACGTGTTGGGTACAAAATTCTGAAACTACGTAACTTGGGTTTCAGGGGATTAATTGATTACAACAGAAGCAATGCCCTCTGAATCTGGTTGAAACCAAAAAAGACTGTTTCCGTGTCTTTGGTGCTATCTTAGGTGCCTTGCCTTGTCCGTCCCTACAACAGTATAATTCTATATACTTAAACATTGTTTATGTTTTCATGAAATGGTCAACAGATGTGATTAATTGTGAAATGGTGCAGATGTTTCCCAGAGTGCTCTATCATGACGCAGGTTCATCTGAAGATCAAAGAGGGGGACATACAACCCGGTTCCGCTGGGAACATATGTCCCTCACCTTAGCCATTCTATTACGAATAGGAGTTGCTGCAGGGTTGGGCACAAGAACCACTGCTCTGGTCCATGGGACACAACAAGTGACCCAATTAGAAGCAGCAATAGATCAAAACTTAAAGATTTTAGAAACCTCCATCACAGCTTTGCAGGAATCTTTAACCTCTCTCTCTGAAGTTGTTTTACAGAACAGTCGAGGGTTGGACCTCCTTTTCATGACAGAGGGGGGCCTTTGTGCTTCATTGAGGGAAGAATGTTGTTTTTATGTCGACAATACTGGAGTTGTAAAAAAATCTATGAGTAAATTAAAAAGATGCCTTGAAGAGCAACAACGAGAGAGAGAGAGGCACAGAAAGGGTAGTTTGAGTCTTTTTTTACACAGTCCCCCTGGTTAATTACGTTTTTATCAACCCTGGCCGGTCCAATAATAATCCTCATATTATTACTAACTATAAAACCCTGTTTCCTCAACCATGTAATTTCTTTTCTCCAAGCTCAAATTGGACAAATTAAAATTATGGTAATACCCCACTAGCAGACATAGAATGTGACACCCCACAAAGATCACTTTTATGATTAAAAGTAGCCAGAAAAAGAAGTGGGGAATGAAAGGTTAATAAAATATGTACTTGTCACTTCCTGTTTTTCTGTACACTTAACGAAACACTGTTGAAATCTTGAGAACTCTTTGCTAATCTTGTTGCCAGAATGTGCTGTCCCCAATTGCCAAACTGCAGAATCTACTCCCTCACCCGGTTGAATAGAAACCTGAACTGTACTTGGATCATTGAATGTAGAAGAGAACATCCATTCAAAAAGTTATAGTCAGTTGGATTAGAAAGATAGTCGGTAAGTTTAGGAAGAAAAGTGAGTATAGGATTTGGAACAAAAGTTCTTTAGCAATAGGGTTTTGGTTAGAGAGTCAATGTAAACGTCAACACAAGTGAAGAGTCATTCACAATGATGCACAGGGCAAAATATGTAGGAAAGCAGATATCAATAGAGACATTAGGAAATCAGGAAAAGAATAAAGTGAGTGATGGGATTAGATATTTTCAACAGGGTTGAGGATGAATATATGAGCTTAGGATAAAACAAATATGAAGTCAACAATAGGATTGACATTTGATAGCATTAGCGTAGCCCAAGACAGTGTCCAAAATAAGCTCTGTTGCCCCTCATTTGCCTAAATTCCCAGTGGCCTGTACACCCTTCCTGTGTACCAGGAGTGATCAAATAGGCCTGCCCTTAATACTGCTCTGCTTCTCCAATTTGAGTCCTACTGAGTGTCGGGTACAGATTCTTTATGTGAATTGGAAAGATGAGAAAACTCAAGCACCTATTGGATAGCCTCTGAATAGATTTGAAGAACTCATTTGACCCAAAAGATCCCTATTCTCACTTGATGGAATTCAGGAACCTTACAGAGGAAGGCAAAATACTTCATCAACAATGACTGCTCTTTATGCCATTTTGGATTTTATGCACCCATGGGATCTTTCTTTAGATCCTTCAGGTACTGAGAATCTAAGTCAAAGAATCACACTGGGCCAAGAGGCTGATTCACACACATCTCTTTCCAAATCAGTTAAGGAAAGAGCCAAAGGTAAAGCATATTCATTTCCGTTTGAAAAATCTTTCCTTCAGGATTCACAAAGGGTTGGCCTGAGACAAAGACCTTCCTGACTCTCAGGGCAACAGAACAATAGGTAAGCAAATGGCCCAAAGCAGGGATTCTCCACTGAGACTTTACTGGTCACACTGATATCTGAGTTTTCTGAGATGCTCGCCATTCCATTCAGCTATCCAGTACATGGCCATGTCACAGAGCTTGGAGGTAGTACATATCTTGGACACAAAACCATGAGCCTATTCTGGAGATTGGCCATAATTCAGGAAGAAAACAGCAACTTAGGAAGGTAGCAGGTATCGCCCATCAATAAGGCAAGCCGCATTCAATTCATAAATTGTGCTGGATGAATGCTGGGAAGCTTTCTATGAGACAGGACACATCCATTGATGCATTCTCTTTTCTAATGTCTACAAGTACGGACACAGTGGGATACACAGACATAGAAACACTTGCATTGTCAAACGACTTACTAGAAACAGTTCACTCCAAACCAAACAAACCGCCTTTTCTAACTATTCTCAGAACATGAGACAAAACCACAAACCCACACCCGCAATGGCACCTCCTTCCCCCAAATAGGTCTGTGACTCTCCGGAGTGTGCTCTGACTGATGGGCCATACTATGATCCTCCGAAATGGCCTGACCTGTCTCAGATCTGGTCTTCTTGGCCAACAATGTGAAGTTGTTAGAAGCCAGGAGTGAGCCACTATCTGCTTTCTCAGGAAGAGCCCCTCTTCCGAGCTTTCCTGGCATTTGGCCATCCTCACATCAGTAGGTATCAAGAAAGACTGACTATGTCCTTTGTAAATCCAAAAAAGTGAGACCACTGGGACTAGAACTGAGACTGGCTCTGGGTGCCTGGCTTTCTGTATCCCAAGTTCAGAGAGTTCCATCACCATGGAAGTGAGATGAGATCACGTCCTTCAGGAACTGAATGAGATCACTGCCTTGGCAACCACTTTGTCATAACAATTGCTTCCAACGGTCCCATGAGATGAGGGCTGCCCCTACTTCCTGTGACACTTTCACAAGTTAGAATGGTATATCACCCGTAGGCAAAAGGGAACAGCTCTCCACACAGGCCGGGTTTGGTCCATCTTCTCTACATTAAGAAGAGATAGGCTCATTCTGACTCAACCCTTAATCCTGACCAGGTTGTTTGCCATGGAAGATGATTTTTGCTCTCTCAGGTCTTACATAGCTGCCTACATCTTCTCCAGAGATCATTTCTGCATGGAGCTTTGAGGTTCTCAACAGATGGAAGATCCACTGCAATCCTGTATTGTAAGACCAACACTGTCCCTGCTCTTCTGTAAACATAGATGTGAATTGGAGTCATGAGAAAACCCACGAACCTATGGGATAGCCTCTGCAGAACTTTAAAGAATTCACTTGACCCAAATGATCCCTATTCTCACTTAATGGAGGTCAGGAACCTTACAGAGGAAGGCGAGAGACTCTATCCACCATGACAGTTCTTTTGTCCATTTTGGTTTTGGATGCACACATGGGATTTTTCTTTAGACCCATCATGTGCTGTGAATCTAAGCCACAGCCTCACATAGGGCCAAGAGGCTGATTCAGACACATCCATTTCCAAAGCAATTAACCGAAGAGGCACAGGTAATGACCATTCAATTCCATTTGAAAACTATTTTCTTCAGGCTTCACAAAGTGTGGCCTGAGGCAAAGACCTTCCTGACATTCAGGGCAACAGAATAGGTAAGCAAAAGGCCCAAAGCAGGGTTTCTCCACTGAGACTTTCTTGGGCATAGTGATATCTGAGTTTTCTGAGATACTCACCATTCCCATCAGCTATCCAGTACATGGCCATGTCACAGAGATTGAGGTGGTACATATCTTGGACACAAAATTATGAGCGTATTCTGGAGAGTGTCCAGAATTCAGGAAGAAAACAGGAATTTAGAAAGATAGCAGGAGTTGCCCATCCATACGGCAACCTGCAGTCCATTCATAAATTGCACAGGATGAATGCTTTGAAGCTTTCTCGTAGACAGGACACATCCATTGATGCATTCTCATTTCTACTGTCTACAATCACGGACACAGTATGATATATAGACACAGAAACACTCACGTTGTCAAAGGACTTACTAGAAACAGTCCACTCCAAAACAAACAAACCAGCTTTCCTAACTATTCTCAGAACATGAGACAAAACCACAAACTCACACTCACACCCAAAAAGGCACCTCTTTCCCCCAAGTAGGTCTGTGTCTATCCGGAGTGTCCTCTGACTTGTGGGCCATACTATGTTCCCCAAAAATGGTGTGTCCTGTCTCCGATCTGGTCTCTTTAGCAAACTCTGTGAAGTTGTCAGGAGCCCATGGTGAGAAACTATCTGCTTTCTCTGGAAAGGCCAGTCTTCATAGTTTCCAGGCATTTGGCTGTCCTCACATCAGTAGGTACAAAGAAAGAGTGACTCTGTCTTGTTAAATCCAAACAAGTGAGCCCACTGGGACATGGAGTGGGTTTGACGCTGTGTGCCTGGTTTCCTGGATCCCAAGATCACAGACTTTCATCACCAATAATGTAAGGTGAGGTCACTTCCTTCAAGAACTGAATGAAGTCACTGCCTTGGAAACCACTTTGTTTTAACAGTTGCTTCCAAGGTTCCCAAAAGATGGAGTCTGCCTCTACTTGCTGTGACTCATTCATAAGTTAGAATGGTATATCAACCATAGGCACCGGGGAACAGCTCTCCACACAGGCATGGTTTGGTCCATCTTCTCTACATTAGGAAGAGAGAGGCTAATTCAGACACATCCCTTCAACCTGACCAGGTTGTTTGCCATGGAAGATGACTTTTGCTCTCTCAGATCCTTCATACCTGCCTACACCTACTCAAGGGATTATTTCTGCAGGGACTTTTGAGGTTCTCAGCTGGTGGATGATACCCTACCTTCCTGGATTTTAAGACCAACTCTGTCCCTGCTCTTCTGTAAAGTGAGATTGAGGGAACAGTGTATGGTTAGTGTTAATAGCATGTTCGATTTGGGTTAGGAGTCATTCTGCTGGATGAATTACGGTATTGGGAACCTATGATATTTATAAGAATATAAATGTGAAATATATGTATGAGATCAGAGATCTGGGAAAGATTTGAAGCCCAGAAAGGCATTGGGCCCTTGATTGGTATACTTAGATTGAATTATGTTCTGCACCGAGGTCTCAGATAAATCGATATACAATGGCATAGGACCCTATACCTCGGATGATTGAAAGTAGAAGAGAACATCCAGTCAAAAAGGGATAGTCTGTAGGATTAGGAAGATAGTCAGTAGGTTTAGGAAGAAGAGTGAGTCTCGGAGTTGGACCAAAAGTTCTTTAGCAATTGGTTTTCAGTTAGAGGGTGAATGTAAATGTCAGCACATGTGAAGAGACAGTCACAATGATGAACTGGGAAAAATATGTAGGAAAGCAGATATCAATAGGGGCATTAGGAAATCAGGAAAAGTATAAAGTGAGTGATAGGATTAGATATTTTCAACAGGCTTGAGGTTAAATATATAATCTTAGGAAGAAACAAATATGTAGTAACCAATAGGATTGACATTTGAGAGCAGTAGGCACCCTGGACATAGATGCTTTTAGTAATCCATGGTCACTTTCCATTTAGGCTTTGGTACAATCATATGTGTGACCTTTGCATTTTGTGTCCAGAATACTACTGTGGTAAAATGTATATGTAGATCAGGTGACATAAGTATTTCTTCCACCATAAAGGGGAGTAATATTCTGGAAACTTATAAATTAGTACTGGGGATACAAATAGGTGTACCTTGTGTTGATGATTATTGAGATGATGCATGAATAGACCATATTGTGAATAAAGTATGTAACTGGATCCAACATTAAATAATGGATTGAGTTTGCATCTGAAAATATATTGGAAATCTTATATTGATATATATACCATCATTCCAACGAGTTATATATGCAATGGTATTATTAGGGTTACGGTTTGTCGTGAAGAGTGAGTTTTGCTTCAAAAATGATTATGGAATCGAAAATAATGTGTTTAGAAAGAAGTCTAGTGAAAAGACCAGTAAAGAAACATGGAGGAATACATGTGTTCTGAAGTAGTAAGTAATTGAAAGTGAACCAAATGCCAAAAAAATTTGTGAAGTTCTGGATGAAAAAATACATCCTATGATGTCCATAAACTGAAGAAATAGTAATGTACCAGTGTTGAGTAAAAATGAACTTCAAATTACACATCATGTCCCATAGCAATCTACTTGCATTGATGTTAAACTGGGTCAGTTACTGTAGAAATATTAGGATTTTTAAGCACCATCCACTGAACTAAGTTTTCAGTAGTAGGAAACCAAAATATATTTCAGGTTTATGAATATTTCTGAGAATAATCTTGTGAAAATTTGAATTTAAATGAACATAAATGAATATGAATGAATTTAGGGAGTGTATAATAAGACACATATTTTTCATATTTTTTTAAAAATCCGTAGAATATACACACACACACACGCACACACACACACACACACATGCACACACACACATTAATATTTAGCAATATATATGCCAATCGATATTCATCATGAAATATAATTCATTCACAAATCCAAAAATATTCATTTTACTGAACATGGATTTATGTATAGTGTTTTTCACTAGGAAGCTCACCCATAGGTGGAATTTTCAGTTCCATCATTATTTAGGGAGAGTCATCTCTTCTCACAATTTTTATATTCCAAAGTCAGTGATCTTACAAGAATGTACGTGTGATACCAGGTAGGATATTGTATATGCATAAAAAAATTACATGTGCTGAATAGGATACAGAGAAAGGGAGACAGGAATTTACATATGTGATAACTTTAAAAAATCATGGAGAAATATTAAAATGAAAAGTTTACTAAATTTAAAACACATACTCTTGATAAAGAGGAAGACAAATACAAATATACACCATGCTTCCTATAAAAGGACTGTACTTCTATTCATTTAGGTTTTTTTTTCTCCATGATATTAGGATTAGTAGTCAGAGTCTAGTAGGGTATGGGTTAGTGTCAGGGATTCAGTATTTCAAATGGAAAATAGGAAAATGAATCTAATGTGTATGCAAACATGTGATACACAAAAATCTTCCCTCTCTTATCCAGAACAATACCTTGACATAACCATCGCTAAAAGTAAGACACAATTAGAGGAGAGGAGTTAGAAAACCTGTGAATACATATGTGGAATGAAAAATGCTCAGGAGTTCACAACACTGGAGGTGGTAAAACAGTTTACAAAAGTATGGGAGATGGTAAACACTTCAGAAACATGGAGCTGTGCTGACCTAAAGACTTATTGAGAAACTTCCTCTGAGGTTAGGCACAAGAAATATATGTATGACAATATTTAAATCAATGGTTCTGCAACTGATGTGATTCTGCAATCTGGGTCTGCATCTATGTGACCTGGAGGACATGGTTCTTTATTTTGTAATGAACATGAGGCAGCAGGTCTGAAAACTCCCTTTGTAGGTAAACTGTTGCTACTGGGAGCTAAGTGTCTTCCCGTGTGGTCTGTGAAGCCATTTGGTCATCCTCCACTTTTCAGGGTGTTTCTTACTGCTGCACTGGGAATTTGGTATTTGCTTCATGAAATACAATATGTTCAACTGGGACACAATGCTGGAGGGAGTTCTGTCATGTGTGGTTGGTCAGGGTCGGCAAGAGAATGTACGAACCAGGCTTCTATCCCACATAGCTTTCCCCTTGACTATAGCAACCTGATTCTGAACATTGCCCTGAAACCTCTACATATAACAAGATGCTTTTACATATAAAGGTCTGCTGCCTGCACCATGTCAGTCGCAAGATTTGGAAGCCAATGGAAGATCCAGGTGGTCCTACCAAAAATATTTATTTACACACCTATAGTCCACTGCTCTACGCCCACTACCCAGCAGGCTCCAACTTACTGGCATCTCTGTTCTACACCATTTTCACGAAACTCAGTCAATCAAGGCACTGTTTGTTATACTCATGATCAGCAACAGGATATCTAAAGGTTATCCAGTGCCACCTGGTCATGGGGATTTCAAAAATTTCATGGTATTAATCTAGTCATTTTTCAAGGATGAAGTTGGAGGCACTGTGGGTTTCATTTAATTCAGGAACCATTAAATGGTGAGGAAGCTCATTTCAATGAAAGCTCTGGAGAACACTCACAGGCAAGCCTTCCCAAAGAGTGGCCAAACGGACACATGAATCCAGGCCCATTGAGGTATACAATGTGAGGTCCATGTGTGTTTGGACTCTCAATTATGGCTACCAAGTCTTTAAGAATTAAAACATGTGATATCCTGGCTCAGAATCCCTGAGCTCTGTGGAAAGCCATCCTGGGCCTAGATCTCAGTTTCCAAAAGCGATTCTCATGCGTGGTCTCCTAAAATCCCAACACTATTCATGGCAATACTTCTCTGAGGTCAGTTCCAGAACTCAGTCTCTAAGGGGAATCACACCAGAGTTCAAGCCCTGGTGGACCCAGTCATCTCTTCCAACTACCACACAAATTACCACAATTAAAACAAGAACCCTCCCATATGGCCCTCATCTTCTTTCATATAGACACTCATCATAATCTGGCTGGAGGTTTCCATGAGGGGTGCAGACCAAGACAGTGTCCCAAATAAGCTCCTTTGCCCCTCATTTGCCTAAAGTCAAGGTGGCCTGGACACCCATCCTGTGAACCAAAAGTGATCAAATAGGCCTGCCGTTAATACCGCTCCAATTTGAGGACTACTGTCTGTGGGGTTTAGATTCTTTATGTGAATTTTAGTCATGAGAAAACCCAAGCACAATGGGCTAGCCTCTGCAGGTTTTGTAGAACTCTTTTGAACCAAAGGATCCCATTCTCACTTGATGGAAGTCAGGAACCTTACAGAGGAAGTCGAGAGACTTCCTCCCAATAATTGCTCTTTTGGCGAATTTTCTTTTGGATGCACACATGGTAACTTTCTTTAGATCCATCAGGTGCTGAGAATCTAAGCCACAGCCACACACAGGGCCAAGGGCATGATTCAGACACATCCCTTTCCAAAGCAATTAAGGAAAGTGCCACAGGTATGCCCATTCATTTCCATTTGAAAACTGTTTTCTTCAGGCTTCACAAAGGGGTGGCCTGAGGCAAAGAACTTCCTGACATTCAGGGCAACAGAACAATAGGTAAGCAAAAGGCCGAAAGCAGGGTTTCTCCTCTGAGACTTTCCTGGTCACACTGATATCTGAGTTTTCTGAGATGCTCGCCATCCCCTACAGCTATCCTGTACATGGCCATGTCTCAGAGCTTGTAGGTGGTACATATCTTGGACACAAAACCATGGGCCTATTCTTGAGATTGGCCGGAATTCAGGACGAAAATAGAAACTTAGGAAGGTAGCAGGTGTTGCTCATCGATAAGGCAAGCTACAGTCCATTCATAAATGGGGCAATATGAATGCTGAGAAGATTTCTACTAGACACGACACATCCATTGATGGATTCTCTTTTCTAATGTCTACAACCACGGAAACAGTGGAATACACAGACATAGAAACACTCGCCCTGTGAAAAGACTTACTAGAAACAGTCCACTTCAAATGAAACAAACCGACTGTCCTACCTATTCTCAGAAAATGAGACAAAACCACAAAACCACAACCACACCCACAAAGGCACCTCCTTCCCCTAAGTAGGTTTGTGACTATCCAGAGTGTCCTCTGACTTGTGGGCCATAATATGTTCCCCCAAAATGGCCTTTCCTGTCTCAGATCTTGTCTCCTTGGCCAACTCTGTGAACTTCTTAGGAGCCAACGGTGAGCTACTACCTGCTTTCTCATGAAAAGCCCTGCATCCGAGCTTTCCTGGCATTTGGCCTTCGTCACATCTGTAGGTACCAAAAAATACTGACCCTGTCCTTGGTAAATCCAAACAAGTGAGACCACTAGGACTGGGACTGGGACTGGCTCTGTGTGCCTGGCTTCCTGGATCCCACGTTCAGAGAGTTCCATCACCAAGAAAGTGAGGTGAGGTCACTTCCTTCCTGAACTGAATGAGGGCACTGTCTTGGCAGCCACTTTGTCCTAACTGTTGCTTCCAAGGGTCCCAAGAGATTGAGGCTGCCCCTACTTCCTGTGACATTTTCACAAGTTAGAATGGTATATCAACCAAAGGCACCCAGGAATAGATCTCCACACAGGCCTGGTTTGGTCCATGATCTCTACATTAAAAAAAAATCTGATTCAGACACAACCTTTTATCCTGACCGGGTTGTTTGCCATGGAAGATGACTTTGGGTCTCTCAGGTCCTTTATTGCTTCCTACATCTTCTCCAGGGATCATTTCTGCATGGACCTTTGAGGTTCTCAGCAGGTGGAAGTTTTTCTACATTTCTGTATTGTAATATCAACTCCTGCCCTGCTCTTCTGTAAAGTTAGATTGAGGGAACAGTGTCCGGTTATGGTTAAAAACATGCTCGATTTGGGTTAGAAATCATTTTGCTGGATGAATGATCGTATTGGGAACTTGCTATGTGTAGAAGAATATATAGGTGAAATATATGTGGTGGCTGAGAGACATGTCACAGAGACAAAGGGCACCTCTCTGGAGGACCCCGCAGAGAACTCGGGAAATCAAGGAACAATAGTCTTCTCGACTCAGTGATATTTTCTTTTAGATTCGTTATTGCCATACCATTGGGTTTTGCCGGCTACTCATTCCTGGTCTCAGTGTTGGACGTTCATTGCCTGTCTTTATGGTCTTGTCTTACCTGTGTCGTGTGTCCTTGCTTTTACTGTTTGTGGAACTTTCATTATGGAACAGAGCACGTCAATGCCTCTGTCCCTGACCCTTGATCACTGGACCAAAGTCCGCTTAAGGGCTCAGAATCTTTCTTTTTTTAGTAAAACGCTGGACCTGGCAGAATCTCTGTGCCTCAGAATGGCCCATCTTTGGAGTCGTATGGCCCCTAGAAGGATCTTTCTACTTCCCACTAATTTAAAAAGTCAGAGGTATTGTCTTTCAGCCAGCGCCACATAGCCATCCGGATCAACAGCCATATATCTTAACTTGGCAGGACCTCTGCAAATCTCCTCCTCCATGGGTGAAGCCTTTCCTTGCCCCTACCTCTGCTCCTACTCCTTCACCCATGATCTCTCAAACCCTCTCAACCTCCTCCTCCTCCACCCTCTGTTCTCCCTGAGTCACAGATTTGACTCTACTGGACTCTTCTCCCCCTCCTTATCCCCTGCCCTCGTCCCCTAACACACAACACACTCTAAGTGATTCCGCTGCTGCTGACTAAGCCTCTCTACCATTGGAGGAAGCTAAGCCGGTAATAGGATCTGACAATGGACTGATGTTCATGGCCCAGGTAAGTCAGGGGTTAGCCAGGAACCTGGGGATTAATTGGAAGTTAAATTGTGCTTATAGACCACAGAGTTCAAGACAAGTAGAAAGAATGAATAGAACTATTAAAGACACCTTAACGAAATTAAGCTTAGAGACCAGCATAAGATTGGACTATGCTCCTGCCTTATGCAATGTTTCATGCAAGAAAAAATCCCTTTGTTTCTTTGAGTAACCTTACCACATGTGAAATTCTTTATGGTGGCCCTCCTCCAGTAGGGGACCTAAGCCCAACTGTAAGACCTAAAGATCCTTTCCACACCCCCTTGCTTGACAGACTTAAAGATCTTGAAAGAACTCAGTAATACCTGTGAAAACAGCTGGCCACTGCCTACCCAACTGGGAACCAGGGGATTCCACATCCATATCAAGTAAGAGATTTCATCTATGTAAGATGATATCAGGTGTCATCCCTGGTACCCCGCTGAAAAGGACCATACCAGGTGCTATTATAACACCTACAGTGGTAAACGTAAACAGAATCACTTCCAGGATCCATGCCTCTCATCTCAAGCCTGCTCCCTGTACAGAATCTTTCTGGAAACTGAAAAAGACTGGTAACAGTTTCAAATTGTGTATTGGCAATGTGAATAAGGTTATATACTCTCCCCTTGGCTACAAGTAGTCCTAACCCTCATCAGCCCATTAAGCCGTGATGGCTGATCACAAATCCTACTGGAAAAGAAGTATGGTCTATCTCGCATACAGCCCCCTTAGGGACCTGGTGGCCATCTCTCCACCCAGACATTTGTTAGCTGGCTATAGGTATTTCCTATTGTGATATCCCTGATGAAGAGGATCCCACTAAAATACCATTAAATCCCTTCTGTACCATAGATAATGGAAACAAACATTATGGATGTAGGGACACGCGAGCCAGATGCAGGTTGGCTAGTCTAGATTACTAAGTTTGCCTGGCAGACTATCAAAGCCACAAAGAGTAATGGCTGTGTGGGGGAAAAGCCGACTTTTTCTGTATGTCATGGGAATGTGTGCATACAGGGGCTGCCTGATGGAACCCCAATTCTTCATCAAATTCAGTACACAGCATTGGCCACATTACCAATTAGACAACCAAAAACTATGGCACCCAGAGGGGTCTCTAGATCCTCAAATTTTGCATGACCTTTTTAACTTCTGCAAGTGCTCAAAAGAGTGAAAGGAAATTCCCCTATGTGGAAGCCTTTTCCCTCCCTCACTCACATCCTGAACTATGCTTCTCCAATAGATCATTATCCTCAGCCTTCTGCTCCAGACCCTCTGATGTCACTCCCATCTCAGCAACTTGATTTCTCCCCTCCAATAACTAGATCAGAAACCCAAAGCTCCACCAGTTCTCAGACCATCGCCCCCTTTCTGAGGTAGCAGGTACATAGGTACCGCTCCACCGACTCATTCCTCTCATCTCCTGTCAGTGCCCTCACCGGGTCCCACCAGGTCCTCTTACCAGCTAACCCAATGCTCAAATGAGCTGAGGAGAGCCCTGAGACCCTTATCCAAGATGTAATATAATTGGCCTTTAAAGTTGCTTTGTCATCACTGAAAACGGGTTACTAAAATTTAAAGTCCCTCACAGGATTTTGGGATCCTCACTCCCGTCTTTCACTCTGCTCTACCTGATCTACTGCTCAAGTTTGCTGCTAGGAAATTCCCAATACCCTTTCGCATTATTCTTTTACATCTCTCTTTTCCCTCATTCTCAGATCCTCGGAGGTGCTCTCAGCCCCACCTTCCCCGTCTTTCCCCCTCTGTACCAGGCCCACAGAAAAGTCTTAAATGACCTTCTTCAGAAGTCTTCACCATGGCTGAGTTTTGAACTTTCAGCAAAACAGTCCCAATAAAGACTTTAATGTAGATAAACTTTCTCTTTCGTATTGCCCTGTTCTACTTGGCCACTGGCTAAAAATCTCAGTACTTCTAAGCTAGACAACCCCTAACTAGTTTTTCACAAAATATGTGAACAAGTCCTCTGGCCTTCATCTGGGGCTTCACAGAGATGGCTACATTTCTAAGATAAAGAAATTACCAACCGGGCTCCATGGTAACAGCTGGCAGGGGGAAAATAAGAAATGGAAGAAAAAGCTCTCCTCCTCCCAGGTGTCCTTGAAAAGTTAACTTGCCCAGAACAGAAGGAAAAACAGAAACAAATACTGCTTTTTTAAACTTCTGAAGACTGTGAACTTCTGAGCCCCATCCCTTATATGTTGGGTACAAAATTCTGAAACTACCTAAACTTGAGTTTCATGGGATTAATTGATTACAATATAAGCAATGCCCTCTGAATCCGGTTGCAACCAAATAGGACTGTTTCCCTCTCTTGAGTGCTATCTTAGGTGCCTTGCTTTGTCAGTGCCTACAACAGCATAATTCTATATACTTAAACATCGTTTATATTTTCATGAAATGATCAGGATATGTGATAAATTGTGTAATGGTGCAGATGTTTCCCAGAGTGCTCTATCATGATGCAGGTTCATTTGAAGATCAAATAGGGGGGGCATACAACCGGTTCCACTGGGAACATATATCCCTCACTTTAGCCATCCTATTAGGAATAGGAGTTGCTGCACGGGTGGGCAGATGAACCAGTGGCATTGTCCATGGGACACAAAAGATGACCCAATTAGAAGCAGCAATAGAGCAAAAGTAAGATATTAGAAACCTCCTTCAGGGCTTTGCATGAAACTTTAACCTCTCTCTCTGAAGTTGTTTTACAGAACAGTTGAGGGTTGGACCTCCTCTTCATTAGAGAAGCGGGGCTTTGTGCTGCATTGAGGGAAGAATGTTGTTTTTATGCTGACTATACTGGAGTCGTAATAAAATCTATGAGTAAATTTAAAAGACACCTTGAAGAGCATCAACAAATGAGAGAGGGCCCAAAAGGGTGGCTTGAGTCTTGGTTCACACAGTCCCCCTGGTTAACTACGTTTTTATCAACCCTGGCTGGTCCAATAATAATCCTCATATTATTGCTAACTATAAAACCCTGTTTGCTCAACCGTGTAATATCTTTTCTCCAGGCTCAAATTGGAGGAGTTAAACTTATGGTAATACCCCACTAGCAGACATTGAATGTGACACCCTCCAATGATCATTTTTATGATTAAAATTAGCCAGAAGAAGAAGTGGGGAATGAAATATTAATAAAATAGGTACTTGTCACATCTTGTTTTTCTGTATGCTTAACAGAACACTGTTGAAATCTTGAGAAATGTTTGCAAAATTTGTTCCCAGAATGTTCTATCCCCAGCTGCCAAATTGCAGAATGTACTCCCTCTCCCAGTTGCATGCAAACCGCCCACTCGCCCTGACCCATCAATACAATTCCCTCCCTTCTCTCTCCAGGGAAAGTATATAAGCTCTACTTCAGCTATTCTCAGGGCTATCTGCTCTATTCAGGTGAGCTCTGAACCCCAGCATTCTGGACACCCAATAAACCCTTTGATGTTGCATGAGATAGCCTGTTGGTAGTCTCCTCCTCTGAAGCTCGCACCACGTTTACTTGGATGATTGAATGTAGAAGAGAACATCCAGTCAAAAAGGGATAGTCTGTAGCATTAGGAAGATAGTCAGTAAGTTTAGGAAGAAGGGTGAGTATAAGATTTGGAACAAAAGTTTCTTAGCAATAGGATTTCGATTAGAGAGTGAATGTAAATGTCAGCACAAGTGAAGAGTCAGTCACAATGATGAAGTGGGGAAAATATGTAGGAAAGCATATATCAATAGAGACATTACAAAATCAGGCAAAGTATAAAGTGTGTGATAGGATTAGACATTTTGAACAGGGTTGAGTTTAAATATATAATCTTAGGAAGAAACAAAGATATAGTCACAAATAGGATTGACATTTGAGAGCATTGGGCAAATTTCAGGTGGATGAATATTTTGAGAATAATCTTGTGAATAGTTGATTATAAATCCACATACATGAACATGAATGAATTTAGGGAGTGAATATAAGACACATATATTTCATATTTTGAAAAATCTGGAGAGTGTATATATATATATATATATATATATATATATATATATATATACACACATATATATATATATATATATATATACATATATATACATATACATAAAACAAACACACAGACAAAAAAGTAGCAATATATATGTCAATCAAAATTCATTATAAAATATATACCATCCACAGATCTAAAAATATTCATTTTACTGAACATGGATTTATGTATAATGCTGTTCAACTAGCAAGCTCACCCATAGGTTGAATATTCAGTTCCAACAGGGTTTAGTAGGAGTGATCTCTTCTAACAATTTGTATCTGCCAAGTCAGCCACCTCACAAGAATGTACGTGTGGTACCAGATAGGAATCTATATGTGCATATAAGAATACAGAGAAAGGGAGACATCAATTCACATATTTGTTAACCTTAAAGATACAACGACAACTATTTCAACAAACAATTGACTAGATTTATAACTCCAACTCTGTATCATGCAAAAGGCAAGTCCATCTATACACCATGCCTACTCTGAACTGCTTGTATTTCTATTCTTTATGGGTTATTTTTCTCCATCATATTAGGATTAGTAGTCAGAGTCTGGTAGGGTATGGGTTAGAGTCAGGTATTCAGTATTTTGAATTGAAAATAGGACACTGAATCCAATGTGTATGCAAATATATGCTACGGAAAAATCTTCCCACTCTCCTCCAGAACAATGCCTTGACATTACCTTCGCCCCAAGTAAGACCCAATTAGAGGAGAAGAGTTAGAAAATCTGTGAATACATATCTAGAATGGAAAATGCTCCAGATTTCACATCTTTGGAGGTGGTAGAGGAGTTTCCAAAAGTAAGAGACAGGGTAAACACTCCACAAACATGGAGCTCTGCTGGCCAAAAGACTTTTTGAGAATCTGCCTCTGAGGTTGGGCACTTGAAATATATGTTGTTGTCAGGAGCTTTAGCTTTATTTGTAGTGAAACCATCAAAGCTGGATCTGCATCTATGTGACCTGGAGGAAATGATTACTTATTTTCAAATAAAAATGAGGCAGCAGTGATGAATTCTCTTTTTGTAGGTAAACATTGGCCACTGAGGGTAAGGGTCTTCCCGTGTGGACTGTGAAACCAATGGTCATCCTCCAATTTTCGTGGTGTTTCTTGCTGCTGCACTGGGAGTTTGGTATTTGCTTCATGAAATACAACGAGTTCAAATGGGACACAGTGCTGAAGGGAGTTCTGTCAGGTGTGGTTGGCAGGGTCTCCAGGAGAATGCACCAACCAGGGTTCTATCTCAAGTAGATTGCCCCCTTGACAATAGCAACATGATACTGAACATTGCTCTGAAACCTCTCCATATAAAAATATGCCTTTACATATATGGGTGTGATGGTTGCACCATGTCAGTCACAGCCATTTGGAAGCCAATGGAAGATCCACATGGCCCCACCACAGATGTTTTATCACACATTTGCATAACACAGCTCTAGGCCCACTACTTACCAGGCCCCAACTTACTGGCATCTCTGTTCTACACCATTTTCATGAAACCCAGTCAATCAAGGCCCTGTCTGGTATACTCATGATCATCAACAGGACATCAAAGGTCCTCCAGTGCCAGCTGGTCATCGGAATTTCTAAAATTTCATGGTAATTATCTAGCATTTTTTCACAGATGCATTTGGAGGCAATGTTGGTTTCAATTCATTCAGGAACCATTAAATGGTGAGGAAGCTAATTTCAGGGAAATCTCTGGAGCACTCTCACAGGCAAGTCTACCCAAAGAGTGGCCAAAAAGTCACATGAAGCCAGGCCCATTGAGGTCTACAAAGCGAGGTCCAAGTGTGTTTTGAATCTCAATTATGCCTGCCAAGTCTTTCAGAATAAAATCATGTAATATCCTGGCTGTGATTCCCAGTGTTCTGTGGAAAGCCACTCTGGGCTTTGATCCCAGGTTCCAATGGCAACTCTCACTCCTGGCCTCCTAAAATCCCAACACAATTCATGTCAATACTTCTCTGAGGTCAGTTCCAGAACTCAGTCTCTAAGGGGAATCACAGCAGAATTCAAGCCCAGGTTTACCCAGTCATCTCTTCCAACTGCCACACAAATTACCACAATTATAACCAAAACACTCCTACATGGCCCTCATCTTCTACCATAAAGATACTCATCATAACATCTGGATGGAGGTTTTCATGAGAGGCACATCCCAAGACAGTGTCCAAAATAAGCTCCCTTGCCCCTCATTTGCCGAATGTCAGGGTGGCTTGGACACCCTTCCTGTGAACCAGGAGTGATCAAATAGGCCTGCCCTTAATACTGCTTCGCTTCTCCAATTTGAGGCTCTCTGACTGTTGGGTCTAGATTCTTTTTGTGAATTGGAGTCATAAGAAAAGCCAAGCCCCTCTGCAGAGATTTGAAGAACTCATTTCACCCAAAGAATCCCTATTCTGACATGATGGATTTCAGAAACCTAACAAAGGAAGGCAATATAATTCATGCACATTGATTGAACGTTTTTCCATTTTGGTTTAGATGCACATATGGGATCTTTCTTTACATCCATCAGGTGCTGAGAATCTAAGTCACAGGTAAAAACAGGGCAAAGGGCCTGAATCAGACACATCCTTTTCCAATGAAATTAAGCAAAGAGCCAGAGGTGATGCACATTCATTTCCATTTGAAAACTGTTTTCTTCAGGCTTAACAAAGAGGTTGCATGAGACAAAGACCTTCCTGATATTCAGGGCAACAGAACAATAGGTAAGCAAAAGGCCCAAAGCAGGGTATATCCACTGAGACTTTCCTGGTCACACTGATATCTGAGTTTTCTGAGATGCTGGCCATTCCATTCAGGTATCCAGTACATGGCCATGTCAAAGACCTTGGATTTGGTACATATCTTGGACACATAACCATGAGCCTATTCTAGAGAGTGGCCAGAATTCAGGAAGAAAACAGGGACTTAGGAAGGTATTAGGTGTTGCCCGTGCATAAGGCAAGCCACACTCCATTCATAAATTGGGCAGGATGAATGCTGGGAAGCTTTATACTAGACATGACACATCCGTTGCTGCATTCTCTTTTCTCATGTCTACTACCACAGGCACAGTGGGATACACAGACATGGAAACACTCACCTCTTCAAATGACTTACCGGAAACAGTTCACTCCAAAACAAACAAACCGCCATTCCTACCTATTTTCAGAACATGAGACAAACCACAAACCCACACCCACTCCCAAAAAGGCACCTCCTTCCCCATAGGTGTATGACTAACCAGAGTGTCCTCTGACTGGTGGCCATACTCTGTTCTTCCGAAATGGCCTGTCCTCTCTCAGATCTGTTTTCCTTGGCCAACTCTGTAAAGTTGTAAGGAAAAAGTGGAGAGCCAGTACCTGCTTTCTCAGGAAAGCTCCCTATTCAGAGCTCTCCAGGCATTTGGTAATCCCACTTCAGTAGGTACCAAGAATGACTGACTCTATCTTTGGTAAATCCAAACAAGTGAGCCCACTGGGACTGGGCCTGGGACTGCCTCTGGGTGCCTGGCTCCTTGGATACAAAGTTCAGAGAGTTCCATCACCAAGGAAATGAGGTATGTCACATTCTTTGGAACTGAATGAGGTCACTGCCTTGGCAAATGTATATCTTATGATGTTCAAAAACTGAAGAAATAATAATGTACCAGTGTCGAATACAAATGAATGACAAATTACATATCATGTCCCATAGGAGTCTACTTGCATTGATGTTAGACTGGGTCAGTTACTGTAGAATAATTAGGATTTGTATGCACCATTCACTGAAGTTAGTTTTCAGTACTAGGAAACAAATATGTATTTCAGGTGGATGAATATTTCTGATTATAATCTTGTGAAAAGTGGATTATAAATCCACATACATGAACATGAATGAATTTAGAGAGTGTATATTAGACACATATATTTCATATTTTGAAAAATTTGGAGAGTATATCTATATCTATATCTATATCTATATCCATATCTATATATATATACACACACACACACAAACACACACACACAACACTCACAGACATTAAAAAGTACCAATATAAATGCCAATCGAATTCATCAGTAAATATATATCATCCACAAATGCAAAAATATTTATTTTACTGAACATGAGTTAATGTATAATGTTGTTCTACTAGGACGCTCTCCTATAGGTTGAATTTTCATTTCCAACAGCATTTAGGAGGAGTGAACTCTTCTCACAATTTGTATCTGCCAAGGCAGCCACCTCACAAAAATGTACGTGTGATACCTGGTAGGATTCTATATATGCATATAAATATACATGTGTGAATAGGCTACAGAAAAGGGAAACAAGAATTCACATATTTGTTAAGTTTAAAAACACATGGAGAATATTTCAATTAAAATTTGACTAGATTTATAACTCCTACCTTATATAATGCAAATGTCAAGTCCAACAATACAACATGTCTCCTCTGAAGTGCTTGTATTTCTATTGTGTTGGGTTAATTTTCTCCATTATATTAGGATGAATAGTCTGAGTCTACTAGGTATGGGTTAGTGTCAGGGATTCAGTATTTCGAATGGAAAATTGGAAAATGAATCCAATGTGTATGTAAATATATGCTGCACAAATATCCTAGTGCTCTCATCCAGAACAATGACTTGACATTACCTTCACCACAAGTAAGACACAATTAGAGGAGAAGAGTTACAAAATCAGTGAATACATATCTGGAATGGAAAATGCTCAGGAGTTCACAACCTTGGAGGTGGTAGAGCAGTTTCCAAAACTAAGGGACAGGGTAAACACTCCAAAAACATGGAGCTCTGCTGGCCTAAAAACTTTTTGAGAAACTGCCACTGAGTTTTGCACTTGAAATATATGTTGTTTTCAGGAGATTTGGCTTCCTTTGTAGTGAGACCATCAAAGCTGGGTCTGCATCTATGTGACCTGGAGGACATGGTTTCTTATTTCCAAAGAACTAGATGAAGCAGTGCTGAATCCTCTCTTTGAAGGTAAACTGAGGCCACAGGGGACTATGTGTCTCCCCGTGTGGACTGTGAAGCCATTTGGTCCTCTTCCACTTTTTGTGGAGTTTTTGCTGCTGCACTGTGAGTTTGGTATTTGTTTCACAAAATACTAGGAGCTAAACTGGGACACAGTGCTGGAGGGAGTTCTGTCACGTGTGGTGGGTCAGGGTCTGCAAGAGAATGCACCAACTAGGCTCCTATTTCTCACAGCTTGCCCCATTGCCCCCTTGTCCATATCAACCTGATTCTTAATTTTCCTCTGAAAACTCTCCATATAACAATATGCCTTTACATATAAGAGTCTGCTGGCTGCACCATGTCAGTTACAAGCCATTTGGAATCCAATGGTATATCCACATGGACCTACCACGGATGTTTTATCAAACACCTCCCCACCACTGCTCTAGACCCACTACTCAGCAGGCTCCAACTTACTGGCATCTCTGTTCTACACCATTTTCATGAAACTCAGTAAGTCAAGGCACTGTCTGGTATAATCATGATCAGCAACAGGACATCCAATGTTTCTCCAGTGCCACCTGGTCATAGGAATTTCAAAAATTTCATGGTATTTATCTAGCCATTTTTCAAGCATGAAGTTGGAGGCACTGTGGATTTCAGTTCATTCAGCAAACATTAAATGGTGAGGAAGCTCATTTCAATGAAATCTCTGGAGAACTCTCACAGGCATGGCTTCCCAAAGAGTGGACAAACGGTCACATTAGGCCAGGCCCATTGAGGTCTACAATGTGAGGTCCATGTGTGTTTTGACTCTCAACTATGGCTGCCATTTCTTTAAGAATAAAATCATGTGATATCCTTGCTGAGATTTCCAGTCCTCTGTTGAAATCCACCCGAGGCCTTGGTCTCAGTTTCCAAGAGCGACTTTCATGCGTGGCCTCTTAAAATCCCAACAAAATTCATGGCAATGCTTCTCTGAGTTCATTTCCAAAACCCAGTCTCTAAGGGGAATCACACCAGAGTTCAACCCCACGTGTACCCAGTCATTTTTTCCAATGCCACACAAATGACCAAAATCAAAACCAAAACACTCCCACATGGCCCTCATCTTATTCCATATAGTCAATCATCTTAACCTCTGGCTGGAGGTTTCCATGAGGGGCGCAGCCCAAGACAGTGTCCAAAATCAGCTCCTTTGCCCCTCATTTGCCTAAAGTCAGGGTAGCCTGGACACCGTTTCTGTGAACCAGGAGTGAACAAATAAGCCTGCCTTTAATACTTCTTTGTTTCTCCAATTTCAGGCCTACTGATTTTAGGTATCAATTCTTTAGGTGATTTAGAGTCATGTGAAAACACAAGCACCTCTGCAGGGCTTTGAAGAACTCATTTGACCCAAAGAATTCCTATTCTCATTTGATGGAGTGCAGGAACCTAACAGAGGAAGGCAAGAGACTTCATCCACAATGAATGATATTTTTTGCCATTTTGGTTTTGGAAGCTCACATGGGATCATTCTTAAGATCCATCAGGTGCTGAGAATCTAAGTCACAGCCACACACAGGTCCAAAGGCTGATAAAGACACATCTCTTTCCAAAGCAATTAAGCAAAGAGCCACAGGTGAGGCCCATTCATTTCCATTTGAAAACTGTTTTCTTCAGGCTTCACAAAGGGGTGGCCTGAGGCAAAGACCTTCCTGACATTCAGTGCAACACAACAATAAGTAAGCAAAAGGCCCAAAGCAGGGTTTCTGCACTGAGATTTTTTTGGTCACACTGATATCTGAGTTTTCTGAGATGCTCGCCATTCTCTTCAGGTATCCAGTACATGGCCATGTCACAGAGCTTGGCGGTGGTACATTTTTTGGACGCAAATCCATGAGCCTATTCTGGAGAGTGGCCAGAATTCAGGAAGAAAACAACAACTTAGAAAGATAGCAGGTGTTGCACATCGATAAGACAAGCTGCAGTCCATTCATATATTGGGCAGGATGAATTATGGGAAGATTTATACTACACAGGACACATCCATTAATGCATTCTCTTTTCTAATGTCTACAACAACAGACACAGTGGGACACACAGAAACAGAAACCCTCGCCGTGTCAAATGACTTACTAGAAACTGTCCACTCCAAACCAAACAAACCGCCTTTCCTATCTATTCTCAGAACATGAGACAAAACAACAAACCCACACCCACTACCACAAAAGCACCTCCTTCCCCCAAGTAGGTCTGTGACTATCCGGAGTGTCCTCTGACTGGTGGGCCATACTATGTTCCCCCGAAATGGCCTGTCTTCTCTCAGATCTTGTTTCCTTGACCAACTCTGTGAAGATGTCAGGAAAAAGTGGTTAGCCACTACCTGTTTTCTCAGGAAAGGTCCATCTTCAGAGCTCTCCTGGCATTTGGCCATCCTCACATCATTAGGTACCAAGAAAACTGACTCTGTCCTTGGTGAATCCAAACAAGTGAGCCCACTGGGACTGGGACTGGGACTGCCTCTGGGTGCCTGGCTTCTTGGATACCAAGTTCAGAGAGTTCCATCACCAAGGAAATGAGGTATGTCACATTCTTTGGAACTGAATGAGGTCACTGCCTTGGCAACCACTTTGTCCTAACAGTTGCTTCCAAGGGTAACATAAGATGGAGGTTGCCCCTACTTCCTGTGACACTTTCATAAGGTAGAATGTATATCAACCATTTGCACCAGGGAACAGCTCTCCACTCAGGCCTGGTTTGGTCCATCTTCTCTACAATAAGAAGAGAGAGATTCAGATTCAGACACATCCCTTCATCCGGACCAGGTTGTTTGCCATGGAAGATGACTTTTGCTCTCTCAGGTGCTTCATACCTGCCTACAACTTCTCCAGGTATCATTTGTGCATGGACATTTGAGGTTCTCATTAAGTGGAAGGTCCCCAACTTTCCTGTATTGTAAGAACTACTCTGACAGCTCTTTTGTCCATTTTGGTTTGGGATGCACACATGGGATTTTTCTTTAGACCCATCATGTGCTGTGAATCTAAGCCACAGCCTCACATAGGGCTGAGAGGCTGATTCAGAAACATCCATTTCCAAAGCAATTAAGCAAAGAGGCACAGGTAATGACCATTCTTTTCCATTTGAAAACTATTTTCTGCAGGCTTCAAAAAGTGTGGCCTGAGGCAAAGACCTTCCTGACATTCAGGGCAACAGAATAGGTAAGCCAAAGGCCCAAAGCAGGGTTTCTCCACTGAGACTTTCTTGGGCATACTGATATCTGAGTTTTCTGAGATACTCGCCATTCCCATCAGCTATCCAGTACATGGCCATGTCACAGAGATGGAGGTGGTACATATCTTGGACAAAATCATGAGCGTATTCTGGAGAGTGTCCAGAATTCAGGAAGAAAACAGGAATTTAGAAAGATGGCAGGAGTTGCCCATCCATACGGCAACCTGCAGTCCATTCATAAATTGCACAGGATGAATGCTTTGAAGCTTTCTCGTAGACAGGACACATCCATTGATGCATTCTCTTTTCTAATGTCTACAATCACTGACACAGTATGATATATAGACACAGAAACACTCACCTTGTCAAAGGACTTACTAGACACAGTCCACTCCAAAACAAACAAACCAGCTTTCCTAACTATTCTCAGAACATGAGACAAAACCACAAACTCACACTCACACCCAAAAAGTCACCTCCTTTCCCCAAGTAGGTCTGTGACTATCCGGAGTGTCCTCTGACTTGTGGGCCATACTATGTTCCCCCAAAATGGCGTGTCCTGTCTCCAATCTGGTCTCTTTGGCCAACTCTGTGAAGTTGTCAGGAGCCCATGGTGAGAAACTACCTGCTTTCTCTGGAAAGGCCAGTCTTCATAGTTTCCAGGCATTTAGCTGTCCTCACATCAGTAGGTACAAAGAAAGAGTGACTCTGTCTTGTTAAATCCAAACAAGTTAGCCCACTGGGACATGGAGTGGGTTTGACTCTGTGTGCCTGGTTTCCTGGATCCCAAGATCACAGACTTTCATTACCAAATCTGTAAGGTGATGTCACTTTCTTCAAGATCTGAATGAAGTCACTGCCTTGGAAACCACTTTGTTTTAACAGTTGCTTACATGGTTCCCAAAAGATGGAGGCTGCCTCTACTTGCTGTGACTCATTCATATGTTAGAATGGTATATCAACCATAGGCACCGGGGAACAGCTCTCCACACAGGCATGGTTTGGTCCATCTTCTCTACATTAGGAAGAGAGAGGCTAATTCAGACACATCCCATCAACCTGACCAGGTTGTTTGCCATGGAAGATGACTTTTGCTCTCTCATGTCCTTCATAGCTGCCTACATCTTCTCCAAGGATCATTTCAGCATGGACCTTTTAGGTTTTCAGCAGCTGGAAGATCGCCTATATTCCTGTATTGTAAGACCAACTCTGTCCCTGCTCTTCTGTAAAATTAGATTGAGGGAAAAGTGTATGGTTAGGGTTAATAACATGTTCAATTTGGGTTAGGAATCATTCTCTGGAATGAATATTTGTATTAGGAACCTGTGATATTTATAAGAATATATAGGTGAAATATAAGTATGAAAACAGAAATCTAGGTAAGTTTTGAAGCCCAGAAGGGCATTGGGCCCTTGATTGGGATACTTAGCATTGATTTATGTCCTGCACAGTTGTCTCAGTTAAATCAATATACTATGGCATAGGACCTTCTAATTTGGATGATTGAATGTGGAAGAGAACATCCAGTCAAAAAGGGATATTCAGTAGGATTAGGAAAATAGTCGGTAGGTTTAGATAAAAGAGTGAGTATAGGATTTGTACCAAAAGTTCTTTAGCAATAGGGTTTCAGGTAGAGAGTGATTGTAAATGTCAGCACATGTGAAGAGTCAGTCACAATGATGAACTGGGTAAAATATGTAGGAAAGCAATATTTTGAAGACGTATAAATTAATTGGGGGTACAAATAGGTGTACCTTGTGCCTATGAATATAGAGATAATGCATGAATAGACCATACTGTGAATAAATAATATAACTGGTTCGAACTTTAAATAATGGATTGAATTGATTTCTGAAAATATACAGGAAACCTAATATTGATATACAATCATCCATTCCAAACAGTTATGCTTCTAATGGTGATATTAGATTTATGGTTTATCATAAAAAGTGTGTGAGTTTTGCTTCAAAACTGATTATGAAATTAAAAAAAAATGTGTTTGCAGAGAAGTCTCATGAAAAGACCAGTCAAGAAACCGGGAGGAATACATGTGTTCTGAAGCAGGAAATGATTAAAAGTGAAAAAATACCTATAAAGTTGTGAACTTGTGGATGAAATATATATCCTATGATGTGCAAAAACTGCAGAAATATTAATGTAGCAGTGTTGAATATAAATGAACGTCAAAATACACATCATGTCCCATAGGAATCTACTTGCATTGATGTTAAACTGGGTCAGATACTGTAGAATTATTAGGATTTGTATGCACCATTCACAGAAGTGAGTTGTCAGTACAAGGAAACAAATATGTATTTCAGGTGGATGAATATTTCCAATAATAATCTTGAGAAAAGTTGATTATATTTCCTCATGCATACATGAAAGAATGTATGAATGTAGAGAGTGTATATAAGACACATATATTTCATGTTTTGATAAATCAGGAGAGTATATATATATATATATATATATATATATATATATATATATATACCAAAAAAACACAGAGAAACATAAAAAAGTAGCAATATATGCCAAATGAAATTTATAATGAAATATATAACATCTACTGATGCAAAAATATATACTTTACTGAACATGAAATTATGTATAATGTTGTTGTACTAGGAAGCTCACCCATAGGTTGAATTTTTAGTTCCAACAGCGTTTAAGAGGGGTAGTCTCTTCACACAATTTATATCTGCCGAGTCAGCAACCTCACAAAAATGTACGTGTGATACCAGGTAGGATTCAATATGTACATATAAAAATACATGTGCTGTATAGGCTACAGAGAAAGGGAGGCAGGGATTCACATATTTGTTAATTTTAAAAACACATGAAAAACTATTCCAAATAAAAATTCACTAGATTTATAACACCTACCATTTATTATGCAAAAGAAAAGTTCAAAAATACACCATGCCTCCTCTGACCTGCTTGTATTTCTGTTCTATTTGGGTTATTTTTCTCCATCATATTAGGATTAGTAGTCAGAGTCTAGTAGGGTATGTGTTAGTGTCAGGGATTCAGTATTTTGAATGGAAAATAGGAAAAAGAATCCAATGTCTATCAAATATGTGCTACACAAAATATTTTCCCTCTCTCATCCAGAACAATGCCTTGACATTACCTTCACCCCAAGTAAGACACAATTAGTGGAGAAGAGTTATAAAATCTGTGAATATATAACTGGAATGGAAAATGCTCATGAGTTCACAACCTTGGATGTGGTAGAGAAGTTTCCATAAGTAAGGGACAGGTTAAAAACTCCACAAACATGGAGCTCTGCTGGCCTAAAGGACTTCTTGATAAACTGCCTCTGAGGTTGGGCACTTGAAATATATGTTGTTTTCAGGAGCTTTAGCTTCCTTTGTCGTGAGACCATCAAAGCTGGGTCTGATTCTATGTGACCTGGAGGACATGGTTTCTTATTTTCTAATGAACATGAGGCAGCAGTGGTGAATTCTCTCTTTTAAGTAAAATGTGACCAGTGCGTGCTAAGTCTCTCCCCATCTGGGCTGTGAAGCCATTTGGTCATCCTCCACTTTTTCATGGTTTTTCTTTCTCCTGCATTGGGAGTTTGGTATTTGCTTCACGAAATACAAGGAGTTCAAAAGGGACACAGTGCTGGATGGAGTTCTGCCACATGTGGTGGGTCAGGGTCTGCAGGAGAATGCACCAACCAGGCTTCTATCCCACATATCTTTTTCCCTTGTCTATTGCAACCTGATTCTTAACATTGCCATGAAACCTCTCCATATAACAAGACGCCCTTACATATTAGTGTCTGCTGACCTCACCATGTCTGTCACAAGCCATTTGGAAGCCAATGGCAAATCCATATGGCCACATCAGAGATGTATTATGACACACATACACACCACTGCTCTAGGCACACTACTCAGCAGGCACCAACTTACTGGCATGTCTGTTCTAGATCATTTTCATGAAACACAGTCAATCAAGGCACTGTCTAGTATACTCATGATAAACAACAGGACATCCAAAGGTTCTCCAGAGACATGTTGTATAGTTGGACTTGACATTTGCATTATATAAGGTACGAGTTATAAATCTAGTCAAATTTTAATTGAAATATTCTCCATGTGTTTTTAAACTTAACAAATATGTGAATTCTTGTTTCCCTTTTCTGTAGCCTATTCACACATGTATATTTATATGCATATATAGAATCCTACCAGGTATCACACGTACATTTTTGTGAGGTGGCTGTCTTGGCAGATACAAATTGTGAGAAGAGTTCACTCCTCCTAAATGCTGTTGGAAATGAAAATTCAACCTATAGGAGAGCGTCCTAGTAGAACAATATTATACATTAACTCATGTTCAGTAAAATAAATATTTTTGCATTTGTGGATGATACATATTTACTGATGAATTTCGATTGGCATTTATATTGGTATTTTTAATGTCTGTGAGTTGTGTGTGTGTGTGTGTGTGTGTGTGTGTGTGTATAGATATAGATATAGATATAGATATAGATATACTCTCCAAATTTTTCAAAATATGAAATATATGCGTCTAATATACACTCTCTAAATTCATTCATGTTCATGTATGTGGATTTATAATCCACTTTTCACAAGATTATAATCAGAAATATTCATCCACCTGAAATACATATTTGTTTCCTGAAAACTAACTTCAGTGAATGGTGCATACAAATCCTAATTATTCTACACTAACTGACCCAGTCTAACATCAATGCAAGTAGACTCCTATGGGACATGATATGTAATTTGTCATTCATTTGTATTCGACACTGGTACATTATTGTTTCTTCAGTTTTTGCACATCACAGGATATACATTTCATCCACAAGTTCACAAATTAATAAGCATTTGTTTCAACTTTCACCACTTCTTGCTTCAGAACACATGTATTGTCAGGGTTGCTTGACTGGTCTTTTCATGAGAGACTTCTTTCCAAACACATTATTTTGAATTTCCATAATCATTTTGAAGCAAAACTCACACACTCTTCATGATAAACCAAAACACAAATATTTCCATTACATATATACCTGGTTGGAATGAATGATTGTATATCAATATACGATTTCCTTTAATTTTTCAGATATCAGTTCTATTCATTATTTAAAGTTCAAAAAAGTTATATTATTTATTCACAGTATGGTCTATTCATGCTTTTTCTCTATGTTCCTAGAAACAGGGTACACCTCTTTGTACCCCTGATTCTCATTTTACATCTTCAATATATTGCTCCCAGAAATGGTGAAAGAAATACTCATGTCATCTCATTATCACAGTAATATTCTGGACAAAAAAATGGAAAGGTCACACTTATGATTGTACCAAAGCCTAAATGGAAAGTGAACATGGATTTCTAAAAACATCCATGTCCAGGTTGCCTAATGCTGTCAATTGTCAATCCTATTGGTGACTACATATTTGTTTTTTTCCTAATTTATATATTCAAACTCAACCCTGTTGAAAATGTCTAATTCTATCACTCACTTTATACTTTGCCTGATTTCGTAATGTTTCTATTGATATCTGCTTTTCTACATATTTTCCCCAGTTCAACATAGTGACTGACTCTTCATATGTGCTGACATTTACATTCACTCAACAACCGAAAGTCTATTGCTAAAGAACTTTTGGTCCAAATCCTATACTCACTCTTCTTCCTAAACCTACCGACTATCTTCCTAATCCTACTGAATATCCCTTTTTGACTGGATGTTCTCTTCTAAATTCAATCATCCAATGTACAAGGTCCTATGCCATTGTATATCGAATTATCTGAGGCATCTTTGCAGAACATCATTCAAAGCTAAGTATCCCAATCCAGGGCAAAACCCTTCTGGGATTCAAATCATACCTAGATTTCTGTTTTCCTACTTATATTTCACCTCTATATTCTTGTAAATATTGCAGGTTCCCAATACCATTATTCATCACACAGAATCATTCGTAACCCAAATCAAACCTGTTTTTAACCAGAAGTATACACTGTTCCCTCAATCATTTTACAGAAGAGCAGGGACAGAGTGGTTCTTACAATACAGGAAAGTTGGGGACCTTCCACCTGATGAGAACCTCAAATGTCCATGCACAAATGATACCTGGAGAAGTTGAAGGCAGGTATGAAGCACCTGAGAGAGCAAAAGTCATCTTCCATGGCAAACAACCTGGTCAGGATGAAGGGATGTGTCTGAATCTGAATCTCTTTCTTCTTTATGTAGAGAAGATGGACCAAACCAGGCCTGAGTGGAGAGTTGTTCCCGGGTGCCAATGGTGATATACATTCTACCTTATGAAAGTGTCACAGGAAGCGTGGGCAACCTCCATTTTATGTTACTCTTTGAAGCAACAGTTAGGACAAAGTGGTTGCCAAGGCAGTGACCTCATTCAGTTCCAAAGAATGTGACATACCTCATTTCCTTGGTGATGGAACTCTGTGAACTTGGTATCCAAGAAGCCAGGCACCCAGAGGCAGTCCCAGTCCCAGTCCCAGTGGGCTCACTTGTTTGGATTTACCAAGGACAGAGTCCGTTTTCTTGGTACCTAATGATGTGAGGATGGCCAAATGCCAGGAGAGCTCTGAAGATGGACCTTTCCTGAGAAAACAGGTAGTGGCTAACCACTTTTTCCTGACATCTTCACAGAGTTGGTCAAGGAAACAAGATCTGAGAGAAGACAGGCCATTTCGGGGGAACATAGTATGGGCCACCAGTCAGAGGACACTCCGGATAGTCACAGACCTACTTGGGGGAAGGAGGTGCCTTTGTGGGAGTGGGTGTGGGTTTGTTGTTTTGTCTCATGTTCTGAGAATAGATAGGAAAGGCGGTTTGTTTGGTTTGGAGTGGACAGTTTCTAGTAAGTCATTTGACATGGCGAGTGTTTCTGTTTCTGTGTATCCCACTGTGTCCGTTGTTGTAGACATTAGAAAAGAGAATGCATTAATGGATGTGTCCTGTGTAGTATAAATCATCCCATAATTCATCCTGCCCAATATATGAATGGACTGCAGCTTGTCTTATCGATGTGCAACACCTGCTATCTTTCTAAGTTGTTGTTTTCTTCCTGAATTCTGGCCACTCTCCGAAATAGGCTCATGGATTTGTGTCCAAAATATGTACCACCTCCAAGCTCTGTGACATGGCCATGTCCTGGATAGCTGAAGAGAATGGCGAGCATCTCAGAAAACCCAGATATCAGTGTGACCAGGAAAGTCTCAGTGCAGAAACCCTGCTTTGGGCCTTTGCTTACTTATTGTTGTGTTGCACTGAATGTCAGGAAGGTCTTTGCCTCAGGCCACCCCTTTGTGAAGCCTGAAGAAAACAGTTTTCAAATGGAAATGAATGGGCCTCACCTGTAGCTCTTTGCTTAATTGCTTTGGAAAGGGATGTGTCTTTATCATCCTCTTGGGCCTGTGTGTGGCTGTGACTTAGATTCTCAGCACCTGATGGATCTTAAGAATGATCCCATGTGAGCTTCCAAAACCAAAATGGCAAAAAATTTCATTCATTGTGGATGAAGTCTTTTGCCTTCCTCTGTTAGGTTCCTGCACTCCATTAAATGACAATAGGGATTCTTTGGGTAAAATGAGTTCTTCAAAGCCCTGCAGAGGTGCTTGTGTTTTCGCATGACTCTAAATCACCTAAAGAATCGATACCTAAAATCAGTAGGCCTCAAATTGGAGAAACACAGAAGTATTAACGGCAGGCTTATTTGTTCACTCCTGGTTCACAGAAACGGTGTCCAGGCTACCCTGACTTTAGACAAATGAGGGGCAAAGGAGCTGATTTTGGACACTGTCTTGGGCTGCGCCCCTCATGGAAACCTCCAGCCAGAGGTTAAGATGATTGACTATATGGAAAAAGGTGAGGGCCATGTGGGAGTGTTTTGGTTTTAATGTTGGTCATTTGTGTGGCATTGGAAAAAATGACTGGTTCCACGTGGGCTTGAACTCTGGTGTGATTCCCCTTAGAGACTGGGTTTTGGAACTGAACTCAGAGAAGCATTGCCATGAATTTTGTTGGGATTTTAAGAGGCCACGCATGAAAGTCGCTCTTGGAAACTGAGACCTAGGCCCCGGGTGGATTTCCACAGAGGCCTGGGAATCTCAGCAAGGATATCACATGATTTTATTTTTAAAGAAATGGCAGCCATAGTTGAGAGTCAAAACACACATGGACCTCACATTGTAGACCTCAATGGGCCTGGCCTAATGTGACCTTTTGTCCACTCTTTGGGAAGCCATGCCTGTGAGAGTTCTCCAGAGATTTCATTGAAATGAGCTTCCTCACCATTTAATGTTTGCTGAATGAACTGAAACCCACAGTGCCTCCAACTTCATGCTTGAAAAATGGCTAGATAAATACCATGAAATTTTTGAAATTCCTATGACCAGGTGGCACTGGAGAAACATTGGATGTCCTGTTGCTGATCATGAGTATACCAGACAGTGCCTTGATTTACTGAGTTTCATGAAAATGGTGTAGAACAGAGATGCCAGTAAGTTGGAGCCTGCTAAGTAGTGGGTCTAGAGCAGTGGTGGGGAGGTGTTTGATAAAACATCCGTGGTAGGGCCATGTTTATCTACCATTGGATTCCAAATGGCTTGTAACTGACATGGTGCAGCCAGCAGACCCTTATATGTAAAGGCATCTTGTTATATGGAGACTTTTCAGAGGAAAATTAAGAATCAGGTTGATATGGACAAGGGGGCAATGGGGCAAGCTGTGAGAGATAGGAGCCTAGTTGGTGCATTCTCTTGCAGACCCTGACCCACCACACGTGACAGAACTCCCTCCAGCACTGTGTCCCCGTTTAGCTCCTAGTATTTTGTGAAACAAATACCAAACTCACAGTGCAGCAGCAAAAACACCACAAAAAGTGGAGGAGGACCAAATGGCTTCATAGTCCACACGGGGAGACACTTAGTCCCCAGTGGCCTCAGTTTACCTACAAAGAGAGGATTCAGCACTGCTTCATCTTGTTCATTGGAAAATAAGAAACCATGTCCTCCAGGTCACATAGATGCAGACCCAGCTTTGATGGTCTCACTACAGAGGAAGCCAAATCTCCTGAAAACAACATATATTTCAAGTGTGGAAGCTCAGAGGCAGTTTCTCAAAAAGTTTTTAGGCCAGCAGAGCTCCATGTTTGTGGAGGGTTTACTCTGTCCCTTAGTTTTGGAAACTCCTCTACCACCTCCAAGGTTGTGAACTCCTGAGCATTTTCCATTCCAGATATGTATTCACTGATTTTGTAACTCTTCTCCTCTAATTGTGTCTTACTTGGGGTGAAGGTAATGTCAAGGCTTTGTTCTGGATGAGAGCGGGAGGATATTTGTGCAGCATATATTTACATACACATTGGATTCATTTTCCAATTTTCCATTCGAAATACTGAATCCCTGACACTAACCCATACCTAGTAGACTCAGACTATTCATCCTAATATAATGGAGAAAATTAACCCAACACATTAGAAATACAAGTACTTCAGAGGAGACATGTTGTATAGTTGGACTTGACATTTGCATTATATAAGGTAGGAGTTATAAATCTAGTCAAATTTTAATTGAAATATTCTCCATGTGTTTTTAAACTTAACAAATATGTGAATTCTTGTTTCCATTTTCTGTAGCCTATTCACACATGTATATTTATATGCATATATAGAATCCTACCAGGTATCACACGTACATTTTTGTGAGGTGGCTGTCTTGGCAGATACAAATTGTGAGAAGAGTTCACTCCTCCTAAAGGCTGTTGGAAATGAAAATTCAACCTATAGGAGAGCGTCCTAGTAGAACAACATTATACATTAACTCATGTTCAGTAAAATAAATATTTTTGCATTTGTGGATGATACATATTTACTGATGAATTTCGATTGGCATTTATATTGGTATTTTTAATGTCTGTGAGTTGTGTGTGTGTGTGTGTGTGTGTGTATAGATATAGATATAGATATAGATATAGATATACTCTCCAAATTTTTCAAAATATGAAATATATGCGTCTAATATACACTCTCTAAATTCATTCATGTTCATGTATGTGGATTTATAATCCACTTTTCACAAGATTATAATCAGAAATATTCATCCACCTGAAATACATATTTGTTTCCTAGTACTGAAAACTAACTTCAGTGAATGGTGCATACAAATCCTAATTATTCTACAGTAACTGACCCAGTCTAACATCAATGAAAGTAGACTCCTATGGGACATGAACTGTAATTTGTCATTCATTTGTATTCGACACTGGTACATTATTGTTTCTTCAGTTTTTGCACATCACAGGATATACATTTCATCCACAAGTTCACAAATTAATAAGCATTTGTTTCAACTTTCACCACTTCTTGCTTCAGAACACATGTATTGTCAGGGTTTCTTGACTGGTCTTTTCATGAGACTTCTTTCCAAACACATTATTTTGAATTTCCATAATCATTTTGAAGCAAAACTCACACACTCTTCATGATAAAACTAAACACAAATATTTCCATTACATATATACCTGGTTGGAATGAATGATTGTATATCAATATACGATTTCCTTTAATTTTTCAGATATCAGTTCAATTCATTATTTAAAGTTCAAAAAAGTTATATTATTTATTCACAGTATGGTCTATTCATGCTTTTTCTCTATGTTCCTAGAAACAGGGTACACCTCTTTGTACCCCTGATTCTCATTTTACATCTTCAATATATTACTCCCAGAAATGGTGAAAGAAATACTCATGTCACCTCATTATCACAGTCATATTCTGGACAAAAAATGAAAAGGTCACACTTATGATTGTACCAAAGCCTAAATGGAAAGTGAACATGGATTTCTAAAAAAATCCATGTCCAGGTTGCCTAATGCTGTCAATTGTCAATCCTATTAGTGACTACATATTTGTTTTTTTCCTAATTTATATATTCAAACTCAACCCTGTTGAAAATTTCTAATTCTATCACTCACTTTATACTTTGCCTGATTTTGTAATGTTTCTATTGATATCTGCTTTTCTACATATTTTCCCCAGTTCAACATAGTGACTGACTCTTCATATGTGCAGACATTTACATTCACTCAACAACCGAAAGTCTATTGCTAAAGAACTTTTGGTCCAAATCCTATACTCACTCTTCTTCCTAAACCTACAGACTATCTTCCTAATCCTACAGAATATCCCTTTTTGACTGGATGTTCTCTTCTAAATTCAATCATCCAATGTACAAGGTCCTATGCCATTGTATATCGAATTATCTGAGGCATCTTTGCAGAACATCATTCAAAGCTAAGTATCCCAATCAAGGGCAAAACCCTTCTGGGATTCAAATCATACCTAGATTTCTGTTTTCCTACTTATATTTCACCTCTATATTCTTGTAAATATTGCAGGTTCCCAATACCATTATTCATCACACAGAATCACTCGTAACCCAAATCAAACCTGTTTTTAACCCCAAGTATACACTGTTCCCTCAATCATTTTACAGAAGAGCAGGGAGAGAGTGGTTCTTACAATACAGGAAAGTTGGGGACCTTCCACCTGATGAGAACCTCAAATGTCCATGCACAAATGATACCTGGAGAAGTTGTAGGCAGGTATGAAGCACCTGAGAGAGCAAAAGTCATCTTCCATGGCAAACAACCTGGTCAGGATGAAGGGATGTGTCTGAATCTGAATCTCTCTCTTCTTATTGTAGAGAAGATGGACCAAACCAGGCCTGAGTGGAGAGCTGTTCCCGGGTGCCAATGGTGATATACATTCTACCTTATGAAAGTGTCACAGGAAGCGGGAACAACCTCCATTTTATGTAACCCTTTGAAGCAACTGTTAGGACAAAGTGGTTGCCAAGGCAGTGACCTCATTCAGTTCCAAAGAATGTGACATACCTCATTTCCTTGGTGATGGAACTCTCTGAACTTGGTATCCAAGAAGCCAGGCACCCAGAGCAGTCGCAGTCCCAGTCCCAGTGGGCTCACTTATTTGGATTTACCAAGGACAGTGTCAGTTTTCTTGGTACCTAATGATGTGAGGATGGCCAAATGCCAGGAGAGCTCTGAAGATGGACCTTTCCTGAGAAAACAGGTAGTGGCTAAACACTTTTTCCTGACATCTTCACAGAGTTGGTCAAGGAAACAAGATCTGAGAGAAGACAGGCCATTTCGGGGGAACATAGTATGGCCCACCAGTCAGAGGACACTCCGGATAGTCACAGACCTACTTGGGGGAAGGAGGTACCTTTGTGGGAGTGGGTTCGGGTTTGTTGTTTTGTCTCATGTTCTCAGAATAGATAGGAAAGGCGGTTTGTTTGGTTTGGAGTGGACAGTTTCTAGTAAGTCATTTGACACGGCGAGTGTTTCTGTTTCTGTGTATCCCACTGTGTCCGTTATTGTAGACATTAGAAAAGAGAATGCATTAATGGATGTGTCCTGTCTAGTATAAATCATACCAAAATTCATCCTGCCCAATATATGAATGGACTGCAGCTTGTCTTATCGATGTGCAACACCTGCTATCTTTCTAAGTTGTTGTTTTCTTCCTGAATTCTGGCCACTCTCCAGAATAGGCTCATGGATTTGTGTCCAAAATATGTACCACCTCCAAGCTCTGTGACATGGCCATGTACTGGATAGCTGAAGAGAATGGCGAGCATCTCAGAAAACTCAGATATCAGTGTGACCAGGAAAGTCTCAGTGCAGAAACCCTGCTTTGGGCCTTTTGCTTACTTATTGTTGTGTTGCACTGAATGTCAGGAAGGTCTTTGCCTCAGGCCACCCCTTTGTGAAGCCTGAAGAAAACAGTTTTCAAATGGAAATGAATGGGCTTCACCTGTGGCTCTTTGCTTAATTGCTTTGGAAAGGGATGTGTCTTTATCAGCCTCTTGGGCCTGTGTGTGGCTGTGACTTAGATTCTCAGCACCTGATGGATCTTAAGAATGATCCCATGTGAGCTTTCAAAACCAAAATGGCAAAAAATTTCATTCATTGTGGATGAAGTCTCTTGCCTTCCTCTGTTAGGTTCCTGCACTCCATCAAATGACAATAGGGATTCTTTGGGTCAAATGAGTTCTTCAAAGCCCTGCAGAGGTGCTTGTGTTTTCGCATGACTCTAAATCACCTAAAGAATCGATACCTAAAATCAGTAGGCCTCAAATTGGAGAAACACAGAAGTATTAACGGCAGGCTTATCTGTTCACTCCTGGTTCACAGAAACGGTGTCCAGGCTACCCTGACTTTAGACAAATGAGGGGCCAACGAGCTGATTTTGGACACTGTCTTGGGCTGCGCCCCTCATGGAAACCTCCAGCCAGAGGTTAAGATGATTGACTATATGAAATAAGATGAGGGCCATGTGGGAGTGTTTTGGTTTTAATTTTGGTCATTTGTGTGGCATTGGAAAAAATGACTGGGTCCACGTGGGCTTGAACTCTGGTGTGATTCCCCTTAGAGACTGGGTTTTGGAACTGAACTCAGAGAAGCATTGCCATGAATTTTGTTGGGATTTTAAGAGGCCATGCATGAAAGTCGCTCTTGGAAACTGAGACCTAGGCCCCGGGTGGATTTCCACAGAGGCCTGGGAATCTCAGCAAGGATATCACATGATTTTATTCTTAAAGAAATGGCAGCCATAGTTGAGAGTCAAAACACACATGGACCTCACATTGTAGACCTCAATGGGCCTGGCCTAATGTGACCTTTGTCCACTCTTTGGGAAGCCATGCCTGTGAGAGTTCTCCAGAGATTTCATTGAAATGAGCTTCCTCACCATTTAATGTTTGCTGAATAAACTGAAACCCACAGTGCCTCCAACTTCATGCTTGAAAAATGGCTAGATAAATACCATGAAATTTTTGAAATTCCTATGACCAGGTGGCCCTGGAGAAACATTGGATGTCCTGTTGCTGATCATGAGTATACCAGACAGTGCCTTGATTTACTGAGTTTCATGAAAATGGTGTAGAACAGAGATGCCAGAAATTTGGAGCCTGCTGAGTAGTGGGTCTAGAGCAGTGGTGGGGAGGTGTTTGATAAAACATCCATGGTAGGGCCATGTTTATCTACCATTGGATTCCAAATGGCTTGTAACTGACATGGTGCAGCCAACAGACCCTTATATGTAAAGGCATCTTGTTATATGGAGAGTTTTCAGAGGAAAATTAAGAATCAGGTTGATATGGACAAGGGGGCAATGGGGCAAGCTGTGAGAGATAGGAGCCTAGTTGGTGCATTCTCTTGCAGACCCTGACGCACCACACGTGAAAGAACTCCCTCCAGCACTGTATCCCAGTTTAGCTCCTAGTATTTTGTGAAACAAATACCAAACTCACAGTGCAGCAGCAAAAACACCACAAAAAGTGGAAGAGGACCAAATGGCTTCACAGTCCACACGGGGAGACACTTAGTCCACAGTGGCCTCAGTTTACCTACAAAGAGAGGATTCAGCACTGCTTCATCTTGTTCATTGGAAAATAAGAATCCATGTCCTCCAGGTCACATAGATGCAGACCCAGCTTTGATGTTCTCACTACAGAGGAAGCCAAATCTCCTGAAAACAACATATATTTCAAGTGTGGAAGCTCAGAGGCAGTTTCTCAAAAAGTTTTTAGGCCAGCAGAGCTCCATGTTTGTGGAGTGTTTACCCTGTCCCTTAGTTTTGGAAACTCCTCTACCACCTCCAAGGTTGTGAACTCCTGAGCATTTTCCATTCCAGATATGTATTCACTGATTTTGTAACTCTTCTCCTCTAATTGTGTCTTACTTGGTGTGAAGGTAATGTCAAGGCATTGTTCTGGATGAGAGCGGGAGGATATTTGTGCAGCGCTATTTACATACACATTGGATTCATTTTCCAATTTTCCATTCGAAATACTGAATCCCTGACACTAACCCATACCTAGTAGACTCAGACTATTCATCCTAATATAATGGAGAAAATTAACCCAACACATTAGAAATACAAGTACTTCAGAGGAGACATGTTGTATAGTTGGACTTGACATTTGCATTATATAAGGTAGGAGTTATAAATCTAGTCAAATTTATTTGAAATATTCTCCATGTGTTTTAAACTTAACAAATATGTGAATTCTTGTTTCCTTTTTCTGTAGTCTCTTCACACACGTATATTTATATGCATATATAGAATCCTACCAGGTATCACACGTACATTTTTGTGAGGTGGCTGTCTTGGCAGATACAAATTGTGAGAAGAGTTCACTCCTCCTAAATGCTGTTGGAAATGAATATTCAACTTATAGGAGAGCATCCTAGTAGAACAACATTATACATTAACTCATGTTCAGTAAAATAAATATTTTTGCATTTGTGGATGATACATATTTACTGATGAATTTCGATTGGCATTTATATTGGTACTTTTTAATGTCTGTGAGTTGTGTGTGTGTGTGTGTGTGTGTGTGTGTGTGTGTGTGTATATACATAGATATAGATATAGATATACTCTCCAAATTTTTCAAAATATGAAATATATGTGTCTAATATACACTCTCTAAATTCATTCATGTTCATGTATGTGGATTTATAATCCACTTTTCACAAGATGATAATCAGAAATATTCATCCACCTGAAATACATATTTGTTTCCTAGTACTGAAAACTAACTTCAGTGAATGGTGCATACAAATCCTAATTATTCTACAGTAACTGACCCAGTCTAACATCAATGCAAGTAGACTCCTATGGGACCTGATATGTAATTTGTCATTCATTTGTATTCGACACTGGTACATTATTGTTTCTTCAGTTTTTGCACATCACAGGATATACATTTCATCCACAAGTTCACAAATTAATAAGCATTTGTTTCAACTTTCACCACTTCTTGCTTCAGAACACATGTATTGTCAGGGTTTCTTGACTGGTCTTTTCATGAGACTTCTTTCCAAACACATTATTTTGAATTTCCATAATCATTTTGAAGCAAAACACACACTCTTCATGATAAACCAAAACACAAATATTTCCATTACATATATACCTGGTTGGAATGAATGATTGTATATCAATATACGATTTCCTTTAATTTTTCAGATATCAGTTCAATTCATTATTTAAAGTTCAAAAAAGTTATATTTTTTATTCACTGTATGGTCTATTCATGCTTTTTCTCTATGTTCCTAGAAACAGGGTACACCTCTTTGTACCCCCGATTCTCATTTTACATCTTCAATATATTGCTCCCCGAAATTGTGAAAGAAATACTCATGTCACCTCATTATCACAGTAATATTCTGGACAAAAAATGGAAAGGTCACACTTATGATTGTACCAAAGCCTAAATGGAAAGTGAACATGGATTTCTAAAAACATCCATGTCCAGGTTGCCTAATGCTGTCAATTGTCAATCCTATTGGTGACTACATATTTGTTTTTTTCCTAATTTATATATTCAAACTCAACCCTGTTGAAAATGTCTAATTCTATCACTCACTTTATACTTTGCCTGATTTCGTAATGTTTCTATTGATATCTGCTTTTCTACATATTTTCCCCAGTTCAACATAGTGACTGACTCTTCATATGTGCTGACATTTTCATTCACTCAACAACCGAAAGTCTATTGCTAAAGAACTTTTGGTCCAAATCCTATACTCACTCTTCTTCCTAAACCTACCGACTATCTTCCTAATCCTACTGAATATCCCTTTTTGACTGGATGTTCTCTTCTACATTCAATCATCCAATGTACAAGGTCTTATGCCATTGTATATCGAATTATCTGAGGCATCTTTGCAGAACATCATTCAAAGCTAAGTATCCCAATCAAGGGCAAAACCCTTCTGGGCTTCGAATCATACCTAGATTTCTGTTTTCCTACTTATATTTCACCTCTATATTCTTGTAAATATTTCAGGTTCCCAATACCATTATTCATCGCACAGAATCACTCGTAATCCAAATCAAACCTGTTTTTAACCCCAAGTATACACTGTTCCCTCAATCATTTTACAGAAGAGCAGGGACAGAGTGGTTCTTACAATACAGGAAAGTTGGGGACCTTCCATCTGATGAGAACCTCAAATGTCCATGCACAAATGATACCTGGAGAAGTTGTAGGCAGGTATGAAGCACCTGAGAGAGCAAAAGTCATCTTCCATGGCAAACAACCTGGTCAGGATGAAGGGATGTGTCTGAATCTGCCTCTCTCTCTTCTTATTGTACAGAAGATGGACCAAACCAGGGCTGAGTGGAGAGCTTTTCCCGGGTGCCAATGGTGATATACATTCTACCTTATGAAAGTGTCACAGGAAGTAGGGGCAACCTCCATCTTATGTAACCCTTGGAAGCAACTGTTAGGACAAAGTGGTTGCCAAGGCAGTGACCTCATTCAGTTCCAAAGAATGTGACATACCTCATATCCTTGGTGATGGAACTCTCTGAACTTGGTATCCAAGAAGCCAGGCACCCAGAGGCAGTCCCAGTCCCAGTCCCAGTGGGCTCACTTGTTTGGATTTACCAAGGACAGAGTCAGTTTTCTTGGTACCTAATGATGTGAGGATGGCCAAATGCCAGGAGAGCTCTGAAGATGGACCTTTCCTGAGAAAACAGGTAGTGGCTAAGCACTTTTTCCTGACATCCTCACAGAGTTGGTCAAGGAAACAAGATCTGAGAGAAGACAGGCCATTTCGGGGGAACATAGTATGGCCCACCAGTCAGAGGACACTCCGGATAGTCACAGACGTACTTGGGGGAAGGAGGTGCCTTTGTGGGAGTGGGTGTGGGTTTGTTGTTTTGTCTCATGTTCTGAGAATAGATAGGAAAGGCGGTTTGTTTGGTTTGGAGTGGACAGTTTCTAGTAAGTCATTTGACATGGCGAGTGTTTCTCTTTCTGTGTATCCCACTGTGTCCGTTGTTGTAGACATTAGAAAAGAAAATGCATTATTGGATGTGTCCTGTCTAGTATAAATCTTCCCATAATTCATCCTGCCCAATATATGAATGGACTGCAGCCTGTCTTATCGATGTGCAACACCTGCTATCTTTCTAAGTGGTTGTTTTCTTCCTGAATTCTGGCCACTCTCCAGAATAGGCTCATGGATTTGTGTCCAAAATATGTACCACCTCCAAGCTCTGCTACATGGCCATGTACTGGATAGCTGAAGAGAATGGCGAGCATCTCAGAAAACTCAGATATCAGTGTGACCAGGAAAGTCTCAGTGCAGAAACCCTGCTTTGGGCCTTTTGCTTACTTATTGTTGTGTTGCACTGAATGTCAGGAAGGTCTTTGCCTCAGGCCACCACTTTGTGAAGCCTGAAGAAAACAGTTTTCAAATGGAAATGAATGGGCCTCACCTGTGGCTCTTTATCAGCCTCTTGGACCTGTGTGTGGCTGTGACTTAGATTCTCAGCACCTGATGGATCTTAAGAATGATCCCATGTGAGCTTCCAAAACCAAAATGGCAAAAAATATCATTCATTGTGGATGAAGTCTCTTGCCTTCCTCTGTTAGGTTCCTGCACTCCATCAAATGACAATAGGGATTCTTTGGGTCAAATGAGTTCTTCAAAGCCGTGCAGAGGTGCTTGTGTTTTCGCATGACTCTAAATCACCTAAAGAATCGATACCTAAAATCAGTAGGCCTCAAATTGGAGAAACAAAGAAGTATTAACGGCAGGATTATTTGTTCACTCCTGGTTCACAGAAACGGTGTCCAGGCTACCCTGACTTTAGGCAAATGAGGGGCAAACGAGCTGATTTTGGACACTGTCTTGGGCTGCGCCCCTCATGGAAACCTCCAGCCAGAGGTTAAGATGATTGACTATATGGAATAAGATGAAGGCCATGTGGGAGTGTTTTGGTTTAGATTTTGGTCATTTGTGTTGCATTGGAAAAAATAACTGGGTCCACGTGGGCTTGAACTCTGGTGTGATTCCCCTTAGAGACTGGGTTTTGGAACTGAACTCAGAGAAGCATTGCAATGAATTTTTTTAGGATTTTAAGAGGCCACGCATGAAAGTCCCTCTTGGAAACTGAGACCTTGGCCCCGGGTGGATTTCCACAGAGGCCTGGGAATCTCAGCAAGGATATCACATGATTTTATTCTTAAAGAAATGGCAGCCATAGTTGAGAGTCAAAACACACATGGACCTCACATTGTAGACCTCAATGGGCCTGGCCTAATGTGACCTTTTGTCCACTCTTTGGGAAGCCGTGCCTGTGAGAGTTCTCCAGAGATTTCATTGAAATGAGCTTCCTCACCATTTAATGTTTGCTGAATGAACTGAAACCCACAGTGCCTCCAACTTCATGCTTGAAAAATGGCTAGATAAATACCATGAAATTTTTGAAATTCCTATGACCAGGTGGCACTGGAGAAACATTGGATGTCCTGTTGCTCATTATGAGTATACCAGACACTGCCTTGATTTACTGAGTTTCATGAAAATGGTGTAGAACATATTTGTGTATGCAAATATGTGCTACACAAAATCTTCCTACTCTCATTCACAACAATACCTTGACACTATCTTTGCCCCAAGTAAGACAAAATAAAGAAGAAGAGTTAGAAAATCTGTGAATACATATCAGGAATGGAACATGATTGCGAGTTCACAATCTTGGAGGTGGTAGAAGAGTTTCCAAAAGTAAGGGACAGGGTAAATATTGCACAAATATGGAGATGTGCCAGCCTAAAGACTTCTGGAGAACCTGCCTCTGAGGTTGGCCACTTGAAGTATATGTTGTTGTCAGGACCTATGGCTTCCTTTCTAGTGAGACCACCAAAGCTGGGTCTCCATCTATGTGACCTGCAGAACATGGTTTCTTATTTTCCAAAGAAAGTGAGGCAGCAAGGCTGAATTCTCTCTTTGTAAGTAAACTCTTGCCACTGAAGGCTAAGTGTGGCCCCGTTTGGACTGTGAAGCCATTTGGTAATCCTCCACTTTTCATGGTGTTCTTGCTGCTGCACTGGGAGTTTGGTATTGGCTTCAGGAAATACAAGAAATTCAACTGGGTCACAGTGCTGGAGGGAGATCTGTCACGTGTTGTGCGTCAGGGTCTGCAGGAGAATGCACCAACCAGGCTTCTATCCCACATAGCTTGCCCCCTTGACCATAGCAACCTGATTCTGAACATTGACCTGAAACCTCTCCATTCAACAAGATGCCTTTACATACAAGGGTCTGCTGGCTGCACCATGTCAGTTACAAGCCTTTTGGCAGATCCACATAATCCCAACACAGAAGTTTTATCACAGACCTGCAAAACACTCCTCTAGGCCCACTACTCAACAGACTTTAACTTATTTGCATCACTGTTCTACACCATTTTCATGAAACCCAGTCAATCAAGGCACTGTCTGGTACACTCATGATCAGCAACAGGAAATCCAAAGTGTATCCAGTGACACCTGGTGATGGGAATTTCAAATTTTTATGATGTTTATCTAGCCATTTTTCAAGGATGAGGTTGGAGGCACTGTGGGATTTAATTCATTCTGGAAACATCAAATGGTGAGAAAGCCCATTTCAATGAAACATCTGGAGAACTCTCACAGGCAAGACTTCCCAAAGAGTGGCCAAATGATCAAATGAAGCCAGGCCCATTGAGGTCTACAATGTGAGGTCCATGTGTGTTTTTACTCTCAACTATTGCTGTCAAGTCTTAAAGAATAAAATCATGTGATATTCTGGCTCAGATTCCCAGTGCTCTGTGGGAAGCCCCCTGGACCTAGATCTCAGTTTCCAAAGGCCACTACCATGTGTGGCCTCCAAAAATCCCAACACAATTCATGGCAATACATCTCTGCAGTAATTTCCAAACTCAGTCTCTAAGAAGACTCACACCAGAGTTCAAGCCAAGGTGGACCCAGTCATCTCTTCCATCAGCCAAACAAATGACCACAATTAAAACCAAAATACTCCCACATGGCTCTCAACTACTTCCACATAGACACTCATCATTACCTCTGGCTGGAAGTTTCCATGAGGGGCGCAGCTGAAGACAGTATCCAAAATATGCTCCCTACCCTCATTTGTCTAAAGTCAGGGTGGCTTGACAACCTATCTGTGAACAAGGAGTGATCAAATAGGCCTGCCATTAATACTGCTCTGCTTCTCCAATTTGAGCCTAATGTCTGTGGGGTTTAGATTCTTTATGTGAATTGGAGTCATGAGAAAATCCAAGCACCTATGGGCTTGCCTCTGCAGGGCTTTGAAAAACTTTTTGAACCAAAGGATACCTATTCTCACTTGATGGAAATCAGGAACCTTACAGAGGAAGGTGAGAGACTTCATCCACAAGACTGCTCTTTTTCCATTTTGGTTTTGGATGCACACATGAGATCTTTCCTTAGATTCATCAGGTGGTGAGAATCTAAGTCACAGCCTCACACAGGGCCAAGAGGCTGATTCAGACACATCCCTTTCCATGGCAATTAAGCAAAGAGTCACAGGTGATGCTCATTATTTTCCATTAGAAAACTGTTTTCTTCAGGCTTCACAAAGGGGTGGACTGAGGCAAAGACCTTCCAGACATTCAGGGCAACGGAACAATAGGTAAACAAAAGGCCCAAATCAGTGTTTCTCCACTGACACTTTACTGGTCACACTGATATCTGAGTTTTCTGAGTTCCTCTCCATTCCCTTCATCTATCCAGTACAAGGCCATGTTACAGAGTTTGGAGGTGGTACATATCTTTTACACAAAACCATGAGCCTATTCTTGAGAGTGGCCAGAATTCAGGAAGAAAACAGGAACTTAGGAAGATAGCAGGTATTGCCCATTCATAAGGAAAGTCGTAGTCCATTCATAAATTTGGCAGGATGAATGCTGAGAAGCTTTCTACTAGACAGAACACATCCATTGATGCATTCTCTTTTCTAATGTCTATAACCACAGACACAGTGGGATACACAAACCCACAACCACACCCACAAAGGCAACACTTTCCTCCAAGTTGGTCTGTGACTATCCAGAGTGTCCTCTGACTGGTGGGCCATACTATGTTCCCCAAAATTGCTTGTTCTGTCTCAAATCTGCTTTCCTTTGCCAACTCTTGAAGTAGTCAGGAGTCAGCGGTGAGCCAATACCTGCTTTATCAGGAACGAACCATCTTCAGAGCTTCCTTGGCATTTGGAAAACCTCACATCAGTAGGTAAGTGCCGTAGCCCGGCTGGCTGGGCAAAATAACCGGGGGGGTGACGAACAACTTGTGTAGACTGATGCAGCAGGCCTGGAAGCCGTTTATTGTTGAATAAGAGCGGTATTTATACATTTTACACAGCCTATCTAATTAGCATGAAATAGATACAGCAGTCAAACAATAAGGAATCTCCACACTTAATGGCTCGCTTTTGTTACTTCACAAACCACTCCCTCTGGCATTTTGCCAGGCGCCATCCAGACTTCTTTACAGGCTCTAACATTTCTCTGGCAAAATAACAGGTGCCAATCTGACTTGTTTACAGACGTTAACATTTCCCCCTTTTGTTTAATTTAAATAAGGACCATAGTGTTTTTTACAGAAACACCATAAATAACCTGCTAGAAACAGAAAGGGAGGATACAAAATGTTACAATACCAATCCAATTGATGGCTCCATGCAAGAAGCCCTTGGAAAACTTATACCAGCAATGACACCGTTAGCAAAGATACCGAGTTACAAGTTGTTGTAGATTACAGTCTGTTGTCTCAGTCCAGATAAAGCAGTGTCTCAATAGATTAACTCAGAGTTCAGGTAAATCACAGTCCAGGTAAGTTCTCCAGGCAGCTAGCTTAAGTTGTAGTAGCAGAAACAGCGATAGCTCCGAAGTCTCCTCGGGTTCTCAGCCGAAGTTTCCTCCAGTTCTCAGCAACATTGTAAATTCTTCCACCTTTGTTTTCACCGGCACTTGGACGAAGGCAGGAACTCCGGATGGCTAAAGAAAATCCTGTAGCATTTCACTAAGAAAACAACCTTCTGAACAATTTTAGTACATTATCTCAAGGTTTTTTACATTTGAAATAAGCCTTAATAGTACTCATTACTCATCAGCCTGCAGGTGTGGGAGACCCATTGTAGTTACTGGCCTTGGAAATGATCAAACTTCAGGGATGCCAGTGGCATCTTCTGCCAGCTGTAGCATCCTGGGCAGCCCCAGATGGCCCCAGGGAGAGTCCTGGGCTCAAACTTCTTCCGGGCACAGGGAGCAAAACCCTGCGAGACTGTGCCTCCAGGTCAGGTCTAGATTTGGGCTCACAGTGGTGATCCGCTCCCCCGGGCAGGGGGGCGGGGAAGAGCCCTCAACTGCCTCTTGGAAAATTCTTACTGCGCCATGATCGGCTTGGGCAGGTGGCAGCCGCCTTGTCATTTCACGCACCCTCCAGTATCGAAAAGTATTCAGTAATAGCCTTTTGCTGCAACTTTTTTCCTGATAATCCTTCTTCTTCTGAACTTTCTTTTTCTTTCTGACTAGAGTTTCTGGGCTTTTATCAACACATGCCCTAACTATTCTTGGTTCCACTGGGGTGCCTTTTTCTCTTATCAATTTACTTCTCACCCCTTCCATATTTTCATCACAAAGACAATACAACATTTCAAGACAAAACAAGACACAAACATACTGCATCAATCTTCTCCATTTTCTCGAAATGGTCATTTTTCCTATCGCCCTATCTGCCTAGGGACGAGCAGATTGCTCCCGTCCTATCTATGGACAGAAAGCTTTTTTCGACCCTTACCCGTGAGTGTCCCAGGGCTCCCCGTAACGGGCCACCATCTGCCGCAGTCCCGCTGCAGCAGAATAACCTGGGGGGTGACGAATAACTTGTGTATGTTGATGCAGCAGGAATGAGAGCCGTTTATTGTAAGATCTGAGCGATATTTATACATTTTACACAGCCTATCTCATTAGCATAAAATAGATACAGCAGTCAACCAATAAGGAATCTTCACACTTAATGGCTCACTTTTGTTACTTCACAAACCACTCCCTCTGGCATTTTGCCAGGCACCATCCAGACTTGTTTACAGACTCTAACATTTCTCCAGAAAAATAACAGGTGCCAATCTGACTTGTTTACAGACCTTAACAGGTAAGAAGAAAGACTGACTCTGTCTTTGGTAAATTCAAACAAGTGAGACCACTGGGACTGGGATTGGTAATGGCTCTGGGTGCCTGGCTTCCTGGATCCCAAGTTCAGAGACTTTCATCACCAAGGAAGTGAGGTGTGGTCACTTCTTTCAGGAACTGAATGAGGTCACTGCCTTGGCTACCACTTTGTCCTAACAGTTGCTTCCAAGGGTTCCATGAGATGGAGGCTGCCCCTACTTCCTGTGACAATTTCATATGTTAGAATGGTATATCAACCATACGCACCTGGGAAGAGCTTTCCACACAGGCCTGGTTTGGTCTACTCTACATTAAGAAGAGTGAGGCTGATTCAGACACATTCCTTCATCCTTCCAGGTTGTTTGCCATGGAGATGTCTTTTGCTCTCTCAGGTCCTTCATAGCTGCCTACATCTTCTCCAGAGATCATTTCTGCACGTACCTTTGATGTTCTCAGCAGGTGGAAGATCCCATACATTCTTGTATTGTAAGACCAACACTGTCGCTGCTCTTCAGCAAAGATAGATTGAGGGAACAGTGTATGATTAGTGTTATTAACATGTTCGATATGGGTTAGGAACCATTCTGCTGCATGAATAATGGTATTGGGAACCTGTGATATTTACAAGAATATAGAGGTGAAATATATGTACGAAAACAGAAATCTAAGTAAGATTTGAAGCCCAGAAGGTCATTTGTCCCTTGATTGGGATACTTAGCGTTGAATTACATTCTGCACAGATGTTTCAGATAAATCGATATACAATGGCATAGGACCTTTCACCTTGGATGATTGAATGTAGAAGAGAACATCCAGTCAAAAAGTGATAGTGGGTAGGATTAGGAAGATAGTCGGTAGGTTTAGGAAGAAGAATGAGTGTAGGATTTGGAACAAAAGTTCTTTAGAAGTAGGGTATCGCTAAGAGAGTGAATGTAAATATCAGCACATGTGACGAGGAAGTCACAATGATTAACTGGGGAAAATATGTAGGAAAGCAGATATCAATAGAGACATTACAAAATCAGGCAAAGTATAAAGTGAGTGACAGGATTAGACATTTTCAACATGGTTGAGTTTGAATATATAATCTTTGGAAGAAACAAATATGTAGTCACCAATAGGATTTTCATTTGAGAGCATTAGGCAACCTGGACATGGATGTTTTTAGTAATCCATGTTCACTTTCCATTTAGGTTTTGTACAATCATAAGTGTGACCTTTGCTTTTTGTGTCCAGAATATTACTGTGATAAAATGTATATGTAGATCAGGTGACATGAGTATTTCTTCCACCATTTCTGGGAGCTATATTTTGAGGACATATAAGTTAGTATTGGGGGTACAAAGAGGTGTACCTGTGTCTATGAATATAGAGATAATTCGTGAATAGACTGTACTGTGAATAAATAATATAACTGGTTCCACTTTAAATAATGGATTGAATTGATATCTGAAACTAAGTAAGAAATCTTATATTGATATAGAACCATTCATTCCAACCAGTTACACATCTAATGGTAATATTAGTGTTATGGTTTATTGTGACGGGTTTGTGAGTTTTGCTTCAAATGTGATAATGGAAATCGAAAATAATGTGTTTGGAAAGAAGTCTCATGAAAAGAGCAGTCAAGAAACATGGAGGAATACATGTGTTCTCAAGCAGGAAGTGATTGAAAGTGAAACAAATGCCTATAAATTTGCGAAATTTTGATGAGACATATATGCTATGATGTGCATAAACTGAAGAAATAGTAATGTACCAGGGTTGAATAAAAAGGAACGTCAAAATGCACATCATGTCTACTTGCATTGATGTTCAACTGGGTCAGTTACTGTAGAAATATTAGGATTTTGGGGGGGATTAATAATACAATTTATTTTAGCACTAGCATGCCACAGAATGTAGAGGAAAGATCAATGGATTTTTAGTTATAGCACTAATAATCTAACATTTAGTGACTATTTTGGATAGTCTAAAATTACATAAGGCTATGTAACATAATTTTTTTTATTTAACATTCATCAAAGCTTGGAATTTTCATAATATTTCTTCTTTTTTATTTTTTATTTTTTCAGTTGTTGATTGACCTTCTTTTTGTTTATTTGTATGTGGTGCTGAGAATAGAACCATGTGCCTTACACATGCTAGAAAAGCATGTTACCACTGAGCCACAAACCCAGCGCCTCCACTTTTATCTTAACATCATACACTCATGTCCCTCTTCTTTACTCACTTTCTTCCCCATTTTCCCCCTTCTCTCCCTTCCTTTTTCGTTTCCCCTCCATATCTATTTTTCTCTCATGTCATTACAAACAGTAGTATGCTATGAAATTTAAGTTTAAGACTGTTTTTTATAGTCATTCTTTTTCTTGAGAAAATCTAAAAATTATAATCACCTGATAGATATATTACAATACATTTATTACACATATGTATCTATATTCATGCATATGCATTACATATATTATATATATATACATATATATTTAAAAGTACTTTGATTTTCCTGTTAGAAATAATATAGACCAAGTCTTTCTTAATTCTCAATTCTTCCATAATTAACATCTTACAGTGAAAATCAAATAAACATATTTAAGTAAAAAGGTATCATTCTTATTTATCAATACTAATAATTTAAGGTTTTATATCACATTAAGCTGTAATATGGCATATTAACTCTTATGAATTAGAGAAATTTTATTTGAACAACCTATTATTTAAGGACCATATGCACTGACATTTTAAATGGCGTTCTTGTGATTTCTATTTCTATCAATTGTGTATTAATTGCCAAATACTTATTTTAGTACTTTTCATGTTCATAATTGATATAAAGTCAATTGTTTAATTCTTCTTGTAAGTAGTTACTTATTACAGTAGGGACATTATTAATAATACAACATCTTTATAAGAAAAATGGTACAAATTTATTTTCATGCAAAATTAAGAATAATTGCATGCTCTAAATATTTGATTGTTGATACATATAATAAAGAGCTTTTGATGAGTCTCTTCCCCAGTAAAACATAAAATGCAAAGATAATGTCCAAATAAAGATAAGAAAAATACACATTATCAGCTAGAAACTATTAAATAAAAGATGAAAAGAACAATCCAACACATTGTACGAACTTGTCAGATGAGGTAGTATTCTGGAAGAATAGCCTAAGACTAGACCTTGTCCATGTCAAAATATTCACGAAAAAAATGAAGTATGAAAAGTGTAGAAAATGCTATGAATTTTTCATGAAGATAGGTGAATTATCCTTTCATCTCAATTTATGTGCATTTTCTGGTAAAATAAATTTGTGATATTTACAACTACACAAAACAAAGTTTCTGCATAGCAAAATGAATACATCTGAACCCATTTTTAGCTGATTTCTTCCCACTAAATTTTAAACCTTTATTTATTTATTTATTTATTTTTATTGGTTGTTCAAAACATTACAAAGCTCAAGATATATCATCTTTCATACATTTGACTCAATTGGGTTATGAACTCCCATTTTTTCCCCAAATACGAATTGTAGAATCACATCGGTTACACATTCACACTTTTACATAATGGCATATTAGTGACTGTTGTATTCTGCTACCTTTCCTATCCCCTACTATCCACCCTCTCCTCCCCTCCCATCTTCCCTCTCTACCTCATCTGCTATTGTTCAATTCTCTCCATTGTTTCCCCCCCACTTCCCCTCACAACATTTTATATGCGATTTTGTGTAACATTGAGGGTCTCCTACAATTTTCATAAGCTTTCCCTTCTCTCTCCCTTTCTCTCCCCCCATTCGTCTTTGTTTAATGTTAATATTTTCCTCATGCTCTTCCTCCCTGTTCTGCTCTTATTTGCTCTCTTTATATCAGAGAAGACATTTGGCATTTATTTTTTAAGGACTGGTTAGCTTCGCTTAACATAATATGCTCTAATGCCATCCATTTCCCTGCAAATTCTATGATTTTGTCATTTTTGTGCTGTGTAATACTCCATTGTGTATAGATGCCACATTTTTTTATCCATTAATCTATTGAAGGGCATCTAAGTTGGTTCCACAGTCTAGCTATTGTTAATTGTGCCGCTATGATCATTGATGTGGCAGTATCCCTATAGTACGCTCTTTTAAGATCCTCAGGGAACAGTCCAAGAAGGGTGATAGCTGGGTCAAATGGTGGATCCATTTCCAGCTTTCCCAGGAATATCCATACTTCTTTCAAAATTGGCCTCACCAATTTGCAGTCCCACCAGCAGTGTACAAGTGTACACTTTTCCCCACATCCTCGCCAACACTTATTGTTGTTTGACTTCATAATGGCTGCTCATCTTACTGGAGTAAGATGGTATCTTAAGGTGGTTTTGATTTGCATTTCTCAGACTGCTAGAGATGGTGAGCATTTTTTCATGTACTTGTTGATTGATTGTATGTCCTCCTCTGTGAAGTGTCTGATTAGGTCCTCGGCCCATTTGTTGATTGGGTTATTTGTTATCTTATTGTTTAATATTTTGAGTTCTTTGTATATTCTGTTTATTAGGGCTCTATCTGAAGTGTGAGGGGTAAAAATTTGTTCCCAGGATGTAGGCTCTCTATTTACCTCTCTTATTGTTTCTCTTCTTGAGAAAAAAACTTTTTAGTTTAAGTAAGTCCCATTTGTTTTTTTCTTGTTATTAACTCTTGGGCTATTGATGTCTTATTAAAGAATTTGGAGCCTGACCCCACAGTATATAGATCGTAGCCAACTTTTTCTTCTATGAGACGCAGTGTCTCTGATTTGATATCTAGCTCCTTGATCTATTTTGATTTAACTTTTGTGCATGGTGAGAAAACGGGATTCAGTTTCATTTTGTTGCATATGGATTTCTAATTTTCCCTGCACCATTTGTTGAAGATGCTATCCTTCATCCATTGCATGTTTATAGCCACTTTATCAAATATAAGAAAGTTGTAATTTTGTGGATTGGTTTCTCTGTCCTCCATTCTATACCATTTGTCCACCTGCCTGTTTTCGTACCAGTACCACACTGTTTTTGTTACTATTGCTTTGTAGTAAAGTTTGAACTCTGGTATCGCTATACCTCCCGATTCACACTTCCTGCTTAGAATTTCTTTTGCTATTCTGTGTCTTTTGTTTTTCTATATGAATTTCATGATTGCTTTATCATTTCTACAAGAAATGCCATTGGGATTTTGATTGGCATTGCGTTAAACCTGTATAGAACTTTGGGTAATTTCGCCATTTTGATGAATTTAGTTCTGCCTATCCATGAACAGGGTACATTTTTCCATCTTCTAAGATCTTTTTCTATCTCTCTCTTTAGGGTTCTGTGGTTTTCACCTCTTTTGTTAGGTTGATTTCCAAGTATCTTATTTTCTTTGAGGATATTGTGAATGGAGTGGTTTTCCTCATTTCAATTTCAGAAGTTTTGTTGCTGATATACAGGAATGCCTTTGATTAATGCGTGTTGGTTTTATATCCTTCATTTATTAACTCTAGCAGTTTCTTTGTAGACCCTTTTGGGTCTGTTAAATATATTACCATGTCATCCACAAATAGCGATAATTCAAGCTCTTCTTTTCCTATTTTTATGCCTTTAATTTCTTTTGTCTGTCTAATTTCTCTGGCTAGTATTTCAAGAACTAAATTGAATAGAAGTGGTGATAGAGGGCATCCCTGTCTTGTTCCAGATTTCAGAGGGAATGCCTTCAGTTTTCTCCATTTAGGATGATCCTAGCCTGAGGTTTAGCATATATAGCTTTTACAATGTTGAGGTAAGTTCCTGTTATTTCTAGTTTTTCTAGTGTTTTGAACATAAAGGGATGCTGAACTGTGTCGAATGTTTTTACTACATCTATCGAGATGATCATATGGTTCTTGTCCTTAAGTCTATTGATGTGGTGAATAGCATTTATTGATTTCCGTATATTGAACCAGCCTTGCATTCCAGGGAAGAATCCTACTTGATCATGGTGCACAACTATTTTGATATGCTTTTGGATTCAATTCACACGGATTTCATTGAGAATTTTTGCATCCAAGTTCATTAGAGATATTGGTTGTAGTTTTCTTTTTTGAAGTGTCTTTGTCTGGTTTTGGGATCAGGGTGATTTTGGACTCCGAGAATGAATTTGGAAGAGCTCCTTATTTTTCTATTTCTTGATATAGCTTGAAAAGTATTGGTACTAATTCTTCTTTGAAGGTTTTTTTGAACTCTGCTCTATACCCATCAGGTCCAGGGCTTTTTTTGGTTGGTAGTATTTTGATGGCTTCTTCTATTTCTTCCTTTGTTTTTGGTCTGTTTAAATTGTGTGTGTCTTCCTGACTGAATCTGGGCAGATCGTATGACTTAAGAAATTTGTCGATATTTTAACTATCTTCTATTTTATTGGAATATAGGGTTTCAAAATACTTTCTAATTATCTTCTGTATTTGTGTACTGTCTGTTGTGATATTGTCTTTTTCATTCCATATGTTAGTAATTTCAGTTGTATCTCTTCTTCTCATCCTTAGCATGGCTAAGGGCCTGTAAATCTTATTTATTTTTTCAAAGAACCAACTTTTAGTTTTATCAATTTTTTCAATGTTTTTTTTTGTTTCAATTTCGTTGATTTCTGCTCTAATTTTAATTATTTCTTGTCTTCTACTACATTTCCTGTTGTTTTGCTCTTCCTTTTCTAGGTTTTTGATGTGTACTGTGAGTTTATTTATTTGTTGTTTTATTCTTTTTTTGAGGAAAGAACTCCAAGAAATGAATTTCGCTCTTAAAACTGCCTTCTTTGTGTCCCATAGATTCCAGTACGATGTGTCTGTATTGTCATTTGATTCTAAAAATATTTTTATCTCCTCCTTTATGTCTTCTGTAACCCATTGATCATTCAGTAGAATATTGTTCATTTTCCATGTGATGTAGGATTTTTCCTTCCTTCTTTTATCATTGATTTCCAGTTTCATTCCATTATGATCAGATATGGTGCATGGTATTTTCTCCACGCCTTTATATTTACTAAGAGTTGCCCAATGGCATAATATATGGTCTAACTTGGAGTAGGATCCATGTGCTGCTGAGAATAAAGTGTATCCACTTGATGATGGTTGATGTATTCTATATATGTCGGTTACGTCAAGGTTATTGATTGTGCTGTTGAATTCTATAGTTTCTTTATTCAGTTTTTTATAGAGGATCTGTCTAATGGCGAGAGCGGTGTGTTGAAGTCACCCATAATTATTGTGTTGTAGTCTATTTGACTCTTGAACTTGAGGCGAGTTTGTTTTATGAGCATTGCAGCTCAATTGTTTGGTGCATACCAATTGATAATTGTTATGTCTTGTTGGTGGATGGTTCCTTTTAACAATATATAGTGTCCTACTTTATCCATTTTGATTAATGTAGGTTTGAAGTTGATCTTATATGATATGAGTATGGCCACTCCTGCTTGCTTCCGAGGGCCATATGAGTGGTATGATTTTTCCCAACCTTTCACTTTCAGCCAGTGTATGTCTTTACCTTTCATATGAGTCTCTCGAAGGCAGCATATTGTTGGATTTATTTTTTTGATCCAGGTTACTAGCCTATGTCTCTTGATTGGTGAGTTTAGATTTTTAACATTTAAGGTTACAATTGAAATATGATTTGTACTTCCAGTCATGTTTATTTATTTATTTATTTTAATTTGGGTAGTTTTTACTTTTTGGTTTTTTTCTTACCCCTTTACTGAGATACCTCCCACTGTTAGTTTTGGGCACTATTTTTCAATTCCTCTTCTTGTAGTATTTTGCTCAAAATGCTTTGCAGTGCTGGTGTTCTGTCTGCGAATTCTTTTAGCTTTTATTTATCAGGAAGGACTTAATTTCATTGTCAAATCTGAAGCTTAATTTTGTTGGATACAGTATTCTTGGTTGGAATCCATTATTTTTCAGTGTTTGAAATACATTGTTCAAAGACCTTCTCGCTTTCAATGTTTGTGATGAAAAATCAATTGTTAACCTTATTGGTTTACTTCTGAATGTTATCTGCCTACTTTCTTTCGTAGCTTTTAATATTCTCTCCTTGTTCTGTATGTTGGCTATCTTCATAATTATATGTCTTGGAGTTTGTCTATTATGGTTTTGAATGTTTGAGGTCCTGTAGGCTTCCAGGATATGGCAATCCATTCCATCTTTCATCTCTGGGAAGTTTTCTAGAATTATTTCATTTAATATGTTGTTCATTCATTCGGTTTGAATTTCTATGCCTTCTTCTATCCCGATGACTCCCAATTTTGTTTTTTTTTATGACATCCCATATCTCTTGAATAGTTGCTCATGGGATTTAAGCATGTTTTCTGTGTTGACTATATTCTTTTCAAGTTGACAAACTTTGTCTTCATTATCTGATGTTCTGACTTCTACTTGATCTAGTCTATTTGTAATATTCTTGTTTGAGTTTTTAATTTGGTTTATAGTTTCCTGCATTTCTAGAATTACTGTATGATTTTTTAAAAGATCTCTATCTCCTGGTAAAGCTTGTTCTTTGCCATTTGAATTTGTTAGTTTAATTCATTTTCAAAATATACTTTTATCCTTAGACTTGCTGCCTCATGTCTTCTCTCTTATTCCTTTCCATCTGAGTTAGGTATGACTTAAGTTTTTTCCCTATCCCTGTTTCTGATGCTTCTAGGTTCTCCTGTAGTATTAAGTTGTCCTTCATTGTTTGTACACCTTGTTTTCCCTTGTTTTTTCATGATGTTCACGTCATTTTCCAGCTCTATTTGATTGCTGTGTTTCTGCTCTCTTCTATAGATTTGTTATGGGTTTATATATCTCTGTTTTCTCTCCTTTGTGTTGGTAGACTATGCCTGCTTAAGTGGATTCCGCTGTTAAGGAATTCTGACGGCCGAGCTCCAGTGATGTCACCTCTCTGCTGTGGTGGGCCCCAGGCTCCTTGCCGGAGTGTCCGAATTGGGTGGGTGGACTGGATTGTCTCTGGTTGGTTTCAGCTCCCGGTCGCTGGCAGGCCGGCAGTCTCCAGCCACCCAGTAGCGCGGGCAGCTTGTGGTCTGTCTTCAGCTGGTGGGTGATCTCTAGCCACACAGTTGCGCGTTCGGTCGCCGGCAGGCACGCGTTCTCCAGCCGTCAAGACATAGCGTCAGCAGGTGGGCTGGCGCCAGCAGGAAGGTGGTCTCCAGTTGCCCAGTCACACTGGCAGTGGGCCGGCGTTCTCCAGCCAGCCAGTCAGGAGGGCCTGGCCTCTAGTCCCCTGGTTTATCCTGCTAGTCCTGATTTCTCCTGCTAGACCAGATTTCTCCTGAGTGATGCTTCTCGGCAGCTCAAACTGTTCTCTGGGTCTGCCGTTTGTTGGGTGGGGAGGGTGTCTATTGGGAACCCTGGAACTCTATTGTTTTAATTTTTTTCGCTTGCCCATCGCCCCGCACTGGCTAGACAAGTTTCATTTTTGCTGCTGATGGGAAGGGGAGATGAAGGTCAGGTGCCTCTAGTTTTCCCCGAGTCTTTATGCAGACTTGCTCTGATTATTCCTCCCCCAAAAGCCTAGGAGATATTTTATGCGAATTCCCCTCTGTATGTGAGATGAGCTGAGAAACACACACCTGTTTTATTCTTGCAATCTGTCAGGGAGTGGTGGTGGTTACTTCAGCTCTCCAAGATGGTGGCTGTTGGTTTCCTTTGTGGAGTTTCTGCTTTGGGGCATAGAAATGTACTGCTAACTTCCCCGTCTGAAATCCCGAATTCAGCTGGGGGCTCAGTGGATGCTCAGCCAGCAGGATTCCACAGAATCCGCAGCAACGTTTCTCCCTGCTTGCTGGTCGCTTCTCGGTGGTGCCTCACCATTTGTAGACACAGGGCAGGTCACGCGGATCAATCAGAATGGATCTCCAGTTGCACAAGTGGCTTGTGTTTGAGACTCAATTACCGGACCTCGGTGGTGGAAATCATTCTTCTAGGTTTCGGTAAACACCCATTTTCCTGTAAGATCCTAACAAGATAGTTTTTCATTGCTCTAACTCGTTATTCACTTGCGCAGTGGCAGGGTACACTGGGTGTGATACACTGTCTTCACAGCCATCTTGCAATGCCGAAATATTAGGATTTGGATGCACCATTTACTGAAAACTGTTTCAGTACTAGGAAAAAATATGTATTTCAGGTGGATGAATATTTCTGAGAATAATTTTTTAAAAATTGGATTATAAATCCACATACATGAATATGAATGAATTTAGGGAGTGCAAAATAAGACACAAATATTTCATATTTTGAAAAATCTGGAGAGTATATATATATATATATATATATATATATATATATATATATACACACACACACACACACAGACATTAAAAACTAGCAATATATATGCCAATCAAAATTCATCATGAAATACATATCATCCACAGACCCAAAAATATTCATATACTGAACATGGATTTATGTATAATGTTGTTCAACTAGGAGGCTTACCCATAGGTTGAATTTTCAGTTCCAACAGCATTTAGGAGGAGTGATCTCTTCTCACAATTTGTATTTGCCAAGTCAGTCACCTCACAAAAATGTACGTGTGATACCAGGTACAATTCTATATGTGCATATAAAATTACATGTGCTGAATAGGCTACAGAGAAAAGGAGACAGGAATTCACATATTTGTTAACTTTCAAAACACACGGAGAACTATTTCAACAAAAAAAATGACTAGATTTATAACTCCTACCCTATATAATGCAAAAGGCAATTCCAACTATACACCATGCCTCCTCTGAACTGCTTGTATTTCTATTCTGTTTTGGTTATTATTCTCTATCATATTACGATTAGTAGTCAGAGTCTAGTATGGTAGGGGTTAGAGTCAGGGATTCAGTATTTCGAATGGAAATTTGGAAAATGTATCCAATGTGTATGCAAATATGTGCCACACAAAATCTTCCCACTCCTCCAGAACAATGGCTTGACATTATCTTCGCCCCAAGTAAGACATAATTAGAGGAGAAGAATTAGAAAATCAGTGAATACTTCTCTGGAATGTAATATGCTAAGAAGTTCACTACCTTGAAGGTGGTACAGGAGTTTCCAAAAGTAAGGGACAGGGTGAACACTCCATAAACATGGAGCTCTGCTGGCCTAAAGACTTCTTGAGAAATTTCCTCTGAGGTTGGGCACTTGAAACATATGTTGTTATGAGGAGCTTTAGCTTCCTTTGTACTGAGATCATCAAAGCTGGGTCTGCACCTATGTGACCTGTAAAACATAGTTTCTTATTTTCCAATTAACATGAGACACCAGTCCTGAATTTGATCTTTGTAGGTAAACTGTGGCCACTGGGTTCTAAGTGTCTCCCTGTGTGGACTGTGAAGCCATTTGTTCATCCTCCAATTTTCATGGTGTTTCTTGCTGCTGTATTTGCTTATGAAGTAAAAAAAAGATCACCTGGGACACAGTGCTTGAGGGAGTTCTGTCACG